>NW_027361775.1:43527500-44127500 GCF_039654945.1 Dendrobates tinctorius | reverse complement strand
ACATTTTCTTTTAATTTTATTATTTTTCCCTAACTAAGGGGGTGATAAAGGGGGGTTTGATTTACTATTTATGGTGGGTTTTTATGTTTGGCAGCTGTCACACACTAAAAGACGCTTTTAATTGTAAAAATAGTTTTTGCATCACCACATATTGAGAGCTATAATTTTTCCATATTTTGACCCACCGAGTCATGTGAGGTCTTATTTTTTGCAGGACGAGTTGACGTTTTTATTGGTATCATTTTCGGGCATGTGACATCTTTTGATCGCTTTTTATTCTAATTTTTGGGACGCAGAAAGAGCAAAAACCAGCATTTCATGAATTTCTTTTGGGGGGTGCGCTTACACCGTTATGTCTGTGGTAAAATTGATAAAGCGGTTTTATTCTTTGGGTCAGTACGGTTACAGCGATACCTCATTTAGGTCTTTTTTTATGTTTTGGCGCTTTTATGCAATGAAAAAAATTTTATATAAAAAAATAATTATTTTTGCATCGCTTTATTCTGCGAGCTATAACTTTTTCATTTTTTTGCTGATAATGCTGTATGGCAGCTCGTTTTTTGCGGGACAACATGATGTTTTCAGCAGTACCATGAATATTTATATGCGTCTTTTTGATCACGCGTTATTGCACTTTTTGTTCGGCGGTATGATAAATCATTTTTTGCTTCGTTTTTTATTTTTGTTTTTTAAGGGGTTCACTAAAGGGGTTAACTAATGGGACAGTTTTATAGGACAGGTCGTTACGGACGCGGTGATACCAAATATGTGTACTTTTATTGGGGTTTTTTTTATTTTCAAAAAATGAATTAGGGACTTTTTTTTTTTTTTTTTTTTTTTTATTTATTTAGCGATTTTTAAAAAAATATTTTTACACTTTTTTTTAACTTTATTGCATTGTCCCAGGGGGGACATAACTGTCATGTGACAGATCGCTGATCTGTCACATCACAGCTCACTGTGACAGATCAGCGATTTGTCACAGGCACCGCACAAGGCTTCCTCGTGCCTGTGCTTTGCAGGCACTGAGGAAGCCTGCTCCCTGCAGGCCCCTGAAGGTCCCCGTCGCCATCTTGGATTCGGGGACCTGCGGGGATGGAGCCCCCCCGCAGCAGTGCTGCACATTGTGCTGCTGTGGGGGGCTCAGGGAAACACGGAGGGAGCCCCCTCCCTGCCGATGCTTCCCTTTAACCCACGGTACACCGCGATCGTGTTTGATCGCGTTGTGCAAGGGGTTAACGTGTCAGGGGCGGTCCGTGACCACCCCTGGCACATTGTGCCGGGTGTCAGCTGTCATAATCAGCTGACACCCGGCAGCGATCAGCGGCGCTCACCACGTGGGCGCCGCTGATCGCTGTGACGTACTATCCCGTACCTGGGAATTAAGTCCCAGGGCACATGGACGGGATAGTACGTCACATGGCAGAAAGGGGTTAAACGAACATAATTTAAAAAGTCAAACAAACATCAGAAAGTTATATCAAGGTAAAAATTCATGCATAAATTTATGATAATTAGCATTGCTTCAGGCAACAACATGGCCATCCAATCATTCAAAATTAACCGACACGCCTAAAAAAGGTGAGTAACGCACAAAATCACTAAGGATAGCATAATTATATCAATAGTCAGTAAACTGAAAATGATAGGCGATGAAGGTAAATAATATAGATATACAGTACATTCAATTAAACAAGCAAAGGGTTCAAACAAAGTACACTACTGGAGTGTATTATTTATTATTAGTGATGAGCGAACGTGCTTGGATAAGGTGTTCCCTGAGCATGTTTGGGTGCTAACGGGGTATCTTCGGTGTGCTCAAAAAATAAGTTATAGACCCCACACCTGCATGTCTTGCGGCTGCTCGAACAGCTGTGAGACATGCAGCTGCGCGGACTCTAACATACTTTTCGAACATGCCGAATAGACTCAGATAGCAACCGAGCATGATCGGATAACACCTTATCAAAGCACGTTCGCTCATCACTATTTATTACCACCTTATAAGAACTATTGATCAAAAAAAGTGTGTGTGTGAGGCCAATTCCTTTTCATTTTTAAGGACGGTTATTAAAACTCAATTATATAACATTTTGTGGGGTGGACCTCTTATTTTCAATGGTTATGGAATAATAGCATTGGTAATGATGTGCATTTAAAGTTATTACTTTATCGATGGCTTGAGTAGATGCTATGCATTTCTTGAGATAACTTCGAACTTCAATTAAAAGAGCAGCTAAACGCTTGTAGTCTGGCACTTGTTAGAGTTCTTAAAGCTCAAAAGGAGCATAGTATAATTTTCAGAGATCAAACACTTGTGTATTCACATCATAGGCTGGGAACCCAAGACCAAGGTTGATGCCACAATTACAACACTTGTTTCTGCTCTAGGTGTATTGTAAGAAGAAAGTCCTCATAAACCTTTCCCTCTTATTAAAAGACAAATGTAGTAATCATAGATAAATGTAGTGGATCCATTTAAAATGGGTTGCTCAGGGGAAGAATTGTCAGTCTGGAGTCTGAGCTTTAAAATGAGTCAGCAGTGTCTGGATTAGGTCTAACCGACTACCATGGAAAATCATTTGATGTTCACATGGAATACTAAAGAATAGGTCAAGTTGGTGTATTTTGAAACGTGCAAGTTTAAAATGTAAATGAATGAGGAAATAGTCTAAAAACTTCAGACACGCATAAAACAGCAAAATGACCCATTCAGTGTCCCATCAAATCCAGGGCAGAAGTTCTGGCGTTCGCCTTTGATTTTTGTTTACAAGTGTCTGACTTGTTAGGGCCCTGTCACACATAGCGACTCACCAGCGATCCCGACAACAATATCAACGTGTCAGGTTCGCTGGTGAGTCGCTACATGATCGCTGGTGAGCTATCAAACAGACAGCTTCACCAGCGATCAGCAACAGCGACGCCAAGCGTGCAGCGTCGCTGTGTACTTTAGTTACCAGCGCGCTGATGCAGGGAGCTGGTAACTAAGGTACACATCGGGTTTCTAAGGGATGTGCGTCACTTAGAAACCCGATGAGTACCTTAGTTACCAGCTCCCTGCATCAGCGCGCTGGTAACTAAGGTACACATCGGGTTTCTAAGCACCGCTCTGTGCTTAGAAACCCTGCGTTTACATAAGTTACCAGCTGATCGCTGGTCTCTCGCCAGTCACACGCAGTGATGCGTGCTGGCCAGCGTGAGACCAGCGATCAAAGAAATGTCCAGGGCTTTCCAACAGCGATCAGCGATACCGGCAGAGGGGCCGGTCGCTGATAGGTGTGACACACAGCGATCTCGCTGGTGAGATCGCTGTTGCGTCACAAAACTTGTGACTATGCAGCAATCTCGCTAGCGAGATCGCTTTGTGTGACGGGGCCTTTACTGTTCCAGCACATGAGTGGACTGAGCGGTTACGTGCCATACTCTGACATCTTTCCTCCCGTGGCCAAGTGGAGATGCTAGCAATACAGCATAGGACTGCTGAAGCCACTGATGTGGTGGAACAATGTCAGGCCAAGTCTCAGGGAAACTCGGAGAACCTTCTGAGCTTCTTTCCCTGGAACTGCAGGAAATCAGGGGAATATTGTTTCTTATTTTTCTAGGTTTGGATAACCCCATTTTTAGTTCTCACACTACTACTCAGAAAAGGTTACACTTAAATGACACTACTTGGTGAATACTAAATCCTTTTGATAATATAGTTCATATATAGTTAATATAGTATATTCAGCACTAAAGCTATGAAAAACCTCATGGAAACCTGAACAGAACGGTTGGCTTTGATTATTAAAGTGATTATTACTATCCTTTCTCTGGCTGCAGAAATATATGCCCAAGCATCACAATGTACATTAGATAGAGAAGTAGTGGCAATTCTAAAAAAAAAACAAAAAAAAAAACACAACAACATTTGTACACGAAAATATCCTGTAAAATTACTAAAAAAAAGCTTTTCTGTTTGTACTAGTTGAGAGATTTTCAAGGTCATATTTCCTGCATTTAAACATACGTTTTTAAATGTATCTTTAATAAAGTAATAAATTCAAATACATCATTTAAAATCAACACTGGCCCTTGTACACTATGCTATCAGTTATGTCAAACAGGTTGTCTGGCCTTATGCTAGAAATCTGTAGTCACTAACTGCAGACTTGCGAATTCTCGCAAGTGACCGCATGTATGTAAATACCATTCTTGTGGTCACACAACGGATGCGCCCAATGCCGGCACCAGAGAATCCACACAGAGCACACTATGTGATGATTCACAAGTCTGCATTCACAGGGTGACTAACGACTTGTAAACTAAGGGCCCAGTAACACGCTTCAATGTCCCAGCGATCCCACCAACGACGTGGATGGGATCGCTGGGACATAGTTAGCTGATCGCTGGTGAGCTGTCACAGACAGACTCACCAGCCATCAGGACCAGCAAGCAAGCTGGTATCCAGGGTAAACAACGGGTATCTATGAGCTGCGCGGCTCTTAGTTATCCGCTGTTTACCCTGGATACCAGGGGCCCTAAGGCTGAATAACCCCTTGAACAGCTTGGCTTTGTGTAACTTCACTGTGATTTCTTAAAGCACTTCCTTCTGATAACAGAAAAACTGCAGAATTAACTCCTGTCAACTTTAAATGTATAGGTATGTCTTAGGTTGGCTCTCCCTGTTTGCTGCAGGTTCCGGCAATGAGACCACATCTTTTCTGGCACATATCAGCTGATTTAATTAGCTGACATGTGCCCCCAACAGCCGCAGGTGGAATTGCGATCCATCTGCAGCTGTTAACATGTTGAATGCCGCTGTCAATCTCTGACAGCAGCATTTAACATGCTCACACCGAAGAGCATCACTAATCCCCCCCAACGGCACCTATGTCACATGACCGCAGGTCACCGATTGGTTGTAATGACAACCCAGGGTCTGGAGGAGACCCCTGTGGTTATCATTGCCAGATAGCTATGTGCGCCGACCAAGGGAGTATTTCTGCTACACAGAGCAGCTATGGCTCAGGGAAGAAGGGGAGCAAAAAAACTCAAAAACCCAAGGTGTTCAAAGGGTTTTCCCATGGACAAAGTTAAATTTTAATCGATAGATCTTGGAATAAATAATAAGTATATTCAGACAAGTGCTATTTGATATTTTATTGGATAGTACTCGGACCAATGTTATACTATTTGCAGTGCATACCTATTCTTTTCTCATGCAGATTCTACAGGAGAGAATAACGCATCATGCTGCAAGTGGCTCTATAAATCAAAGCACGTTCACCCATTTGAATCTATAGGTGCATGTAAATGATCATTTACTGTATTTTTCATACTATAAGACGCACTGGACCATAAGACGCACTGGACCATAAGACGCACCTAGGTTTTAGAGGAGGAAATTAAGAAAAACAATTTATACAAAAAATGTGATCAATTATGTTCTTAATATCCCCTAGCCTGGTAAATATGGTCCCCTCATCCCCATCCTGATATGCATGGCCCTCATCTCTAGCCTGGTATGCATGGCCCCCTCATCCCCATCCTGGTAGGAATGGTCCCCTCTCATATTTATCCTGGCAGGAATGATTGCCCTTCATCCCTATACTGGTATGCTGGGTCCCCATCTAGTCCAAGTATGTATGGCCCCATTCCTATCCTGCTATCATTGGCCCCATACCAGTCCTAGTATGCATGGTCCCAACCTTATCTTGGTATGATTGGCCCCATCTAAGCCCTGGTATGCATGGTTCCATCCTTATCCTGGTATGATTGGCCCCATCCCAGTCCTGATATGCATGGCCTCATCCTTATCTTGGTATGCATGGTCCCATCCTTATCCTGGTATGATTGGCCCCATCACAATCCTGCTATGCATGATCCCACCAGAAAAGATTAAAAAAACAAAACCATTACACTTACCTTCCTCTGCTCCCTCGCGATGTCCTGCTCCAGTGCCAGCAACTGCTTAATGCTTGTAAGCAGTGCATGGCAGGAACGTCATGCACTGCTCACCAGCAGAGGACAGCTGCCGGAAAACTCACCGGGACTGTTCATCGCAGAGAGCAGTGAATATTCAATGCTCTTCAGAAGCGCGCAGTGTCAGCCAGAGCCTTCCTGCTGCTGCTGACAGTCACGTGTGCCACTACTTAAGAGGAATGAATATTCACTCCCAGTGAGTTTTCTAGCAGCTGTCCTCTGCTTGTGAGCAGCGCATGACGCCCCTGCCATGAGCTGCTTACAAGCATTAAGCAGCTGTTGGCAACAGAGCAGGTTACACTGTGAGGGAGCGGAGGAAGGAAAATGTAATGGGTTTTTTAAAAATCTTTTTTGATTGGGCCATGTATACCATGAACGGGATAGGGCCAATCATACCAGGTGTAAGACAGTGACCGGCATTGTTGTAAATGGCTGGTTTGTGTTACAGGGGAGGAGGTCCTCTGTGCTGTAAGCCTGAAATGTTGCTCTGGGACCTGTAGCTCTATGAGCCTTGTTTTTGTTTATAAGGGGTTTGGTTTACAGGGTTAGCTGGAGAGCTGGGTGGGGCTGACTATCCTCACACCTCCCACCTATGGGGGTGATTTTCAGCCACATAATGTGACTGTGGTTTGGTCACATGATCTGTGTTGTAAGGTCTAGAGAGAGGACAGGTCTCTATGTTGGAAGGTCCTGTGAGTGTACCGGATTCCTGAAGAGCACAGTGTGAGACCAGGTACCAGGTACCTGCAGAGCCTGTGATGGCTAACTGTGATAGGGAAGCTACCGTTCTTCTGAGGGTCTGGCCTGTTGGGTTTGGCCTGTAGAACAAGTTATTGTACGGGATAGTGATTCCAGTTAGGCAGCTTCCTGGTAATCTAGAACTGACAAGGAGTCAGCGTGTGGAGCAGAGCTCCTGGAAGGTAACCCAGAGTATGGGGGACTGTGTGCACTGGCGAGGATCAGTTAATGAACTGTGCGGTCACACGCGGTAATTGGACGAAGTGAGGTCCAGCGTGTTTAGAGACTGCAATCTAATGTTCTGTGTCATTGAGTAAAACAATGAAAGAGACATTGGCATGGCGCTCGGGCACCCACGGTAACTGGACAAAGAAGTCTGGCGTGTTTAGCGACTGGGACGTAAAGCCATGTACTATGAAGTGCTTAGGACTGTGTGTTAAGTTTGATGTGTAACATGGCCTACAGCGGTTTATGCAGAGTCTAAATAAACCGCATGGACTGTTTAAGCGAGAAAACGTTCTCTGACAGCGGGCACAGGAATTAGCTGGAGCCGCCAGCTCCTGCCTCTGTGACCCACTGCTCCGCTGAAACCGCTCCCTCATCTCCCTACCAAAGCCAGAATATTTAGACTAAGACACACCTCCCATTTTCCTCCACATTTTGGGAGGAAAAAAGTGCATCTTATAGTCCGAAAAACACAGTAAGTGGACAGAGACAATTGAGAAGATGGAGAGTTTGAGCTGAGTGTCATTAGCATAATTGAGTAGATTCACTCACATGAGAGAATATATGCTCATGTGACCCCGGCCTTACTCAATGATTCACAGCTATTACTTCTTGTATATTTAGGGCCCCGTCACACATAGCGACGCAACAGCGATCCCGACAACGATATTACCTTGTCAGAGTCGCTGGTTTGTCACTACATGATCGCTGATGAGCTGCCAAACAGGCAGCTTCACCAGTGATCAGCACCAGCAACAGGAGGGTAACAAGCGACGCACGTCGCTTAGTTACCCACTGTGCACCTTAGTTACCAGTGCGAAGGTGCAGGGAGCTGGTAACCAAGGTACACATCGGGTTTCTAAGCAGCGCGCGGCACTTAGAAACCCGTTGTGTACCTTGGTTACCAGCTCCCTGCACCAGCGCGCTAGTAACTAAGGTATACATCGGGTTTCTAAGCGCTGCGCGCCGCTTAGAAACGTGACGTTTACCTTAGTTACCAGCGCACTGATTGCTGATCTCCCGCCTGTCACACGCAGCGATGCGTGCTGGCCAGCGGGAGACCAGCTATCAAAAAAAATGTCCTGGCCATTCCAGGACGATCAGCGATAACCGGCAAGGGGGCAGGTCGCTGGTCAGTGTCACACATAGCGATCTCGCTGGTGAGATCGCTGTTGCATCACAAAACTTGTGTCTCAGCAGCGATCTCGCTAGCGAGATTGCTATGTGTGACGGGGGCTTTAGAGGAAAAGCTGTCATTCAGTAGAAACGCCCACAGATCTCAAGCTCATATTGAGCAAATGTTACATGTTCTAGCGACTCTTTCCCTACCAATCAATAGGTCAATCTGCTCAAGTCCTCTTGCTGTATAACGTAAATCACACAGATTGAACGGGGATGGGTACACTAAGACCTAAAAATGGGAGATTCTTTAGAAAATTCAGACATACAGTGCGCACAGAAGTTTTTACTAACAAGTAGATGCATCAAGCAATGCCGTAACTTGAAAATTGTGGGCCCCAATGCAAAATCTCCAATGGGGCACCCAACAAACACAGGTTTTTTATAGTAATAGTCTTTTCTAGTCTTTTCACACAGGTCAAATAAACCCCCTAGTCTCCAGGGCCCAGTTTCTATTTCGACTCCTGCACCTATTTCAGTTACATCCTTGGCATCAAGATAGTTCATATTGTAGAAGATAGATGTACAATCGCATGACATTTTCATAAATACTTTGCAGAAATACAGGCAAAGCTAAAAATGCTGGATAAAAACAATATTGGTGCATCTATAAGCAAGGTATTCATTTGAATCTTAAAGACTGTCTAGATTTTCAAAGATAACAAGTCTAAAACACTCAAGAAGATTATATTTCTTTTTAAATACATCCTCCTAACTTTCAAAGCATAGGTCTATGAACACCTATGAAACAAAAACAAGAGGAAGACTATCTAAGATCAGACGCACAAAGGGAAGATAATCCACTGCCTAATTCTTATTAGTTTCCGGAAGGATTTTTGCAATCAAAAAGTGTTTGGCTAGACACTTCCTTCCAGGAGAATTGGTGTCTGACCAGTCAAAACACATTTCACATACACATGGTACACAGACTTATGCCAACATGAAGCATTGTGCAATGTTATTTTTTTGGTGTACATAAAAACCCCCTCATTGAAATACTCTTTAGCAATACTTGCATATGCTCCAGAGGGTGTGGAAGGCTTGTTCCAGTTCGGAGTTATATAATTTATCACAGTATAATATCAATTCTATAAGTCTATCAAAGTATTATCTCTGCCAGTAAAACACATCATTATAGAATGAGTAATTCCCCTGTTTACTTCAAACACTTTTTCCCAACATGGGCAGGTCTGATCAGGCAGCATTTTGGAACGAGTCTCAGCGTCCCGATTTCTACATAATGCTGTAGGCCACAGGAGAAAGGCAAGTCCCAACTGCGCACTATACAGTAATCAAGCTTTACGGCGCCTCTGGTCTTGCCTGCTGCATATTTCACAAGTATCGTCATGTCTTCAAAATCTGTCTCATCTGCAGTACGCACACACAAATATGCTTATCTAGCCTTTACATTTTTACATTTCACACAGTTAAACATTTGCTCTGTTTTACATATTCATCCTTTCTCATCATGGCATTTCCCTAAGAAATTAGATAAAGGTAGCGCATAATTATCATTGTTGGGTTCACCAAGAACAAGGACTAAATGACAAAGATAATAAATGTCTTATCTACAGTACATTTCTCATTATTAGATTTTTCTCTTCACAAAACTGTTCAATCGTGAAGAAACCATGTGACTTGTATTCATATGCACCGCTTATTTGCTCTCGCGTTCAAAACTACATAGCTGGGTGGCAGAATATCAAACGCAAATCTTCCGCCATCGTAAATACAATTGTGCCAAACCAAATTGGTTGCATGGGAAGGATTATATTCTGCAACACTGAAAGATCAATAATAATTGATCAAATTGTAGCAAATTGTGCTCCTGTAAAAAGAGGACATAACACCTTCACAAATACACTGAAACATCCAATAACTTTGGCTGATAATACGTTGTGCGTTTCAGTTAACATCGCCCAAGTGGTGGAGACCACAGGGTTTCCAGCTCACGAGTCTTGCAGTATAGTCTTCATACAGGTGCATGAATAAGACACTAAGGTCAAAACGCATTGGTTTAACTGACTAATTTGTTCTGCCTAAATTTATGTTCCTGAAATAAATTTGAAGATTTTAGCCCACTTACAGAGTGCTGGATATCTTTTCATTGTCATTATCTCAGTGGTGTTGCCACTAATCACTGAACACTTTCTGTTTTCTATGAAAAATGCCTGGCTCAATTACAATTCTTCTGATTATAGGCTGAATGCCACTAATGGAATAATGGAACTTACAGGATCGATAGACTTGTTAGTGATATGCAAATGAAACAAAAATGGACACAAGAAATTGTGAAAACATCTTGATTTATTCACTATTGAGAATAGACACCAGATGCAGAAATACATTTCACTAACATATCTTGGCATGCCATCACTGATGTTATTAATGGTTTCTGAGGACTGTTCTGCCACATTGAATGTTTCCAGGCTTGCAAATCATCAAGAAACTTGGCACACACTTGTGAATTCTGATGCAGAAAGGTGATTTTAATAGAGTACAGTACATACATACAGACGTTTCGGTCTATGACCTTCATCAATGTACAAAGGTTGTACTGCTCAGGATAAGTGGGCATGAATAGAGAAGAACCGATAGGTGAGGAGGCACAGGAAGCAGTCTCTCGTGAAGGAGCAGTGGCAGCAAGATGCGGTTCAGCAATTAAAATAGAAAAAAGAGCCTCCCCAATATGCCTCATTACTCTGATGAAGCCACTAAGGGTGTTTGGGAGGCTTTTTTCTATTTTAATACTGCATTGTTCCTTGTCATTAGACATTCTAAAATAGACTATCCCCTGATAGTTAGATAATGGATGGTAGTTCTTTTGCTTTTTGCTAGTTATGCAGTTTGAGGCTATTTCTAGGTACAAATAGGTAGTTCTATCCGTATCTATCCCAGCAAAGAGCAAACAGATGAACGGCATACTAGGGCACACAAATCACCACATTAACAGACGGAGCTATTTATCTGAAGTGTTGCGGTATATATTTCAGTCAAAAAACGGAGGTGCTTGCATGAAAAAAACATGAATATTTCAATGTGAAGCTTCACATTGAACTATCCATATCTATATTGCAATTAAATAATCAGCATAGCGCTGTGACCTCTTGGAATATATTTAAAACAGATAGGACCAATAAGAACCAGAGTTTAATGTGTACCTTAACATTTCATTTGCACTAATTGCTGATATGTTTTACTTTACATTGATTAAATTAAAAGTAACTTTAACCCTTTGAGACACCAAATATATCTAGGTTCTTTTTTATTTAAGTGGTGAAAAAAATTTCAAAGTTTGTTAAAAAGAAAAATAAAATTGTGCCATTTTCCGAGACCCGTAGAGTCTCCATTTTTTATGATCTGGGTTTGGGTGAGGGCTTATTTTTTGCATGCCGAGGTGGTGTTTTTAATGATACCGTTTTTGTGCAGATACAATCTTTTGATCGCCTGTTATTGAATTTTAATGCAATGTCGCAGCGACCAAAAAGAGCACAATTCTGGCATTTTGACTCCTCATTATGCTGTTTAGCGATCAGGTTAATCCTTTTTATTGATAGATCGGACGATTCTGAACCCAGTGATACTAAATATGTTCGATTTATTGATTGTTTATTTTGAATGGGGTGAAAGGGGGGTGATTGAAACTTTTATTTTCTTTTAATATTTTTAAAACCTATTTTTTTTTTTTTTTTTAATTTTTGGCATGCTTCAATAGTTTCTTTGGGAGACTAGAAGCTGTCACAACCCGATCAGCTGATGGTCAGATCGCCTGCATGTAGCAGAATACCTCACTTGCTATGAGTGCTGAACACCGGGCGGCGCTCATAGCAATCCGGCACTGACAACCATAGAGGTCTCCAGAAGACCTCTGGTTCTCATGCCAACCTACCGGTGACCAGCGATCACGTGACGGAGGGCACTGGTGGGTGAATTTTCGGCCTGACGGACAGAAAGCATGAGTTAAATGCTGCTTTCAAAGTTTGACAGTGGCATTTAACAAGTTAATAGCCATGGGTGGATCGCAATTCCACCCACAGCTGTTCTGGGCACATGACAGCTGTTTAAAACAGCTGACGTGTCCCGGGAAAGATGTGAGCTCACTGCCGGACCCCACATCAAATGGAGGGAAGCGAGGGCTTAATTGTTAAAGTGGGATTTTTGACATAGTGCAATTTTGGCACACACACACAAATTGCTGTGCAGCATTTTTCCATACCTACCCAATACTTTTACAAAGTAAAAACGCCTTAAAAATGATGGCAAGAGTTTTTTTTATCAATTAACATAATGCAAACTAAAGGACAAACAGAGAATCAAAATTGAATCAATATTTGGCATGACTACCTTTTGCTTTTAGAACATCAAAGTACCAATTATTTTAGCTATAGTTACAGTTTTAAAAAAGTATCTGCAGAGACATTGTTCAAAACATCTTTGAGAACCAAAAACAGATGGATGTAGGCTTGTGCAAATCCTTCTGCCCCTTCATATATTTCCAAAGAGACTATGATGTTGAGATTAGGGTTCTGTGGGGACCATCTTATCACTTCTTGAGTGCCTTGTTCTTATTTATATTGAAGACAGTTCTTGATTGTATGTTTGGGGTCGCTGTCCTGGTGCAGAATAAATTTGGAGCCAATCCAATGCCTGCCTTATCGTCTTTGCATGTTGGATAATTATCTGCTTATATTTCACAGCAATGAACACTGCTGAGGAACATTGAAGGCTACAGGCGTAGGGGTCAGCCAAGGAAACTTACTACAGAAGAGGATATATCCATTGAAATTGGAAGATGTCCAGCATTGCATTCAGCTCAGAACTGGCAGCAGACAGTGGAACTGAGTTTAACCCACCTAATGTTTGCAAATAATTTTCGTAGAAAAATATGTGGCCAAAAACCATGCCTTTGACATGGAAACAAAGGACAAGCTACTCAACTAAGCATAAAACCATATGAACGGAGGTGTAGAACAATGGCAGCAGGTGCTCTGGATTGATAATTCAAAATGTGAAATTTTTGGTTGTAACAAAAAACATTTTGTTCATGGAAGGGCTCAAGAGCAATACAATAATGAGTGTCTGCAGACAACAGAGAAGCACAGGCAAGGGTTCCTTGTAAGTTTGGGGCTGCATTTCAGCAAATAGATTTGAAAATTTGGTCAAGATAAATTGTGACCTAAATGCTGAAAAATACAGGAAGATGCTTACCCATTATGCAACAACATTGGGAGAAGTCTTGTTCCAAATTTATTCTACAGCAGGACAATGAGCCCAAATATACAGCTAATGTCATTAAAAACTATCTTTAGCATAAACAAGGAGTCCTGGAAGGCATTATGTGGTCCCCTTAGATGCCTGATCCCACCATCATTTAGTGTCCTGCATTAAATGAAAAGACAGAAGAATTTGTACAAAAGATCGATGGTTAGTTCTCCAACCTGTTTGGAATATCCTCCCTGCAGAGTTCCTTCAAAAACTAAGGTACAAGGGTATCTGGAAGAATTGATGCTTTGATGCTAAGGGAAGTCTCTAAAAATATTGTCGCATTTTGTTAATTGATTAAAAAATAGAAACGTTAATTTTTAAGCATTCTTACTTTTTAGAATTTTTCAACACCTGCTTAAAACTTTTGGACAGTACTGAATATAAAATGAAGTGATAGGTACATGTTAATACTTTTTATTGAACACATTTACTCATTAATCCCATGCTGTCTGGCAAAGCCAATGTTACTCACTTTACAGAGATGTGCTGATTTCCATTCTTGCCAGGCACCATTCCCCCCCTAGACAACCACCAATGTTAATTTTACACTTTGCAAATGATTAACAAAAAAAAAAAAAATCACATTCAAAAGGTACGTGTGAATAATTGCAATTACATAAAATAGTGGTCAACTAATTAGCAAAGACCACATGACCCAATCTAATTACTTTGTCACCGAATTTCAATCATCTCACTACTGTATTTCCTAGCAATTCTCTTAGGCCGGTTTCACATTTGCGTTACAGGCCGCAGCGCTGGCCTGCACACAGCTGCTGCTAAGCCCCGCCCCTGCCACGCCTCCGGCAGTAGCTCCGCCTCCGGGCGCATGACGCTGCATGCGTCATGCGTCCCCTATCTTTATCACTGAGGACACAGGCCGTGCGCAGTATGCATTTGGCGGCACCTGCGCCCTTTTGACGGTGTGCCAACCAGCGCCAAACGCAACCTGTTGCAATTTGGTTGCGCTCAGCGCACCGTCAAAAGGACGCAGGTGCCGCCAAATGCATACTGCGAACGGCCTGCGTCCTCAGTGATAAAGATAGGGGACGCATGACGCATGTAGCGTCATGCGCCCGGAGGCGGAGCTACTGCCAGAGGTGCGGCAGGGGGCGGGGCTTAGTGGCGGCCGTGCGCAGGCCGGCGCTGCGGCCTGTAATGCAAATGTAAAACCGGTCTTAGAGTGTACATAGTCCCAGTGATGCGCCATCTTTTCAGTTAGCCATTAAAAGGTATCAACCACTGAGGACTCTCAATTCTAAATATTCTTCCATAGTCCCAGTGCTCTCATTTAAAATAGTGATAAGGAGAGTGATCCAGATAAGCAGTTTCGTTTTTATAGCTATCAAAATATACAAATACTACAGCTGCTTAAGCAATTATTGCATAGTAATGTATCATGGTAGTTAAAAGACCCTACTGCTGTCACTATGTGTGATAATTGGGTCCACAATGTGGTACATACTAGAGGGGGATTACATATGCATCTGAGACACAAAGCAATGTCTTATCCATTAAGTGATCCAAGGACAATATTTCTATTCACTCACTCTTGGCAGAGGGTTAGTCTTGATATAGGTGCTGCATCCTTCCTGTTCCAAACTCATAATTACATCTGAAAAGTAGACTTTATTCAATAATTCATCCTTATCCCTTTTACATCATGTTTGTAATAAATGCTCCTTTAAAAGCCATGAAAAGCAAAATTCCATGTCATAGCAACTGTTCTTCCTTTTCTTTTTAACTTTAAAAACCACTTTAATACTCCTCCCTTGTTCTGGTTCCTTTCATCTGTCTAGACATTTTTAGAAATAATGTGGGGCAACATGAAGTAGGTGGGCCTGCCAGAATTGTGTACTTGCCTATGGCAAAGAAAACCACCTAAACAATACATGGTACCAAGCCCAAATGTGTTTCATTACTTCTTTAAAATCAACATAGACTAGAGTTCACAAAACACAAACATTTGACATCATTCATTGAGAGTTTTTTTTTTTCCATCCCACTCATGTGATTTACAAAGACAGCAAAAATCAACAGTCCCGAGACCTGTTCAGGTAACTGCAGATAGCGCAATACACTACCAGAGTTATTTTTTTAGTTCCAAAAGAAAATATATTAAATTAAATCAGACAACACATATCAAGATTAATCATAACATAAACCTGCAAAATATTAAACTTTCAGTCTAAAAGGGATTTGGGGGGGTCTAAAGCATAGGTGGACATACCGAATGTGCAGCCGTTTCAGCTGCACAGGGGGTCCCGGTGGGAGTAGAGTCAAACCAGGAAGATATGTGGTAATACTTATGCTGGTGAAACAGCATGTTTCTCACTCACAATGATGTAATGTTCTTTTCTCAGGACATCGACAGATTCCATGAGCCCCTCCTTTAGTACTCAGAATATTGTAAAATACAGTAATTATATGAAAAGCAGACTATGAGACGCACTTTTTTCATTCAAAAATGTGGAGGAAAATGGAGGGGGTGTCCTAAAGTCTGCATGTACCGACTGTGGTGGGGAGATGGGGAAGCTGTTTCAGCAGAGCAGCGGGTCACAGAGGCACGAGGCAGCTACTGCCGTTAACGCCTGTGCCCACTGCTAAAGAGAAATGAATATTCACTGCATTCCACAGGCATGGGCGTGGAGGGTAATGAATATTTGTTTCTCTTTAATGGCATCCTGGTATGATGGGCCCCCATCCCGGTCTTGGTATGCATGGTCCCATCCTTTCCTTATCCTGGTATGATTGGCCCCCACCCCCCATTCATGGTATGAATGGCCCCATCAGAAAGCATTAAAAAAAAACATTATTACACTTGCCTTCGCAGCACTCCATTGCAGCATCCTGCTCCGATGACAACACCTGCTTAATGCCTATAAGCAATGTATGGCAGGGCCATCATGCGCTGCTTGCAAGCTGAAGTGCAGCTGCTGTAATACTCAATACTCTGCACGCCAGGACTGTATGCACAAAACAGTGAGTATTCATTGCTCTCTAGCAAGCACAGTTTCAACCGGAGCCTTCCTGCTGCTGCCGTCAGTCACATGTGCAGATACTTAAGGGAAATGAATATTCACCCCTTTCCATGAATATTCATTTCTCTTAAGTATTGACACATGTAACCGCTGGCAAAAGCAGCAGGAAGGCTCCGGTTGACACTGTGCTTGCTAGAGAGCAATGAATACTCACTGCTTTGCGTGCTCACTGCTTTGCGTGCACACAGTCCCATAGAAAAAAAAAAAAGTTCTAGCTATTACTGCTATGAATGAGTGAACAAAAATTGTCTGGACATCTGAACAAGTACATAGTACATGCATATACACTGACATTTTTGGGATGTGAGAGTGCACATTTTATATATGCTGATGGTGTGCGCATGTTTTCACTATGTATATGTGTGCATAACGTGTGAATATGTAATTCTTTTAGCATGTGCATATTTTATATATGTGTACCTAATGTGAATATGTATGTAAATGTGTGTTTGTATATGCAGGTAGTACCTGATGGAAGTGGATGGAGATGTGCAGACAAATTTTGAACAGGGGCCCTCAACGATCAGTGTCAATCCTGGATAAGAGTATTACAGACTTACCCTTATGATATCAGATCAAATTAGACCCATCACACACCTGAGACCAACACTTTTTTCACAGTTTACCAGAAAAAGCTCTGCATTTGCAGTAAACACTGTGACTGATACTTCAGCTCACTTAAATGGGAATAAAAACTGCAAAAATTAGGAATAACTACTACCAAAAGAAGACAAATGCCTATAAGCCCTTAGTGACCGGGTCATTTTAAAAAAATCTGACATGTGTCAAATTATGTAGTAATACTGTAACTCTGGAATGTTTCAACATATCCCATTGATTTTGAGATCATTTCCTGATGACAAATGATACTTTATGTTAATAGTAAATTTAGGTTGATGTGTTTTGCATTTATTTATAAAAATATCAGATATTTTACAAGCATTTTAAACAATTTGCAATTTTCTAACTTTGAATTATTATCCCTTTAATCCAGATAGTCATTACACAGAAAAACATTAATAAATAACATTTCATACATGTTTACTTTACATCAGCACCCAAAAGTTATACTATTTTATAATCCTCTCCCCTCAACATAATCAAAATTGGTTTTGGGTTGTTAACTAAACCCTTCATGACCCAGCCTATTTTGACCTTAATGACCTGGCAATTTTTTGCAATTCTGACCAGTGTCTCTTTATGAGGTAATAATTCAGGAACGCTTCAACGCATCCTAGCGATTCTGAGATTGTTTTTTTGTAACATATTGGGCTTCATGTTAGTGGTAAACTGAATTTTTATTCTGTTAAACCAGACAGGCATGTGACACAAAATAGATACTAAATAACACTTCACACATGTCTACTTTACATCAGCACAATTTTGGAAACAAAATTGTTATTTGTTAGGGAGTTATTATGGTTAAAAGTTGACCAGCGATTTTTCATTTTTACAACAAAATTTACAAAACCAATTTTTTTAGGGACCACCTCACATTTGAAGTCACTTTGAGGGGTCTATATGGCAGAAAATACCCAAAAGTGACACCATTCTAAAAACTGCACCCCTCAAGCTACTCAAAACTACATTTAAGAAGATTAACAACCCTTCAGGTGCTTCACAGGAACTAAAGCAACGTGGAAGGAAAAAATGGACATTTTATTTTTTCCAACAAAAATTTTCTTTTAGCATCAATTTTTTCATTTTCACGTGGGTAACAGGATAAAATGGATCATAAAATTTGTTGGGCAATTTCTCCTAAGTACACGGATACCTCATATGTGGTCATAAACCACTGTTTGGGCGCACGGCAGGGCTCAGAAGGAAAGGAGCGCCATTTGACTTTTTGAATGGAAAATATACTGGAATATTTAGCGGTTGCCATGTCGCATTTGGAGAGCCCCTGTGCGCCTAAACATTGGAGCTCCCCAACAAATGACCCCATTTTGGAAACTAGACCCTCCAAGGAACTTATCTAGATGCATAATGAGCAATTTGAACCCCCAGGTGCTTCACAAATTGATCTGTAAAAAAAAAAGTACTTTTTTTTTAAAAAAAATGTTCTTTTAGCCTCAGTTTTTTCATTTTCACATGGGCAACAGGATAAAATGGATCCTAAAATTTGTTGGTCAATTTCTCCTGAGTACACCGATACCTCATATGTGGTCATAAACCACTTTTGAGCGCATGGCAGGGCCTGTAAGGTAAGGAGCGCCATTTGACTTTTTGAATGGAAAATTAGCTCCAATCGTTAGCGGACACCATGTCGCGTTTGGAGAGCCCCTGTGTGCCTAAACTTGGAGCTCCCCCACAAGTGACCCCATTTTGGAAACTAGACCCCCTAAGGAGCTTATCTAGATGTGTGATGAGCACTCTGAGCCCCCAAGTGCTTCACAGAAGTTTATAACACAGAGCTGTGAAAATAAAAAATAATTTTTTCTCCACAAAAATTATTTTTTTAGCCCCCAATTTTTAATTTTCCCAATGGTAACAGGAGAAATTAGACCCCCAAAGTTCTTGTGCAATTTTTCCTGAGTACACTGATACCCCATATGTGGGGGTAAACCACTGTTTAGGCACACGTCGGGGCTCGGAATGGAGGCAGCACTGTTCGACTTTTTGAACGCAAAATTGGCTAAAATAAATGGTGGCGCCATGTCGTGTTTGGAGACCCCCTGATGTGCCTAAACAGTGGAAACCCCTCAATTCTATCTCCAACCCTAACCCCAACACACCCCTAATCCTAATCCCAACCCTAATCATAACCCCCAACACACCCCTAACCCTAATCCCAAATCTAACCCTAATCACAAACCTAACCCTAATCCCAACCCCAACCCACCCCTAACCCTAGCCCTAATTGAAAAATAAAAATATTTTATTATTTGTCCCTATGGGGGGTGATAAGGGGGCGGTGATTTCCTTTTTTTTTATTTTGATCACTGTGAGAGTTTATCACAGTGATCAAAATTTAAAAAAAATGAATCTGCCGCCGGGAAATGCCAGCTTGCGCACAGCGCATGCGCCTGCCATTTTCCAAGATGGCGGCGCCCATGGACCGGGACGGCGGGACACCGGGACTGCCAGAGGGGGTAAGTGAGTATCATGGGGGGATTGGAAGGTGGGGGGGAGCAGAGGGAAGGTGGAGGGGGGCAGATTGTGACAGCAGCATCCGATCGCCGCCGTCAGTCGGATTTCAGCATCGGCCATGGCTGGATTGTAATATTTCATCAATTTTCATTGATGAAATATTACTATCTCTCTGATTGGCTGTTAAAAGTGAAACAGCCAATCAGAGCGATCGTAGCCACGTGGGGGGCGAAGCCCCCTGTATCTGCGGGTCGGGTGACCTTTCATTGACCCCGGTCACCCGACCCGCAGGGGGGCTTTGAAGTCATGACACAGGGTATGCGTCATGGGTCGGATTGGCACCGACTTTCATGATGCATACGCTGTCTCATAGGTCATGAAGGGGTTAATCCTTCATGTGCTTTTCAAGAATTCATGCAAAATAGGACGACTGGAATGAAAACGTTTTATTTTTATCATCTAAATTTTGAACAGGCCACTGTAGCCGGCAGACTTGAAGACCGTTTTTTGGTCGTGAATTGCCATGGCAAACATCAGAACCACACAATTAAGATCTCAGGCTGCCAATGGGGATAAATAGAAACATTATTAACAATCTAGATGCCATAGTCACTATTCACAGCAGCATTTAAGGGGTTAAACAACCATGACCAGTGCCAACATTGATCGTGGCAGCAAGTTGTCAGCTATAGAGTACAGATAACAGCTATAGGATTGTCACTTGTTGGGGGATGCTAGTCTCTGATCGCAGGTTTGTAAAAAGACGTATTGGTGGTCACTAAGGGGATAAACAATTAAGAGATGTAGAGCTCACTGGAGTGCCACGGCTCCTTCACTCAACTAATTGTTGGAGGGTTCTGGTAGTTGGATGCTTACCAATCTGTTATTAACCAGCTAGCCAAAGTATAGGCTATTTTGTAATTAAAGGGAATCTGTCACCTATTTTTTGGCATATAAGATGCGGCCACCGCCATCAGATGCTTATCTGTAGATAAGCCCCCAATGTAACCTGAAAGATAAGAAAAATGAGTTAGATTATACTCACCCAGGGGCCGTCCGGGTCCGATGGGTGTCACGGTCCGGTGCCTCCCATCTTCTAGCAATGACGTCCTCTTCTTTGCTTCCCGTCACGGCTACAGTGCAGTCGTACTGCTCTTCCCTGTTGCCCCAACGATGGGAAGCAAAGAAGAGGACATTATCGCTAGAAGATGGGAGGCACCGGACCATACCATGACACTCATCGGACAGAATGCTGTAGATAAGCCCCTGATGGCGGTAGTCGCATCTTATATACCAAAAAAGTAGGTGACCGATTCCCTTTAAGGAAATTGTTGTAGAAATTGTATCATTTAGATGAAATAGTTAAGGTTATTTTTACAATTGTTTCATTGTAAGTTCAGTATACAGCCTTTATTCTATGCACTGACTGCTCAGAGGAGCTACAGTAATATCGATGATCCAAGTCTTTGCTGTAATACATCTACAATTCAGAGCATCTCCTTAGGTTCAAACACATTGCTAGTTTTGTAGGTACATAATACATTTAAAATTACTTTATATTTCTTGTCACCAATGCAGGAATTTTCCCATTGTATACTATTTTGTTCCCTGTGCAGAAAATACTAATCCTAGATTACATTTCTGATATAAGACAGCGCCACACAACCCTTAAAACAATCCAAACTTTTTATAGTAAATCGTAAGCTTTACTTAAACTCCATGACCGTATGACTCCTGGATTATTAGCCTATTGCAGTCACCGTTCTCATCCCTCTTTGACCCGATGTCAAAAGAAAAACAGCAGTTGATATTGCCAAATCCATTGACTAATGATGTGCACATTCATTTTCCAGACATAAATCAATATGCACTGTATGATTTCTTTTCTCTAAAAGTATACTGTAGGTATTCTTTCTGCCCTCTGCGTGTTATGACAGGCATCAGGATACAAACAAGTCTTGGCCCCATCTCATACAGAACGGGCTGGCTGCAGATGTTCTCCTGCATGCCGTATCTTGTCCCAAGCACGAACAATCATCTTGGAAACACATCATTTTGTATTCTTTGCCCTCAGCAAAACTGAGGAGTGGTTATATTAATAGTTGTATAAAATACTTTCCTGAAGGAACTCAAAATATATGGGTTGTGCTCCTGACTAATTCTTACAACACATATAATCTGAATATGCCTTCAATTTTGTCATTTCTTACCTTGGTAGGTTCTTACAATTAAAATGATTAGCCACTATCAATAGAACATAAAGCACTGTCAAAATGTATGCTTTTGTAGAAGTACGGTCAAGATAGAGGCATTCCCTAAGGTTAGTTTCCATTGGACATTCACAAAAATATATTTAGAATAGTTTGATATTGGTATAGTTTGAAATGTTTAATAGACTAATGACTATTTAGCAATTCACATTAAGAAGCCTCATTAAGATCTGTAAATTGTATCTTAACTCAGATCAACTGTATAAAAGTAGTGAAGAGGTCAATTAGGAGATAGGAAATCACAAAAATAAGCCTCCATTGATCCAAAGTGTCCATCTTGTGGAGGAATAGTCTACTATTGGAATAAATCCCCATGTCTTTCTCCAATAGTAACATAGCATGGTGGGAGAAAAAAAAGGGGACACAATTCGAAAAAAAAAAAAATCAAAGAATGGTGAAGGATATCGATGAATTAAAGGGTTGTGGGTAAACTATAGAATTTCTTTTACCTATTGATCCAGAGAAAGTCATAAAATTCCAAATGCAAGAATCAATCTGCCATAAAAAAATCCAAGCTGTTCCTAAAAAGATTGGATAAAGTTTACCATGAACATATCCCTGGAAACTCCCCTGAAGAGTGATTACGAAACATGTCGGGAGAAGGGAGACCACAGGGCATGTGAGTCCACTGACGATTCATAGAAGGGGATTGACTTATACACCCCACATTCGGGTGAGAGCTTTCCTGTTGTCACACATTAACAAAATGCCGCACTAATTTTGCCAAACATATTATTCCACATATAGGGTTTATGTGTATAGATGTAATTTATACATACAATTGTAAGGC
Organism: Dendrobates tinctorius; assembly: GCF_039654945.1. Taxonomy (NCBI): domain Eukaryota; kingdom Metazoa; phylum Chordata; class Amphibia; order Anura; family Dendrobatidae; genus Dendrobates; species Dendrobates tinctorius. Next base: position 44,104,941 of record NW_027361775.1, on the reverse strand, counting down.
TGCAATCACCGCCACAACCCTAAGTATTTGTCATGTGCTGTTTAAATGACTGGGTGATAAAGGGTTTGTTTGGAAAGACAGAATTGATGCATACTGTACAATTGTTATACTATTACTGCTGTTTTAACCCTATTTCTTTGCCATGACCAAGTGAATATCTGGTCACCTGGCCTTATAAATGTGCATTATTGGATATGACACATATGCTTTTGTATGTTCATATTGCATAAGGTTATTTCAAGTAACAATGCTCCACACATGCCAGACACATAATTGGGAGTTTACTTGGAATTTAGAAGTGACCACAATTGTTGCTTCTTTGCATTGGTACTTATGTGGACTAGACACACTTGTTTGAACAAGCTGTTTCAGGTACATGACGAATAGACACTATCTTATTGGCTATCCTTCACAACAAGGCATTGTTGATCCATCACATCATCCATTCAAATATACCCGCAAAGATCTTTTTTACTTCGTTCTGGGATGGCCATTTCATAGGATGTGTAGCACCCACTGGTATTTATGTTTGTTTGTCTTTCGCACGTGCGCTTTATCTCCCTTGGTTTTAAGTAATTCAAATAAAGTATATTAGTTTTATACACACTCCAACATGCTGGCTCCTAAACAAACGCAACATATGTCAGAGATGCCATGCCTCGGTAGAAGCTATCTGTTGTGCATTAGCCCTCCATAGGATGTTTTTTTTTTCTTTTTTTAATAAACACTTCAAAATCAGATTCTAATTATAAAATAAATTTTTTTCCCATTCACTAGTTTCTGTGCTTTGTTGGCTGTCCCCTAGAATCTACATAGGGATACCATTGTGCGATATTCTTTTCGTTTAATAATGGTGTTGCCATTGTTCAGCTTTTATGTCATTCAATATAGTGTTCAGAATCATGATATCTCTTACAAGAGGGAATTTGTCACCAAGCTTATGGTGCCTAATCTGATGGCAGCATAAACCAGGATCCGTGTCACTACTTTATCAGCTGCAGAGTATATCCAGCAGTATATCCCTGATTATTCCCGCTATTCTGCAGCAAAGGGAGCAAGTTGTCAATCTGCCATGAACTAAGAGGAGACACCGCTCATGACTTTGAAGACCTACTGAGCATGTGCACATTGTTAAAGTGAACCTTTCAAATCCAAAAACGCCTTTTGCCTGCAAATATATGGACACTCTGCAGGTATCTCATGTATGAATTATGCCTGGTATGTCTTGCAAGAGCAGCAGCTGCAGGGAGAAAATTTACTTTTATTCTCCCTGTAGCTGCTCACTGGGGCAGTGCATGCAGGGGATTCTTATAGTCATGATAATATGTATGTTTATTGAGGACTCTGATCTTTCCCTGGCATTTTAACAGCCTGCTTGCACACTTACTGCAATCTCTTCAGTCAAAGTGATGACAGGTACAGCTCCCTGCACTGCGCCAATAACTGGAAGAGAGAGGCTGTAGAGAGAATAACACCATTTATGTTCCATAACTACTGCTCTAGTAATAAAAGCATGATTTAAATGCTATTAACCTGCAGACCAAGAGATTCTGAGATAGCGAGACCAAAAGAGAGAGAACAAGAGATAGAGACATGCTGCTGATCATAGGAGCTGACACTCTACAGAAGAGAGAGATTTAACCAGTGACTCTAGAGATGGAAAATGACTTTGTTGTACAAAACTGTGCTCCATTGGAAACCACTGATCTCAGATGGCGCTGACCACAACTGTAGAAGGAATGATAATTCACTCGATGTCATAGCGGCAGGACATTTGCGGAAGCCCTCTTGGCAAGTATCTACCGGCAATGCATATATCATTAGCATTTTTGAGCATCTGCTGCAAGTTTGTTTATTAAGAAGGCAGAGAGACCATTTGAATTATAAAATTAAGGGTTTGCCTCTTTCTTTAATACCCATCAGTGGTCAGTCACAACAGGACTATAAAACACTAGAGTTCAATAGCATAATGGGAAATTATAAATTGCATTTGTGACACTAAGATCTTTTAGAATTGAATTAGTGGCTCGTTATGCAGTACATTTATGAGCAACACAAGGAAAGAAATGGCAATAAGTTATGAACAGTCAAAGCTAGCGATAACATCTTCTGGGTAGGTGGTAAATTTCTAAATTATTACTTGGCAACAGTCAAGAAACCAGGTGCTTCTATTTTATGGCAAGTTAAAAGCAGAGATCTAATGTGCTGCCCCCCTGTCTGATCGCCAGCATGTTTGTAGGGCTGACTTGAAAGAAAGCAGACAAAAAACATAACATCCTTATCCTCATAAAAACACAAAACTAAAAGCAAATATATAGCAAATGCCTTTTCTATGCAACTAACAATATACATGAAGCAAAAGTATGAGACAGAGAAAATCCCAACTTCTGACAGTCAGTAATCCAATAATCTGCCACTTTCAGTAAACTTGAGACAGATTTTTTTTATATGTCTACAGTTGCTATTTGGCTCATAAATTCAAGTCTCATTGAATATTGCCATAGGCTTTGGAATGTATTTATTGTTCACCTTCACACGGTGATTTCATTTTTATATGCTGAAAGCAGTTTTAATCCAGGCTTCTAGTCACATTTTCTATAGTAAAACAGGGTGGAGTTTCATTTTAGAATATCGCAATTAAAAATAATGATCAAATTTTCGAATCTACAAGTCTGGTAGAGGTGTAGTCAATCATTTTTGTATAGTTACAAAGGGTCAAATTTCTATGGGTATTTAAGGAGCAATTATGAGGTTGAAATCGTTAAACCATGTGAGAAGCAGCTATAAACGAACGGGACATATTTCTTAGAAGAGAACTATGGGCAGGCCTGGATTGGTAATATACCCAACCGGGCATTTTCCCGCTGGGCCGCTGTCATGTGGGCCGTGGGCGGCAGCGCCCGATCATCTGGCCATTTGCAGACTGATGCGGCCACTGGCCTGGCTGTTCCTGCCACTGGCCCTCTGCGGGCACGGAGGTTATAGTTTCCAACCCTCCCGGGATTTTTCAATCCCGCACTGCAGGGAGATGAGCCGCCACGCCCTCCCGCACTCCATCCATGCCCCCCCGCACACTCCATCCACGACCTAGCATGAGACCTCACCCCCCACAGCCACTCACAGCATCGCTTGCCTGCTCTCTTCTCTGTACACAGGACCCTTGATGAGGTCACAGGAGGGGAGGAGTCAGGGGTCACATGATCAGGAGCCTTTGTTCAGACCCCTGATCATGTGACCTCTGACTCTGCCCCTCCTGTGACCTCATCACAGGTCCTGTGCACACAGCCCTGCCTCTTGGTGTCTGCAGGACTCGGCTGTGCTGGTTGTCATGGTGCTGGATGAGGGAAGTATGTGTGGGGTCAGGAGGGGTTTACAGGATAGATGTAGCAGAGCTGTGTGTGTACGAGGTGTACGGAGAGGAGCCGTGTGTGTACGAGGTGTACGTAGCGGAACCGGATGTGTCTGAGGTGTACGGAGTGGAGCCGGATGTGTGTACGAGGTGTACGGAGCAGAGCAGTGTGTGTACGAGGTGTACATAGCAGAGATGTCTACGGGGTGTACGGAGTGGAGCCGCGTGTGTACGAGGTGTACGGAGAGGAGCCGCGTGTGTAGGTGTTGTACGGGGTGTACAGAGAGGAGCCGTGTGTGTATGAGGTGTACAGAACGGAGCCGCGTGTACGAGGTGTACAGAACGGAGCCGCATGTACGAGGTGTACGGAGAGGAGCCGCGTGTATGAGGTGTTCAGAACAGAGCCTTGCGTGTACGAGGTGTACGGAGCGGAGCCGCGCGTGTACGAGGTGTACGGAGAGGAGCCGCGCGTGTACGAGGTGTACGGAGAGGAGCCGCGCGTGTACGAGGTGTACGGAGAGGAGCCGCGCGTGTACGAGGTGTACGGAGAGGAGCCGCGCGTGTACGAGGTGTACGGAGAGGAGCCGCGCGTGTATGAGGTGTACGGAGAGGAGCCGCGCGTGTACGAGGTGTACGGAGAGGAGCCGCGCGTGTACGAGGTGTACGGAGAGGAGCCGCGCGTGTACGAGGTGTACGGAGAGGAGCCGCGCGTGTACGAGGTGTACGGAGAGGAGCCGCGCGTGTACGAGGTGTACGGAGAGGAGCCGCGCGTGTACGAGGTGTACGGAGAGGAGCCGCGCGTGTACGAGGTGTACGGACCGGAGCCGCGCGTGTACGAGGTGTACGGACCGGAGCCGCGCGTGTACGAGGTGTACGGACCGGAGCCGTGTGTGTATGGAGTGGAGCCATATGTGTACAGGATGAACAGAGTGGAGCCAAGTGTGTACAAAGCATACAGAGCGGGCTTTTCCCACGGACACAGGAGTACACGGCGGAGCCCCGAGGAGCATTTTAAAACTCGCACATGACGTTCCACCTGAAGTGATGTGCTGGAAGCTGACCAGAAATGAGATAATTTCATGAGGAGATTGTGACGGAACTAGGAATGCTTGTAGAGAAGATGTAGAAGTATCATATCCTAATAATTATATACTGGCTCTTAACTTCTACTTATTTAAGATGGTAAAGATAGTCTTTGAGTAAACAAATCTTCATCAAAATGACAATTTCATCAATGTGATCTCTCAGGTTGGCCAAACACTGGCAGTGTAACATACAAGTTCTTCTCTCTAAACTAGAATATCAAAAACTTATTTTATTTAATAGTAATCTTTATATAGTGCGAACATATTCTGCAAGGCTTTACAGTCTGCACACATCATCACTGTCCCTGATGGGGCTCACATTCTTAATTCTCTATTCGTATTTCTTTGGAATGTGGGAGGAAACCCATGCAAACACTTGGAGAACATACAAACTCTGTGCAAGATTTTGCCCTTGGTGGGATTTGAACCCAGTTTTCAATTTTTCAATACAAAAAGTGAAACTCATTATATAGAGTCATTAGAAACAGTGATCTATTTCAAGTGTTTATTTCTGTTAGTGCCGATTATGGCTTACAGCCAATGAAAACCCAAAAGTCATTATCTCAGTAAATTAGAATACTTTATAACACCAGCTTGAAAAATTTTAAAATTTGAAATACTGGCCTACTGAAAGGTATGTTCAGTAAATGCACTCAATACTTGGTCATCAATGCAGCGTGGCATGGAGGCCATCAGTCTGTGGCACTGTTGAAGTGTTATGGAAGCCCAGGTTGGGGAGATAGCAGCCTTCAGCTCGTCTTCAGTGTCTTACACCTTACTCTTGACAATACCCCATAGATTCTTCTATGGGGTTATGGTCAGGCGAGATTGCTTGACAATCAAGCACAATAATACTGCTTTTAAACCAGGTATTGGTATTTTTAGCAGAGGGAAAGGTGCCAAGTCCTGCTGGAGAATGAAATTTCCATCTCCAAAAAGCTTGTCGGCAGAGGAATGCATGAAGTGCTCTAAAATTTCCTGGTAGATGGCTACACTGACTTTGGTCTTGAAAAAAACACAGTGGACCTACACCAGCAGATGACATGGCTTCCCAAACCATCACCGATTGTGGAAGCTTCACACTAGACCTCAAACAGCTTGGATTGTATGCCTCTCCACTCTTTCTCCAGACTCTGGGACCTTGATTTCCTAATGAAATGCAAACTTTACTTTCATCTGAAAACACCACCTTGGACCACTGAGTAACAGTCCATTTCTTTTTGTCCTTGGTACAGGTAAGACTCTTCTGGCATTGTCTATTGGTCATGAGTGGCTTGACAAGGAATGAGACACTTGTAGTGCATGACCTGGATACGTCTCTGTGTGGTGGCTCTTGAAGTAATAAGTCCAGCAACAGTCCACACCTTGTGAATCCCCCCCCAAATTTTTGAATGGCTTTTCCTAACAATCCTGTCAAGGCTGCAGTTATCCCAGGTGCTTGTGCACCTTTTTCTATGACACTTTTTCCTTCCACTCAACTTTCCATTAATATAAATGGATACAGCACTCTGAACAGCCAGCTTCTTCAGCAATTACCTTTTGTGGCTTACCCCTCTTGTGGAGTTCATCCATGACAGCCTTCTTGACATCTGTTTAGTCAATATTCTTCCTCATGATTATGGCGCCTACTGAAACGGACTAAGGGAACTTTTTAAAGGGAATCTGTCACCCTTTTTTGAGACATCATATAATGATATCATTCAATTGTGTGTCACATAAGGATTCTCTTAGTACTTTTGCTTCCCCCTGACCCCGCACCTTTCATGCATAAATACCTTTTTTATATCGGTTCAGATGCATGTCAACTGCCACGGTCCGGTCCGATGGGCGGGGCTTGTTCAACTGCTCCCCCCTCCCTGTCTTGCTCTACACAAGAAAAAATGTGTAGAGCAAGTCGGGGAGGGGGGAGCAGTTGAATAAGCCCCGCCCAGCGGACCAGACCGTGGCAGTTTCCGTACATCTGAACCGATATAAAAAGGTATTTATGCATGAAAGGTGCGGGGTCAGGGGGAAGCAAAAGTACTAAGAGAATCCTTATGTGACACACAATTGAATGATACCATTATATGATATCGCAAAAAAGGGGTGACAGATTCTCTTTAAATGCCTAGGAAGCCTTTGCAGATATTTTTTGTTAATTATTCTAATTTACTGAGATAATGACTTTTGGGTTTTCATTGGCTGCAAGCCATAATCATCAACATTAACTAAAAGTTCCAGACACTATAAGCTAGGGCTGCTAAGCAGAGTGAGGGCTGTCATTAAGTCAGAGGCTGCAAATAAACTATGCATTTAACTATGGATTTAACACAAGAGCATAGTTTGGTGTTTTTCTTACTAGCTTTAATTGTTTATTTTTGTTCGGCTTTTATCTGTATGGTTATCCCCATTGAATATGTGCTCCACGGAAAATGCCACCAGGTGTGCGTCTTGTGAGATGTATGCATGCCTTGAACAGCCGTTGAGGGTGAATATGTCTGCACTTGATGCAAGCGAGTTACAGGTTTAGAAGCCCAGGTAATGGATCTAAATGTGCAGCTGGCAACACTCAGAAGCATTGCAAACCTGGAGAGGAGTTTAGAGCTCACTGAGCTTGTACTGGCTGGGGCCAGTGATATGCAGGAGGGTGGAGGTGGGGAAGATCAGGAAAGAGAAGTAAGCAGCTGGGTAAATGTTACAAGAAGGGGTACGGGTTGGGGGAATAGTGCCAGGGATCCCAGTCCTGATCTGGCATAACCTAGTAAATATGTTTGTTTGGCTGATATTAGGAATGCAAGCCCAGGACTAGGATCACTGCAGCAGGACATTGCTCCTAGCAACCAGGAAAAGTGACTGCTGTAGAAAGGAGGGAAATAGAAGTGCAACAAAGGCTAGACAGATGTTGGTGGTAGGGGACTCTATAATTAGGTGGTCAGACAGGGTCATCTGCCACAGAGACCGTGAAGGCCAAGCATTGTGTTGTCTTCCGGGTGCTCGGGTAAGACATATTGTGGATTTAATAGACAAATTTCTGGGTGGGAAAACCCAATGGTCATGGTACATATCGGTACCAATGACAAAGTTAGAGGAGGGTGGAAGGTCCTTAAGAATGATTTTAGGGAACTAAGAGAAGCTGAAGGCCAGGACCTCCAAGATGGTGTTTTCAGAAATACTGTCAGTGCCACGAGGGTCACTAGACAGGCAGCGGGAGCTTAGGGAGATAAATAAGTGGCTTAGGAATTGGTGCAGGAAGAAACGGTTTGGGTTCCTGGAGAATTGGGTTCTTTCGGCTAAAGGCTCTACGGTATGGCTGGGCTACACCTCAATGGGGAGGGTGCAGCTGTGCCTGGAGAAAAAAAATGGTAAGACGAATAGAGGAGTATTTAAACTGGGATCTGGGGAGAGGAATGATAGTTGGTCTAATAAAGGGAAAGAGAGAGTAGACAGAGGGAGGCAGTAGGGGTAAATGAGGATTTAGGGGGGCTGGGATATGTAAAGAATGCAGGAAGCTGAGGAGGAGTAACAAATGTGCTAATAATATGAAATGTCTGCCAGCAAATGCAAGAAGTCTAGCAAACAAAATGGATTAACTCTTATGACGGTCACAGAATACGATGTAGTAGGCATTACGGAAACCTGGCTTGATGAGAGCCATGACTGGGTAACAAATGTAGCGAGGTACACTACATTTAGAAAGGACAGGAAAGATAAAAAAAAAAGTGGAGGGGTGTGCATCTTCGTAAAATCCACATTAAAACCGGTGCTCAATGAAGACATTGGGGGGAGTTACAGCAATGTAGAGTCATGATAAAATCCCAAAATTTTTTATAAATACATCAATGCCAAGAAGAAAAAATAGATGGTATTGGCCTCTTAAAATATGAGAACAACAAGATAATCACAGAGGACAAAGAAAAGGCAGAGATATTAAACAGGCACTTTTCATCCGTGTTCACCAAAGAACTGCCTGATCATTCAACAAGGCAAAAATCAAAATTCACAACCTGATACAACTAGTTTAACACAAAAAGAAGTGCATTTACGTCTGAGCAATTTAAACATTGAAAAAACACCTGGCCCAGAAGGAATTCTTCCACTGATACTGAGGGAATTGAGCTCAATAATTGACAGACGACTGTATCTCATATTCTTAGACTCTCATACCAGGGGTGGTGTCACAAGATTGGAGAATAGCTCGCGTGGTACCCATATTTAAGAAAGGTAAGAGGGTGGATCCGGGCAACTACAGTCCAGTAAGGCTAGTTTCACACTAGCATTTATTCCACGCAGCGCAAGGCGCCACTAAGCCCCGCCCCCTGCCAGCTCCCTGCCCGCCCCATCTGGTCATTGCCGCCTACTATCGCACATGGACGCTTGCGATCTGTGCACCCTATCTTTAGCATAGGGTGCGCAGATCGTGCGCTGGCCGTGCGCTAGTAGGATTTTGGCGTGCGCTGCGCACTTTTGAAGGTGCGCCCGTGCGCGCCGAACGCAGCATGTTGCAATTCAGCGCTCACGGCGCACCTTCAAAAGAGCGCAGCGCACGCCAAAATCCTACTAGCGCACGGCCAGCGCACGATCTGTGCACCATATGCTAAAGATAGGATGCGCAGATCGCAAGCGTCCATGTGCAATAGTAGGCGGCGATGACCGGATGGGGCGGGCAGGGAGCCGGCAGGGGGCGGGGCTTAGCGGCGCCGTGCGCTGTGTGGAATAAACGCTAGTGTGAAACTAGCCTAAGCCTGACATCGGTGATGTGAAAAATTTTTTAGGGCATTATAAGAGATGACCTGCAGAAATATATTGCAGAGAATAATATGACAACTGACAACCAACATGGATTCATGAAGAATAAGTCATGTCAAACTAACATGTTGAGTTTCTATGAGGAGGCGAGTGCAAATCTGAATGTAGGCAATACGGCTGATGTGATTTCTCTGGATTTGCAAAGGCTTTTGATACAGTTACACATAACATACTTATATTTAAGCTACAGAAGCATGGACATAGGGAAACTTTATGCAGATGGGTAAGGAATTGGCTAAATTACCAGAAACAAAGTTGTCATAAATGGGATATAGTCAGCAGTGGGGACCACAGGGACCTTGCTAGGACCGATTCTTTTTAACTTCTTTTTTAATAACCTTATGGATGGGATTGAGAGTAAAGTGTCAGTCTTCGCTGATGACACGAAAGTACGTAGGATATTAAAATCTGACATTACAATATTGCAAAACGATCTGAATAAGATGACTAAATGAACAAACACTTGGCAAATGAGATTTAATGTAGATAAATGTAGGGTAATGCACCTAGGACGGAGTAATCCTATTGATGCATATGCATTAACTAGGAGTATACTCGGCACTACAGATCAAGAGAAGGACTTGGGTATTCTTGTTACAAGTAAGCTGAGCGGCAGTACTCAATGTCAAGTGGCAGCTGCAAAAGCAAACAAGATTTTAGGATGTAGGATGTATTAAAAGAGATAAAATCCCGCAATCCCAAAATATTACCCCTTTATTAATCATTGGCTAGGCCACATCTAGAATATGGGATCCAGTTTTGGGCTCCACATTTTAAAAAGAATAGTCAGAAGTTAGAATCAGTTCAACGACAGGTAACTAGACTATTCCATGGATGGAAGGCCTCTCATATGAGGAGAGGTTGGAAAAGTTGGGCTTGTTTAGCTTAGAAAAAAAAAGACGCCTCAGAGGGGATCTCATTTACATGTATAAATAGATGTGTGGCCAGTACAAAACACTGGCACATGACTTGCTCCTTCCAAGGACCGTGCTGAGGACAAGGGGGCACTCATTACTGTGGAAGAAAGGCGATTCCGACAGCTAAACAGGAAAGGGTTCTTTACAGTTAGAGCAGTCAGACTGTGGCATGCCCTACCACAGGAGGTAGTAATGGCAGACACTAACAGCTTTTAAAAAAGGGCCTGATGATTTTCTTGATACACATAAGATTGCGAGTTAGAGTTAGATTAGTGACGAAATGTACAGTTGGTGGAGAAAGGTTGAACTTGATGGACCTAGAGGTCTTTATTTCTGTTATATAGTTACATAGTTCAATAGGCTGAATAAACACTTAAAATAGATCACTCTGTAATGGCTATATAATATATGAGCTTGACTTTTTGCATTGAAGAACTGAAATAAATTAACTTTTTGATGATATTTTAATTTAGTGAGGAGCATTTGTATATGACCTATTTGTCACATAAAATAAACCTGTAAACCAGGTACTGTCACACCCCATCGGAATTAGATTTCAAGTAAAGCCAAATTAAAGTCACTAAAAGATAATATCTAAAGTTTGATCAATCACAGCTGCAATCCAATGGGAGTTGATTTAATTGCCAATTTTTACAAGTGGTCTACAGATCTATGCGCACAGAACGATTGTTTTCAATGCGCTTGTTTTTTCCAGCTCTTAAGCCATAATTTTTTTTTTTTTTTTTTTTTTTTTTAATTTTCCAGTTGACATAGCCAGATGAGGGCTTTTTTTTAATTTTATTTATTTATTTATTTTTTTTATAGGGGGGTTTGATTGACACCATTCGTTTAAATATTTAATGTACTGGAGAGCGGATCAAAAGAAAACAAATGCGGTGAAATTGTGAAAGCAAAAATGTAATTCGGTCACTTTTTGGTTAGCTTTCTTTTTAGGTCGTTTATTCTATGGTAAAAATTACTCTGAATCATGACTTTCCAGGTATGGGCAATTACAGTGAAACCATACTAGGAGAAATGTATTTTTTATTTAAAGTGAAACCAAAAAATTCAGAAGTTTGTAAAAACATTTTTGTTTTGTGTTGACATTTTCCAAATACCCAAAACATGTTTATCTTTTATCAATTGAGCTGGATGAGGGCTTGTGTTTTAAGTGAACTGACCGTTTTATTGATCCCAATTTTAGGTACATACAAAATCTTAATGTTTTTGTTGCAATTTTTTTTAGGGAGGAGTGGTGACTAAAAAAAAAAAAAAATTCTGGAGGGATTTTTGTTATTTATAGCATTAACCAAATGAGTTAATTTTGATACATCCAAATATGTTTATTTTAATAGAGGGAAAAGGAGGGAAACGTCAAAGTTTTACATGTATTTTTTCCTTATTTGTAAAAAAATGTTTTTTTTCTCACTTTATATTTTAGTTCGCTTTGGGGACTAAATCTACAGTATTTCAGTAAATAGTGAAAATCTCTTATGGAGCTCAGTCTGTGGCTGAGCTTCACAGGAGTACTAAAATGGCAGCGACAGTAGCCTCTTCTGGAGGCCCCCCAGCTGCCATGGTAACCCACCAGTACCATGCAATTGTGTTGTGGGAAGCTGATGGAAGCAGGTGCACACTAGCACTAGTGTGCATTCATTTAAAACACCACAATGTCAGTGATTAGGGTTGAGCATACCTGTGGAAGTTAGAGATTCATCGAACTATAGTCCAAAGTTCGGTTCAGCTACCTAAACACACAGACTCTCGCGCTCAGATTTATCTACCATGCGAACATGGTTCACAATGGTTTGCGACTTGAGCGTTCATACTGTCATTGACATACAGCCAGTGTGAAAGGGTAAGGGGTAGTACTAAGGGCTCCTTCAGATATCTGTGATCATTGGACCGATATTGGATCACAATGCCATGCATCTCTCGACCTCGAACACAACAGCCTCATCGAAATATATGACGCCGTCTCGCTCGGGAAATGCACATTTCGTATGTTGCGATCAGAGGTCGGACAGATGATCACTGACATCTGAAAGAAACGTAAGACTGAACTGGTACTGGTCTCTGACATCAGCACAGTGAATGTGAATAGTGTTAGACTGTCTACTCAGTAGGTTAATAAAGCATAATTTGGTGTCAGTATGTTTGTTTAAACTCTATGGGGTTCACATTTACAGTCCAGTCAGTAGACTTTATATCATTTAATTAGAAGAAAAATGCTGATGACAGTGCAACTTAGAGCCTTATAAAATTATTTCAACTAGTGCCTTGATGGCTGTAACGTGTGACACATAAAACTGGTTTTACAAGTCATATCTGACAGTAGGAGATGTTTGCAAACAAATAGACAGAAGCTGTTTTTTCTTCCTGCATTAGGCAGCATAATTTGTGAACTGAGCACAAATCTTAGGTGTAGCACACTCGCTGCTGTCCCGTCATTCTGTAACCGATGGGAGGAGACATGGCTAGTGTTGTACATGGGAATCTGAATACTGACAGTGTCTCACCGTACAAAGAGCAGAATAAATAATGCATCACTAATTACATGCTCTTAATTTCACTGGAGTAATGACACAGCGAACTTGTCAAAGAAACATAATGTTCACGTCTTGTCATCTGAGTACCTCAATTATCTTTCCTTCCACGAGTTTGTAGTAATAACACAGCAACATCCCATAAAGTGACATCAAGATGTTATTCAAGGGGTTTCCTAATATCAAGGCCATTGCTACTAGCCTTGTAGTTCAACAAATATTTCCTATATTGGGAGAAAACCTTCAAATACAAGCAAAATTGAACACATACCTGTAGAAAATGGAGATGCTCTTAGACGGTATATGCTCTCCATGTGGAGATTCATATGTTGTAGGGAATCTTGCAGGCAATACTCTCTGAGAAACCTTATACAAGTGAGAACTAGTGCCACCTATCCATCTATACCTGGGTAGCTTACCTGATAATAGGAGATGATCCCCTCTCAAGACTAAAGAAAAATGAACCAAAACTTCATTCTCCAAATGAATGACCTATTGAGGGCATTAAATAATTCCATGTTTTTAAAGTGTACACTATTCTGCTTACCGTCCATGTGGCAGACTTGGCTGTACTGGACTGCTGAAATGAGACATCAAAGCTGTGAGGTCCTGGGTAATCAGTATTTGAAGGAATGGCTGGCGAAGGAGACAAGGCATCAAATGTGGAGCTTGGCTGAGCGTATGGTGATGGTGTGGTCACGCTGTTCTGTGCATGCTCATTGGTGTAAGGGCTGGTGGAAGAGGAACCATTCTGTATCTGCTGTTCCATACTGTTCAGCAGGCCCAAGTTTGTGTACTGTGGCTAAAAAAAGGAAAAAAGAACAAGTTAATTTAATGAAGCAACCCAAATAAGAAATACAGCTTTCGGCATATTTAAGGGTTATAATATTCTATTGTTGCGAAAGATGCTCAAGGATATGACCATTTCTATTGTTTATATAGCCAATATCACCTGAACAAAATAAAATATAAATAAAAAAACATACAGCAATTTAAGAAAAGAAAAACTGAAATATCACATGGTCAAAAGTAACATAGTAACATAGTTTTGAAGGCTGAAGGAAGACCTTATGTCCATCTTGTTCAGCCTATTTATAGTGCAGCTGTTCTGCATTGTTGATCCTGGGGAAGGCAAAAAACCCACAGAGTAGAAGCCAATTTTCTCCATAGGGAAAAAAATTCCTTCCCCTAAGCTGGGTCAACCATCTACCTATAATATTATGTTATTTGTAACCTTCTCTACTGATACAAGAAAAGCATCCATTCCTTTCTTAAATTCATTCAGTGAGTTGGCAACACCACTTCCTCAGGAAGAGAATTCCAGAGCCTCACTGCTCTTACTGTGAAGAACCCTCTTCTATGCTGGTGCAGAAATTGTCGCTCCTCCAAACGAAGAGAAAGCCCCCTTGTTCTTGTCACAGTCCTTGGTACAAGCAGTTCATTGGAGAGATCTCTGTATTGCCCTCTGATATACTTGTACATATATATTAGGTCTCCCCTAAGTCTTCTCTTTTCTAGAGTAAATAGACCTAATTTTGATAACCTTTCTGGGTATTGTAGCGAACCAACTCCATTTATCATTCTAGTTGCCCGCCTTTGAACCCTTTCAAGTTCAGTAATGTCTTTCTTGAGCACCGGCGTCCAAAATTGCACACAATACTCCAAGTGTGGTCTGACGAGTGATTTGTACAGATGGAGAATTATGTTTTCATCTCGTGTCCCCAGACCTCTTCTAATGCATCCCATGACCCCATTTTCTTTGGTGGCAGCTGCCTGACACTGGGCACTCCAATTTAGCTTCTTATTGACTAAGATGCCCAAGTCTTTTTCCATGTCTGATTTCCCCAGCAGTTTCCCATTTAGTAAGTAATTGTAGCATCTGTTTCTCCTTCCCATGTGCATAACCTTACACTTATCTGTGTTAAACCTCATTTGCCATTTTTCAGCCCAATTCTCCAATTTACTCAAATCTGTCTGTAGTTGCAAACTGTCCTCCTTTGTGTTAAGTATTCAGACCCTTTGCTCAGTATTGAGTAGAAGCACCCTTTTGAGCTAGTACAGCCATGAGTCTTCTTGGGAATGATGCAACAAGTTTTTCACACCTGAATTTGGGGATCCACTGCCATTCTTCCTTGCAGATCCCCTTCAGCTCCATCAGGTTAGATGATGAACATTGGTGGACAGATGATTTCAAGTCTCTCCAGAGATGCTCAATTGGGTTTAGGTCAGGGCTCTGGCTGGGTCAGTCAAGAATGGTCAGAGTTGTTCTGAAGCCATTCCTTTGTTATTTTAACTGTGTGCTTAGAGTCATTGACTTGTTGGAAGGTGAACCTTCAGCCAAGTCTGAGGTCCAGACCACTCTGGAAGAGGTTTTCATCCAGGATATCTCTGTACTTGGCCGCATTCATGTTTCCTTCAATTGCAACCAGTCTTTCTGTCCCTGCAGCTGAAAAACACCCCCAAAGCATGTTCTGCCACCACCATGTTTAACTGTTGGGATTGTAATGGGCAGGTGATGACTAGTGCCTGTTTTTCTCCAAACACACCACTTAGAATTATCACCAAAAATTTCTACCTTCATCTCATCAGACCAGAGAATCTTATTTCTCATAGTCTGGGAGTCCATGTGTTTTTTAGCAAACTCTACGCGGGCTTTCATATATCTGGCACTGAGGAGAGGCTTCTGTCTAGCCACTCTGCCATAAAGGCCCGACTGGTGGAGGGCTGCAATAATATTTTACTTTGTGGAACTTTCTCCCATCTCCCTGCTGCATCTGTGGAGCTCAGCCACAGTGATCTTGGGGTTCTTTACCTCTCTCACCAAGGCTATTCTCCCACGATTGATAAGTTTGGCTTGACGACCAGGTCTAGGAAGACTTCTGGTGGTCCCAAACTTCTTCCATTTGAGGATTATGGAGGCCACTGTGCTCTTAGGAACCTTGAGTACTACAGAAATTCTTTTGTAACTTTGGCCAGAACTGTGCCTTGCTACAGTTCTGTCTCTGAGCTCCTTGTTCAGTTCCTTTGACCTCATGATTCTCATTTGGTCTGACATGCACTGTGAGGTCTTATATAGACAGGTTTGTGCCTTTACAAATCAAGTCCTATCAGTTTAATTAAACACAGCTGGACTCCAATGAAGGAGTAGAACCATCTCAAGGAGGATCACAAGGAAATGGACAGCATGTGACTTAAATATGAGTGTCTGAGCAAAGGGTCTGAATACTTATGACCATGTGATATTTCAGTTTTTCCTTTTTAATAAGTTTCCAAAAATTTCTACATTTCTGTTTTTTTCCAGTCAAGATGGGGTGCAGAGTGTACATGAATGAGAAAAAAATGAATTTTTTTGAATTTACCAAATGACTGCAATGAAACAAAGACTGAAAAATTTAAATGGGACTTAATACTTTCCGTACCCACTGTAGGTTTATGTACAGAATAATATAGGAAAGCTAAATATGTCTCAAGTATATGGTAACAAAATTGATGTGAAAAGTGGCTTATACAAGAATGAAGTCACATCTGGAAACTAAGTGGAACTAGTAAACATTGCTGCATGGCCCATGTATTTTAGAGTTTATTATGTATTAAAAAAACCCTACATTGAAATATTTTTCTGTACTCCTTCAATGCAATATATTAACAGAAATGTAAGCTTTGCTAAAAGCCAAAAGGGTCAGCGGTTGGTTGGTTGCCATTTCAGGATAATATATTTTATAGGAACCTGTTTGACTGCTTAAATATTAAACACAAACATGTAAGCTGTAATTAATATAAAACTTTCAAAAGAAACAACTGAAAGACAGATTTGAAGATCAGCATCTCAAAAGTGCAGAATGAGACACTCCCTAGTACATGACTGATCTCAAAAAGGAAGATTAAATGGAAAACTGAAGCATGACAAACTACACCTTACACACGAACACATATAATACATTATGTACACACCTATAGATACACATATATACATACACAAACATACTCAGTCAATTTATAAAAAACAATACATGGATAAATGTATTAGAATGCACATATTAATAGTTGAATTCAGCTTTTTCGTTCCGACCTATTGTTACAGAAGAATAACATTCAGCTCCTAGCCATGCAGTCATCTTTAACATACATTTGTGAAAAAATGGGTGATACTAAAGAGCTCACTGAATTCGAGTTTGGTACTGTAATAAGATGTGTCCGTCATAAGTCAGGTTGTGAAATTTCTTCCCTACTATTCTACGATCAGTTGTAAGCGGTTTTATTTAAAGTGGAACGGCTTAGAAACTTCAGCACCCAGCCACAAAAATGTAGACCTCGTAAAGTTTCAGATTGTGGACTCCAAGTGCTGAAGCAAATAGAATTTTGCAGTCATTGAGTCTACTTTAATGACTTGTAAGCTCTAAACCTCATACGGCTTTTACATCAGCACAAAAAATATGCTCTACCAAGAGCTTCAGAGTACTGGTTAACATGGCCAAGACGTTGCGTGCAAGCTTTACAATCACCCAGCACAATGCTAAGTGTTGAGTTGAGCAACATAAAGCAAACCACCACTGGAGTCTGACAGTGGAAACATGTTCTACTGTATAGAGCGATGAATCAGTTCTATCTGGCAGATTGGTGAATCAGTCCGATTTTGGCAAATACTAAGAGAAAGTTAGCTGCCTGACTGCATTATAGCAACTATAATGTTTGGTGGAGGAGGCACCATACTATGGAGTGTTTAGTGATTGGCTTAGGACCCTTCATTCCATTAAAAGGAAATCTTAATGTTTCAGGATACCAAGATATTTTGTACTTCTACAGCCCTCATGTTGTGCTTTTAAAATGTAGTACAGTGCATAATCACTGCCTTTGGGAAATTTGAGTAGGAGTACTCAACTTTGAAACATCAAATATCTCTTAAGATGGTGACTAAGAACAATCTGTTGCTTAATGGGAAGTGTGAATAAGCAAGCAAAAGAAATGAGTCAATCTGTACAAAATGCATCCATTGTGGTGTTAAACACCAACTACCCAACTAATCTGTAGTACGTCATGCAAAGAATTTGCAGATTACAAAGTATCAGTCTGCGATGGCCAATTTAGGTGGAGGCCTTTTATCTGTATTTTAAAGGGGTTACCATCTCAAAGTAATAGCATATCCTTGGATATGCTATGGATTCATTATCAGTGGGGATCTGACCTATCAGATCCCAAACCAATTCTAAGAACAACAAAATTGCAGTGTAAAGACCCTTTCATGATTTTCCCTGCAAAGTGTTCCCCTATCCACCTGCTGTGCAGGGAATGGCTGCAGAGTCCCACCTACTTGAATGGAGAAGCACTGCTGTTCCCTGCACAGCTAGGGTTGATACTGTGCAGAGAAAAACAGCAAAATGGATGCAATGCCAATCTATTCTGTCAGGATTTGTGGAGAACTGATAGATCAGACCTTGACCAATCATAACATTGACGGATTACAAAATTTGAAAACCTTTTAAAGGGAATTTGTCACCAAGTTTTTGTTACCTAATCTGAGACCAGCATAATGTAGGAAAAGAGACCCCGATTCCAACAGTGTGTCACTTAGGTTATTGGGTGCAGCAGTTATGACAAAGTACTTAGATGTACAATGCAGTACAGCTGAGAAAGCTATCCCCGCCCACACCAGGCTCTACAGCTCTTGAAAAAATTAAGAGACTACCACATCAAAACCCTGTCATGAGCAGCCCATTCTCCAGACCTGAACCCCATTTTTTATTTTGACCATTTTTTTTTTGTCAGAAAAAAAAAATATAAAATTAATTCCTTGGAAATTTGAAGACATAGCAGAAGCTTATTGACTAAAAGAGCAATTTACATTTTAATCAAAAATATACCTATAAAAAGAAAAATAGGACAAACTGAACATTTGGCAGTGGTCTCTTAATTTTTGCCAGAGCTGTATGTACTGTCTACAGACAGCGAGCTGCCTAACAGAGGAGGAATTGGCAAGAGACAGCTAGTCAGGGCAATGATAATATCCTAGTGATATCATAGTCATTAGAAGTAAACATCATCATCACAGCCTAATAAGTGATACCGTGTTTAGTCTGTCAACCCATACCTCATGCTGTCCTCAGATTACATAGCAAAAACCTGCTAACAGAGTCCAATTAATGGAGAGTTGTAAATATTCACATACATGGATCATCAATGGACAATGCATTTACAAAGCGAGATCTTCCTTCTCTATAAAACAAGAATAATTTCCTGGGTTTATATCACAGCATAGAGAAAACATATGAAGAAATTCTCAGACGTGAAAGCCAGCAGTACGGAGGAATTCTGCAGATTGAGTTTCAGCGGGTTTGCAGCAGGCGAGGTGAAATGCCTATATCCCAGACAAGTGTGATGCCCAGAGAGAGGAGGCCAGCATCAGACGCTCTCACATTGCTCAGCTAACAAAAGAAATGTCAACAAGACAGACACAAGTATTGGGGGCAGGAAGTGTAAAACCCAAAGTCTAAACCAGGTGAAAAGCTGAGCAAATTCAAGAGCAAAGATCTCATGACAGAATAAACAAATGTCTGGGTCTCACTAACCCTTAAGCTGCTGGTGGGATGGCCACGCTAGGAGGAAAAGTATCATTTATACCGCCTTAACCTATTGCATGCTCAGACACCTATTTCACTTTTCGACCATTTCATATAGCTAATATTTCATTTAAAAAACAAAAAAAAATGTGTCACCGGTAACTCAAGGAATTTTAACTGGATATGGGCTGACAAATAAGGACAGGTAAAAGGATATCGAGGAACCTTGTTCTCCAAGAATCGATGGAGACTGCAGTGAGCTTAATATAATCTTTTTACAAAGGATTCGCCCATTATACATTTCAATACAACATGTAGATAGAAAGGACATTGAAAAAAATTTTTTGTCTTAGTAACTTTAGCAAATTTAATTAGAGAGGTGTTTACTCGTCAGTCAGTAAATCTAGAGTAAGTTCACTTGCGTATTGGAGATGGATGCCTTCCATACTTTGAATATAATTTGCCCTTATTTTAATCCGAACCTGATAAATTCATAATTGAAAGGTCTCCAGCTCCAGGAACACTGAAACCTGCTTTCCATTGTGGGACATTACTGCTCCTTGACTGCCCTCAGGGCAGGTATTTATAGGGCAAAGCCTAGACTGTCAATTGTACATTCCATGTCAAAAAAAGTTCCTGCAGGGCACAACTGAAAGTTTACCTTTCGAGAACCTGGATGCTAGAAATCTCCTTTTAGAAGGGTCAAGCTTCTCAGATACATGCTACTAGAACTCGTCGGCAATCTGTTTTGTATCTATATGCATTGAAAAGCAATCTTAGGAAATATTACATAGGTTAATATTTACTCATATCGTTATGAACTGACAACATCTACTAGGACAGGATACAGACTCTTTTCGCAAAAGGGATTGTGTTTTTTTATTTTTAAAACAATCACTCTGTATGGAGTAACGGCACAAGTTGCCAAAGATCACAAATGTACCATCTTCTAGGAGAGTTATTACATTGCAGTGAAGCATCATGAGCAAATAGACTGCAGGAGATGGAAGGGAAGGGAGATGAAAGGTTTTAAGGCATCCTCCCACCTGCAGCCAGGTTTCACAAGAGTTTCCCATAACTATCCAGATAATAAGAAGGAAGCACTCTTAAAGCATCAGCTCAATTCACCCATAGACACCCACCCACATACGGAATCCCCACTATGATCTGCTCTAGCAAACCTTAAAGCCAGCTTGGCCAAGATGATCAACACCATCATGAACTGGTAGTTATTGAACAAATGACAGGATGGGATAATAGTCTGATCCAAAACTGAGGTTCAAAAGATCTTGTGATACCATTACAAAAAACAAACAAAAAAAAACACAAATACCATTGGAGATGGTGTGAATTTGGCTCTGATCATATCTTTCACCCATAGGCTAAAATGACATCAATTTTACAGCTATGTCATGTAAATCTTATGATATTCACATTCACTTATCCTGTATTCCAGTCATCCATAGGTACCACGTGATACCCATTAGTCTTTTACTGGACTATATGTATTCCCTTAAAAAACTAAACCTTTATTGATAATTTAGATTAAGAAACACCTATTCCCGTGAAAAAAATGGAACAAAGTCCACAAAAATTAACAAAGTAGAAGACCATGAAAAAGCCCTACAAAAGGACTACAATAACCTATCTGCACACCTTCCTTACCGTGGAGGTTCGAACCCTAAAAGATATGATTATTTGGCGCCCCCACTCAATGTCGACTCACCCTATTCTCCCACTAGATGAAAAGGTGGGAGAACAATATTCAATAGAAAGGGGATGAAGGAAGGGTAAATAAAGGAAAAATGCAGAAAAAATCCTTTTGTATAGGAAAAGATAACATTTCATATTGTATCCACATGAAGGGCTAGCATAGAAAAAGGCTATTTAGCCTAAAAATACTAAGCAATATATGCTAACCCCAAAAAAGACCACTTTACAAAGATTTAGAAAATGTGATCAAAAAGAAGTACTAAACGTACATTGCCACAATTAATGATAGGCATAACCCCATGCAGTAATATACATGCGCCAAAGAGCGGTGCTGATCGTAAGTAACCTTCTTTTGGACATTTAAAGTCCAATAGATGAAAACATATAATAGTCACCACATGGTGGTTACTTATCATAAGAAGTCACCTCGACGCGCTTCCCCGGTGTAACGGTTCATCAGGAGGCCTAAGACTGTAGTACCACAGATGTTGGATAAACTCTATGATGCCCCAGATACCATGATGAAAAGGCACGATGCCATATGAAATGTTATCTTTTCCTATAGAAAAGGTTTTTTCTGCATTTTTCCTTTATTTCCCTTCCTTCATCCCCTTTCTAGTGAATATTGTTTTCCCACCTTTTCATCTAGGGTGAGATAGGAGATATAGGGTGAGTCGACGTTGAGTGGGGGCGCCAAATAATCGTATCTTTTAGGGTCCAACCTCCACAGTAAGGAAGGTGTGCAGATAGGTTATTGTAGTCCTTTTGTAGGGATTTTTCATGGTCTTCTATTTTGTTCATTTCTGTGGACTTTGTTCCATTTATTTTATGGGAATAGGTGTTTTTTTAATCTAATTTATCAATAAAGGTTTAGTTTTTTAAGGGAATACATGTAAAAAAAAAAATGATGGTTATATTCCTTTTATTATTCAATGAGTCTGATATATTTCACTGGACTATAGTCTATTTCTCTATTCCATTACTTTTTTTTTTTCCAAATACTGTCATTTGTCATTTGTCATCATCAGATGAAACTGAATGGGAGGAGACACAGATTAGATATTAGAAAAAACTTTTTGACAGTTAGAGTGATCAATGAGTGGAACAGGCTGCCACGAGAAGTGGTGAGTTCTCCTTCAATGGAAGTCTTCAAACAGAGGCTGGACAGACATCTGACTGGGATGATTTAGCGAATCCTGCTTTGAGCAGGGGGTTGGACCAGATGGCCCAGGAGGTCCCTTCCAACTCTACGATTCTATGATTCTATGATTTAGCAGTCAGATAATGTCCAAAAAGACATTTTTTGGTCATCACCTGATTAATGGACCCCTATGGTACCCTATGTAAATAAGAAACAAAGTGTGATGACCGTAGGATACCATAGCAGTAAACTAGCTAATTGATGGCTTTTCTATCCTTTATCCCTCATTTTAATTTTTTTTCACATAACACATGAAAATAAGTAACTTTGTAATGTATCGAAATCTGTTTCTCTTTCCTCCAGGACTGATCTTTTACTCTCAATTAATGGGTAAAATCTATTCATTGAAGACAGTTTCCTTTAACAAATAGCTGACAATTGGTGCTTTTACAATTCTATGGAGGGAGGAGATGGTGAACTTTATAAGCAGCAAGTGCCTTCTATCTCAGTAATGGGAAATTGAAAACAGATTTTACCTGCGCACTGTGAATTTGGATAATGAAAGCTCAGACCAGGAGAAGAAAGTAGCAGATTTCTCAATATATATTACAAAGTTTCTTATTTTCACATGTACTACTGATTTATAGGAAAAAAATTAAACCGACGATCACTCTAATTTTAGCCCCTAGCCCCCTTTGAATAGCTGGAAAAGGTTCAGTTGAATAGTGAAAGAGATACAAAGAACATTGTAAAATGAACACTACAAGAGGTAGGGATTGGACGAGTGACACCAATATGCCCATAGTAGTAGTCCCTTCCCTCCTTCCATTTGACATTGAAAGCCCAACTATATTACAGAGCAAAGTTCTTTAACTCAATGGTTAGTTTTTATTTCGTACTGATTTGGGGTTTTTCTCCTATTCCTGTTTAAAGTTCACAATGCTGTGCGATTAGTGGTGGACACAAGACATAAGAGGACCCAGATGTGAGACCCTTTGCAGTCCAATAGATCATCATTATGCATAATTCTCTCTGTTGTGGAGGTAGAAGTTGGCCCTATTGTGCCTTAGGCCCCCGTCTGGCTGCACAGGTTGCACCAAAGATGTCTGCCCCTGTGTGCAGTGCATCATGGGATCTCCATGACAATATAGCTACAGAAACCTACCGGGTCCTTGCAAATGCTATAGATTTAGCACTGTCTTTTCTACATGCACCTTGTGATTGAATCAGATTCAGTTATTATGACGAGTCTGTCTACAGAGAAAAACTGAACTGCTTCCTGTTTCCAAGGACAACTAGGATCATTTTGAAATCAAATATGTGCAAGAATATACATGAAACCACACAAAAAACTGAAATCAGTATAAAAACCAGTGGAAATTAGAAATTGTAGATGAAATTGGAAATCGTAAAACACAATTTAAAAGATTATGCCAAAAATGTATGTCGATTTTCACGGAGAAATGAACAAAGTAGAAATCTGCCAAAAATGGCTTTTTCTTTTAAAAAAATTGCAATAACTTCCTCGTTCTGGTGTCAGTTTACCAAACTTTTCGTTCTAGAAGCATGTACACATTTTCCTGGATTCTATTTTGGATGGCTGCTTCCTTTGAAAAATCAAATAAGAACATACGTACCCACATGATGGCAGCTCAGAATGCATAAGGGTATGTTTGAATTACCCTATCTTCCATGTTTTCCAGTGGCATGAGATTGAAACAAGATGGGGGTGGAGGAAAGCATGACAGACTGAAATTCCTTTCCTCCCAGCCCCCTGGACAGTATTACTACCCTAATCCCCCAGTCTTAGTACCTGCTTCCTCTCACCTTTTAAAACTGATCCATAATAACCACTCATTGACTTAGATTTCGCCAATGGATTTCATCCAAGAAGTTTAGAAAGATTTTAAAAGGAGTGTACAACACCAGTGTTTCTGATATTCATAAATGTTCTGAATCGGTAAAATCGTAAGTTATTAATGATGGTTATGATAATGGGGAGAACAAGACTGGAAAATGTCATCATGTAAACCTATTAGGAGGAAGACCTTCGACTTTGCTACTTCATAGGCCTTTTTGCACTTTTAGAGACATTAAGACAAATGTGTAGCAAAAAAAAAAAAAGTTTTAAACTACGGATTAAAAAATTTAGGCCAAAGATCAAATTTACTTAACTGTTAAAAAGCAGCCTAAGAACACTAGTGTAATGGAGCATTACCATGTTGTCACATCACAAATAATGCACAATTATCTTCTTGCAGAAGGTATTATAAAAATAACAAATATAGTAAGAACCAACTAGCGGAATGATGTTGTATTCACATCACTATGGGTTGCCGAATAGTGCTAATAATGATTAAGGGTAATTTGATCAATGTTCTTAAGAAAGAAGTTGCTTCAGTGAACGCCGCTAACTCTAGACAACTGATGAGCTGAACAGATTGCCTTACCCTAAATGGCGATTGTACATCATGAATACATTCTTATACTGGAAATGTGCCCAACATTATGAAAGCTTGTCACACAGAGGTGACCAATCTCATCCAAATTTTAGAAAAGGAGAGTTAATTGTTGGTTTCTCACCTTGCCATTAAACCTTAGGTAAATAATCTTTCTGCATTCAACACCTCATTAGACCCTAATGCAATCCTTCTCAGAGCAGCCCTTAGATCACCTTGAACAACGACATCTCTGTTTCCACCTGCTTCTAGAACAAACACCATCACCGCTAACAATTCACATAGAAATCTTTGGAAAATTTCCAGAGTCATAAACTACTACTCAAAAAAAAAAAAAAAAAACCTTTTGAAAACTTGTAATCAATCAATATGTACTTAAACCGAGAAAAGGGTCACTTTTTATCCTGTAACAATGACTAGCTAATCATTCCAACTGCGCTGCATAGTCCTTGCATGGCACAATTCACATTTTGTGCTCTTGCACAATGCCATGAAATTCTGATCATTGAAAATGAGTGGCAGCAGCTGCACTTTTTCGGTTATGTGCTGGAATGTCGCATCAGGATCTCAAGATGTCCCTGGATAAAGCGAAGTTATTCCATTCAGTAGTCAAAAGTAGCAAAAGTATACCTCCCAATGTGCATTCTCATTTACAGTAAAGATGCAATTTGCTTACAAGTATATAAAATTATGGCTTGATGTAATTTTTAGTGTACAACTTGCATCAAATCATAGATTTATATACTTGAAAGGGATATATAAACTATATATATATATATATATATATATATATATATATAAATATATATATATATATATATATATATATATATATATATACACACACACACACACACACATACGTATATATACACATTTCTATACATATATATCTATACATACATACACATACATACGCACACATACATGCATATATAAATATGCATATATACACATACAAATATGAATATTCTGAATATTAAAGTGATACATTACCTCACTATACTGAGCCTGGGCATTATTCTCCAGGTACAACATCTTTGCTGTGAGGTTAATCAGAGATGCTGTCCTTTCTTCAGGCTCCGGGTATTTTGTACACCCCCCTGAATGGCCCAAAGCAGGTACAACTTTTGCAAGAAGACTCCAAGAATAATGAGGTTTCTCTCTCCCACTGTCTGTCACATCATTTATTTAAACCTCTGTTTATATATACACCTGGATTCAGGAGCTGAGAGGTGGAGTCTTCTCCTTATACCTGTCCAATCTGTCAGAAGTTCCACCTTGGTCCCAGATCAGCCTCTCCCACCTCACTAGGTAGTTAAAATTCCATAAAAACGCTTCACAAAAGAGACAGACAAAAGGGATGTGAGGCCATGTGCACATGCAACTGGTGGCAATTTTGGGAAACAAGAACATTGTCTCTATGAAAGCTCTGCGATACAATGCAGATGTTTCCTAACTCTCACTTTAGCTCTACACCATCTTATACAGATTGAGCAAGGTACATTAATTTAGCTTTTTGAAGTCTGTACTAAAATGTACTTTGAAATAAATAAATTGCACACACCAATATATAGTGTTCATCATTATTTGTAATAGTTGCCATATATGGTGGAATTTCAGGGGAATTGAACACTCTCTGCTAGATGTCCCTGTGGATTACATCTGATTGGGGTCCGAACAGTGGGCGGTCTAGTGATCAGCTTATTTTTGCAGACCACCTATAACCAAGGATTGCCTATTTCTATCAAAATATATTCGGCATTTAAGCATCACAGATGACTTTATTAGGTCTTTAGTATTTTACCAGTAATCTGCTAATAGCTACAACAACAATTGATTTCTTATCTTGTAGCACGTGTTAATTTTTCAGAGTGAAACTATGTTTACACTGTCAGTCGCTGTTCACACTGGTGAAGGCACATGACTTTCTGAAGTCACTGGTGTTGAGGACCTGTAGCATCATGCCATAGATCCGGTGCTACGTTGTGGTTGGACTCAGAGGCCATCTGATCACTTAGTCAGTAAAATCATAAAGATAGTTTATACGACAAAAAAAACGGAAAAACATTGTTCTTAAAATAAGGCGACTATGAAAATAGCATAAAAGACCACCTGATGATTTGGGGAAAAGACTGAAGGCAGATTTGTTATCATCAATGTTAGCAGGGCTGCCTTTGTAGAAATTAAGAATGTGTTAATTCAGAACAAAATACTAGTATAATAAAAACTATTACTATTTTTTCCACATCATAAAAGTTGAGACTCCTACATAACGCCCAACGCAAATTCAAAGGCCAAAATGTTTGCCATCTTTTTAAACACAACTCATTTACAACAAATTATAAAAATGTGTGTAATGTGGCCAGCAAAAAAACAAACAAGAGATGCTGCTTATTAGACTGTTGCATTGAATATACCTATAAAAGATGCAAAGAATAACAAAAAATCAGTTACTAAATGACCATGATTTGTTTATTATGGTCAAAAAGGTAAATCTGATAAATTGAACCAGTCCGCCTAAATACTTTCCTTTATAAGTTTGCACTCCTAGCAGCCTAAACAGCCAATTGTCAACCAGAACACTTAAATTGTACACCAAACACATAGTTTAGGAGTCCAGTGTATGCACGAAGATAGTGATTGGCCGGCTGGTGTGTATGCTGGTATATATAGCATCTTGTCCGATACTGCAAAAATGGGCAGGTGGAGTCAATGAGAGGCGGAGAAGTGTCCTCATAAGTGTACAAGACTATTATGGTTTTTGAATGGCGTAAATAATAATAAAAAAAAAAACAACAACTGTGTATTCCTACCCTATTTTATTCAGTCGCCATGACAGCACCATGAGAGAGGATCCACCCTTCAGGGACAGGAAACCTACAGACATAAAAAGGCAGCCCTCTCTCCCGCCTCAGTTGGTTTCTTGTCCCTGACAAGGCGACCCATCTCAGACATACCTCAGGATGAAGACACGGAGGATATGCCCAGGTCCGGTAGGCCGGCCAAGGTAGCTGGGTCCCCTGCTTCGGTCTGTCCAGTGTCCTGAATGCGCCCACGGCAGGGGGACTGCTGGTGAGGTGGCAGCAGGACAAAACACCCTCCAGGGGGAGGGTTGACTTTAAGGGGCCCGTCGCCGCAGGTACTGGTAAGTATACGCGTGGGGGCCTTTTTTCCTCAGGTCCATGCCGGCTGGCGGCATCCGGGGCAGGTGCTCCCAACTGTGGTGGTGTGTGTCAACTGCGCAGTGCTCTGCTGTACGGTGGGGGAGCGGCGGTGCGGTCTCGGCGTGTGCCCGCAGTGACGAGCTGGAAGGGGGCGGTCCCTGATGATGCGACCAGTGGCGCGGCCCGTTGATACAGCCGGGCATGCACTGTTAGGGCCGTGGCGGTGATCTCTTCCTGGCAGCCCCAGAGTCACCAGCGGGGGAGGGGAAGATGCTGCCTGGTGAGCAGACCCCATCTGGCGGTGGGCGCGGTCTCGGGGGGAGGCGTACCCAGTAGCGTGCATTATATTACCTGGCAGGCCACCTGGATTCACCTGCTGGCCCCATCCGGGGAGGGTACCATTGGGGGAGGCCGGCTATTTAAAAGAGCTGCATGGCATCCAGGTGCTTCCAGGCCCATTCCTTAAAATGGATTCACTGGAGCAGCAGCAGCATTTGCCAGAGCACCCGCAGCAACTTCTCTCAGAGAAGCCCCATGGAACAGCTACCCAACGGCATTCTAGTGGCAGTAGCCGCCCTGGAGGATCTAAAGCCAGTCAGAATTCTAAGTCCGGCAAGTCCTCACTCAGGCCGTAGACATACATCATCGGTTGGGAAGGACCCCCCGCAGATTACAGTACCTCTCACTTACATGTCACGGGTAAGTGATCTCCGAGAAAGTTCACTTGGTGATATATTATCTCTCCTTTTGTTCCCTTTCTCCTTATCTGTCAAGGGAAAAAGTTCTGCTAAAACTAAACACAGGGAGTGTGCCGAGTGTGGGGTTCCACTCCCAGATGGCCACAGGAAAAAGCTGTGCAGACCGTACATTCAGAAATTAGTAGCGGAAGAGACTCAAGACCTGACCACCACTCAGAGAGATGGTCAGACAGGAGGTCAGGGGAACAGTTAAAACCCTATCACAGGAAAGACTGGTTAGGGAGGAAGAACCCAGGTACCCAGTTTCAAGTTCGGGGAGCGACTCAGGGGGAACTAAAATCAGATTCATCCCCTTCATCCTCATCATCTTCAGAGGCCAGAGCAGGTCGCTCATGCTTCCCGCTTGACCAGATAAATCAGCTTGTGAAAGCGGTGAACAATACTATGGGGATTGAGGAGCCCCATTCAGTAAGATCATGCAGGATCTGATGTTTAAAGGACTAGACAGGAAAAATCGTAGATCCTTTCCGGTGATTGATAAAATAAATTCCCTGATTACTCGGGAATGGAAAAAACCCGAAAGGAAGGGTTCTTTACCGCCAGTGTTCAAAAGGAGGTACCCGGTACCAGTTTGAGGAGACCGTGTCAGCCGCATGGGATAAGCCCCCAAGACTCGACGCGGCAGAGGCCAAAGCTTATAAAAGAACCTCTCTACCATTCGAGGACTTAGGTAGTTTAAAAGACCCGCTAGACAGAAGGGCTGATGTATTCCTTAAACGGTCTTGGGAAACGTCTCTTAGGCCAGCTATTGCAGCCACGTGTACAGCCCGGTTTCTAATGGTGTGGCTAGACCACCTAGAGGAACAGCTCAAGGACAAGGTCCCTAGAGACTAGATTCTATCCTCCCTTCCTATGATCTAGGGTTTAGTGGCGTTTCTTTCAAATGCGTCAGCAGACTCTGTAAAGCTGGCGGCCAGATCGGCGGCCCTTTCTAATGCTGCCCACAGAGCCATATGGCTGAAGTGTTGGCCAAGGGACATGCTGGCCAGGTCAAAACTGTGCAATATCCTGTGTGAAGGGGGACATCTATTTGGTTCAGTACTAGATGAGCTATTGGAAAAGGCGAGCGATAGCACAAAAACGGTTCCCTTACTTGGGAAGACCCTCATACAGGCGGGACTCTAATAGAAGGTGGTTCGACCGAAGAAGGTCAATTAGAGAGAGAACCAGATATGACAGTAGCAGGAGGAAAGGTAGAGGATATATGTTCAATTCCTTCTGTGACCGCAGAAAACCGCAATGACTGCCGGATCAGGTCGGAGGCAGATTTTTACACTTCTGTCCGGTCTGGATAAATATTTCAAACAGCCCTTGGATTCTGAGTGTTATGAAGGCGGGGCTAAAATTCCAGTTCCAGAAGATGCCCAACAACAAATTTATTTTGACTCCTGTTCGTTCTTCGCCTACAGAACAACTGGCGCTAGAGTCTGAGGTCCAGGAACTTCAGCAGAAGGGAGTCCTGGTGAAAGTTCCAGAGGTACAAAGAGGTAAGGGATTCTACTCCCCCCCTCTTTCTGGTCAAGAAGCCAGATGGCTCTTTTCGCACTATTATAAATCTCAAATGCCTCAATAAATTTATTTTAATTCGCTCCTTCAAGATGGAGTCTGTTAAATCTACCATAAAACTGTTATTCAATGGGTGTTTCATGATGGTCTTAGACCTTAAAGACGCTTACTATCACGTCCTGATACACGCAGACCACAAGCAGTTTATAAGCATAGCGGTTTCATTGGGTCGAATAGTAAACAATTTCCAGTTCAGAGCACTTACCTTCGGGCTTGCTGTTGCACCCAGAGTTTTCACTAAGATAATGGCAGAAGTTATGGCACATTTACCTGAAATGGACATTCTTGTGATCTCTTATCTAGATGATCTGATAATTGTGGGACACTTGGAATCACACTGCAACGCCCAATTAGGGAAAGTAATATCCAGCCTTCAAGAGTTAGGATGGATTATTAATTTTAAAAAAATCACAGTTGCAGCCTCTGGAAGTGCAGCAGTTCCTCTGCATTGTCCTAGATTCTAAGATTCGGGAATGTCAGTTACCGGAGTCAAAAGTGAACAGTATCCGGCGACAAACACTCAGGGTGATAGATAATCCTTCGGTTACGCTAAGGGGGGCAATGTTGCTACTGGGCTCACTCACTTCATGTATACCAGCAGTTCTCTGGGCACAATACCACACCAGAACCCTGCAGTGGGACGTGTTGCACAACACTCGTCGGCTAGAGGGTCACCTAGAGAGTAAATTTACATTATCCTATGATACCATACAATCGCTACGATGGTAGATACACAAACCAAACCTACATAGGGGAGTTCCCTGGGTAAATCATATCTCCCGAGTAGAGTTGAGCGAAATGGGTCGGTCATATTCAAAAGTCGCCAACTTTCGCTGAAGTCGGGTTTCATGAAACGAAACCCGACCATAGCGTGAGGTCGGCCACAAGGTCGGCGTCCAGAGCGCCAAAGTCGCGTTTCAAAAGATGCTTCCAGCGCCCTTTTTCAGCCAATAATGGAGGACGCACATTGTGGGCAACGCGATGACATAGGCATCGGTCACCACCATCTTTGAGAAGGGCATGCAAGTGATTGGCTGGCTTTGTGTGGCATCACAGGGGCTATAAAAGGGCGTGAACGCCGACCGCCATCTTACTTATGCCGATCTTAGCATAGGGAGAGCTGCTGCTGCTGATTCTGTAGGGAGAGCTTTAGGCAGGGAAGAAGAACTAAAAAAAACTGCTTCTGCTGTTAGCGATTTCCACTTACAACGCAACACTTTGTGTGCTTTGACAGGGGAGGATCTATTTTTGTGCATCAGCTCTGTTGGTTATTAGGCTGCCTTACAAGGCTCCCTGATAGTTGCATTGCTGTTTGCACACTGCTGTGCAAACTGCTTTTTTATAAGCAAAAATACTTTTCTTCCTCTTTTCTGCACAGTTACCAAGCGTTCATTTTTCCACCCTTTTGTGTGCGGACTGTGCAGCAGGCCTGCTTATTAGGCTGCCTGCGTCCATACTTGAACTGAGAGCATCATTGTCAGCATCCTCAAATCTCTAGTGAGATCCAAATTCTCACGAATCCTATAGACACCCTCCACCTTGTCATACACCATTCAATTTAAGCCTGTTACATTGAGGTGTAATCTCTACTGGGCCAGAGACAATAGTTCAGCAACCTCAAATCTATAGTGAGATTCAAAATCTCACCAATCCTATAGACACCCTACACCTTGTCATACACCATCCAATTTCAGCCTGTTACATTGAGGTGTAATCTCTACTGGGCCAGAGACAATAGTTCTACGTCCTCAAATCTCTAGTGAGATTCAAATTCTCACCAATAATAGATACACCTTCTACCTTCTTTTACAGTACCATATAGCTGGTGGTATTTTGGGTACATTTTCACAAAAATGAGCAAGCATGGTGGAAGACGCCATGGAAGTGGGCGGGGGTTGCCAGCTGGTACCGATGGTGGTGGTGGTGTTGCTGCATCTGTTGGTAGTGGTAAAAGCAAAATAGCACCTAAGGCAGGAGGTGTTGAGCCTGCGTCATCGTCTGGCTCCACAAGGCCTCGAAGGCTCTTTGTTCAGGGAGTAGGTAAACCACTTTTAAAGCCGGAGCTTCAGGAGCAAGTTTTGGCTTACATTGCTGACACAGCCTCCAGTTCGCTCACCTCCTCTTCTGAAGTTTCAAAAAATAAAAGCACTGAGTCGTCATTGGAGGCTCCTAGTCAGGAGCAACACCTTTCCTTGTGTCCTTCACCCCTACCAAAAGTGAAGGATGTGGCAGGCCACACTCCCGATTACTCCATGGAGCTCTTTTCACATACCATCAAGTCAAATCGTGAATTCCCCAGTCCAAGATGAATCTGACATGGAGTGCACTGATGCACAGCCACTGCCAGATTTTTTTGCTGGTACATTCACTCAGAGCACTACATTGTCCTCGCAGTTTACTGAGGCAGAAGCAGAAACTGATGAAACTCAGGTGCCCCTTCCCGCATACTATACCACCTTACACGGTGACACAGAGGAAGGTGCACATGAAATTGAAGAGGAGGTGATGGATGACCCAGCTGTTGACTTAGATTGGCATCCATTGGGGGAAGAGGGTGCCGCTGCCAGTAGCTCAGAAGAGAAGGAGGAGGATCCGCAGCAGGCAACAATCACAACAGCTGTTATCTGGCAGGATCGTAGCAGTCCAAAAATGTGTTACAAAAACCAAAAAAAGAGTTGCAGGACAGCTTGGCCAGACGGGCAAATTAGCACAGTGTGCAAGGTCTCAAAATGTCTTCCATAGTAGGAAGAGTGCAGTGTGGCACTTTTTTGAACAAAATCCTAATGATCAGGCAAAAATTATCTGTAAGAAGTGCGCAAAGACCTTTAGCCGAGGGAAAAATCTGAAAAATTTGAATACCAGTTGCATGCTTAGACATTTAACCACCATGCACTTGTAAGCATGGATGGACTACCAAACCTCACGTACCACATGTGCACCTGCACCGAATGAAGGTAGTCAGCAACGCTACATCGCTTCCCCCACTGTAAACCCACCGGTTAGCACACCACCAGCAGCAAATGTCGAGGTGTCGCAAGGGCAAGGCAGTCATGGAATCACAATGTTATTGCTACGAAAGACTGAATCTAGGCCATCAGCAACACCACCAGCACCATCACCAACCCTCTCTCAGTCTGCCATTTCCACCGCTAGTTCCACCATATGCAGCTCTCAAGTCCAGCTCACCCTACCAGAGACTCTGAGTAGGACAAGAAAGTACTCATCCTCTCATCCGCGTACACTGGCGTTGAACGCCCACATTGCCAAACTAATCTCGTTAGAGATGATGCCCTACCGGTTGGTTGAAAGCAAAGCTTTCTGCGAGCTCATGGCCTACGTAGTACCACGCTATGACCTACCCAGTCGGCACTTTTCGCGAAAAGCCATCCCAGCCCTCCACGTGCATGTGAAAGACCGCATTGTCCATGCACTCAAGCAATCAGTGAGTGGAAAGGTGCACCTCATAACAGATGCATGGTCCAGTAGGCATGGCCAGGGCCGTTACGTGTCCATCACTGCACACTGGGTTAATGTGGTGGATGCAGGGTCCACAGGGGACATCGGCAGTGGGACAGTGCTGTCTAGCCCACGGTATAGGAAACAGTTGGCTGTAGGCTTTCGACCCTCCTCCTGAAGCGAAAGCTCGTCCACAGAGAGCAGTCGCACAAGCACTCCATCCGCAGCTGCCAGTGTTGCACACGAGGTGTCCCACTATCGAACAGCTAGTGGTAAGCGTCAGCAGGCTGTGTTGAAGATGATGTGTTTGGGCGACAACAGACACACCGCGGAGGTACTGGCCGACTACTTGCAGCGACAAACTGAGTCATGTCTGGGCAGTCTACATCTTGTGGCAGGCAAGGTAGTTAGTGATAACGGCCAGAATTTTGTGGCAGCCATAGCCCTTGCAAAACTCAGACCCATACCTTGCCTGGCTCACACCTTGAACCTGGTGGTGCAGTGCTTCCTCAATAATTATCCGGAGTTAACACCCCTGCTCCATAAGGTGCGAAGACAGTGCTTGCACATCCTCCGGTCGCCCGTACACTCCAGTCATATGCAGAAGCTGCAGCGATTGCTCCACCTTCCCAAGCACCGCCTAATTATCGACGTTGCATCAAGGTGGAACTCCACCCTGCACATGGTTCAGAGGCTGTGCGAACAGAGGCAGGCTGTAATTAATTTGTGGGAGGATACATAGGCAGGCAGTTTGCAGGCAGACATGGAGTTGTCTGGTGTGCAGTGGTTGAAGCTGAAAGACCTCTGTAAAGTCCTTCAGTGTTTTGAGGAATGCACACGGCTGGTAAGCGCAGACGACGCCATCATAAGCATGAGCATCCCACTTATGCGTCTGCTCATGCAAACTTTGACGCACATTAAGGAGCAGGCGTCTGCAGCCAAGGAGGAAGAGGAGGAGGGAAGCCTTGATGACAGTCAGCCATTGTCTGCTCAGGGAAGTCTCATGGACGAGGTGGAGGAAGAAGAGGAAGAGGAGGAGGATGATGGGGATGATTATTTTGGGGAGGAGGATGCTTCTGAGGGGGCAAGAAAAAATGTTGGCGTGGCAAGGTCAGGTACAGGATTTGTGCGTGACTGGAGGGATGTGGATTTGCCAGAAACTGCTTCTCCACCAAGCATTCGCAGTGCATCATTGACACCTGGAACATTGGCCCACATGTCTGATTATGCCTTGCAGATCCTAAAAAGGGACCCCCGCATTGCCAAAATGATGAACGATGACGACTACTGGTTGGCCAGCATCCTGGATCCACGCTATGAAGGCAAATTCCAAAACATCATGCCACAGCAGAACCTATGAGAGCTAATAATGGCTAACAAGCAAGCAACTTTGGTAAACCGTTTGTTTGAGGCATTCCCAGCACACAGCGGCGGTGATGTTTTTCCAACGAGCCGTAGGGGCAACATGGAAGAGGTGTTCATGGTGCACACTGCTGAAGTGGAGTTGGACACAGGGGTTTCTTGACCATGTTGTGGACTGATTTTTCAAGTACCGCTCACACGACTGGTAATACTGCATCGATAGAAAGTGACAGGAGACAGCAGTTGTCAACTATGGTAACAAGCTACTTCTCCCATATCGATGTTGTCCCTCACCGGTCATTCCCCTTTGACTATTGAGCCAGTAAACTTGACACCTGGCCTGAATTGGCCCAATATGCCTTACAGGAGCTCGCTTGCCCTGCTGCTAGTGTGTTATCTGAACGAGTCTTCAGTGCTGCTGAATCAATCCTGACAGAAAAAAGTACCCAAAATGTCGACCCAAAATGTTGATGATCTAACCTTCATCAAAATGAACCATGCATGGGTTTCAAAGGATTTTGTCCCACCCTCCCCTGCTGACACGTAGGTTGCCAGAAAAATGGCTTGCTTTTGTCCTCTTCCGCGGACTTCTCCAGTTACTCCATTTGCAGCTTCTGAATGTCCAACATATTCCAATTTTTCCACCTCCCTAACTGGGCTGCCTCCCCCCACAGGGCCGGGGTCACCACCTGGCACACGCACGCATGCGAGTGCTGTTGCCCTGGACAGGTGGGTGGGCACACTGTTTGGCAACGGCACTGGCACAAGGTCCCTCATAGTAGAATAAAGTGTCTCTGATGGTGGGGGTGCACACCCGCCGTCAGACACACATGCATACTATGAGGGGCCCTGTGCCAGTGACGTTGCCAACGAGTGGGCCCCCCCCGCTTGTGGATCGCCCTCCCAGGGCCGTGGGGTACTCGGAGATGGGCCGGTATCAGTGGGATGTGTCACAGCAGCAGTGACCCGGACCGTGGCCCTGGGCGCCCAAGTAATGGGGAAATTGTGTATGGTGGAATAGTTCGTGACGACACCTGTGGTGTTCTGCAAGTGTGATGTTAGGCCGACGCTGCTTGCAGATCCTCTGGGGCTGGTGATGGGTTGCAGCTAAGATGGTGAAGCTCCCCACAGGTGGAGCTGTAGCCCCAGGGCAGTGTAGATGTAGGGGAAGAGCAGAGGCGCAGGCGGTGTAGAAGCTAGTACCCAGATGTAGCGGTGCTGAGTGTGTTGGCGCAAGAATCAATGGAGGACACCAGGGCTTGTAGTTCCAAAGATTTACTCACAGTCTGTAGTACACACAGGTGCCGGCCTCCATGCCATGTCCTCCAGGTCAGGGACTCAGCCAACCTCCAGGCAAGATGGAATGCTCCCTTCCCACGCTCCACCAACATGTGCCTTTCTGAACGTCTCCTCTTATAGCGCCTTTTAGTGTGAAGATCTCCTAGTACTGAGTTACACTGGAGTTCCTCCTAACTGATGTTCCCAAAGACTCTACTTGTACGGCAGACAGCTGTAGCCTGCTTCGGGGACTCCTTACTCCTGAGTCCCGGCTCTCTATCCGTGTTGCTGCTGTGCCCCAAGTCTTAGATGGGAGCAGTGCATTTACAGCCCACTACTCCACCGGTGTCTGCTGCAGAACTATTAGTGTCCATACAACCTCAGGGACCGGGCCTCGGCCTTGCGCTTAGAACTTCTAGGCAGGGTTCTCTCCTAACCCACGTCCTCTGTGTTCTCTTATTCTCCTACGTTCCGTACTTATCTTTCTTTCCTATGGAAGCTCAGGCTTCAGTTCAGTGTCTGTCTCCTTCTTTCCTTTCCCGTGCCAGCAGACCCTGGTCACTCAGGTCTGCTGCAGCACTCCTTCCTCCATCCCTCTCTCCAGGGACCTTCTTTTCTCACTCCTCTCCGAGTGACTCTCTGACTCAGACTGACCTCTAATTCTAAACCTTCCCGCTCTTTTATGTATTCTCAACTCCACCCACCTCCCAGCACATTTTGTGTTCCAAGCAGGGAGCCACCAAAGGTGCTCTGCTACACTCTAAGCAAGAGCCGCAATGTGGCTTTGCTGAACTACCCTATTGTGTGTGGTGTGAGTGTTGGAGCGTGGTCAGGAGTTCCAACCTTACCTGGATGGTGGGGCACCATACCTTAGGAGAAGGTGCAGTACCTCTGTGGCGACTGAGCCTCAGGGGCGCCACACTTGCTCAGGATCACAGCACTTGCAAAGATGAAATACTTACCTCTCCCTGCTCCACCGCCGTGAGGTCTTCCGCGTTTCCTGACAGTGACATTCTGGTCAGAGAGCGCGATGACATCACGTCTGTACGCCCTCTGCCTAAACAGCCCAAGTGCAGTGAGATGGAAGATGGGGACGACGAGGAGTCCAGACTAGTACAGGGATTCCCTAGCGAGGAGACTTATTTAATTGTTTTCAATGTTGGGACAGCTATTTTTGGGGAGCACTATACTCTGAAAAATGATATATGAGGCCCACCATACACTGGAGCATTCCAAAGGTGGACATCTGACACTGGAGCAGCATTTACAGGGCCCATTATGCACTGGAGCATTAGAAATGGGGCCCATTATATATGGAGCATTATTTGGGCCCATAACACAGTGGAGCTTCATCCATGGGGACCAACATATACTGTAGCATTATGTGGAGCTCATCATATACTGTTTCAAACATTATATGGGACCAAAGATTCTGTATGGAGAAATATATGGGCCTCATTACTCTGTATAGCGCACAATGCGGTGGCCATAATACTGTATGGAGTAATATACTGTCCGTTTTTGGAGCTATTGGAGAATTTAAAATGGATATCAGTCATGAGATGTAAGAAGTGAAGTGTTTTTCATTGTACTATACTGCTATTTCTCTGCCATATCAGTGGATCATGAATTGTGGCATGTGTTAAAGGAGCCCATTGACACTCTTTGGCCCTGGGCCCACGAAAATCTGGAGCCAGCCCTACCCCCCCACAACTTTAGCCAAGTAACCCCCAGTATTCAATGCCTATTATTATAAAGTAAATTAAGGTTGACAAGCTTGAGTTATAAGAAGTGATGTTTTTGGCATTAAAATGGGCACTGTAGGTGTGTTTTTTCTGTCCTCCACTCCCTGCCGACCTTGGTTCCCCATTGACTTGCATTGGGTTTCGTGTTTCAGTCGGCCTTCGACTTTTCACGATAATCGGCCGATTTCGTTCGTCCCGACTTTTGAGAAAGTCGGGTTTCATGAAACCCGACTTGACACAAAAAAAGGCAAAGTCGGTCATCTCTACTCCCGAGTCATAACCACGTATGCTAGTCCCAAAGGCTGGGGGGCGCATATGGGGGATTTGTGGGTCCAGGGGGTGTGGACACCAGCTGAGCAAAATTACTCGTCTAACCTAAAAGAGCAGCTAGCTGTGGAGCGGGCTCCAAGTGGTTTCCTTATGTCCCTACAGGGCAGATACGTCAGGCTACTCTCAGACAATCAGGTAACCGTAGCCTATATTAACCATCAGGGGGGAACTCGGTCCAGAGCATTAATGGAGGTGGCAAATCGTATCTTTCATATAGCCAAGGTTCATCTACTATACCTTACATCCCTCCATATAAAAGGGAATCACAATATCACAGCCGACTTCCTAAGTCGCAACAAGCTCAAACAATGAGAGTGGGTACTGAAAGGGGCCATCTTCGAACAGATTGTGCACATGTGGGGGTCCTCACAAATAGACTTGTTTGCCAACAGAAAGAACAGACAATTACATCAGTTTTGTTCTGTGGACGCTCTCCTGATCTTGTGGAACTTCGACCTGGCTTACGCCTTCCCCCCACTGAATCTAATACCGATAGTGCTGAGGAAGATTCGAGAAGACAGGGCTCGCATAATTCTGATAGCTCCATTCTGGCCCAGGAGACCGTGGTTTCCTTGGCTGAGAAGAGGTCTGTGACCCAGCCATGAATTCTGCTGGAGCTCCCAGATCTCCTCTCCCAAGGTCCGGTTTTCCATCTGTGAATGTCCAATCTACATCTAGCGGCTTGGAATTTGAAGGGGCACTACTGAAGGGGAAGGGCTTCTCCCAAGGGCTAGTCAACACCCTACTGAAAAGCAAGAAAGCTTCCACGACAAATATCCATGACAGAGTTTGGAAAAAATTCTTGTCATCCTCGGGGGCGGAGGTTGGTCAAAAAGTTCATATTAACCAGACACTGGAATTCCTGCAGATGGGTTAGAGATGGGTCTAGCCACGAACACGCTTAAAGTCCAGTTTTCGGCCCTAGGGGCACTATACAACTGTAAGGGTATGTGCACACGTAAGTATTTTTTTCGCACTTTTTTCGCATTTTTACCAAATAAAACACAAAACGCTTAAAAGAAACATCCCATTCATTTTAATGAACTCCGCACCTTTTTGTGCATATTGATGTGTTTTTTCCCACAAAAAAAAGCCTGGCGGAAAAAAAAAATGCAGCATGCTCATTAATTTCGAGGAAAATTCCGCATTTCTAGCTATTTTCTATGAGACTGGGGCCACTCCGGAAAAAAAACACAAAAAAACACGCAGAAAAAAAACGTGCATTTTCTGGGAAGGAGTCCGGTTTTCAGTCAGGCAGGAATTTTCTGCATACGTGTGCACATAGCCTAACCTGGCGGGCAATTACTGGGTAGCCAGATTCATCAAGACAGCGGCTATGTCCAGGCCCATCATTAAAAGCAAACTAGTTCCATGGGATCTGAACTTGGTGCTATCAGCATTAACAGAAGCCCTGTTTGAGCCTATTGATTCTGCCCCCATTAGAATCCTATCCATCAAGGCTGCCCTGTTGGTCGCACTAACATCTTCTAGGTGGGTTAGTGATCTACAGGCTCTCTCTAGACTTCCTATGTATACTCAGTTTAGGGAGGACAGAGTCATACTAAAGCCAGATCCCTTGTATCTGACCAAAGTTGCTTCAAAATTTCACATGTTACAAGAGATAGTCCTTCCATCTTTCTGCCCGAATCCTGCTAGCCAGGTAGACGAAAAACTTAATTCCCTAGATGTAAGAAGATGTCTCCTTAGTTATATTTCAGCCACAGACCCTTGGAAAAGGGACAATTCCTTATTTGCATCTTTCCAGGGAGTTAGGAAAGGACTTAAGGTGTCCAAAAACACTTTAGCCAGGTGGATTAGGGAGGCAATCTCTTTGGCTTATACAGCAGGTGGCGCAGAAATCCCGGAAGGTATAAGAGCAAACTCCACTCGAGCCGTGGTGACATCCTGGGCAGAAAGATCGGAAATATCCATTGAGGATATATGTAAGGCAGCTACGTGGTCCTCTCCATCTATGTTTTTTAAACACTATAGATTGGATTTGGGTGACTCCTCCGATCTCACATTTGGGAGAAAGGTGCTTGAGGCAGCTGTCCCTCCAAAAGCTCTTTAAGGCTGTGTGCCCATGTTGCGTTTTTTTTTAAGCATTTCCGCAGCGCTGGTGCCGGCTCAGATGCTGCAGAAATGCTTGAGAGAAGCTTCAAATTAATTTGCATGCGTTTTTGGCTCTTTGTGCCAATACATGCGTTTTTAAATGCTCAGGAAATCGCTTAGTGGCTAAAAAATGCAGCATGCTCATTAATTTCCGCATTGCTGAGCATTTTTAGCCTTCCCCAATGTTCCCAGAAACCGCTCATCAAAAACGCGCTTCTTTTGTGTAAAAACGCGCAAGAAATGTGTGGAAAAAAGATGCGCGCTTTCTGGGAAGGGGATCAGTTTCCTGAGCGTTTAAAAACGCTAACGTGGGCACATAGCCTAAATCTCTGTAATTCTCTCGTGGTGCTGTCATGGCGACTGAATAAATGATTAGCTACTTACCGGTAGCGGTGTTTTTCAGGAGCCCATGACAGCACCTTTGCATTCCCTCCCTTTTTTTCATTTTTTCACATATGGATCAGCACCTTTAGTCACGGGTGTGAAGAATATTTAGTTTGGATGTATATATAAACTGCTACTAACCAGGGAGGTCCTCTCATGCTCTGTAATCCAACTGAGGCGGGAGAGGGCCACCCTTTTTATGTCTGTAGGTTTCCTGTCCCTGAAGGGCGGATCCTCTCTCGTTGTGCTGTCATGGGCTCCTGAAAAACACTGCTACTGGTAAGTAGCTAAGCATTTTTTCAGGCAGAAACTGCTTTAGGAAACTCCTGTTTTGGGGAGTTCATTGCAGCCTTTTGATTCTACAGAGTTTAGTCTGGAGTTGTTTCACTCATAATCCGATGTCAAGAAGTCACATGCACTTTCTACAAGACATTTTTTAAAACCTTTCCAGGCATAAAATAAAAAAACAATATAAATAGCTGAAACAACTTATATGATTAGAAAAGGGAATTTAACCCCTTAGTGACAGAGCCAATTTAGTACTTAATGACAAACCAATTTTTACAATTCTGACCACTGTCATTTTATAAGGTTACTAGCTGAAGAGCCCGGCGCTTCCCGGGCATAGTAACTAAATGTGGTTAGTTATAACAAATTATAATTATCCTCCATCCCATAGTCCCGTGCCCATATACCCATCATACATATCCACCATCCCATAGAACCGTGCCCATAAACTGTGTTCCAAATTATTATGCAAAAAGAGTTTAGGAGTGATAAGGTTAGAATTTTTTTGTTTGTCATTTAAACTCATGGATGGGGATGTGTGTCAGGGCTCTTTATATCACTGAAAGCAATTGCGGATACCTGTGCAAATTAGTTTGGCAGGTGTGTCCAAATAAAGGCAAGACTACTTAAGAAGGCTGTTCCACATTATTAAGCAGCCTACATTTTTTGCCAAAATGGGAAAGAAAAAGGATGTGTCGGCTGCTGAGAAGCAACAAATTGCGGAGTATTTAGGTCAAGGCATGACTACAATCAACATTGCCAAGACACTTCGTGATCATCGCACAATCAAGAAGTATGTAGCTGATTCCCAGCACACACGTGTGTGTGCTGATAAGGAAAAATTGAGGACTCTTTCCAACAGGCAATTGCGTCAGGTTAAAAGAGCAACTGCAAAAATGCCTTGTCATAGCAGCAGACAAGTTTTTGAAGCTGCTGGTGCCTCCAACGTCCCCCAAACAACAAGATGCAGGGTCCTTCAGAGGTTTGCAGCTGTGCATAAGCCATCCTGTTGACCACCTCTATCCACTGCACACAAGCAGAAACGGCTCCAGTGGGCCAAACGATACATGAAGACTGACTTCCAAACTGTTTTGTTCACCGATGAGTGCCGTGCAACGCTCGATGGTCCAGATGGATGGAGTGGAGGATGGCTGGTTGATGGACACCCCATGAAAACACGGCTAAGGCGCCAACAAGGAGGATGTGGAGTAATGCTTTGGGCTGGAATCATGGGGAGAGAGATTGTCGGCCCCCTTTAGGATCCCTGAAGGGGTAAAGATGAACTCCATAATCTATGTGGAGTTTCTAAAACAGCACTTCCTGACATGGTTCAAGAGGAAGAACCGTGCTTTCCACAGCAAGATCATTTTCATGCATGATAATGCACCGTCTCATGCTGCAAATAACACATCTGCATCTCTGGCTGCTATGGGAGGACAAACTTATGGTGTGGCCACCATCTTCCCCTGACCTCAACCCCATTGAGAACCTCTGGAGCATCATCAAAAGGAGTGTCTATGATGGCGGGAGGCAGTTCACATCTAAGCAACAGCTCTGGGAGGGTATTCTGTCCACATGCAAAACAACTGAAGCACAAACCATCCAAAAACTGACAAATTCAATGGACGAGAGAGTTCAGAAGCTTCTTTCGAACAAGGGGTCCTATGTGCAAATGTAACATCACCTAGAATAAAGTTTTGACTTGAAAACTGTTTGATTTCATTTTGTAATAAGCTGATAATGCTTATAATTTCACAACTGACCTTTTTTTGTTCAAAATAAAAATAAGGTTGAAAACTCTGCTGTGCATAATAATTTGGAACATGCATTTTGAGTGTTTATTATTTTTAAAAATATACTGTTTTCATAGGCAGTTTGTTCAAAAACATTGCAATTATACTAGAATAGTAGATGACTGGAAAATAACAATGACTGCAATTCATATAGGTAATTTAGAGAAAATATGAGGAAATATTTTTTGCATAATAATTTGGAACACAGTGTATACCCATCATAAATATCCGCCATCCCATAGTCCCATGCCCATATACCCATCATACATATTCCCCATCCCATAGTCCCATGCCCATATACCCATCATACATATTCGCCATCCCATAGTCGAGTGCCCATATACCCATCACACATCCTTCATCTCATAGTCCCATGCCCATATACCCATCATACATATCCGCCATCCCATAGTCGAGTGCCCATATACCCATCACACATCCTTCATCTCAGTCCCACGCCCATATACACATCATACATATCCTCCATCCCATAGTCCCTTGCCCATATACCCACCATACATATCCACCATCCCATAGGCCCATGCCCATATACCCGTCATACATATCCTCCATCCCATAGTCCAGTGCCCATATACCCATCACACATCCTCCATCCCATAGTCCCGTGCCCATATACATATCCGCCATCCCATAGTCCCGTGCCCATATGCCCGTCATACATCTCCTCCATCACATAGTCCAGTGCCCATATACCCATCACACATCCTCCATTACATAGTCAATCATTAGAACATCATAATGAGCGGCGGTGCTTGCAACCTATGATGACATCAGCGTCGCCATGGCAACCATTGTGACATCATAATGAGGGGCGGGGCTTGATGCGCACACACTTTTTCCCCAGTATGTAGATAGGGGCAAAATTGTTTGGTGAATTGAAGCACGCGGGGTTAAAATTTCGCCTCACAACATAGCTTAGGACGCTCTCGGGGTCCAGACGTTTGACTGTGCCAAATTTTGTGGCTGTAGCTGCGACGGTGCGGATGCCTGTCCTGGACATACACACACACACACACATACATACATACACACACACTTTGAGCTTTATATATTAGATAGCTCTGGAACACTTCAACAGATCCGACTGTTTTTTGTGACATATTGTACTTCATGCTAGTCGTAAAATTTCTTCGATATAACTTGCGTTTATTTATGAAAAAACGCAAATCTGGCAAAAATGTTGAAAATTTTGCAATTTTCAAAATTTTAATTTTTGTGCCCTTAACCCCTTACTGCCAGGTGACGTACTATCCCGTCCATGTGCCCTGGGACTTAATTCCCAGGGACGGGATAGTACGTCACAGCGATCAGCGGCGCCCACGTGGTGAGCGCCACTGATCACGGCCGGGTGTCAGCTGATTATCACAGCTGACACCC
This sequence comes from Dendrobates tinctorius, assembly GCF_039654945.1. Lineage (NCBI taxonomy): Eukaryota > Metazoa > Chordata > Amphibia > Anura > Dendrobatidae > Dendrobates > Dendrobates tinctorius. Next base: position 44,060,755 of record NW_027361775.1, on the reverse strand, counting down.
GGCACAATGTGTCAGGGGCGGTCACGGACAGCCCCCGACACGTTAACCCCTTGCACACCGCGATCAAACACGATCGCGGTGTACCGGGGGTTAAAGGGAAGTATCGGCAGGGAGGGGGCTCCCTCCATGCTTCCCTGAGCCCCCCACAGCAGCGCAATGTGCAGCGCTGCTGAGGGGGGCTCCATCCCTGCAGGTCCCCGAATCCAAGATGGCGACGGGGACCTTCGGGGGCCTGCAGGGGGTTGGCTTCCTCAGTGCCTGCAAAGCGCAGGCACGAGGAAGCCAAGTGCAGTGCCTGTGACAGATCGTTGATCTGACACAGTGATCTGTGATGTGACAGATCAGTGATCTGTCACATGACAGCTATGTCCCCCCTGGGACAATGTAATAATGTTTAAAAAAAAAAAAAAGTGTAAAAATAATTTAAAAAAAAAATCGCTAAATTAAAAAAAAAAAAAAAGTATTCCCTAATAAATTCATTTTTTGGAAATAAAAAAAAAAAAACAACAACAATAAAAGTACACATATTTGGTATCGCCGTGTCCGTAACGACCCGCCCTATAAAACTGTCCCATTAGTTAACCACTTTAGCGAACCCCGTAAAACATAAAAATAAAAAATGAAGCAAAATAGTGATTTATTATCATACCACCGAACAAAAAGTGCAATAACGCGCGATCAAAAAGACGCATATAAATATCCATGGTACCACTGAAAACGTCATCTTGTCCCGCAAAAAACGAGCCACCATACAGCATCATCAGCAAAAAATAAAAAAGTTATAGCTCCCAGAATAAAGCGATGCAACAATAATTATTTTCTACATATAATTGTTTTCATTGTATAAAAGCGCCAAAACATAAAAAAAGACCTAAATGAGGTATCGCTGTAACCGTACTGACCCGAAGAATAAAACTGCTTTATCAATTTTACCGCACACAGAACGGTGTAATTCATGAAACGCTGGTTTTTGTTCATTCTGTCTCCCAAAAATCGGAATAAAAAGCGATCATAAGATGTCACGTGCCCGAAAAGGATACCAATAAAAACGTCAACTCGTCCCGAAAAAAATAAGACCTCACATGACTCGGTGGGTCAAAATATGGCAAAATTATAGCTCTCAAAATGTGGTGATGCAAAAACTATTTTTAGGCTATGTGCCCACGATGCGATTTTTAAGCGTTTTTGCCGCGATTTTCGGCGCGAAAACGTTTAAAACTCGTGTACAAAACACCCCCCATGCATTCCTATGGCATTCCGCACATGCTGTGCTAATGCTGCGCTTTTTTCCGCGGCGGAATTGCAGCATGCTCATTCTTTTGTGCAGAATCGCAAAGAATTGCCGCGATTCCGCATCCATAGGAATGCATGAGAATCGCTTACTTCCCGCATGCGGCTATGCCCACCATGCGGGAAGTTAAGCGTCTCATGTGCGGTTGGTACCCACGGTGTGGAGGAGAGGAGACTGTCCTCCAGGCCCTGGGTACCATACCCCTGTAAAAAAAAAAGAATAAAAAATAAAAAATTGGGGTATATTTACCTTCCGACGTCCCGCGCTGCATTCCCGGCCTAAGCGTTCCCAGTAATGCCTTGCGGCAAGGTCCTGTGATGACGTGGTCTCGCGAGATCGCTATAGTAACGCGAGACCAACGTCATCACAGGTCTCACAAGGCATTACTGGGAACTCTTTGGCCCGGGATGGCAGCGCGGGACGTCGGAAGGTAAAAATACCCCGATTTTTTTTTTTTTTTTTATCAGTTTTAACACTTTATCTTTTACTATTGAGGCCGCATAGGCGGCCTCAATAGTAAAAAGCTGCTCACACTTGTCAAACACTATGTTTGATGAGTGTGACCAACCTGTCAATCACTTTCCAAGCGATGCTTCAAATCGCTTGGAAAGTGCTTGAGAAAATCGCGTCAAAATCGTGAACAGAATCGTGGTAAAATCGCGGTGAAATCGCGCTGAAAGAAAAAACGCGCAATTTCTGGGAAGGAGTCCGGTATTTAGTGTGCGTTTTAAAGCGCTATGTGGGCCCATAGCCTTACAATAAAAAGCGTCTTTTAGCATGCGACAGCTGCCAAACATAAAAACCACCATAGATAGTAAATCAAACCCCCCGTTATCACCCCCTTAGTTAGGGAAAAATAATAAAATTAAAAAAAAATGTATTTTTTTCCATTTTCCCATTAGGGCTAGGGTTAGGGCTGAGATTAGGGTTAGGGGTGTTTTGGGGTTAGGGTTGGAGTTAGAATTCGGGGGTTTCCACTGTTTGGGCACATCAGGTGCTCTCCAAATGCAACATGGCGTCTGATCTCAATTTCAGCCAATTCTGCGTTGAAAAAGTCAAATGGTGCTCCTTCCCTTACAAGCTCTGCCATGCGCCCAAACAGTGGTTTACCCCCACATATAGGGTATCAGCCTACTCAGGACAAATTGCAAAACAACTTTTGGGGGTCCAATTTCTCCGGTTACCCTTAGGAAAATAAAAAATTGGGGGCAAAAATATCATTTTTGTGGAAAAAAATGATTTTTTTATTTTCACGCCTGGGCGTTATAAACTTCTGTGAAGCCCTTGGGGGTTCAAAGTGCTCACCACACATCTAGATAAGTTCCTTAGGGGGTCTAGTTTCCAAAGTTGGGTCACTTATGGGGGGTTTCTACTGTTTAGGTACATTAGGGGCTCTCCAAATGCAACATGACACCCGCATACCATTCCATCAGTCTGCATTCCAAAACGTCACTACTTCCCTTCTGAGCCCTGACGTGTGCCCATACAGTAGTTTTCTCCAACATATGGGGTATCAGCGTACTCAGGACAAATTGGACAACAACTTTTGGGGTCCAATTTTTCCTGGTACCCTTGGGAAAATAAAAAAATTGGTGACTAAAAGATCATTTTTGTGGAAAAAATATGATTTTTTAATTGTACGGCTGTACGTTATAAACTTCTGTGAAGCCCTTGGGGGTTGAAAGTTATCACCACACATCTAGATAAGTTCCTTGGGGGGTCTAGTTTCCAAAATGTTGTCATTTGTGGGGGGTTTCCACTGTTTTGGCACATCAGGGGTTTTCCAATCACGACATGGTGTCCGATCTCAATTCCAGCCAAAAAAGTCAAATGGCGCTGCTTCCCTTCTGAGCTCTGCCATGTGCCCAAATAGTCGTTTACACCCACATATGGGGTATCAGCGTACTCAGGACAAATTGCACAATAACTTTTAGGGTCCTGTTGCCATTGGAAAAATAAAAATTGGGGGTGAAAAGATCATTTTTGTGGAAAAAATATAATTTTTTTATTTGTACCACTGTACGTTATAAACTTCTGTGAAGCCCTTGTGGGTTCAAAGTTCTCACCACATATCTAGATAAGTTCCTTGGGGGGTCTAGTTTCCAAAATGGGGTCACTTGTGCGGGGTTTCCACTGTTTAGGTACATCAGGGGCTCTCCAAACGTGACATGGCATCCCATCTGAATTCCAGCCAATTTTGCATTGAAAAAGTCAAACGGCGCTCCTTCCCTTCTGACCTCTGCCATGCGCCAAAACAGTGGTTCCACCTCACATATCAGGTATCAGCGTACTCAGGACAAACTGCCCAATAACTTTTGCAGTCCAATTTCTCCTGTTACCCTTGGTAAAATAAAAAAAATTGAACCTAAATTTTTTTTTTGTGAAATAAAGTTAAATGTTCATTTTTTTTTTTAAATATTCAAACAATTTCTGTGACGCACCTGAAGGGTTAATAAACTTCTTGAATGTGGTTTTGAGCACCTTAAGGGGTGCAGTTTTTAGAATGGTGTCACTTTTGGGTATTTTCTATCATATAGATGCCTCAAAGTGGCTTCAAATGTGATGTGGTCCGTAAAATTAAAATGGTGTTGCAAAAATGAGAAATCACTGGTAAACTTTTAACCCTTATAACATCCTAACAAAAAAAATGTTGGTTCCAAAATTGTGCTGAAGTAAAGTAAACATGTGGGAAATGTTACTTATTAAGTTTTTTGTGTGCTGTATCTCTGTGATCTAAGGGCATAAAAATTAAAAGATGGAAAATTGCGAAAATTTCAAAATTTTTGCCAAATTTCCATTTTTTTCACAAATAAACGCAAGTTATTTGAATGAAATTTTACCACTAACATGAAGTACAACATGTCACGAGAAAACCATGTCAGAATCACCAGGATCCATGGAAGCGTTTCAGAGTTATTACCTCAAAGGGACAGTGGTCAGAATTGTAAAAATTGACCCAGTCATGAACATGCAAACCACCCTTGGGGGTTAAGGGGTTAAATCAGAGAGTCATTTGGCACAAAATAGTTAATAAATAACATTTCCCACATGTCTACTTTACATCATCACAATTTTGGTAACAATTTTTTTGTTAGGACGTTATAAGTAGTGTTGAGCGATACCGTTCGATACCCAAAAATATCGTATCGGATGGTATCGCCCGATACAAAAAAAATATCGGGTATCGCCGATTCCGATACCGGAAGTCCCATTCAAGTCAATGGGACTTCCGGTATCGGAATTTAAAAAAGCCCTTTATTTCCTTGTTGGCTAATTCTACATAATTGAAAACAAATAAGAATCATGTAGAATGTATTGTGGGAGGTGGATTTGACATTAAAGGCATAGTGGTTTATTCAAATCACATGGCATAGCATTAATTCCAATTTTTTTTTTCAAGACGTTCGGAGTTAAAAAGATATTGACTATGATAACCTTTTTTATATTTTGTCAGATATATGTTTCACAACTTCCATGCTCTTCATCTTCTTTTGTACTTCTCCCACACTTTCTCCTTCATGATCCGCAGCAGTAGCATTTTTTTCATCAACTTTTTCTTCACCTTATTCATCTTCTTCTTCTTCTTCTTCTTCTTCATCTTCTTCCCATTCTTCATATTCTTCTTATTCAGCTATTATTAATTTTAATATGCCATTTCTTCATCTTCTTCCTATTCTTCTTTTTCTTCATTTTCTTATGGTGACAGGCACTCCTGTAGTACTTATCTATAAAAGTTATAAGATTACACCTTACGTTCTGCCTGTCACAAAAGATTTACAACAGGATTTGTCCGCGTTCAGTTTGGCCTGCAGCAGCAGGCATTTTCCAGGGGCACCACGAGGAGGAATGGACTCACCCCCATTTACTGCTTAGTCTTCTTCTGCTTATAATTTTGATTTCTTCTATGCTGATTTTTAGTCTTATGCTTAATATTCTTCTGCTTTCTGTTCTTCAGCTTTTGCTTCTTCTGCTTCTTGTCCTTCTGTCTTTTGTTCTGTATCTTGGTGGTTGTCTTCATGTTCTTTGTCCTCTTGGTATTATTTAGGGTCATATTTCTGGTCTTCTTTGGTGTGGTCTACAGGGTCGTCGTCATGGAGATCAATAAGGATTACCAAAGACAATTTCAAAAAGCTTGATCTTGGAAATGTAGCAGAAGGTACAAGAAGGCTGAGAAACTGGCGAGAACCAGCTGACAGTACTGGAACCCGCAGTGGCAGCAGAAGGAACAATAGCCAATGGCACTACTGAGGAACAGCTGACGGTGCTGGACCCCGGTTACTATGCAGGAGGTACCTGTGCTAGAAACCACTACCAAGGACCAGCTGACGTTGCTGGACCTCGGATACCGGGATGGAGGCACCTAGGCCAAAGGCTCTGGCGAGAACCAGCAGACAGTGCTGGCACCCGGATGGGTAGCAGAAGGAACAAGAGCCAATGGCACTACCGAGGACCAACTGACGGTGCTGGACCACGGTTACTAAGCAGAAGGTACCTGTGCTAAAAAGCACTACCAAGGACCAGCTGACGGTGCTGGACCTCGGACACCGAGATGGAGGCACCTAGGCCAAAGGCTCTGGCGAGAACCAGCAGACAGTGCTGGAACCCGGTTGGGTAGCAGAAGGAACAAGAGCCAATGGCACTACCGAGGACCAACTGATGGTGCAGGACCACGGTTACTAAGCAGAAGGTACCTGTGCTAAAAAGCACTACCAAGGACCAGCTGACAGTGCTGGACTTCGGATACAGAGATGGAGGCACCTAGGCCAAAGGCTCTGGCGAGAACCAGCAGACAGTGCTGGAACCCGAATGGGTAGCAGAAGGAACAAGAGCCAATGGCACTACCGAGGACCAACTGACGGTGCTGGACCACGGTTACTAAGCAGAAGGTACCTGTGCTAAAAAGCACTACCAAGGACCAGCTGACGGTGCTGGACTTCGGATACCGAGATGGAGGCACCTAGGCCAAAGGCTCTGGCGAGAACCAGCTGACAGTGCCGGAACCCGGGTGGGTAGCAGAAGGTACCCATCCAAAGCAAAGTAGCCAGGCCGCAAGCCGGCCGCAGTTACCGAAACCCACAGTCCTACAGGGGGTCCATGTCCCATTGTCACTACGGATCCAGCCTTCAGTGCCAGTTCCCGCAGCCCACATAGGAGTCACCTAAACTGCAGGCCCCATAGAGTCGGCTAAGGCTGGTTTCACATTAGCGCTTTTTAAGCGCACGCACGGCCGGGGGTAGCTCCGCCCCCGAGCCGGCTCTCTGCCCGGCGTGCCCGCCCCTTGCTTGTAGCGCCGCCTCCTAGCGCACAGCGGCGCCTGCAATCGGCGCACCCTATCTTTAGCATAGGGTGCGCAGATCGTGCGCAGGCCGTGCGCTAGTTGCGCTTTGACCTGCGCTGTGCACTTTTGACGGTGCGCCATGCGCGCCAAAATCAAACTTTTCGGATTTTGGCGCGCACGGCGCACCGTCAAAAGTGCGCAGCGCAGGTCAAAGCGCAACTAGCGCACGGCCTGCGCACGATCTGCGCACCCTATGCTAAAGATAGGGTGCGCCGATCGCAGGCGGCGCTACAAGCAAGGGGCGGGCACGCCGGGCAGAGAGCCGGCTCGGGGGCGGAGCTACCCCCGGCCGTGCGTGCGCTTAAAAAGCGCTAATGTGAAACCAGCCTTACCCGGCCGCAAGACGACAGGACAACGGATTGGTGGCATAGTGACCTTGACACTACCCGGAAACAGCTGGCGTGCTGGAACCAGGCTGGGCAACAGGGAGTACCCGTGCCAAAGACACTGCCGAGCACCAACTGGCGTTGTTGGAGCCCAGGGACAATCATGGTGTAGGCCGAGTCCTACTTGGTGGTAGTTTTAGATTGTTTGTAGGCTACAACAGACTGTCAACGTGCTTCAATTAGGCATCTGTCTCCACTCTGTTTCCAGGATTTCACGTGACCACCAACACCGCCAGTTTATGAATACAGCAGCCGTCTGCCCAATCCACACGTGTTCCTGCGTTACTGGGGTTCTGTAATGTCAGCAGATCCCCTGATGTGTGTCTGCCACTGTCTCCTGCTCTGTCCACATTCCCACCGCTTGCAGTGGGAAGGTGGACAGCGCAGGAGACAGTGCCGGACACACATTGGGGGATCTGCTCACGTAACAGAACACCAGGAACACAGGAACACGTGCGGCAACTGTGAGCAGGAACTGGCGGTGTTGGAGGTCAGGGGAAATACTAGAGACAGAGTGGAGACAGAGGCCAAATCAGAGAATGTTTAAATCTGAAATAGTTACAATTTGGAGGCAGCAGCAGTTTGCCCTCCACACAGCAGGGGGATCAGCTGACGTTACTGACCCCCACTTTCACATGAACGAGTGTTTCTTTCTGTGTGGACAGCACTTCCGAGCAACAACTGACGATGTTGGAGCCCAGGGATAGTCATTTTGTAGGCTGAGGCCTATTTGGAGGCAGTTTAAGATAAGACGTTGTTTGAATTTGGAGGCAGCAGCAGTTTGCCCTCCACACAGCAGGGGATCAGCTGGCGTTACTGACCCCCACTTTCACATGAACAAGTGTGTTTTTCTGTGTGGACAGCACTTCCGAGCACCAACTAGCGTTGTTGGAGCCCAGGGAGAACCAGGGTGCAGGCCGAGGCCTACTTGGTGGCAGTTTTAGATTGTTTGTAGGCTACAACAGAGTGTCAACGTGCTCCAATTAGGCATCTGTCTCCACTCTGTTTCCAGGATTTCATGTGACCACCAACACCGCCAGTTTATGCGTACAGCAGCAGTCTGCCCAATCCACACGTGTTCCTGGGTTACTGGGGTTCTGTAATGTCAGCAGAACCCCTGATGTGTGTCTGCCACTGTCTCCTGCTCTGTCCACATTTCCACCGCTTGCAGTGGGAAGGTGGACAGCGAGGTAGAGGCAGTTTGCGATTGTTTCTAGACTACTACTAACTGTCAACGTACTCCAATTAGGCCTCTGTCTTCACTCTGTTTCGAGTGAAATGCCGTCTGCACAACCCACACTTGTTCCTGTGTTACTGGGGTTCTGTAACAGCAGCTTCTCCCTTGAGGTGAGTCAGGCAATGTCTCCTGCTCTGTCCACATTTCCACTACAAGTAGTGGGAATGTAGACAAAGCAGGAGACATTGCCATGCTCACCTCTGGAGATGAGCAGATGTTACAGGACCCAGGTAACACAGGAACAAGTGTGGATTGTGCAGACGGCACTTGAGAGTGGAGACAGAGGGCAAATCAGAGAACATATTAAATCAGAGGTAGTCAAGTTGTAGGCTGCAGAAGAGTTTGCCGTACACACAGCAGGGGAACAGCTGACGTTACCGAACCCCACTTACACATGAGCGAGTGTTTTGTCTGTGTGGACAGCACTTCTGAGCACCAACTGGCGGTGTCGGAGCCCAGGGAAAATCAGGTAGTAGGCCGAGGCCTACTTGGAGCCAGGTGTAAATCTGAGGTTGTTTGACTGTGGAGGGAGCAGGACACTTTGCCATACACACAGCAGGGGATCAGCTGACGTTACCGAACCCCACTTACACATGAGCGAGTGTTTTGTCTGTGCGGACAGCACTTCTGAGCAACAACGGGCGTTGCTGTAGCCCAGGAAATAAAGTTCAGGTCATAGAAACATGAACACAACAGGAGACCTGGATCCTGTTGCCAGCCAATTATTTATTCTGGAAGAGGACTGGCAAATTCAGATGAGATCCAGGCCTTGTTCATTTTCAGAAAAGTAAGCCTGTCAACATTATCGGCCGATAGTCGCGTGCGACGGTCTGTTACCACACCACATGCAGCACTAAAGACACGTTCCGATAATACACTGGCAGCAGGGCAAGCCAGCACCTCCAATGCATACTGGCTAAGCTCTGGCCATGTATCCAGCCTAGAGACCCAATACTTGAACGGGGAAGAGCCGTCTGGGAGTACACTAACAGGGCAAGACAAGTAGTCTGTCACCATCTGTCGGAAACGTTGCCTCCTGCTGACTGGAGCCCTCTGTGATGGTGTAGCAGTTTGTGGCGGTCCCACAAAACTTTTCCACATTTGGGCCATACTGACCTTGCCTTGTCCTGCGGCACTGCCTCTGCTACCTCTTTGTGCAGAGCTTCCTCCACTGCCTCTACCCACATGGCTGCTTTGAAAAGCACTACCAGCAACACTTGCGGGGGGAATGGAGAACATGATGGCCTGCACAAGTGTTTCTTGGTACTCCCGCATTTTTCACTCCCGGTTCAACTGTGGTATGAGGCTTCGTAAGTTGTCCCGGTAGCGAGGATCTAGGAGGGTGTACACCCAATAATCAGCCGTGTGGAGAATGTTGGCGATGCGGCGGTCATTTAACAAGCACTGCAGCATGAAATCAACCATGTGCTGCAGACTGCCAACTGGACCGGAAACGCTGTCCCCAGCTTGAGGCAGCATCTCTGCCTGCTCAGCATCACCCCACCCTCGCTGTACACACTGACTACTAGAGCCTTGTGTACCTCCCTCCTCTGGAGAGATGTGTTCCTCCTCCTCCACTGACTCCTCGTCATCCTCCTCACTAAGTGTCCCCTGCCTGGGCCTTTGTGTGGAAGCACGTTGCGCAGACTTGCCAGAAGCAGATGGCATTTCTGACTCCTCATCCTCGACCTCTTCAAAAACCTCCTCACTTAGTGCTTGTAAGGTTTCTTGAAGCAGACAGGTGAGGGGGACAGTCATGCTGATTAGTGCATCATCTGCACTGGCCATCCGCGTGGAGTCATCGAAGGCACGCAAAACTTGGCAGATGTCCCTCATAGTGGCCCACTTAGTGGTGGTGAAGTGTGTCAGGCGCACAGTGCGACTTGTTTGCGCCTGATGCAGCTGGTACTCCATTACTGCTGCCTGCTGCTCACACAACCGCTCCAACATATGTAACGTTGAATTCCACCTGGTGGGGAGGTCACATATGATGCGATGTTCTGGCAGGGGGAATCGGCGTTGCAGAGATGCAATGCGCGATCTTGCCATGCTGGAACGCCGCAAGTGAGCACACTCTAGGCGAACCTTGTGCAGCAGTGCATCAAGATCCAGATAGTCCCTCAGAAAGCTCTGCACGACCAAACTGAGCATGTGTGCCAGACATGGTATGTGAGTGAGGTTGCCTAGGCCCAGAGCTGCCACTAGATTTCGGCCATTGTCACTCATTACCAAACCTGGCTGGAGATTCGCTGGCACAAACCACACATCGCTCTCCTGCTTGATGGCATTCCAGAGCTCCTGTGCTGTGTGGCTCAGATTCCCCAAAGAAATTAATTTAAGGACGGCCTGTTGACATTTGGCCACACCTGTGCTCATATCTGGCCTAACAGGCTCATGCAGTGCTGATTCGGAGGAACTAGAGTAGGAGGAGGACTCAATATGTAGACTGCATTCCTGCAATCCTTGGAGTTGGCAGAATAAGTACAGAGCCACTCTCCAGATCTGTACCCGGCTCCACAACATTGACCCAATGGGCAGTGAGGGAACGGTATCGTCCCTGTCCATGGCTACTGGTCCACGCATCGGTGGTCAGGTGGACCTTGCTACTGACGGCATTTAGTAGCGCATTTTTAATTTTTCCCTCTACATGCTTTTGCAGGGCAGGGACGGCTTGCCTGCTGAAATAAAAGCGGCTGGGCACATTGTATTGTGGAACTGCCAATGACATCAAGTTCCGGAAGGTGTCAGTCTCCACCAGCCTGAATGACAGCATCTCCAGGGCCAGAAGTTTGGCAATGCCGGCATTCAGAGCCAGTGCTCGGGGATGGTTTGCCGAGTATGGCCGCTTTTTCTCCCATGCCTGTGCTACCGATTGCTGGTGAGTGGCCTGGGAGTGTGCTGATGACAGCGAACGTGGTTTAGTGGGTGGAATTTCACTGGGTCTCTGGACAACAGTGGCAGTGGTTCTTCCATGGCGTTCCAGTGAGGAAGCCGAACCAGCTGTGTGTGAGTTGGAGGAAGAGACCCCAACACGAGCTGTAGAGGTGGTAGGTGCTGCTGAAGGTTGGCCTACATCTTCAGTGTGTCTGTGTAACTCCACCTCGTGCTTGGTATGCACATGTTTCCACATATTTGTGGTATTGAGGTTGCTCACATTTTTCCCTCGTTTCACTTTCTGATGACACAGCTTGCATTTGACAAAGCAAATGTCATCTGCAACTGTGTCAAAAAAAGACCACGCACTGCAAGTCCTGGGAGCGCCCGTTTTGTGTTTTGGAAGAGGATTGCTCCTCACGGGTGCCAAAGTGGAGGCTACAGGCAACCAAGTCTGCCCCCGCCCTCTCCCTCCTCTTTTGGCCGTTCGGGGAATCTCTTCCTCAGAGCTGCTCCCACCACCTTCCTGTGGCTGCCGCCATGATGGGTCAAGGACCTCATCATCTCCACTCCCCTCTTCAAGCACCGGCTGGTCCTGGGTTGTCTCGCCAGCACCGTACGCACCAGAAATTGGCAACTGAGTCTCATCATCAGATGAGCACTGAGGTGTGCTGACAATAGGCACTGGCCCACCCGCCTCTTCATATTCAGAGGGACAAAGCAGTTGCGCATCACTGCATACTCCCTTTTCTTCACGCTCTAGAATGCTGCTTGGCTGGCCACCTCTTTCCAAGCCAACAGATTCTGAGAACAGAAGTAAAGATTCAGATGGCTCCTGTCCAGGGCCCTCAGACTGCCTGGGCAATTTGGCAGGTGGTGAAGAGACAGATGGTTGCTCTTCAGTGCTCTGGCCTTGGGAGGATGCGGAAGTCATTGAAGTGGATGCATTAGCTGCCATCCATCCGACAACGACTTCAATTTGTTTGTCACGCAGCAGTGGGGTACGGCGAGGTCCTACAAAGCTGCGCATGAAGGACTGTTGCCTGGTAAAAGTGGGGGATGCCGGGTCACTGGTGGCCGCAGCAGATACCGAATCCCCACGTCCTCTCCCTGCTGAATCCCCCCGTCCTCTCCCTGCTGAAACTCCACGGCCACGTGCCTTACTCCCTGCCTTCTTCATCTTGGTAGACTGATAAAGATAGGCAGAAAAGTAAAAAAGGGGTGGCTTAGTGTTCTTATTCCTGAACACCTGCTAACCAGTATAAGAAACACTAATTTGGCTAAGAGTGTGTGTACTACACTTGAACATGATCTAATGTGGCCTACACAACTGTAAAGTGGAGTGTTTGGTGAACTTTATTTCCTTTTTTTTTTGGGGGGGGGGAAGAAAAGGATGTGACCAAAGTTTGAAAGCTATAGTATCACAAACTTTTTGTAGCGATTACAATGCAGGAAGCTAACCTACAATGCAATTGATGAGGCTCCAAAAAATAGGGTGATACTAGTCTGGCTGGCCCTGAAGGGCACAAGCCAGCAAAAAGGCTCCTCTATCTAATCCTATATAGTGTTTGCAACCAACCAATGACAATGGATGCGGATGGAAGCACACTAATATAGGAACAAAAATCTGAATAAATTAGCTGCTAAAAAAGGACTATGTATGAGGCAGTGACGCACGCTGAGCGGACTACAGCTAGCGGTGGCTGTAGAACACACTGCAACGTGAGCTGCACTCACACACAGAGAGACCTATCAGACAGCCAAAAACAGTGCAGAGAAATGGGCTATAGCACTGAAATGCTGCTGAAAGGCTCCGCTGTCCACTCCTTTAGTGTTTGCAACCAACGTATATGGATACGTATGGAAGCACACTATAGAGGAGAAAAAAAAAGCAGCAATAAAAGAAAAAGGTGTATGAGGCAGAGACACGCTGGGCGGCCTACAAGCAGACGTGCCTGCAGGACACACTACACAGCATGGGTCTGCACTCACACAGCCCTTGCAGACAGCTATTAAAACAGCGCTGCTGGGCTACAAAAATGCTACAGTGGTGGATTATGTAGCCTGGGTAGAGCAATAGATATTTTTGATGATCGCTATTTCTAACTGTCCCTCACAGTCTTCAACAGCAGCCTGTCCCTAACTGAATTCACAGCAGAGTGACCAGAAATGGCGGCTGCAGCGGTTTTTATAGTGCATCATGACATCATTTCAGCAGCCAATCACATCCATGCCAGTAGTTAACATGCCTACATGCCTAACAGGATGTGCCCACACTTTTGAGGATCCCCATTGGCTGAATCAAATCGAGCGGGCTCCTAGAATTATGGGAACTTCCGATTCCAGTATTCGATATGAAAAAAGTATCGGAACTAAGTATCGGAATTCCGATACAGCGAATATCGGCCGATACCCGATACTTGCGGTATCGGAATGCTCAACACTAGTTATAAGGGTTAAATGTTGACCAGCGATTTCTCATTTTTCCAACAAAATTTACAAAACCATTTTTTTTTCGGGACCACCTCACATTTGAAGTGAGTTTGGGGGGTCGATATGACAGAAAATACCTGAAAGTGACACCATTGTAAAAGCTGCACCCCTCAAGATGCGCAAAACCACATTCAAGAAGTTTATTAACTAGGGATGAGCGAATTGCTTTGGATAAGAGCTTATCCGAATAGCTTTAGTGCTTATCGAATAGCTGCATTAGGAACCCGGATACCTGGAGCGCTCCCGATGATCAGCAATTCGGCTCTGCAGCTGCATTTGTCGCGACTGTGTGACAGTCACAACACATGCATGGAGAGCCTGTTTGTTGGGCTCTTCATACATGTGTTGTGACAGTGTAATAGTTTTTATCCTATTATTAAACCCTTCAGGTGCTTCACGAGAACTAAAGCAATGTGGAAGGAAAAAAAAAAATTAACATTTTACTCTTCTTCACAAAAAATTTACTTTGGAACCAAACTATTCACAAGGGTATCAGGAAAAAAAAATGGACCACAAAATTTGTTGTGCTATTTCTCCTGAGTACACCGATACCCTGTATGTGAGAGAAAGCCACTGTTTGGGTGCATGGCAGGGCTCAGAAGGGAGGGAGCATGTTTGGCTTTTTGAACGCAAAATTGGCTCCAATCAATGGCGGGTGCCATGTCGCGTTTGGAGACCCCCTGATGTACCTAAATGGAAAACCCCCAGTTCTAACTTCAACCCTAACACAGCCCACACTCCTAACCACAACATCATAACCCCTAACCCCAACCCGTGACTGTGCCAGCGGCAGTGCCGGACTGGGACTAAAATTCAGCCCTGGCATTTGAAGTTACACAGGCCCACTTGTCACATGGTGACTATATAATATCTTTGCACACTTGTAGGTTACAAGAAGCGAGGGGAGAGTAACACGACTATATAACATATAATCACAGCTGTATCCAGTATTACCGATCAGTTCTATTTATTGCTTTGCAGTACAAACAAAAGCCACTACTTTACCTACATAACTGGATCTCGTAAATAATGAAGGGATTGAGACGACCAAAGGATATGGAACCTCATTCTGATGCTCCATAAACTTTGCCTACAGTCACTTTTGGTTCTGCTGCGCAGCACAAGACCCGGTGACTCCGAAGAGCGGTGACATCAGTAACGTCACCGGTCTTCAGATGCTCTGGGTCTTGCGCTGCGCTCGGAGACTGTGAAGAGCGGTATTGTTATTACCATCACTGGTCTTCAGATGTAAAAATCGGACTTTTGTGTACTAGCCCTTATAAAGCAGTGTATAAGTGTACACATGTGGCGCCCCTGAGGATTCAGTCGCCACAGAGGTACTGCACCTCCTCCTGAGGTTTGGTACCCCACTATCCAGGTAAAGTGGAGACATCTGACCACACTCCAACACTCACATCCCACACGCACACCAGTAGTGTAGCAGAGCAACCTTTGTGGCTCCCTGCTTGGAACACGAAGAGTGCTGGGAGGTGGGTGGAGCTTACACTGCACAAGAGAGTGGGAGAATATTAGGGAAAAGGTCAGTCTGTGAGAGAAGATCCCCTGAGAGGGATGGAGTGAAGGAAGTGCTGCAGCAGACTCCTGTGACCTGGAGCTGCTGGCACAGGAAAGAGCCATAGAAAGCCTGATTCTTCAGAAGGAAGAAAGTTTAGTACGGAACTTAAGGAGAAGAGGAGAACTAAGGACTAGGGTCAGAGCAGAGCCCTTCCTCAAGTTTGAAGTGCATGGCCGGGGTCCGGTCCCCGAGGTTGTATGGATACTGATGTTCCTGCAGCAGACACCGGAGGAATAGAAGTGGTCACCACTTTATTCCCACCTAAGACTTGGGGGCACAACAGCAACATGAGTGAGCCGGGACTTGATAGCAAGGAGTCCCCGAAACAGGCTACAGCTGTCTGCCGTACAAGTAGAGTTATAAGTAACATCAAGAAGGAGGAACTTGAGTTTAATACACAACTACAAGTACTTCAGATTAGGCGCTAGTGTGGAGACGTTCAGAGAAGGCACATGTTGGAGGAGTGCTGGAAAGCTGTACTTTACCTTGCCTGGGAGTTGATTGAGCCCCTGACCTGAAGGACACGGCACTGAAGTGGGCACCTGTATGCGCAACAGACTGAGTAAAGCTTTGGAATTACATGCCCTTGTGTCCTCCACTTATTCTTGCACCTTACACCTGGCTCTGCTACATCTGCTTCTTAACATCATCTCCCCACTTGCCAACCTCATCTACACTGCCCTGGGACTACAGCTCCACCTGTGGGGAGCTTCAACATCATTGCTGCATCACACCATCTGTCCCAGAGAAGCAACCCTGCAGCGCTGGTCAAACTGACCAGAAACCACAGGTGGCGTCACGAATCATCTCAACAACTTTATCCCCATCACTCTACCCCTTTTACATTGACCGCCTGAGGCCACGGACTGGATCACTGCCACTGTGACATCTCCCATTGTAGTCAACGGGCCCGGCACAGAGTACCCCATGGCCTCTGGGGGCGGGTCACAAATACTACAGTATGATTACTTACAAATAGCTTTAAAATCAAAGGAAAGCAAATTAGAATGTTTTATGCCAAGTCAGAGAACAGGAAGCCTGTGCTAGTACTGCACAACACACACCAGATGCTCTAAAGGTACTGTCACACTAAGCGATATCGCTAGCAATATCCCTATAACTTGTGACGTTATAGCAATATTGCTAGCGATATCGCTGTGTCTGATACTTACCAACGACCAGCTCCCCCGCTGGTTATCGCTGATCGCGCGAGAACGTTCCGGACTGTTTCTAGTCGTCAGCTTCATGCGGCGCGACGAGAGTGGAGCCGGGCGGGAGGATGTCAGGATCACCTAGTGTGACAGGTAAGTAGCGATCCCCGTCCCCAGCGATGTCGCTGGTGATATCTGCCTGTGTGGCAGCTCACTAGCGACCACTTAGCAATGTACCAGCGATCCTGACCGCGTCATATCGCTGGTACATCGCTAAGTGTGA
This sequence comes from Dendrobates tinctorius, assembly GCF_039654945.1. Classification (NCBI taxonomy): domain Eukaryota; kingdom Metazoa; phylum Chordata; class Amphibia; order Anura; family Dendrobatidae; genus Dendrobates; species Dendrobates tinctorius. The sequence goes on along the minus strand of NW_027361775.1, from coordinate 44,044,126 downwards.
CAGTACCTTTATGCTTCATGCCCCTTTGACAATATGTAGTAAAAACACAAACAACTTTGTAAATTGTAAATGGGTGGTGGTGACCACAGCTTTTAATAAATCTGAAACTCTCACATTTTTTATATTATCTTTATCATATATTCTTTATATAATATATACTTTTTTTTCTCTCTCTCTCTTTTTTTTTTTTTTTTTATAAAGGGGGTTTACAATAAAATCCATAAATACAGCGTTCATAACAGTACATGGGTTGGAGGGCAGGACAGAAAACACCCGGTGGGAAGAGAAGAATTCTTATGCTGTACACGCTATATCCAATGTCGGGAGCGGTGTCAAAGGACGTGACAAGATCTGATTAGTCCTTAAGGGTACACACACACACACACACACACCAACAGTCTGCAGATACTCGGCCAAGCAGCTGCTGTACGTGTCTGTACCCTGACAGACTGGGCACTGAACAAGTGCTCGGTCAGTTGGAGAGATACTGCACCACTATAAATTAGTCATTTCAGTATCGTGCTCGGCCATTCATTGACGCTAGCACTCAACCGCGGCAATGAAGGTCTATGGCCATGGCCACCCACTAGGTCGAGCAGGTGGACGCAGCAGTCGCTCAGTGTAAGGGCATATTCACATGTGGCCATATGATGTCATGTGGCCATGTGAATACGGCCATTGAAAATAATAGGTTGTGATTTGTAGAGCTAAAATGTCTGGCAATATTCGCGCCAAAGAATCTCCTGTGTGAAACTACCTTATTGCCACAAAACCTGTAGCAAATCTGCTGGAATAAGCACGGCATAGTTCCCCCCATGGAAATTAATAACATCGGTGACATACTGTATTTTAGGGCTGCGGGAAAGAAACAATGACATGCCCTATTTTTTGGCTCCCAGCCCTTACATAATACAGTACGGCAAAATTTGCTAGGAGAAAAAAATAGCAGCGATTTGTTTACTGCTCCTCTCACGTGTGTGAATACACCCTTACGGGCAGATTTACCTCAGTAGAAATTCCTTCAGAAATTCTGCTTTATGTTATTCACCGAACACAGAAATTAGAAGGTGACTAGCAGATTAGGAAGAGCAGGCGTCACACAGTGAAACTGCCTGACAGACTGCTCTAGTGGCCCCGACAACCAATCAGAGGTCAGCTTTCATTTTACCTCAGCAGTTTCAAATATGAAAGCTGACCTCTGATTGCTATGGACAACCAAAATGCTTTTACTCTGAGGCAATTTTCATTAATCAGGCCACTAACATTTGTTATAGAAATCAGGGAACCTTGTCACATACATTTCTTATAGTAGTGCAGTGGTCCCTATTTACTCAATAAAATTGTACAATTAGTGGACTAGTAAGTCTTTAAGGTCCCTTCACACTGAATGATACCGCTGATGATTGCGACGCAGCAACGTCGCAAACCCGACATCCCAGCGTTGCAAGCTTAGCGGTCACAATGAACAATTTTCTTCGCTGGGAGTGTATGATACATGACACCCCAGCGATGAAAACGGCCGGGACTGTGATCTGCCATGCTCAGGAATGCCCCCTGCGATGTTGTATCCCACTGTCACACGCAGCAATTGCCACCGTCACAGCGGAGTATTGCTGAAACGTCAAGGATCGGATGCTCGTTCAGTGTGATGGGGACCTTAGTAATGATAGCAACCATTTAATTGCAGCTGTACCCCTGAAAATTAAAAATGGACAAAAGCGCATATCGCATTTTCATGGAAATATTTTGTGGACATTCTTGTGGTGCGAATCATCTTAGGTTGGTAAAAGCCAAAGCGATTGGCATAGTACAGCCCCTCACAAGCCACTTTGGCATGACGTGGCCCCTTAACAGCCACTATGATGTCGGGGCCTTTCAGGAGCCAGTCTAGCATAGTATGCGAGGCCTCTCAGGAGCCACTTTAGTATGTGAAGCCCAAGACCCACTTTGTTGTGCGGACCCACTCAAGAGCCAGTCTGGTTCACAGGGCCCCTCAGAAACCACTCTGATGCGAATGAACCTCAGGAGCAAGTCTGGCATGCAGGGCCCTGCCCCTGGGTAGCCATTTTGGCCCCTTGGTAGACTCATTGATGTGCGGGGCCCCTTGTTAGCCACTTTGTCCCCTTGGTAGCCATTTTGGCATGCAGGAATCCTTGGTAGCCACTTTGGTGCACACAGCTCTCTGTAGCCACTTTGGCCACTTGGTAGCCACTTTAGCCATGATGACACATGCTGCCACTTTGCCTCGGGGGCCACTTCGGTTCTCTGGGCCCCTCAGGGGCCACTTTGGCACACTGGGCTTCTAAAGCCACTTTGGCGTCCGACTGCAGTGATGGCACACCTTGGCATTCCAGCTGTTGGAGAACTACAACTCCCAGCATGCATCAACTGCTGCAGGTTGCAATGCATGCTGGGAGTTGTAATTTAAAACAGCTGGAGTGCCAAGGTTAGCCATCACTGGATGGGGTTTTTCAGAAGCCATTGGCGCGCTGCGCCTTTAAGACCTTGAACCAGCAATCTGTCAGCTTCTATTAGCTAATACAGGTCATGTGTGGAAGCTGCATTTGCATAGCTGCCATCTTTGTAAGGTCACTGCACTTGCGCTGTGGCTTCAATCCATGTCAGTTGGGTGTCATGGAAAGGTCTCCATTAATTCCTATGGGAAAAATTTTGCTTAAAATGCAATTTTTTTAAAAACTACAAATCGGATCGACTCCAAAAATACATAGCACACCTGTCCCCACCGAGGGCTTCGAAACAGCCTGAAGGGGGTCTCTGCGCCGAGTGGTTCGGGCCGCATTAATTGCAGAAAAAGTGGAGAAGAAGAAGTAGAATAATAAACTAGATGTGTATTTCCTGAAGTAAGTACAGATCATGCTTTGAAATGGTGCCTGGGCTGCCCCTTTAAGAGAGACTTGCCTGCTTCCCCTGCAAGACTTTCAACTCAGGATCCGTTTTAACTGTGGGTGCCTCTCAGGGGCCACTTTGGCCTCCGATTTGGAGGCCGGGGTGGCTCAGCCTCCGATTTGGAGGCCGGGGTCAATCAGCTTTCGATTTGGCGCGCCGGCTCTTTAAAACTCATTTTGGTGCGCCGGCCCTTTAAGAATCACTTTGGCACGTCGGCCTTTAAGAGCCAGTTTGGCGCACTGGGCTTCTAAATCCACTTTGGCGCACATTCTCTCTCAGGGGCATGCGTCATGTGAGGAAGCTAGATTTGCATTTGTGCTTTGGGTTTCACTTTAAGAGCTGATATTATCTGGCAGAAACTGTGTCCTGGTGGGGTCATGTAAAGTTCGTAGGTGGTGGCATAGTAACTGGGTCTGCCTGCGCATATCAATGAGCTTAACTGCCGCAACTGGTCCTCAAGTTTGAATTGCCTCACGACTGCCTCATGTATTCCTATGGCAAAATTTTCCCATTGAAATGCATTGAGACAATGCATTCCAATGATGGGAAAAAAAAATTTCAAAGGCAAATTGCGCAAAAACTACAAATCCGATCGACACGAAAAATACTTAGCACACACTCGTGGACGCTGGCTTCAAAATGACGCCTCAATGGAGTCTGTGCGTGTAGCGGTTCGGGCAGCATTAATTGCGGAAATCAACTGAATAATAATAAGAACAACTAGATGTGTATTTCCTGAAGGAAGTACACATAGTGCTTTGAAATGGTGCCCGGGCTGCCCCTTTAAGAGAGACTTGCCTGCTGCCCCTGCAAGACTTTCAACTCAAGATCCGTTTTAACTGTGGGTGCCTCTCAGGGGTCACTTTGGCCTGCGGGGCCACTCTGGGTCCGATTTGGTGGGCGGGGCCACTCTGGGTCCGATTTGTATGCCGGGGTCAATCAGTCTCCGATTTGGAGACTGGGATCACTCAGCTTTCAATTTGGCGTGCCGGCCCCTTAAGACTCATTTTGGTGCGCCGGCCCTGTGGGGTCATGTAAAGTCCGTAGGTGTTGGCATAGTAACTGGGTCTGCCTGCGCATATCAATCAGCTGAACTGCCATTCGCATAGCCTCACGACTGCCCAATGTATTCCTATGGCAAAATTTTCCCATTGAAATGCATTGAGACAATGCATTCCAATGACGGGAAAACATTTTTTCAAACACAAATTGCACAAAAACTACAAATCCGATCGACACGAAAAATACTTAGCACGCCACTCGTGGTAGCTGAATAAGAATAAGTTAGCAGCGTTCGGATTACAACATAGTGCTTTTATCAAAGCACTATAATAAGTTAGCAGCGTTCGGATTACATGATAGTGCTTTCATCAAAGCACTATAAATATAAGAAATCGGATTACAATATGTTGCTTGAACCTAGAGGTTCAAGCACCATAACAACAATTCACCACTAACTGTTTAGAGTTGTGGGAAAGGTTTTTTTTTTTGTGCGGTGGGATGAACAAAAAAAAAAAAAAAATGGTGTGCACGAATTTGTCAAATCCTGTATCTTTTGATGGATTCAAAAGGTTTTTCTGGCATTGTTTGCTTCCAGATTGGGAAGTGAGTGGGGTTGATATTCTGCCGTCAAAGCAAAACTGTCAATCACGCATCTGTCCTGTAAGGTACCTGTTGACATGATGTTCTCAGCGCTGCTCACCTCCCAACGCAGCTCTGATAATATCAGTGAACCTGACAGCCGATACAGGCTATCTGATCCATGGGCAGGATGTTTCTGACACTGGCTGCACGATCTCTCAGCCATGTATGTTTGACTCTGAAATGCTGAGGCACCTCAGAGAAAAAAACGCACTTTGGCTTCTTCTCTTCTGCTGTTAGTCACTGACGGGAAAAAAAATTTCAGTCAATGGGAGCGGAGAAGCCACAGAGGACCTAACTGTCCAACTATTCTTTCTTGTGGCTAGGTCCTGGTCACTTTTAAATTGAACCTGTCACCAGGTTTGGCCGATACGAGTTACGGCCACTGCCTTACAGGGCTGGTATACGGCATTCTATAATGTGGTATATCTGCCCTCAACCCGACCAGCAAGAGAAGAAAAATAACATTAATTATACTTCCCTGCGGGGTGGTCCGGTCCGAGGGCTGTCGCTTTTCTTGGTCTAGTACCTCCCATCTTGCAATGCCGCCCTCCTGCTTGCTTCATGTGGATGACGTGTCCCTGCATCATCCACACAGGCTCCCCGGCATCGCGCTCCTGCACAGGCGTACTTCTGTGTTCTGTTGAGGGCAGAGCTAAGTACTGCAGAGCGCAGGCGCCGGGAAAGGTGAGAGAAGCCCAGTGCCTGCGCACTGCAGGAATTTGCTATGCCCTCACCACGGCAGATAAAGTATGCCTGCGCAGGAGCACGATGCCGGGGAGCCTGTGTGAATGATGCAGGGACACGTCATCCACATAAAGCAAGCAGGAGAGCGGCATTGCAATAAGAATGGAAGCTCCAGACCAAGATCTGCAACACCCATCGGATCGGACCGCCCCGCAGGTGAATATAATAAAACTTATTTTTCTTCTCTTGCAGGTCGGGTTTGGGGCAGATATACAGATATATAGAATGCTGTATATCAGCCCTGAAAGGCAATGTCCATTACATATATTGGCCAAAACTGGTGACAGGTTCCCATGTTTTTCCTTGAAACACAGCAGCATTTCAGGGAAAAACATGTGGCTGAAATCATGCAGCCAGTGTACATTACACGCTGCCCATGGATCAGGCAGCCAACATAAGCAGAAAGGCGCCCTTTAAGACCCAATGAGTGCTATTTATTTCAAGTGGTGACGTTATGTGACCAGTATCTTTTCGAGAACTATAACTCCCAGCATGTCCTGAAGCTCCAATGGCATGCTGGGAGTTATAGTTCACCACAGGAGCTGTACAGTGCTTTTATTTGCTCTTATCTTTATTTTGATGCTTGCCTGAAATTTATAAGTGAACTCCGGTCTCCGGTTCTCTCTGCAGCAGGAGTTCAAGTTTTCTTGCTTCAATGCTTTAAAGGTACTGTCACACTTAGCGATGCACCAGCGATATGACGCGGTCAGGATTGCTGGTGCATCGCTAAGTGGTCGCTAGTGAGCTGCCACACAGGCAGATCTCACCAGTGACATAGCAGCGGTCGGGGGGTCGTTACTTACCTGTCAGACGAGGCGATCCTGACGTCCTCCCGCTTGCGTCCACGCGTCGCTCGTCGGCGCCACAGGAAGCCCAGCAGGAAGCTGACGATGAGAAACGGTCCAGGACATTCTCGCGCGATCAGCGATAACCAGTGGGGGAGCCGGTCGGAGGTAAGTATCAGACATAGCGATATCGCTAGCAATATCGCTAACACGTCACAAAAAACAGTGATGTTATAGCGATATTGCTAGCGATATCGCTTACTGTGACAGGCCCTTTAGTCAGGAGGAAGTGGGTGGTCTTCCCTCCAGATCATGAGTTGCAGTGAAGCAATTGAAGAGGCAGGGCTGGGGGAGCTGTACTTCTCTGGCCCTGCCTCCTCAACTACAACACTGCAGCTCATGATCTGGATGGAAGACTGCCCACTTCCTCCTTGTCTCGTGCGACGGCAGGACAGGTGACGATGCAGAATACTGCACGATTGCGGCGCTGACAGTGTCGGAGCATGTGCAGATTGAGCGGCCCACTACAGGCACTGGCCCTTCTGGCATTTGCCAGAAGTGCCCGATGCGCAGTCCAGCCCTGGTGCAGGGTATTGATGCGAGAGACTCGCAAAGGTTTCACACATCACACTCACAAGTGTGACCCCGGCCTTTATCACACACTCTGACCGAGCACTCCGCACTTCAACATGTGGTGGTTTTAATTACAGCGGGATCCTACCTACCCATAAATACAGGCTTTACTGAGAGAGGTGTCCACTAGAGATGAGCGACTTTGCCTTTTTTAGGGTCGAGTCAGGTTTCATGAAACCCGACTTTCTCAAAAGTCGAGTCGAACAAAATCGGCCGACTATAGGGAAAAGTCGGGAAAAGTCGGGAAACACGAAACCCAATGCAAGTCAATGGGGAGAAAAGTCGGCAGTGAGTGGAGGACTGTAAACACACCTGCATGAATTTTAACCATAGAGGTGGCGAAATCTCTCTCTCTCTTCTCCCACTCCCACTACGCTCCGCTTCTCTCATTGGCTGAAAAAAGTCATGTGCAAGCATTCTGCAAAACCCGACTTTGGCGCTTGGGTCGCCGACCGCATGGCCAACTTCACACTGTGGTCGGGTTTCGTTTCAGGAAACCCGACTTTGGCGAAAGTCAGCGACTTTTGAATCTGACCGACCTGTTTCGCTCAACTCGTGTGTCCACATTCACCCAGGAATTCAGACTTCAGCCAAAGAGAGGTATTCACACTAGACATGCAGGGTCCCATCAGTTTTGAGACCATCATGATGTTGGTTGATGGACACGCATGAATTGGCCAAATTATGTAGCTAGCGTCTAATTTTTTTCTAGTCTCCAGAAGCAGTATTGCTATTCATATTTCGTATATTTCACATTGACATGCTTTAGCACGATAGAGTGCAACTTTTTTTTTGTATATCCAACACACACAGTAGTAATCCAATGCAGAAAGCCTGCATGTTCTTTATGGTCATGCATGTTGTGTGTCATCAGTAGATGCTATCAGATTATTAAAAGCTCTTACCTACTCATCTATATGTACAGTTCTAATAGTTGCTTACATACAGAAGTAGCACCAACCCAAGGCACCTATACAAGTTAGATAAAAGTTGTTGAAGCAATCGATTTTTTGCAGGGCTGACTGACCATTTGATGTATATGGAAGCCTCTTATTCCTAATAGATGATATCAGGTAACACAGGATTCAGGCAGTTGAAGCTTAAAAGGGAACCTGTCAACATGAAAATGCCTGACAATCTGCAGGCACCATGTTATAGAGTAGGTTAGCAAAGCAGATTGATATATACACTTTGTGAGGAAAGATTCAGTATGATCTGTGTTTTCATCATATAAACTTTGCTCTTTCCGGAATTTTTGGTCCGGTAGACTGACCACTACAGTGACATGTAAAAGTTTGGGAAGCCCCAGTCAAAATTACTGTTATTGGGAACAGTTAATCAAGTTAAAGATGAAATGATCTCTGAAATTTGACATTTCCTTTGTATTTTAAGCAAAAAAAAAAAAAAATGAATTAGACTTACCGGTTTCTAATAACCCACCATGACAGCACACAGGAGGATGTCATCTAATTTTAATAGGGACAGGAAACACAAAAGTGGTCAAATAGCCCCTCCCACCTCCATTCCCCAGTGTTGTTATAAAGGACCACAATAGTATGAATGCTTAATCGTATTTATTACTACTAAATCCAATAATTGAGGGGAGGGAGTTACCCATGCTGTCGTGGTAGGATATTAGAAACTGAATTACCGGTAAGTCTAATTATATTTTCTTTAATAAATTCCCATGACAACACACAGGAGGAATACCCAAGATTAATGTTGAGGGAGAGACAACTGCTTGGAGAATCTTTCTCCCAAATTATAGATCCTTGACGAATGTTAAATCAAGTCTATAATGTCTGACAAAGGTGTGGACAGATGACCAGGTAGCAGCTCTGCATATCTGCTCGATGGAGGTGCTGGCTTTTTCTGCCATGAAACGGCTTTTGCTCTAGTGGAATGAGCTGTGGACTTCTCTGGAGGTGTAAGATTCTGAACCCGATAAGCTTCAATGATTGGTCTCTTTATCCAATTTGCCACTTTTGTCTTTGATGCTTTCTTCCCTCTATTCTAGCCATAGGGTTGAAAAATAGGCCCTTATCTTTCCTCCACTCTTTGGTCCTACATTATCTCCACATGGCCACTCTCCTTGCATCAAGAGAATGGAATTCTTCTTTCCTGTTCTTTGGGTTCTGGTAAAAAGAAGGTATTATTAGGTCTTGATTCTTATGAAAGTCTGTAACCACTTTTGGTAGAAATGAGGGATCCAGGCGGAACACCAACCAGTCTTCCAATATCCTCTGGTAGGGCTCTCCTATTGAAAGAGCCTGTAACTTCCACCAATCGCCCTGCCGTTGTGATTGCTACCAGGAACGCCGTCTTCCAGGACAGCCTGTCCAACATTATCGCCAGTAGGGGCTCAAATGGTGGAAGCGTTAATTCCTTTAAAGAAGATATTAAGGTCCTAAGCAGGGACCAGACTGATTGATCTAGGATGAAGTTGTGTAGCCACCGTCATGAATTGTCTTACCCACCGGTGTTCAGCAAGTGCCTGGTCAAAGTATGAGCTCAAAGCCGCCACCTGTACTTTAAGGGTACTGAGTCTAAGTCCTTTCTCTGGGCCTTCCTGCAGAAAATCTAGGAACTGGGGATATTGGCCTGTCGGGGATCCAGCTGGTCTGGTGCACACCATGACACAAACTTTCTCCAGGTTTTTTGATATATGACGTTTGTCACCGCCTTTCTACTTTGCTGTAATGTCTTGATAACTCTCTCAGAGACCTTTGGCCTTCAGAATCGAGAATTCAGAAGCCAAGCCATTAGATGCAAATCCTCTATGTCCGGGTGATAGACTGGCCCAAGGGGTAGGAGATCCTTGATTGTTGGAAGGATTAGAGGACTGTCTACACATAGGCTGGTTCTGGTGTCATACCATCTTCTCTTTGGCCAGAGGGGTGCCACTAGAATGGCCTTGGAACGTTCGTCTCTTATTTTCTGTTGAGTCCTTGGTAAGAGTGGGATCGGAGGAAAGGCGTAATCCAGATCGAACTGCCACTGGTGGGCCAACGCATCTATGCTTAGACATGTGTCTTCTGGGGTTAGTGAAAAATAGTGGGTCACTTATGCTTTATTGGCATCCAGCAAGTAGTTCGACCTCTGGATAACCCCATCTTTTGGTCAACATCTGGAATACTTCTGGATTCAGACTCCACTCCCCCAGGTGGATATCCCTTCTGCTCAGGATGTCAGCTCGCTTGTCTGTCATTTATGTGAAGAGCTGACACAGAAAGAAGATACTTTTTGGTCCAAGAGAATATTCTTGCCGAGATGGCTTTTAGATCTTCGTATTTCGAACTTCCCTGGTGACTGAGGTGTGCGATCGTGGTTACATTGTCCAAATAGACTCACGTGGGTACCTCAGACCACTGATGTTGCTGCCTTGAGGGTCTCTTCAGCCTCCAACTCTGACATTCAAAGACTGTCTGCTGACTTCGGCTGACCAGAGACCCTGGAATGATGTCTGGGAGACTACGGCCCCCCCATCGCCTTTTGCTGGCATCTATCTCTATGGTGACTAGCGAGGTCTGGATTCAAGGTGCTCCATTGGTTCAGTTTCCTTGGGTTGTCCCACCAAGACGGGCTGGTATTGACACCTTCTTGTCAAGTGATCCAGCGGAACCATCCCACTCTGCTAGTACTTAACTCTGCAGGTCTCTGGTGTGTGCCTGCGCCCAGGCTACGGACTAGATACAAGATGTCATGGAGCCGAGGACCGACATGGCAAATTTCATTGACACCAATCTTCTGCTTCGCAGGATGTTTATCTTTGCCCTCAGTTTGATCGGTTTTTCTTCGGGCAAGAAGGATGTTTGTGCCAGAGAATCTTCCTTTGGAGGGAATATCTGACATATGTTGATTTATTAGCCATCCCAGTGATGTCAGAATTTGAGAAGTCTGTATGTGCTCCTGTAATGCCCATACTGATGATGCTACCAGCAGAAAGTCGTCAAAATACAGAACAATACAAATCTGCTGACCTCTGATATGAGCCATGACTACTGCCATAATTTCGGTAAATATTTTGGCTACCGACCATAATCCGAATGGAAGTGCATTGAATTGGTAATGAGTTATCTGCTCCCTTTGGGCAACTACAAATCTCAGGAACTTCCAATCGTTGGGATGGATCGTCACATGATCATATGCATCCTGCAGATGGGTTGTTGCCATGGCAAAGTTCTTTCCCATCAGGGGAACTGCCGATTTGACAGACTCCATTTTGAACCTCCTGTAACCTATATATTGGTTTAGAGGCTTCAAATTTGTTATAATCCTGTGGGATCCATTTGGTTTCCTTATTAAAAAGAGCTTGTAGTAGTGACCACTTTTCTTCTCTGTCTCTGGGACTAGTGAAATTGCCCCTGAAGCTAACAGGTTTCTGAGGCCTGACTCTAGGGCGCTTTGGAGTGTTTGCACAAAGAGTTGTGTAACTCTTAAGGGGGCTTTACCCATAGTGATATCGCTAGCAATATCGCTAAAGCGTCATCGATTTTGTGACGCAGCAGCGATATTGCTAGCGATATCGCTATGTGTGATACTTACGTCCGACTGGCTCCCCCACTGGCTATCGCTGATCGCGCGAGATCGTCCACATCCATTTCTCGTTGGCTGCTTCCTGCTGGCGCCGACAAGCGTTGTGTGGACGCGGGCGGGAGGACGTAATCATTGCCGCGTCTGAAAGGTAAGTAACGACCGCTGCTGCGTCGCTACGTTGCTGTGAGATCTGCCTGTTTGGCAGCTCACTAGTGACCATTTAGCGATGCACCAGCGATCCTGATGGGTCATATTGTGGTCAGGATCGCTTGTGCATCGTTAAATGTAAAGGGGGCTTTACTCTCTGTGGAGGGTAGGAGGTAAATTCTTTCTTCACCCCTTCCTGGATGGATCTTCGGACACATCCTATCCTGCGAAATGCAACCTCCTACTCTCCTTTGAGCATCATGGTTTACTCTCACACTGGCTCTGGGAGAGAGGTAGCCACCTTTGGAGGTAGCTCCACCTTCCCGTCTTCCCTTTACCTCTGTACTGGGAAGACTGCTCCTGAGGGGGCCGAAAGGACCTTTTTTGGCACTCTTTGGCTCCGGCAGTGGCGACTTCGTGTCAGAAACCTTCTCCAATAAATCATCCAATGCAGGCTCTAACATATATTTCCCCTTAAAGGGAATGGAACATAGTTTAATCTTAGATGCTACGTCCCCACTCCATGACCTCAGCCACAGGGCTCGTCTCACCGAGTTGGATATGGCCGCTGATCTAGCTGCCACTCTGAGGGACTCCGCGCCAAGGCGTCTGCTACGAAGGCTGTAGCATTTTGGAGAAGGGGGAAGTGAGGCGAGGATCTCTTCTCTGGGGGTCCCTGCTGCTAGATGTTGTTCCCGCTGCCACAACCAGCAAGACTTTGATCTGGCTACCGATGTTGAGACCGCATTTGTATTTAGCAAAGCCACTGATGTTTCCCAGGATTTCCTGAGGAGGCCCTCCATCTTGCGCTCTAGAGAATCTTTTAACTGAGAGGAATCCCCAAACGGCCAGGTAGTTTTATTGGCTACCCGGGCAACCTGAAAGTGTACCTTGGGCACTTCGGACCAGCATTCTGCAGTTTTGTCATCCACTAGGAATCTCTCTTTTAACGCTGAGGGAGTGCTCAGTCTCTTCTCTGGAGTTTCCCATTCTTCCAGCACCAGCTCCCGGATATTCTTTAGTACCGGGAAACACAGCTTCTTTTTTGATCGGAGTCCTCTGAACATTTCCTCTTGTATTGTACGTGGATTTTCTTCTTCCACTTCCATGGTTCTTCTCACTGCCATGAGGAGTTCCTCCATGTTCACTGTGGAAAAGTAGCACCTCTTCTCCTGAATATCTGGGTTGGAACTCCGCTCACCTTCTTCCTGGAATTCCTTCAGCATGGGCTCCTGGGAGTCCGAATCCTCTTCCTGATGAATTTTCCTCTTTTTTTGCCGCTGAAGGAGCACTAGCAGCCGGTATTAGCTAGGAGAAGGATGACGGAAGCTTGTATCTCCTGATGCACTATCCCTTTAAAGTCTTCTCTTAAGGAGGGCTGTTCCTCCTTCAGAACTTTCTCTATGCACTCTTGACATAAGGGTTTCCCATGTGAGGAGAGCTTTTTGACAACACGCATTCGCGGCTAGTGGCTTTGGATTTACGTCTCGGTGCAGGATCATTGTCCCTCAAAGAGCATAGAAGGTGGAAAGGATTTAAGCATCTCTACCTGTACCATGAAGGGGACCCAATGCCTGCATTTTTACAGGGATTGGAATAGCGCTGGGATCCACAGATGCAGAACAGGAAGGATCAGACTTAATGCTACCCACAGTTTGTCCTACCTTACTTGAACTGCCCGGGGCTCCTTAAGGAGGGCGACTGGACCAGCGCCTCCTTCCAATCAGAGGGGCTTCTCCCTTTCCCTGGTTCGTGGAATCCTCCATGGAGTCCATCTGGGTCTTACATTTGAATTTCCCTCTGCATTCTGCCGTGGAACGCAAAACTGGAAGTGACGAACTCAGCATGCCGGCAGGCATCTGACGTCACTTCTGGCCGCTGGAACCACACCAGTTTTCACTGAGGGAAGCCGGAAGTATGCTTCCCTCACAGCACAGCGGTCCGTGCCAGCAGGGGGAGGAGATGGGACCTGGAGAGCTCACAAAGGCCTCCTGCCCAAGAATCCCTCAGACTTTACAAGGAGGCACAGACTGGGGGAAAAATCACGTCCTGAGGAGCCAGGAACAGCATCCGGAGAGAGAGGGTAAGACCGACCGATCTCCTGCTGCCAGGCTATGTTAGATGATTGGTGTCTGCCACCAGCACAGAGCACCAATGATGACAGGAAAAACACTGGGGAATGGGGCTATTTGACATGTTTCGTGTTTCCTGTCCCTATTAGGATGAGAGGACATCCTCCTGTGTGCTGTCGTGGGAGGTTATTGAAGAAAATATATACATTTTGTGTGTCTTTGCACATTGAGGCCATTGCACAGCTCTGACACTTCACATTGGAGGGAGAGTGTGATTGTGCACAGTATAATGAATCAGTTCTGTAAGGTTGATGGATACTGGTGCTGAAGCTCAGCCATCATATGAACAGTCCTTCTATGGGATAACTGTTTGCTTTGCTGTTTGTATCACATTCTGCATTTAGGACAGGGAGGGAGAGAGGGTCAGAGGCAGGGAAAGTGACAATACAGTCTGTAGACAGGGATTAGGGCTGTGCAGTTCCTTGCAAAATATAAAATATATAACTGTGGATTTTTTTGGGAGTGTGAAAAAATTAATATATTGAGTGATCCATTGAGTATAACGTGCTTTGTGGTACAATTTTGTGTTATATAACAGTCCAAAAAAAGGGTTGAAATTTTTCTGGATTTAATTACTCACCCATAGAGTATTTCATTGCCTGGGGTACATTTTTGTGATATCTAACACTAAGCCAGAAAAAGTTTTGAATGCTTTTTTAAATTTCTCACACATACCATATTCCATGGTCTGGGGTACATTAATGCGATATCTAACACTCAAAAAAAAAAAAAAGTATTTACATTTTTTTCTGCATTCAATTAGTCATCCATACAGTATAGCATGCTTAGTGGGTGACAAAGATGGCAGAAGCACACGAGACTCCTGAGGGAGTGACCAGAGGAATATTGAAGACAGAGGAAGTTGGCACAACATCAGAGGTGGCTGGAGCCTGTGGTCTGGATCGGCAGATTACCGGAATCACCAAAGCCCAAACCCAGACCACATCCTTTACCTCTAGGGTCCTTGTGAAATGCAGAGGGGAGAGTCAGTATTCAGGGACTGGTGAGTGGACTGCAGCATCTAGGCTGGTCAGAAGAGACAAGGAGGCGAGCCAGGACCAGGTATGGATAAATGTTATCAAGCTCGCTAGCCGCAAGATATCGAGATTTGTCATCCTGGGAGGAGGTCGTTAATTATGAAATTATGACCATCAGTGGAGAAGTGGGTCCATTCAAGAGTTTAGGCCTAGTGATGAGCGAACATGCTCGGAAAATTCGCTATCCGAGCATGCTAGCTTCCTAATCTAATATTTTCGCCGTGCTCGAAAAAAAATGCACGAGTCACTGCGGCTGCTTGTCTCATGGCTATTTGACAACTGCAAAATGTGCAAGGATTGCCTAACAGTTTTTCTCGCAGCGACTCGAGACTTTTTTCTTTAAGCACTCCAAAAATACTCGATTAGGACACAAGCACACTCGGATAACTAACACCTTATCTGAGCATGCCTACTCATCACTATTTGGGATCCATCCTCACATCCGATCAACCATCAGAAAGTATAGACAGAACACTTGCCTTGAAGGCTGCAAGAGCTGATGGCTGGAACCAGGTCACATTCCTTAATATCGAGGGGCAACATTGCTGGTATGTAGAGAGTGTGATCCCAGAATGAAGGGAGCAGGATGAACTCTGCTTGAGGATTGAACAGGCCTGGTAGGAGCTCCTTGAGGCGGCTCGAGACAGGGCTACCACCACTCCCGAAAGAGTGCACTATCCTTGCGGTTCCCCACCTCCAATGCAGGAGCAGCTGATTGTGCAGGTGACACAGGGTTTATTGCCCATTTCTAGGTGTCTGAGGCTTCAGCACTACCAGAAGCTAGGCCACTTACAGCCAAGGCACCAGAGAATCAAGCTCCAGAAACTGGTGGAGTCAGACCCCCCAGCCTCCCGAAGAGGGAAAAGAAGCAGCGGACACCAAAAGATTATTACTGCATTACCCTCCTTAAAATGTTTTCCTTGCTTTGCACTGAGTATAGAAGTACATAAACTACAATTTCAAAATATTTACGTTCTAAATTTCTGGATTCAAGTAGTCATCCATACAGTTTAACACGGTTATTGGTACATTACGGTGGTATGTATAACTCCAAAGTGCTAAATAATTTGGCTGGGTTAAATTTCTCACTCATACACTATTAAGTGTTCTGGGTTAAATTTCGGTGATATCTAACCCTCCAGAAAACAGTTCCAAAATGTATCTGGATTCAAATACTCTGAAGGCAGGTAAAACTGTATGGCTGTTATATTTCAGTGTTATATAAAACTGAAAAAAAAGCCAAAATATGTTTATGGATTGAAAGACTCACCCATATACGAACTCCGTTCTTGTTACATTTCGCTAGTATATTAAGCCCTTGACGTCCTAAGATTGACAGAGTCTGTCATTGGACGCCTCCCCCTGTTTAGTGCGGGCTCCGGCAATGAGCCCGCAGCTTTTCTGGCATATGACAGCTGATCTGATCAGCTGACATGTGCCCGAAAAGCCATGGGTGAAATCGTGATTCACCCGCAGCGGTTAACATGTTAAATGCCGCTGTCAATCTCTGATCGCAGTATTTAACATGCACGTGCAGGAAGCGCGTCATAACTTCCTCCCATCTGCGCCTATGTTACATGACCGGGGGTCGCCGATGGGTTGGCATGACAACCCGGGGTCAGCAGGAGATCCCTGTGGTTGTCATAGCCGGATAGCTGGGCGGCGCTCATAGCAAGTGAGCATATCTGCCTCACAGAGACTTCCATGGGGACAATTGAAGCAAGTAAAAAAAAAAAATGTTTTGAAAAATATTTAAAAAAAAAAAAAATAAATATATATATATATATATATATATATATATATATATATATATATATATATATATATATATATATATATATATATATATATATATTAAAAAAATTGGCAGCACTCCAAATTAAATGTGAAAAAAGTGGATACTTTACTGATCCTCAAGTGGCACCTGAGGATCAGTAAAGTATCCACTTTTTTCACATTTAATTTGGAGTGCTGCCTATTTTTTTATTTTATTAACTCGGCTGTTTGGACACTGCTGAATAGGTTTTGCACCAATTGTATAATTTTGGAAGTGCTGCCCTTTTTTTTGATATAATATATAATATTCTATATTTCAAATCAGTCCTCTTTCGTCCAATTCAAAATAAACAAAAAAAAAAAAAAAAAATCACATTTGGTATCAACAAGCTCAGAATTGCCTGATCAAAATATAAAAATAATTAATCCAATCGGTAAAACACGTAGCGAGAAAAAAAAACAAACACCAGAATTACTTTTTTTTTTTGTTCGCTACAACATTGTAATAAAATGCAATATGGGGTGATCAAAAGATCCATGCACACCAAAATAATATCAATAATGTTAGTTCAGCATGCATTAAATAAAGCCCTCACCCAGCCCCAGATCCCAAAAAATGGAGACGCTACAGGTCTTGGAAAATGGTAACTTTTTTTTTTTCTTCTTAAAACAAACTTGGGAATTTTTTTCACCACTTAAATGAAAAAAGAACCTAGTCATGTTTGAGGTCTATGAACTTGTAATGACCTGGAGAATCATAATGGCAGGTTAGTTTTAGCATTTATTGAATAAGGTAAAAAAAAAAAAAAAATCCAAAAACCATTGTGGAATCGCATTTTTTTTTTTTTTTGCAATTTCACCGCATTTCCAATTATTTTTTCCCCGTTTTCCAGTACATGATCTAGTAAAATGAATGGTTCCATTCAAAAGTACAACTCGTCCCACAAAAAAAAACAAGCCCTCACAAGGCCATTTTGAAGGAAAAATAAAAAAAAGTTATGGCCGCGGGAAGAAGGGGAGCAAAAAAAGGAATATATACACAAACTGAAACACCCCTGATCCTTAAGGGGTTAAAAAAATATATATATACTGATATATATATACACATACACACACACACACACATATATATATATATTTATTAGGGATTCGCTCTGGTAGGCAGTAGCTGGGCGGCAGTAACGAGGCAACACACAGGCATAAAGTCCAATTTCAGTGGTTTTAATGCCACTCAGTAACCAGCAGCTTAACAAAACATGAGGGAAATAAAACACATACTCCAGCTTGGAGAACTACTGGTCCCAGACTCACCCCTTGCACGGGATGGGCGTAACTAAGCGGCTGCCAGGTCCTGCGGCATCCGCCAGGTGCCATTCCCGGGGTTCTTCCGAGTCTTGCTGCAACAGTCCTACAGCACGGGAATCCTATATGCAAGTTGCAGGCTGCGTCCACACAAGTCCCTGTAGTTTCCAGAAACACACTCACACTGTGGCATTTACCAACCTCCATTACATAGGGCCTAACCCCTCCCACCAGTGAGGTAGACATCACATGGGCTGATCACGTGACCCTGACATCATCGCAGGTCCCGTCTTTAAGGAAAAACCCGGCCAAACATTAATCTGCTAGGAGAAACTTATCTTCCATCCAGTAAAACACCCTTTACTGTACCACAATATATCTAACACATATATATATATATTTGCCTTGTAATGTTTTCATTTCCTGTTCTGTCCAGATGTCACCATATCCCAAAATTCCAAGCGGAGGAAGTTCACCGACCACCATAATGGGATACCAAAGTGATGGGTGTTTCAATATGGAAACTGCTGCTGGTACCAACCTATTGCGCGGTACCATCAGCGGAACACCGTCGCATCACACACACTCTATATGCCGAATGTACCACTAACACTCAGCCTCTTGCGTGGTACCACCAGCGGAACACCGTCGCACTGCGCCTGCGCAAATTCCACGCAGGCGCAGTGAATCATTCGGCTGATGCCGGTGGCAGATGCGTAATGTGTCTACAGGCAGAGGAAGCCGGTCACATAAAAGCGGTTTTCCCATGAATGAAAGCTCATTTTAAAAATTGTCTGCGTCTGACAGTGTATGGAGCATTCCACATCTCCTGGGTAGGGGAGTAAGCAAAAGACAACTGACATTACATCAAGGGATTCATTTCGTGAGGTAAAATATTTCACTGACTGTTTTCAAACAATATTTTACCTCACAAAATGTATCCTCTGCGATCTCCTGCTGTAATGTCAGTATTGTCTTTGGATTCCTCCCCTGCCCAGGAGCTGTGATATGTCCTGTACACGGTCAGACACAGACAATTTTTGAAATGAACTTTCGCTCCTGGAAAATTCCTTTAAATAGAAATTCCTCCTGACATGCTGTGCACTGTAGACAGTAGCTGGGGGAGAGAGAAAGCACACAGGGGTGAGACAGAGAGCACAGAAGTGAGACAGTTCAAACAGGACAGCACATGAGGGAAGAACACAGCACAGGAAGGAGAGAGACAGCAGACAAGGGGGATAGCACATGGGCTAGACATGTCAAAGAAGAGAGCACAGACGGGAGAAGTCAGCGCATGGGGAAAGAGTGGATAGGTGGGTAAGCACATGGGGGGGGGAGAGAGATTCTCAACGCTGCAAAGCCTGCCCCCATCGGACCTCCATCTAAAAAAAATATATATATATATATATATATATATATATATATATATATATATACACACACTGTATATATACACTCACTGGCCACTTTATTAGGTACACCTGTCCAACTGTGTGTTAAGACTTAATTTCTAATCAGCCAATCACATGGCGGCAACTCAGTGCATTTAGGCATGTAGACATGGTCAAGACAATCTCCTGCAGTTCAAACCGAGCATCAGTATGGGGAAGAAAGGTGATTTGAGTGCCTTTGAACGTGGCATGATTGTTGGTGCCAGAAGGGCTGGTCTGAGTATTTCAGAAACTGCTGATCTACTGGGATTTTCACGCACAACCATCTCTAGGGTTTACAGAGAATGGTCCGAAAAAGAAAAAAAATCCAGTGAGCGGCAGTTCTGTGGCCGGAAATGCCTTGTTGATGCCAGAGGTCAGAGGAGAATGGGCAGACTGGTTCGAGCTGATAGAAAGGCAACAGTGACTCAAATTGCCACCCGTTACAACCAAGGTAGGCAGAAGAGCATGTCTGAACGCACAGTGCGTCGAACTTTGAGGCAGATGGGCTACAGCAGCAGAAGACCACACTGGGTACCACTCCTCTCAGCTAAGAACAGGAAACTGAGGCTACAATTTGCACAAGCTCATCGAAATTGGACAGTAGAAGATTGGAAAAACGTTGCCTGGTCTGATGAATCTCGATTTCTGCTGCGACATTCGGATGGTAGGGTCAGAATTTGGCGTAAACAACATGAAAGCATGGATCCATCCTGCCTTGTATCAACGGTTCAGGCTGGTGGTGGTGGTGTCATGGTGTGGGGAATTTTTTCTTGGCACTCTTTGGGCCCCTTGGTACCAATTGAGCATCGTTGCAACGCCACAGCCTACCTGAGTATTGTTGCTGACCATGTCCATCCCTTTATGACCACAATGTACCCAACATCTGATGGCTACTTTCAGCAGGATAATGCGCCATGTCATAAAGCTCGAATCATCTCAGATTGGTTTCTTGAACATGACAATGAGTTCACTGTACTCAAATGGCCTCCTCAGTCACCAGATCTCAATCCAATAGAGCATCTTTGGGATGTGGTGGAACGGGAGATTCGCATCAGGGATGTGCAGCCGACAAATCTGCGCCAACTGTGTGATGCCATCATGTCAATATGGTCCAAAATCTCTGAGGAATGCTTCCAGCACCTTGTTGAATCTCTGCCACGAAGAATTGAGGCAGTTCTGAAGGCAAAAGGGGGTCCAACCCGTTACTAGCATGGTGTACCTAATAAAGTGGCCAGTGAGTGTGTATATATATATATATTTATATTACACATACATACATATACAAACTTCCACAAATATTTATGGATTCAGTGATTCATGCATACAGTTGAACGTGCTTTGGGCTAAAAAAAAAAAAAAAAAATGTAAAAGCTGCTTGGACTGGTACAGTTCACAAAATATTTTTCGTCAAGAAGTTGACTATTGCCATATATACTGTTGAAACCTGCTTTGTGTAAAATTTGGTTGGCTTGAAGTAAAAAAGAAAACAAAATTGACCGGTTGCAAGTGTACACTTTAATATTTTAATGAGGACTGCGAGTTGTTGCCTTCAAGGTGTATATGGAACACCTGCTAGGGCCAGGGGACTCGGTCCAGGTCTTAGTCAGTTCTTCAGTGGTTTTGTCATGGCAGCGGTGACCCGGTCCGTGGCCATGGGCATCTAATCAAATAAAGATGGGAAAGTTAGTTGAAATAAAGTTGTGACGCCACCAGTGGTATTCGGCAATAAGGAGATAGCTGACGCTGCTTAAGGAGGCCTGTAGGGCTGTTGGTGATGCAGCAGAGTTGATACAGCTCTCCACGAGTAGAGCTATGCACCAGGGCAATTATAGTGTTAAAGATGTTGGTAATTGTTGTAGTGCAGGGCAGATGACGCAGTAAATAATATGAGGACACAGTGGAGTGCAGTCTTCACACTTTTACTCACAGTTCTTCCAGTTACAATCCCCAGCCAGGGTGTTGTGTCCTCCGGGTTGGTGGTCCAGTCAGCTCTCAGGTAGTTTGGGGTCTACTGTACCCGAACCCCCTTCTTGTGTTCCTTTACTGGCCATCTCTCTGTGCTGGCTCCCACCTCTTCTGCCCTGTGCCTTCACACACAGTGTCCCAAGCCAGCAGCTTTGCATCCTGTCGGGCAACGTTCTCTTTGTCCCCTTGCATCTGGCTGCCTTTTCAGAGAATTGTGTATGGAGTTGGCTGTAGCACATACAGTCGCTATAGTCTATAGCTGAGTCCTTAGTTTCACCACTAGTCTGGGGCCGGTCCCCTACTGCGACCTGGTCCCTTCACCCGACTGCAGTTGGCGTGGATTCAGGCGCCACGGGTGGATTCCTCACTTCCCGTGCCCCTAGGACCCCTTCTTTATCCTCTTTTCTCTCACACTGCATTAGTCTAGGGACATGCTAGTCATTCCTTCAATCCCCAGCACCAACTGACTTCTCCTTCCAGACACCTGTTACCATGACAACTCTCCACTCCCAACTGTCATCTTTCTCTCCAGCTGTCCTTCCCTTATCTACTTCATCCACCCACACTGTCTACCTAGTTCCTCCCTGGCCTCGAGAGGTCTAGTGTTGGGTGCTAGTGTGTGGGTCCTGGGTAGTGCCCCCTCCTTACCCGAGAGCGGGGTACCACACCTCTGGCTGAGGTGCAGTACCTCTGTGGTGACTGGACCCTCCGGGGCGCCACATATAGAGGACCCTGTTTGTAATTTTTGGAAGGCTTTCCACTCTGCATAACTTTTAGGAATGTAGGAGTACCACAACTATACTTCGCTCATAATATTTGAATGTGGTACTACAGTTGGTGCTTTTAAGAGTTTATGGATGACCCTGCTTGTAAATTTTGGCAGGCATTGCACTTGCATAGCCTTTACGTGTATAGGAGTACCTCTATATGACAGTTTGAACAGAATATATGAGGCCCTCCTTTATGTCTGGTACAGCGTGTAACAGAGTCCCTCATATGACATTTGGCAGTTCGGTCTTCCTTTATAAATGACACTGAAATGCCCATTTTTTTAACTAAAAATGTCAAGTTTGATTTACTTAAATTATTTTACATTTTTTTTATATTTTGTCTTGTATAAAGAGTCATTATACAGGAAAGAATGTTTAACATTTTCTTCATTTAATCTCCAATTTGTTGATTTTGAATGTTTTTTTGTCAGTATTTAAGAGTGGAGTACAAGTGTGACACCATTGTTCTCAGCAGCGATCTGGGAGTCAGAGATACTTCTAGGGGGTCTTCCTCATGCTGTTCTTCCATTCACCATTTTTTCCATCCATTTCAACATTTTTATTGCCCCAGAAACCTTCTCGTAGGTTCTGCCGGAGAAATGCTCAGATTTCCCATTGACTCCCGTTATACTAGTTAATCAAAATGAGTATCTGAGCTTTAGAAGTTGCTTAGTTCGAGTAACGAGCATCCGAGCAATTTAATGCTCACTCCACTCTATTTAGGAGTCTTAAGACTGGACAGTTTAGTCACTACTCATACAGTACTGTATGGCAAGAGTAAGCACTTCAATAAAACACAAAGTAGTTATACTGCATCAGCAATGTCTCGCCTTTGCAAAAATTTCAATGCAGACAGGAGGTTTCAAGATGTGCTCTGCAACATTTTTTGAACATCTAAGAGATGGACAATGTTGAGGATCGTAGATACAGGACGCGACAAAAGTGTAGGAGTTGTAAGAAATCTTGCTCATCGGCTCAGAATTGGCAGCAATTTTTGACACTCAGCTACAGTTATCTACCGTTCAAATAGGTTTGGCAAGAAGTAGTATCAATTGAAATATTCACAAAAATATAGGGACGGGAGAGCAAAAGAATGGCAGCAGGTGCTCTAGACTAAAGTCAAAATGTGAAATATTTGGCTGTAGCTGAAAGCAGTTTGTTCAGCAAAAGATTAGAGATCAGTACAATAATAAGTCCTTGCAAGTTTGGGGCTGCATTTCTGCAAACAGACTTCTAGATTGTGCCATGATCAAAACCTGGGGTGGCCAAGGGCCATTTGGATATGTGAGCCATACTTCAAGGGCCGTACTAATTGCGTGCTGTGTCCACAAAATATGTCCTGATGCTGGCACTGGTGTCAGGATGTATCTTTCATTCCATGTGCCTCAGGATTCAGTAGTAAACACTACGTGCACGTGCTCACAGTAGCAAGATGAAATTAGTGGGAAGGCAAAATATGTCTGCCATCCAAAGCACTTTAGTCCCTGGGAATAAGCCAGGGGGCCAGATAAAAAAATAATCAAGTGCCTGAAGTTCCCCACCCCAGATCAAAAGGGTTAACTCCCCTTTCAGAAAATCTTGGTCACCAGGCACAAATTGGTAAAAAAAAAAAACAAAAACACAACAACAACACACATTTACTCACTGTCCTCGGGTCCAAAGGGGGTAACACTTCTAGAGAGGGACCAACCCTTATTCTGGTAATGCCTCCTTTCAATTAAAATATACACTAGAGGCACACAGTCATTGAGATCCATGAGGAAAAACTCTTTGTAGCTAAACATTGGATCACAGATACCAAGGAATCATTTTAGTCAAAAGTTCTATGACTTACATGCCCATATATAAAGGCTTAGGAGGGTTGATCCTACTAATTAGTGATGATCGAGTTCTAAAATGCTCGAGTACTTGGTACTTGAATCGAGCATGTAGGATGCTCGTATGAGCTCAATTCGAGTAACAAGTATAATGTAAGTCAATGGAATGGTGTAGCATTTTTCTAGAAGACCCCAATATGAGGGTTGGGTTGAAAGGGGGGCAGGAAAATAAAAAATCACTAAAATGGAAGGAAACAGCGCACAAATTTAATGGGAAGACTACTGGATGCATCTCTGACTTTTAGATTGGGAACATTGTTGTTAAAGTATTACGATACTGCTACAAACTGACAATAAAACATACAAAAACAAAGACAAAATGGATAAATGGATTTTACAAAAAAAATGTTTGGAAACATTATTTACTGTATAATGACTTGTATAAGGCAAAATTAAAAAGGTGGAAAAAAAGGCCCCATATGCCAGTAAGTGCAGTAATGTCCCGATGGCAGCCCTTATCCCTGCTGGCGGCCAGCGCCCCCCACTTTTGCCACCGCACCACTTGCACATAGGTAAAGCCAGCCATGATCACAAGACACAAGCTCCTCATGTCCCTCTTGAAACAGGGAAAGGCCAGAATCAATAATTGAAAATGTAGAACACCTTGGAGTGTATAGTGGGCAATCTTCCTACATTCATGGACTTCCTGACAGACGTCAAACATGCAGGGCGGTGACTGAAGCATGACGCTTGAGCACCCGTGATACTCAAGTGAGTACAGAGCATGCAAAAGCACTCCGATCAAGTATTAAGCATGCTTACTCATCACTACTACTAACAGATTCCCTTTAAGTAACAGAACACAAGTCAATTTTACCAGCCTGGAAGATGTTTTATAGAAGTCTGGATTATAGGCAAATTAGGTTCTGAGCACATATGCATTAGAAACTCCATTAATAGAATGTCTCTGATTGCATAATTTCTGACAAAATAAATAGTACAGAATAGGGCTAAAAATTAAACTATTATAGAAACTCAACAGACTATTCCTTAATAAGGTCAATCGGACTCTATGGTGTCTGGTATGTGACTTATCTGTCTCCTGCACGAATTCAGTTTTCCTGCAACCATAATGAGACCAATGGATTTCTGGATGAAAAAAACCAAATATGCACATCGCAAGCAATGATTAATAAATTATTATAGAGGTCTAAATTTTGCAATGGGTAACAACTATAATAAACTAGCTGAAGAGCCCGGCGCTGCCCGGGCATAGTAACTAACTGTGGTTAGTTATAGCAAATTATAATTATCCTCCATCCCATAGTCCCGTGCCCATATATACCCATCATACATATCCACGATCCCATAGGCCCGTGCCCATATACCCATCATACATATCCTCCATCCCATAGTCAAGTGCCCATATACCCATCACACATCCTCCATCCCATAGTCCCATGCCCATATACCCATCATGCATATCCTCCATCCCATAGTCCCGTGCCCATATACCCATCCCATAGTCCCGTGCCCATATACCTATCATACATATCCTCCATCCCATAGTCCAGTGCCCATATACCCATCACACATCCTCCGTCCCATAGTCAACCATTATGACATCATAATGAGCGGCGGGGCTTGCAACCTATGACGACATCAGCGTCACCATGGCAACCATTATGGCATCATAATGAGGGGCGGGGCTTGATACACACACACTTTTTCCCCATTATGTAGATAGGGGCAAAATTGTTTGGTGAATTGGAACGGGGTTAAAATTTTGCCTCACAACATAGCCTAGGTCGCTCTCGGGGTCCAGACGTGTGACTGTGCCAAATTTTGTGGCTGTAGCTGCGACGGTGCGGATGCCAATCCTGGACATACACACATACATACACACACTTGAGCTTTATATATTAGATTATAATATATACAGCTCTGGAAAAAATTAAGAGACCACCACATCAAAACCCTGTAATGGGCAGCCCATTCTCCAGACCTGAACCCCATTGAAAACCTCTGGAATGTAATCAAGAGGAAGATGGATAGTCACAAGCCATCAAACAAAGAAGAACTGCTTAAATTATTGCGCCAGAAGCAGTGTGAAAGACAGGTGGCAAGCATGCCAAGATGTATGAAAGCTGTTTTTAAAAATCATGGTTATTCCACAAAATATTGATTTCTGAACTCTTCCTGAGTTAAAACATTAGTATTGTTGTTTCTAAATGATTATGAACATGTTTTCTTTGCATTATTTGAGGTCTGAAAGCACTGCTTTTTGCTTTGTTTTTGTTTTTTTTAATTGACCATTTCTCCCTTTTCAGAAAAAAAACAAATTTATTGATAGGAAATTCGGACACATGTCAGAAGTTTGTAGACTAAAAGAACAATCTACATTTTACTCAAAAATACACCTATAAAGAGAAAAATCATACAAACTGAACATTTGGAAGTGGTCTCTTGATTCTTGCCAGAGCTGTATATACTGTACACTAGCTATGAACCCGTTCTACGCCCAGGTGGCAAGCATTTTTATTGGTATATGGTCTCCCATCCTGGTATGTGCTGCCGCCCTCCTATCCTGGTATGCATGGCACCCCTCATCCCTATTCTGGTATGCATGGTCCCCTCACCCCCCCATCCTGGCATGCATGGTCCCCTCACACCCCAATCCTGATATACTTGCTACCACTCACCCCCAATCCTAGTATGCATGGTCCCCTCACCCCCCCTTTTCATGGTATGCATGGTCCCCTGACCCTCCTTTCGTGGTATGCATGGTCCCCTCACTCCTGTTATGATTGAGTCACCGTAGGAGGCAAAAATAGAAATGCTAGCTAAGTCCAGAAAAGCAGAGAAGTTGGCAGCTATCGGATTGCAGACCCCTGAACCTATCAACACAACTAGCAGTAGCCGTGGGGGGCTCCTACGATGCCCTAGGCCCCTCGATCACAGCCGGAGGACTACATAGCCTAAAGACAGAAAGGGAAATCTAAACTTCCCCAGAGCAGACCCCAAAGCAAAAGGCAGCCCCCCACATATAATGACGGTGAAACAAGAAGAAAGAACAAAACACAGACAGAAAGATAGACTGAGCAAAGATGGGGCCCACGCTAGCTTAGATAGGAAAGGACAGGAAGGCTGCTGTCTGCAATCCGTGAAAAACCCTATGAAAATAAGAGCCAACAAACTGACAGTAAAAAAGGCCCTGAAGACGCTAGGCTTCAAAAAAGCTATGTCAGTACTCAGGAATATTCTGAAGACAGAGCAACAGGCAAAAGGAGATTCAACTCACCCCAGCAGGGAATAGCAGAATCCAGAAAAGCAAGGAAAACAAAACACTAATGCAAAAAGGCAAAGCAGAAATCTTAGCTTTAGATGAGCAGGAATCAGACTGGTTTCCTAGAAGTCCACAGAGAAATCACCCGCAGGCCAGAAGGGCGTCGGCAGCCTTATATCCAGTCATTAACTCCACTCAGCCAGTCATCATCATCAGCCCCAGATGTTTGACAATCAGGCTTACTACCTTTCTTCACCAGAAGAGGGAGTTCCTCGGGCCTCAGTAGTGAAGGGGAAAATGAACTCACAACAGTACCTCCCCCTTGAGGAGGGGTCACCGAACCCTCAACCACGCCACCAGGGCGATCAGGGTGAGCCCGATGAAAGGCACGCACCAATCTTTTGGCATGAATATCAGAGGCAGAGACCCAGGAATTATCCTCCTGACCATAACCCTTCCACTTAACCAAATACTGGAGTCTCCGTCTAGCCAGACGGGAATCCAGTACTTTCTCTACCTCGTATTCCATGTTACCTTCAACCAATACAGGTTCTGGAGGTGCAACCCCCGGAACAACAGGTTCAACAAACCTCTTCAACAAAGATTTATGGAACACATTATAGATTTTAAATGTGACAGGAAGAGCCAAATGAAAAGAGACCGGATTAATAATCTCCAAAATCTTGTAAGGTCCAATAAATCTAGGCTTAAGCTTAGGAGAAGCCACCTTCATAGCAATATTTTTTGATGATAACCACACCATATCACCAACCTTAAATTGGGGACCAATGGTCCTATGTCGGTTGGAAAATCGCTGGGCCTTTTCCTGGGAGAGAGACAACTTATCCACCACTTGGTCCCAGATCTGGTGCATTCTCTCCACCACAGTGTCAACCCCTGGGCAGGCAGAGGGCTCCACCTGCCCTGAAGAAAATCAAGGATGAAACCCAAAGTTACAAAAAAAAGGAGACATCAAAGTGGCAGAACCAGCTCTATTATTTAAAGCAAATTCGGCCAAGGGCAAAAATGAAACCCAATACTCCTGATCAGCAGAAATAAAACATCTCAAATACGACTCCATGGTCTGGTTTGTTCTCTCTGTCTGCCCATTGGTCTGAGGGTGAAAAGCAGAGGAGAAGGACAACTGAATTCCCAGCTTGGAACAGAAAGTTCTCCAAAATCTAGACACAAACTGGACTCCTCTGTCAGATACAATGTTCTCAGGAATCCCGTACAAGCGAACCACCTGTTGTAAAAACAGGGGCACCAATTCAGAGGAAGACGGCAACTTAGGGAGTGGTACAAGATGAACCATCTTAGAGAATCTATCACAAATCACCCAAATAACAGTCATCCTTTGAGAGACAGGCATATCAGAGATGAAATCCATTGAAATATGGGTCCATGGCCTCTTGGGGACAGGCAAAGGCATCAACAACCCACTAGAGCGAGAACACGATTTAGACCGGGAGCACGTCCCACAGGCCTGCACAAAATTCCTGACATCACGAGACAAGGAGGGCCACCAAAAAGACCGACTCACCAGATCTCTAGTACCAAAAATACCTGGATGACCAGCCAAAGCAGAGCAATGAACTTCAGACATCACTCTCTTCTTCCACTGGTCAGGAACATACAACTTTCCACTGGGACAACGCTCAGGTTTGTCCTCCTGGAACTCTTCCAGAGCACGTCTCAAATCGGGCGAGATGGCAGAAAGAACTACCCCTTCGCCTAAGATGGCAGCAGGCTTGGTCACCACAGGAGAATCAGCAAAGAAGCTCCTAGAGAGGCCGTCAGCCTTGACATTCTTAGTTCCAGGAAGAAAAGAAACCACAAAATCAAAACATGTAAAAAACAAGGCCCACCTAGCCTGTCTAGGGTTCAAGCGCTTAGCCGACTCTAGGTAAATCAAATTCTTGTGGTCAGTGAGGACCACGACTTGATGCTTAGCTCCCTCCAACCAATGTCTCCACTCCTCAAATGCCCATTTCATGGCTAACAGTTCCCGATTCCCCACATCATAGTTACGTTCAGATGGAGAGAACTTTCGGGAAAAGAAAGCACAGGGATTCATTTTAGATGTTACAGGATCCTTTTGGGACAAAACAGCTCCTGCACCAATCTCAGAAGCATCCACCTCTACCTGGAACGGAAGTGAGACATCAGGTTGCCGCAAAACCGGGGCAGAGGTGAATCTTCGCTTCAGCTCCTGAAAGGAAGAAACAGCCTCCGGAGACCAATTTAACACATCAGCACCCTTCTTAGTCAAATCAGTCAATGGCTTGGCAATACTAGAAAATTTTGCTATAAATTTCCGATAAAAATTAGCAAAACCCAAAAACTTCTGGAGGGCCTTCAAAGAAGTGGGCTGAACCCAATCGTAAATGGCCTGTACCTTGGCCGGGTCCATTTCAATAGTTGACGGGGACAAAATAAATCCCAAAAAAGAAATCCTCTGTACTCAAAAAAGGCATTTAGATCCTTTGACATACAGGGAATTCTCCCTCAAGATCCGGAACACAGTCCGAATATGTTCCACATGAGAATCCCAATCCTTGGAGAAGATCAAAATATCATCCAGATAGATAATCAAAAATTTATCGACAAAATCTCGGAAAATATCGTTCATGAAGCACTGGAAGACAGAAGGGGCATTAGTGAGCCCAAAAGGCATCACCAGGTACTCAAAATGTCCCTCCGGAGTATTAAACGCCGTCTTCCATTCATCCCCATGCTTAATGCAAATAAGATTATACGCCCCCCTGAGGTCAAGCTTGGTAAACCAGCAAGCACCTTTAACTCTGGAGAACAGATCAGAAATCAGGGGTAACGGATACTGATATTTAACAGTAATTTTGTTGAGAGAACGATAATCAATACAAGGTCTTAATGATCCATCCTTCTTGGCTACAAAAAAAAACCCGGCACCTAAGGGTGACGAGGATGGTCTAATATGACCCTTCTCCAACGCCTCCTTAATATAGGATCACATAGCCTCGTGCTCGGGTACAGATAAATTGAAGAGCCGACCCTTGGGAAATTTACACCCCGGGCTCAGTTCAATAGCACAGTCATAACTCCTATGAGGAGGCAGAGACACAGACTCATTCTCACTAAATACATCATAAAAGTCCGCCAAATAATCAGGAACATCATGCGACTGAGGAGAGGTGGAAAACACCGGAGCCTCACTAAGGGCACACCGACAACCCCAACTCACCACAGACACAGATTTCCAATCCAAAACTGGATTATGAATTTGTAACCAGGGAAACCCCAGAACAATAGTATCATGCAGATTATGTAACACCAAAAACCTGCAATTTTCTTGATGGTCTGGGGCGACCCGCATTACCACCTGGGTCCAAAACTGAGGTTTATTTTTAGCCAAAGGAGTAGCATCAATCCCCCTCAAAGGGATAGGCGTCTGCAGAGGTGTCATCGGAAATCCACAATGTTTAGCAAAATCCAAGTCCATTAGGTTTAGAGCTGCTCCCGAATCCACAAAAGCCTTGGCGGAAAATGTGGACAGGGAGCAGATCAGAGTAATAGCCAGAAGAAACTTAGGTTGAACACCACCAACAGAAAACGTGTGTGCAAAGCGTTTCTCGCGTTTAGGACAGACAGAAATAATATGCGAGGCATCTCCACAGAAAAAACACAACTTATTACGCCTTCTGAACTCCTGACGCTGCTCTCTGGAAAAAACTATCACATTGCATAGGTTCAGACATCTGTTCAACAGGTGGCAACACCTCTCGTGCAGCTCTGCGTTCGCGTAAACGCCGATCAACCTGAATGGCTAAAGACATAGAATCGTCAAGACCAGAGGGAACAGGAAATCCCACCATAGTATCTTTTATGGCTTCTGACAACCCCTTCCGAAAGAGAGCAGCCAAGGCATTATCACTCCAGGTAGTAAGTACTGCCCACTTTCGGAATTTTTGACAGTACAATTCTGCAGAATCACGACCCTGGTTCAATGCCAGCAGGGTCTTTTCAGCCTGATCAATGGCATTAGGTTCGTCATACAACAACCCCAAGGCCTGAAAAAATGCGTTCACATTAGTCATAATAGGATCATCTGGTTTCAAAGAAAACGCCCAATCCTGGGGATCGCCACGCAGCAAAGAGATGACAATTTTAACCTGCTGCGCGGAGCTCCCTGACGAGTTAGGCTTCATGGCAAAAAATAATTATTTTTGAAATTCAAAAATTTAGACCGATCCCCAAAAAATACATCAGGTGTAGGAATCTTTGGTTCAGCAGCATGTGAATGAGCAAGGTAGGCGGAAATTCCCCGCACTTCCGCAGCGAGCTGCTCCACACGATCAGACAATTGCTTTATCTCCATTGAGAGAAAAAAAAATTCCCCCTACGGCCTCAGGGATATAGAGGAAAAAATATACACACCTATTTTTTTTTTTTTTTTTATACAATTCTTTCCTGCTATTGAGTACCCTAGAATCTGCGGTATGGCGGGTGATTCTGTTATGATTGAGTCACCGTAGGAGGCAAAAATAGAAATGCTAGCTAAGTCCAGAAAACCAGAGAAGTTGGCAGCTATTGGATTGCAGACCCCTGAACCTATCAACACAACTAGCAGTAGCCGTGGGGGGCTCCTACGATGCCCTAGGCCCCTCGATCACAGCCGGAGGACTACATAGCCTAAAGACAGAAAGGGAAATCTAAACTGCCCCAGAGCAGACCCCAAAGCAAAAGGCAGCCCCCCACATATAATGACGGTGAAGCAAGAAGAAAGAACAAAACACAGACAGAAAGATAGACTGAGCAAAGATGGGACCCACGCTAGCTTAGATAGGAAAGGACAGGAAGGCTGCTGTCTGCAATCCGTGAAAAACCCTATGAAAATAAGAGCCAATAAACTGACAGTAAAAAAGGCCCTGAAGACGCTAGGCTTCAAAAAAACTATGTCAGTACTCAGGAATATTCTGAAGACAGAGCAACAGGCAAAAGGAGATTCAGCTCACCCTAGCAGGGAATGGCAGAATCCAGAAAAGCAAGGAAAAACAAAACACTAATGCAAAAAGGCAAAGCAGAAATCTTAGCTTTAGATGGGCAGGAATCAGACTGGTTTCCTAGAAGTCCACAGAGAAATCACCCTCAGGCCAGAAGGGCGTCGGCAGCCTTATATCCAGTCATTAACTCCACTCAGCCAGTCATCATCATCAGCCCCAGATGTTTGACAATCAGGCTTACTACCTTTCTTTACCAGAAAAGGGAGTTCCTCGGGCCTCAGTAGTGAAGGGGAAAATGAACTCACAACACACTCCCCTTTCATGGTATGCATGGTCCCCTCACTCCCCTTTCGAGGTATGCATGGTCCCCTCACTCCCCTTTCGAGGTATGCATGGTCCCCTCACTCTCCTTTCGTGGTATGCATGGTTCCCTCACCCCCCTTTTGTGGTATGCGTGGTCCCCTCACCCCCCTATCCTGGTATGCGTGGTCCCCTCACCCCCTTATCCTGGTATGTGTGGTCCCCTCACCCCCCTATCCTGGTATGTGTGGTCCTCTCACCCCCCTATCCTGGTATGCGTGGTCCCCTCACTCCCCTTTTGTGGTATGCGTGGACCCCTCACCCCCCTATCCTGGTATGCGTGGTCCCCCTCACCCTCCTTTCCTGGTATGTGGATCGCCCGCCAGGGCAGTGGGGTACTCGGTACCAGGCCGGTATCTCAAGGTGAAGTGTCACAGTAGCGGTGACCCGGTCCGTGGCCCTGGGCGTCCATGTAAAATGGGTTAAGCGTGGCTGATTAAAGTTTAAAGTGGATGATACGTGACGCCACCTGTGGTGCTCGGCAATGAAGGGGTTAAGCCGATGCTGCAGGCAGATCCTCTGGGACAGATGGTATAAGGCAGCAAGATGTGATAGCTCCCCACAGGTAGAGCTGTAGTCCCAGGACATTAATGATAGGTGTTGAGGAAGAGGGTGCAGTGTTAGGCACAGAGATGTAGCAGTGCTGAAGGGGTTGCAGGAAGAAGGCAATGACACAACAGGGTGCAGTTTCTCTTACCTTTACTTTGCAAGTGCCGTCCAGGATCCAGATTACAGATGGAACAGAAGTTGGCCAGCCTGGAAGCAACTTCGGAATCTCTCTATGCAGATGGGTTGTGTAGTCTCCTTTCTAGCGCTTATCTGAGATACACGCAGTACTGAGTTACACTGAAGTTCCTCTTGCTTGCTCTCTTTTAGAACCCCCTCTTATGGCAGACAGCTGTAGCATCCTTCTTCTGGCTCACACGTTGCTGTTGTCTCTCCGAGTCTTATGTGGGAACAGAGCATTTACAGCTTCCTATTCCTCCGGTTTCTGCTGCAGGAGCATCAGTATCCACACAACCTCGGAGACCAGACTCCGGAACATGCGCTATGCTAGAAGTGAGCCTGAACACTGCTCAATCCTCCAGCTCTTCTCCCATCCACACACTTCGCCCTCCTCACAGGAACTAACTTCCCCTTCGTGGCCCCCAGAGAGCAGCTCCTCCCCCAGTTTTGGTTCAGAGCTCCCTCTGCTGGCCTGGAGTGGGAACTGTGCTGTGTGTTGTACTTAACTGACAGAGACCCTTTATTGCTTCCAAGCATAACATCACACTCCCTAGGAGGAAGGTAATGCCACTGTGGCGACCATACTCCTGGGGGCGCCACATATGCATGGTCCCCTCACCCCCCTTCTGTGGTATGCGTGGTCCCCTTACCCCCTTTTGTGGTATGCATGGTCCCCTCACTCCCCTTTTGTGGTATG
Organism: Dendrobates tinctorius; assembly: GCF_039654945.1. Taxonomy (NCBI): domain Eukaryota; kingdom Metazoa; phylum Chordata; class Amphibia; order Anura; family Dendrobatidae; genus Dendrobates; species Dendrobates tinctorius. Next base: position 44,010,447 of record NW_027361775.1, on the reverse strand, counting down.
CGTGGTCCCCTCACCCCCCTATCCTGGTATGCATGGTCCCCTCACCCCCCCTTTCCTGGTATGCATGGTCCCCTCAACCCCTATCCTGGTATGCGTGGTCCCCTCACCCGCTTTCGTGGTATGCGTGGTTCCCTCACTCCCCTTTCGTGGTATGAGTGGTCCTCTCACCCCCCTTTCGTGGTATGAGTGGTCCCCTCACCCCCCTTTCGTGGTATGCGTGGTCTCCTCACCCCCCTTTCCTGGTATGCATGGTCCCCCTCACCCCTATTATACTACACACATACAAAAAAAAAGAAAACATTTATACTCACCCTTCTTCACTGTGCTCCAGCGCTGCCCGTCATGTTCTGCTGGAGGCCGGGGGAGGAGTCTGGTGCCGGAGTACACACATGCCCATAGCGCTGTCCGGCGCCATATTGCTGAAGATACTGCAAATGTGTCTTCAGTAAAACGGCGCCGGATTGCGCTATGCGTATGCGCGATTCTGGCCGCTCTCCTGGCCCGCTCTTCGGCCGAAGAGAAGCGCCGCGGCAACGCTCCTCCAGGTCAGGCAAGTATGGCGCCGGACATAGCAGTATGCAGTGTGTACGCATACCGCCATCTCCGGTGCCATACACACTCCTCACCGCTGGCTGCCTCATTCTGTCTGGAGCCAGACTGCGCAGGCGCGTCGCGCTTGCGCAGTCTAAAGAGGCTTTGGACAGTGACGCTTACAGTGTTATATTATAGATTACACGCACATTCATACATACACATACGCACACTGCTCAGAGAAAATAAACGGAACACTTAAAACAATGCAACTCCAAGTTAATCAAGATGAGACAACCCCTATTAAGGGAGTGGTTCTGCAGGGGGCGACTACAGACCATTTCTCTGTTCTCATCCTTTTTGGCTGTTTTGGTCACTTTTGCATTTTGTCATTGCTCTCATCCCTAGAGGTACTGTACAGTAGGATGGGGCAGTGTCTACAACGCACAGAAGTTGCTCAGGTAGTGCAGTTCTTCCCGGATGGCACATCAATGCGAGTTGTGGCAAGAAGGATAGCTGTGTCTATCAGCCTAGGACAGCTTCCTCCTCCTTTGTGCAAGTAGGAAAAGGAGGAGCAGTGCCAGTGCTCTGCAAAATTATCTCAAGCAGGTCATTGTGTCTGCTAAAACTGGCAGAAAGACTCCATGAGGGTGGTTTGCAGGCCGAACATTCACAAGTGGGTGTTGTGCTTACAGTCCACCATCATGCAGAACGATTGCCAATCTTGGTGTTCACTAACAAATGCCAGATTCGACATTGGAACGGGTTCACACTGACTATTGTTTTTTGTGGAGCTAGTTACTTCAAACTGATTTCAGAGGACCCTCCCCCATTTATGCACTTTGAATTCCTTAGTAAGGTGTATTAAGATGCCAAAAACAGGATTCTGCAGCAGCATTCCAATGAATGGAATGGTGGTGCATATGCATGATCACTGCTCTTTTCTAAAGAGGCATTTCAGAGCTCTGTTATCAGGAATGATGGGGGTACTAGCAGTCTGACTACCTGTGATCTGCAAATTAACACAGTTGATAGGCGATTGCCAGTCAACGTGGGAAAAACCTTTTAAATATTATAATTACTATAACTATGAAACTATATGGAAGAGACCATAACTGTTTAAAGACAATTAAATAGAAATCACTGAAATTGCTGATAAAAATGCAGCTTCTAAAACAAACCATAAAACTTTTACCAACTCCATAGCAGAAGATGGTCACTTAACATAGCGTTTTTTTTTTTTTTATTATAGATCAATACCAAACATGGGAACCTTGCCACACCCAGGTAGGAGTGTGCCATCTCCTGTGAATGTCACAATAGGGCTGCCCTTTGACCTTCTCTAAACATCTATCTAAACAGAATTTATCATCTTTCCCCCATCTCACTCTACCCCTCCACCAGACCTATCCATCAATGTCAACGGCTGCTCTTTCCCCAATCCCGCACACTCGGTGCCTTGGGGTGATTCTTGACTCTGCGCTCTCTTTCAAACCACATATCCAAGTCCTCGCCTCCTCCTGCCACCTCAAACTCAAAAATATTTCCCGGATCCGCTCATTCCTCAACCACGAAACGACAAAAACACTAGTGCACGCTCTTATCATCTCCCGCCTCGACTACTGCAACCTCCTACTCTCTGGCCTCCCCTCTGGCACCGCTCCAGTCCATCCTACACTCTGCTGCCCGACTAATCCACCTGTCTCCCCGCTACTCCCCAGCCTCCCCCCTATGCCAGGCCCTTCACTGGCTTCCTATCGCCCAGAGGATCCAATTCAAAACCCTAACCATGACATACAAAGCCATCCACAACCTGTCTCCTCCATACACCTGTGACATGGTCTCTAGGTACCTACCTGCATGCAACCTTTGATCATCTCAAGATCTCCTTCTCTACTCCCCCCTTATCTCTTCTTCCCACAACCGCATACAAGACTTCTCCTGTGCTTCCCCCATACTCTGGAACTCCCTGCCGCAACACATCAGACTCTCACCATCAATGGAAACCTTCAAGAAGAACCTGAAGACCCACCTGTTCCGGCAAGCCTACAGCCTGCAATGATCCTCGGTCTACTGAACCACCGCACGACCTGCTCTACCCCCTCCTACTGTATCCTCACCCATCCCTGTAGACTGTGAGCCCTCGCGGGCAGGATCCCCTCTCCTTATGTACTTGTGTGTCCCTTGTCTTACACTTGTTTATTATTCTTGTATATATTACATTTGTCTATAATTCCCCTTTTGACATGTAAAGCGCCATGGAATAAATGGCGCTATATAAATGCATAATAATAATAATAAAATGCATAATAATCTGCACTTGCAGACCATTTCAGCAGCAATAGTTTACTTTGTATCTAGGCAAACTGTCTTTGGGGTTAATTAGACTGTTACTGATGTGTATGCTACAGATAACACAATAATGATGAGCATGAGAACCTGGAGCTGGCACTTTTTCTATTTTGTGAACATAAATTTTAAACAACATTGGATTTAAAAAAAAATATATATCAGAACGAGCCTATATTATTGGATGGCTCATCATCACATTTACGGTCAGTTATGTAAAACATTGCATTTTTGCCATTTTTTTCAATTTATGACTATTAAAAATGATGCTCATTTACAAGACTACCCCCACTTTAACCCAAATGATAGTGGGCTTTGTGAGGCATGGTTACAGTCTCTTAATGAGTTTAAAGTCATGTGATTGATGTGTGGCCGATCCTCAGCAATAGGACCATAATGACCCTCATATTGAGAACACCCTAGTTACAGGGGTTGTCTGGGACTTACATATTGATTACCTATTTGTATAAATAGGTCAAGACAATCGATTTAAATGAAATTCACCTGTCTCGGATGTCACTGTACAAGACTAGTTGAAAGTTGAGCATATGAGTGGTAGTCTTCCATAGAACCAGCTGAAGGTAGAACAATCTTATCCAACAGTGGCACATGTGATATGAAAGTCACTATCATCCTACTACAGAAAATAGAAGAATTTGTCTTGCATGCTCAGCAGTCTAGTATGAATCTTAGGCAGAGGTCACACTAACCGACAATAAATACGGTCCATATTTTACATGCGTAATACGGAGAAATGTCCCTTAAATAGTGATCCGTATGTCATCCATAATCAAGGTGTGGTCGCGTATTTTGCGCATGTAAGCAACCATATGGCATCTGTATGCCAAGATTTTCTCGCAGGCTTGCAAAATGGACATATAATGGATCCTTATGACAGATTAAAACCCAAACAAAAGACGTCACTGGCTGACCTGAGGTGAACTGATGAGCATGGGAAATAAATGCAGAAACTTTCCCACGCTCATTAGTTCATCTTAGAGCAGCCAGGGAGGCTGCACAAAGATGAAATAATTCATTCTGGCAGTGGTTTACATGGGTCTGGTCACATTACCACCGGTCCCTGTGTAAACCACTTAACCTCTTCTGATGGATTGCAGCGGGGGACCTGACTGAGCAGCGGAGAGGTAAGGATATGGTTGATTTTTTGTTTTATTTTTGTTACAGGTTGATAGTTTATGGTTTATTTTTGGATTACCAGAGCAATAAATCTTGTCAAAAACTAGGTGTCTATTTCATTAAAATATTTTTTAATTAATGTCTGTGTGTGTGTTTAACCGTTTAATAGTCTTGGGTTAATAATGGATAAGTGTCTAATTGACACCTGCCCATTATTAATCGGCTTAATGTCACCTTCCAATTGCAAGATGACATTAACCCATTAATATTAACTCATTAGCCACGGCTACAAGGCAATGGGAATAGAGAGGATAAGTGCCAGAAAAGGCACATCTTACAGATGCGCCTTTTCTGGGGTGTCTGGGGGCAGATTTTTGTAGCCGGGGGGGGGGTCAAAAACAATGGTCTCTAACAAGGCTATTAAAATCTGCCCTCACTCACCTACTTTACCTCTCTGGTTGCGATTTTGCCGCGGGAGCCCACGCATTTTTTTCCAACGAATTAACCCCTTAATTTAACACCTAGACGTCACAAATTTTCAACACAAACCCTAATTTAATTATTAGTCAGGGACATATAAAAAAAATGCATGAAATGGTTTACTGTATGTAAACCATGTGTCATTTCATGTCGGGTTTTGGAATGATTTTACAGAAGCCGGCAATTGATTTTGCAGCTATTCTACTATGTAGAACTCTATGAAATATAAATATATGTCTCAATGACATGTAGATTTGTATGTATGCATGTATATATTCATTCTCTATGTGTATAAATCTATTCTTTTGTTTCTTTACTAAACCTGTCAGTGTGATTTTAACCCCTTCACCCCCAAGGGTGGTTTGCACGTTCATGACCAGGCCAATTTTTACAATTCTGACCACTGTCCCTTTATGAGGTTATAACTCTGGAACGCTTCAACGGATCTAGGCGATTCTGAGATTGTTTTCTCGTGACATATTGTACTTCACTTTAGTGGTAAAAAATTTTCGCTATAACTTGCGTTTATTTATGAAAAAAACAGAAATATGGCAAAAATTTTGAAAATTTTGCAATTTTCAAACTTTGAATTTGTATGCCCTTAAAACAGAGAAATATGTGACACAAAATAGTTACTAAATAACATTTCCCACATGTCTACTTTACATCAGCACAATTTGGGAAACAACATTTTTTTTGTTAGGAAGTTATAAGGGTTAAAATTTGACAAGCGATTTCTAATTTTTACAACAAAACTTACAAAACCATTTTTTTTAGGGACCACCTCACATTTGAAGTCACTTTGAGGGGTCTATATGGCAGAAAATACCCAAAAGTGACACCATTCTAAAAACTGCACCCCTGAAGCTACTCAAAACTACATTCAAGAAGATTATTAACCCTTCAGGTGCTTCACAGGAGCAGAAGCAACGTGGAAGGAAAAAATGAACATTTAACTTTTTAGTCACAAAAATAATATTTTAGCAACAATTTTTTTATTTTCCCAAGGGTAACAGGAGAAATTGGACCCTAAAAGTTGTTGTCAAATTTGTCCTGAGTACGCTGATACCCAATATATGGGGGGGAACCACTGTTTGGGCACAAGGCAGGGCTCAGAAGGGAAGGAGCCCCGTTTGACTTTTTCAACCTAAAATTGGCTGGAATTGAGATCGGACGCCAAGTCACGTTTGACGAGCGTCTGATGTGCCTAAACAGTGGAAACCCCCCACAAGTGACCCCATTTTGGAAACTAGACCCCCTAAGGAACTTATCTAGATGTGTGGTGACCACTTTGAACCCCCAAGGGCTTCACAGAAGTTTATAACACCCGGGCGTGAAAATAAAAAATCATATTTTTTCCACAAACATGATCATTTAGTCCCCAATATTTTGTTTTCCCAAGGGTATCAGGAGAAATTGGACTCCAAAGGTTGTTGTCAAATTTGTCCTGAGTACGCTGATACCCAATATGTGGGGGGGAAACACTGTTTAGGCACATGGCAGGGCTCAGAAGGGAAGGAGCCCCGTTTGACTTTTTCAACCTAAAATTGGCTGGAATTGAGATCGGACGCCATGTCACGTTTGACGAGCATCTGATGTGCCTAAACAGTGGAAACCCCCCACAAGTGACCCCATTTTGGAAACTAGACCCCCCAAGGAACTTATCTAGATGTGTGGTGAGCACTTTGAACCTCCAAGTGTTTCACTAAAGATTATAATGCCCAGGCGTGAAAATATAAAATCCTGTTTTGTTCCCACATAAATGATCATTTAGTCCCCAATTTTTAAATTTTCCCAAGAGTAACAGGAGAAATTGGACCCCAAAAGTTGTTGTCCAATTTGTCCTGAGTACCCTGATACCCCACATGTGGGAGAAAACTACTGTTTGGGCACACGTCAGGGCTCGAAAGGGAAGTAATGACGTTTTGGAAAGCAGACTTTGATGGAATGGTCTGCGGGCATCATGTTCCATTTGCAGAACCCTTGATGTTCCTAAACAGTAGAAACCCCCCATAAGTGACCCCATTTTGGAAACTAGACCCCCTAAGGAACTTATCTAGATGTGTGGTGAGCACTTTGAACCCCCAAGTGTTTCACTAAAGATTATAATGCCCAGGCGTGAAAATATAAAATCCTGTTTTGTTCCCACATAAATGATCATTTAGTCCCCAATTTTTAATTTTCCCAAGAGTAACAGGAGAAATTGGACCCCAAAAGTCGTTGTCCAATTTGTCCTGGGTACTCTGGTACCCCACATGTGGGAAAAAACTGTTTAGGCACATGTTGGGGCTCGAAAGGGAAGTAGTGTTGTTTTGGAATGCAGACTTTGATGGTCTGCTGGCGTCATGTTCCATTTGCAGAGTCCCTGATGTGCCGAAACAGGAAAAAAACCCACATATGACATCATTTTGGATACTAGACCCCCAATGAACAAATCTAGATGTGCCCCCAACTAATCTAATGTAAATTAGTAGTGCATGGAGGTGTGGTACAATTTGAAGCAATCCTTCATGCACAGGCCAGGTTTTTCGGGGCAGGTGTCGCACTGGTAAATGGTGTCCCTGCGTATTCCTTTTTTGTAACACACTCGACACCTTTTTTGTGGCTTACCTTTTCTTGGGGTTGGCGGGACCACCCCCAGAAAATGCTGACCGGGACAATACGAGCACCTTCAGTTCCTGAAGTACTGGGGCCCGCTCCTTCCTGAGCGCCAAACATCATGGCCTTAACCACTACCTCCTGGAAATGAAGGTACGCCGTATCGCTGGGGCATGCACATTGTGACAGCAGGAATGCGTTGAGCATTGCCATTTGGACGATGTGCACGGCCAGCTTTTTGTACCACACCTTGGCCTTCCTCAATGCATTGTACGGCTGGAGGAGTTGATCGGAGAGATCAACTCCCCCCATTTTTTTGTTGTACTCCACTACACATGTCGGTTTGAGGACCTGTGTAGAGGTACCCCGTACAGTGCAGAGGGTACTGCCATCACCGTGTATGGTGGTCAAGAGATGGACATCTCTCTTGTCCTTGTACTTGACCACCAGCAGGTGGTCGCTACATTGGGCTCTGCTCTCACCTTTTCGGAGCATCTGCCCAAGTAGCGTCTTCGGGAGACCTCTCTGATTTTTGCGGACAGTACCGCAGGCTGCGGTACGTCGCTCAGAGAGGGATTTGTAGAGTGGGATGCTGGTATAAAAGTTATCAGTGTAGAGGTGATAACCTTTATCCAGCAGTGGGTGCACCAAATCCCACACAATTTTCCCACTCACTCCCAGGAAAGGAGGACACTCAGGGGGTTCAATCCGGGTGTCCTTCCCTTCGTAAACTCTAAACTTGTGGGTGTACCCTGAGGTACTCTCACACAACTTATAGAGTTTGATTCCGTACCTGGCCCTCTTACTGGGCAGGTATTGATGGAATCGCAGCCTTCCCTTGAAGTGAACCAAGGACTCATCCACGCAGATGTCCCTTTGGGGCACGTACACTTCAGTAAACTTTTTGTTGAAGTGTTCGATGACCGGCCGAACTTTGAACAGACGGTCAAAGTTGGGGTCATCTTGTGCGGGACACTCTGCATTATCAGTATAATGCAGAAACTTGTGGATGGCCTCAAAACGCGTCCGGGCCATGACCATTCGGGACACTGGAGTGTTGTATAAAATATCAACACTCCAATATTGCCGAATTTCCGGCTTCTTCAGTATCCCCATATGGAGGACCAGGCCCCAAAACTGAGTCATTTCAACTGCGTCGACAGGAGACCAGTTTGAAAATGTTGAACGCGGGTTTTGCTCCAAAAATTGACGAGCGTACAAATTAGTTTGCTCCACCATGAGGTTAACAAAATCCTCAGAGAAAAAGACTTTGAAAAAGTCAATTTCTGTGAGGCCGGTGGTGTCAAACTTGATTCCTGATTCTGCCACAAAATCAGGAATCAGTGGCTCGTAATTTTCGGGGGGCGAGGTCCATACGGGGAGCACTGGGTCAGCTGCGGGCATGGTGGGCGCTGCCTCATCTTCTGTCCTGGAGCGTCTGCGTGGCGGTTCCGCAGGACCCGAGGAGGAAGATGAGGAGGGGGAAGAGGAAGAAGAAGAGGATGAAGAATCCGAAAAATAAAGAAAAGTCGGATCGTCATCCAAATCGCTATCAGTTTCGGAGGCAAGTAAAGCATATGCCTCCTCCACTGAATAGCGCTGTTGGGATGAATTTGCTGACATTTTTGTGTAAATATGGTGCTTGGGTGTACACTTTATTGAAAACTGTATGTGTACGTGAAGGGGGGGGAGTGATTGGTGTAAACTTTCTGTAAAGAAAAAGTTGTGGAAAAAAAAGTCTAAAACAGCAGGCCCTAGCTGATAAGTGTCACTTATCAAAACTAGGCTGCTGGATGTGCGCACGGGGTGGCGCAAGGGGGGGGGTGGAAAAAAAAAAAAGGAAAACGGCAAACTCTGATAAGTGAACTGTGTCACTTATCCAAGTTTCGCAGCTGCGGGATGTGTGTACGGAGGGGCTAAGGAAAAAAAAGCGAGCTCAAGTGTTGATCGGTGAACTGCGTCACCAATCAACGCTCGGCGGCTGCGCACGGAGGTGGCGCAAAAGTGGGGTGGAGGGGGGTAAAAATAGGGGGAAGGGGGATGGGGGGATTGGGGTGGATGAAGAGAGATTGGGCAGGGATCAACAGTTAGGGTTGTAGTTAGGTGGCACAAAGGGGGGTGAAAAAAATGAAAAGCGGCAGGCACAAGCTTGGATAAGTGACGTGTGTCACTTATCCAACTTTTGCGGCTGCGGGATGTGTGTACGGAAGTGGCGCAAAGGGGGCTAAGGAAAAAAAAGCGAGCTCAAGTGTTGATCGGTGAACTTCGTCACCAATCAACGCTCGGCAGCTGCGCACGGAGGTGGCGCAAAAGTGGGGTGGAGGGGGGTAAAAATAGGGGGAAGGGGGATGGGGGGATTGGGGTGGATGAAGAGAGATTGGGCAGGGATCAACAGTTAGGGTTGTAGTTAGGTGGCACAAAGGGGGGTGAAAAAAATGAAAAACGGCAGGCACAAGCTTGGATAAGTGACGTGTGTCACTTATCCAACTTTTGTGGCTGTGGAATGTGTGAACGGAAGTGGCGCAAAGGGGGCTAAGTAAAAAAAAAGCGAGCGCGAGTGTTGATCGGTGAACTGCGTCACCGATCAACGCTCGCCGGCTGCGCACGGAGGTGGCGCAAAAGTGGGGTGGAGGGGGGTAAAAGGGGGGTGAAGGGGGGTAAGAGGGGGGGTGGAGGGGGGATGGGGGGATGAAGATAGATTGGGGGGGTGAAGATAGATTGGGCAGGGGATCAGGGATCAATTAACACTTACAATTGTAGTTTTCTTTCTTCTTCTTTCTTCTGCAGGGATTGTGATGCTACAAGCTGTGGCACCACAATACCCAGCACAGGAGCTCTTGCTGCGTCCGACCTCTCTGCAGGAATCCTCAGCTAGAGTGAGGACCCCTGCAGACAGGTCAGAAAGGTCAGAGGCAGGTCAGGGGGCAGGTCACAGAGCGGTCACATCGCTGCTGTGACCTGTCATTGGTGGGATCGAATGATTACATCGATCCCACCAATCCATGATCTACCTGGTGACCATGGCAACTGCCTAGAATCGGAGCTCACAGCTCCGATTACTAGGCAGGTCATGCCCAGGTCACCAGCAGGGCACAGAGCGGTCACATAGTGACCGCAGCTGTGCCCTGTGGTTGGCGCGATCGCCGATCTAAGCGATCGCGCCAGCCAACTCCTGCAGGCCCTGGCCCTGGATCCTGGCCGGTACTGGCAGGGCACAGCGGCGATATAGCGCCGCTGTGCACTGCGATTGGCGCGATCGATCAGATCGGCGATCGCGCCAATCCGGGTGCTTTTTACATCGGTACTCGATCCCAGCCTAGGACATCATTGTTTCAGCCAAGCTGATTGGCTGAAACAATGAGAAACGCTGCTATTGGCTGTTCAGAATTGAACAGCCAATCACAGCGCTCTGGATGCCGGGGGGGCGGGATCGCAGCCCGGGATGCCGACGCCATCTTTTCTAAGGTGAGATGGCGTCGGAATTTTAATGCGATCACCGCGACTTTAGTCGCGGTATCGCATTAAAGGGCCCGACGTACTATCCCGTCCACGGTCATACGGGCCCGGGTACCGTGGACGGGATAGTACGTCGGATGTCAGGAAGGGGTTAACATACCAGGCACTGAATTGCTGGCTTTTCTAAAGGACACCGGGTGCGTATTTCTCACAAGTCACACATCTGGTCCGTATGTAATGCGTTTTCTTTTGCACCCATAGACTTGCATTGATGTGTTTCGGCCAGAATACACTGACAATCGCAGCATGCTGCGATTAACACGGACTCTAAAATACACACGAGAAATATACAGCTGATGGGAGCTACCCCATAGAGAATCATTGGTCCATGTGCAATGCATGGTTTTTACACCTCTCACTCGTCCGTATTTTTCTCTAGTGTGACCCCAGCCTTATTTAGGGACTCTCAAGATGGTCACCACTAAAAATGCAAGGGGGTTCAGCCATTGGAATAAAAAGGTGAATAGCTTTGTAAATAATTATTTTTAATAGATGTACATTATAAAAAGAAGATGGATTAAAATACTGTTATCTATAATAAACTGAATGAGAGACAACCCCCTTTAAAGTGAATCTGTCAGTAGGATGAACCCTCCTATGCCGTCTATATGGGCATGCAGGTCATAGGAAGCCGAATAAAATACCTTGATATCAGTGATCCGATGTCTTATTCCAGAGAAATCCATGTTTTCTTATATGTAAATGAGTTGTTCCAGTCTATGGGCCGGACACTGATCCCCCTGACAATCTGCCTCCAGAGATTATTATAAAAGAAAGAAAGGAGGAATTACCAGTGTGAGGCATGTAACATAAAACCGTAAAACCAAATTTTGTCATAACAAATATGTTAGCAGCTGCAGCTCTGCCATATTGAAACACTATGGCTGCCAGTGATCAGGAAGCTGAAGGACAGAGGAACCTACACAAGTGTCAGTTTGACCATGTTGAAATGTTCAGTATTTCACCTCAGTATTTGTAAGCCAAAACCAGGATTGGGTGATAAATACAGAAGTTGTGACATGTTTCTATTGTACTTTTCCTCTGATTGGTCAGTTTTTTACTTCCGTATTTGTAAGCCAAAATGAGGAGAGGAACAAATACTGAACGTATGAAGGAAGTCTTCTAATCACACACAGCTCTGCAGTGGGATCAGGAGAGGGGAGAACATCCATAATACATTACACTGCTAATGCCCACTTTGAAATAAAAAAAAAAAAAACCCTGGAGGCGGCGTCTCATGCAGATCAGTGTCCGACCCACAGCCGTGAACAGCTCGTAGACATGCAAGAAAAACGTGGATTTCTCTGGAATAAGACATCAGATTGTAGATATCAAGGTATCATTTTATTCAGCTTCCTATGACCTACATGCCCATATAGATGGCTTAGAAGGGGTGATCCTACTGATCCGCACACCTTTAACAATGAAACATTATTTCACAGATTTCAGTAAATAAAACTGAAACGTAAGACTCCACTTGTTAGCCATGAGAAAGCATAAATATTTGGTAAAACAAAAGCTAATCGAAATCCTTTCCAGAGAGATAAAAAGAATACATGAATAGGCTGGAGTCACACACAACGTATAAAAATACGGTCCGTTTTACACGGACGAGAATCGCAGAAATGTTCCTTGAAAAGTGATCCGTATGTCATCCGTGTGCAATGCGAGGATGCGATTTTCTCACATGTAAGCATCCGTGTGACATTCGTATGGCATCCGTACGGTGAGATTTTGTCGTCAACTTGAAACATGGACATATAATGGATCCATGGCCTTAAATATTCGTGAAAACATATATACAGTATATGTGTGTGTGTATATATATATATATATATATATATATATATATATATATATATATATATATATATATATATATATACATACACACACACACATACACACACATACACACATACACACATACACACATATCCAACAAATAGAAACAGCTGGTAGGCACTGTCACAAAAGTCCACACCTCCGGACTACATTAAACTTGCAGGAGCAGCAGCTGGCAATTAAGCCAAAACCCACGGGTGCTCATTCATAGAAAAAAATGTTCATAGTGTAAAAACAGTAGAAATAGAATGGCATTCACCGGGCAACTCCTGTATCTAGCTAACGTTTGTAAGATTTTGCAAAAAAGCCTTGATCATTTTACCCGGTGAGTGCCATTCTATTTCTACTGTTTATACACTATGAACATACAATATATATATTATATATACACACACACATACACACACACACATATACACACACATGCAAACAATGGTTTACTGTATTACTGTATGTAGACCATGTCTCATATCCTGTCGGGCTCTGTAATGATCTTACAGATGCCGACAATTGAATTATCACATATTCTGCTATCTATATCTCTATTAAATAAATTATATGCACACAACTTTACTACAGTATGTGTATACATGTATTCTATCTATTCTATTTTAACCTGTCTGTGTGATTTTACAGTATAGCGCACTAAATTGCCGGCTTTTCTAAAGGACACCGGTGCGTATTTCTCACAAGTCACATGCATAGTCCGTGTGTAATCCGTTTTTTCCTCACACCCATAGACTTGCATTGGCAAGTCTCGGGTGTAATACGGTGCAAATTGCAGCATGCTGCGATTTCTCTCACACGTAAAATACGGGCGAGAAAAAAAATGGATGATGGGCGCTGCCCCATAGATTAACATTGGTCCGAGTGCTATGCAATTTTTTCTTGCATAGCACTCGTCCGTATTTCTCTCTAGTGTGACTCCGGCCATATATGTATGATAATGTTATAAAAACCCAGCCATCTCTAAACTTGTGCCAAAAAGCAGCAGCCATGGGTTCTTCTAAGCAGCTGCCTGGTACTCTGCAAATGAAAATGGTGGAGGCCCACGGAGCAATAGAAGGCTATAAGAAAATATAAGTGTTTTCAAATTGCCCTTTCCTCAGTTCAAATATAATTAAGAAATGTCAGTTAACAAGAACAGTGGAGGTCAAGAAAAGGCCTAGAAGACCAAGCAGAATTTCAGTGAGCCGCTCGTAGAATTGCCTCTTGCCTCCCTAATGGGGGGGATGCACTTGGTGGGGGAGGGTGGGGTGGGTTTGAGTGGCAATGGCTGACCGACCTCAGACATTCAGCACAATGATGGCTGAAGCGCAGGCATAGAGGTGAGCAGTGTCAGTCACTAACACCACTCACTCATCTCTGTACTGCACCCGGACCATCAATACCTCCCCTGCACTCAATTGTATTTGCATCTATCAGACATGAATACAATTTGGCAAAACCACGCCTCCCGGGACAGGAGCACAGAACCTGTAATCACCTCCCTGTCCTGCTGGGAATTCCAGCAGAATGCAGGCGACTTCCAGCCTGCGCCCTGTTGGAGAAGGGGATGCCTAATACCATGATGTAATGGTGCCATCCAGCATACTCTGCTGTACAGGAAGCAAGGGGAAATGGTGGCCGCGGTGTACAGGAAGCCGGGATTAGGAGAGTAATAGCTTTTTTTAGATTTTACCAATGAATAGGGGACATATGTGGGGCTGGCATTGGTCGAACATAAGTTGGGCTTACTGTGGGGGCAAATGAGGGGCTGATTGTGGAAGCTATCACAAGAGGGGCTGTGGGTGGCATATCAAACCTTGGGCAACATTATACTGAGAGCAGTGGTGACGTCATACTCTATAGAATATTTAGGGGGAATGGTGGTGGACATCATAGTGTATATTGAAGGAGGATGTTGTGGATATCACACTGTTTGGACGACAATGGTCACCATCATACCATGTAGGGGATCAGCATGTAGGGGCTAAAGTTTGGAGATTACAGCATGGTGGGCAGTATGAGGGCATAGTGGGAAAAGGGGAAAAATAGATATGGAGAGGGGCAGCCTGAAATTGGGGCACAGTATGGAGAGAGGTTAGCATGGCGGGGGGAAAGCGTGGAGAGAGCATGTAAGAGAAAATAGTGGAAAGGGGATAACTATGGTATAGGCTGTTGTTCATAAGGGCAGTGTACTAGTAGTTATAGCTGATAATGAGCTACAGCCATTACACTGTCTGCCATTAAGGCAGACAATGTTGCAATCTATACTATAGGAGTCTTATTTAGGTCAAAATAGCAGTGCATGCATGACGACCCAGAAATCTCACAAATATAATATATATATATATATATATATATATATATATATATATATATATATATATATATATACACACACACTATATATATATATATATATATATATATATATATATATATATTTTACAACTTGCTTAACTGTTCACAATAACGGTAGTTTTAACCAGGGGTGCCCAAACTTTTAAATGCCACCAGATTATACATACATGCATGCTTACATATATCCACACTGAACTTTCAATGGTTCAATGAAAGCACAACAGCCTCAGGCAGGAGCAGGATTACAACCAAAGGACTCTAACTAGACATATGTAAGAAAGAGAAATAAAAGGAGGAAAATGTGTATAGACAGGACAGAGAGGGTAGATAAGACAGAAAGCAGAGATAAGACAGACCTAAACCCTTGTAGGTAAAGAGTGTTAGCGAAAGGGCAGGGAGGGGTTATCCACTTCTACAATTCTACTTGTGATCTACTTTGCAAGTGAATCTTATTCAAGCAAATATTTACTTTCTTTTTCTTATTCGGGCAACGTCATCTATATACAAAACTAAGTACCGGATTAATAATTATCATAATCTTATCATATTGAGCATATTCTGCAGAGATTTATAAGTGGGGAAGTAACATACAAGTAAAATGACAGGAAATCAAATGAACAAGAGGGAAAGAGCAGATGTTCCTGTCCATAAAAACATGTTCTCTATACACAAATGGTTTTCAATCAAAAAAAATAAAAGCAATAAAAATGATCCTTCAATAAGAAAAACTGCTTTGGATTAACGCAACAAAAATACACATTTTTTTTAAAAAACTACATTGCTAAAAGTATCCTACATGCCATTACACAAAAATATTATACCAAAAAAGTGCCTGCAAAATGTTGCTGAACTTTTTGTCTATTGGGCTGGTACAGATTCCATTGACTCAATTGGTTTTTAAAAATAGCCTATGTATTCTGTATATTCCATCAAAGAAAAAGAGTAAAAATGTTGCAGTTCAAATTATTTTTAAGAATACAAAAAACAACTCATATAGAAATCAATGTTTTATGTGGATCCTTCTCTATGGACCTGTACTATGTCTTTCAGGGTACTTTCACATCGTGTACAGGCATCCATTCCTTGGTCCCATCGGGGCCTGTGTCTGAATCTCCCCCACTCTCTTTTCTCTTTTCAGTATGACATGTCTCTTTTCGGTATGACATGTTTTAAATCAAGCCGCTTTTTTTTTGTACCGTACTTTTTTTTGGCATTCGCAAAGCATTATTGATACAGTCCTATGCGGATTATATGCATTTTTAGTGCGTTTACGCAGAATAAAAGCATCAACAACTGCATGTGCTTTTTTTACCTGTGGATTTTCCGCATCCAAGGCCGGGTGCCCACGATCCAGAACTAGCAGCTCTCTGGATGCAGCGCATGCACTGAACCATGCAGATTTACTGCATTCAAAACATTTCTATTGATGCAATTTCTGTTGCGGAGACTAGTAAGAGAAATTGACATACTGCGGTCTTGGTATACACGTCACATATCAGTCTCAGCAGGTGATACGCAGATGACTATGGACGCATAGTGGACATGGGATGTCTAGAAATCCATTCACTATGCCGTCACAGCTGTCTGCTGCGGGTTTGACGCTGCATAAGCAAACATCATCCTCATCGTTGGCACGTACCCTAATGCAAGTCTATGGGGAAAATCTTCACAGAAAACTCTGCGTATCCACAAGAGAAATTGACATGTTGCGCATTTGAAACACTCACCATAGGTCAGTTTAAGCGGAGTAAAAAAAGAAGCACAAAGGGCAGGAGATTTCTATAAATCCCATCCACTTTGCTGAAGTTGTAAGATGCTGCAATTTTAATGCAAAAATATGATACATCAAAAACGCACCTAAAGTTCATCGTGAGCGCACAGCCTTAAAGTGTGTAGGGGATATGCCGTGACTGTTTACCATGTGCCACTTAAACTTCAAATGCCTTCTTCTGTGGCAGAGGGGGTTAGGCTTTTGTAAAGTCACTAATAACGTAATCCGGTGAGTCAGGGGGACTGTGAGGCACAATCCAATCTCTTAGGCAACCAAGGTGAAATCATATGTATTGTACGTGTTTATAAGACTCCTACATGCAAATCATGGGAAAAGACCATGCTGAATAACCTGTGGATTGTTCAAAGTGTGAGTCAAGTCATTTAGTCATACAGCTAGACAAAATACAATGCAATGAGCTCTCTGACCAACGCCCACAACAGGATGTTGCAGCAAATGAAAGCTAGGCTCGATTTTACAATATATTTTGCTATATAGTTCATAGTATTTATTTTACTCACTTATATAGCACCATTAATTCCACAGTGCTTTACAGGCAGTATCGGCATTGTCCCCACTGGGGCTCACAATCTAAATTCCCTATCAATAGGTCTTTGGAGTGTGGGAGGAAACCGGAGAATCCGGAGGAAACCCACGCAAACACAGGAAGAACATACAAACTCCTGGCAGATGTTGTCCTTGGTGGAATTTGAACCCAAGGCTCCAGCACTGCAAGGTTTCAGTGCTAACCCTTGTACATATCTGGGTCAAAAACCATATCCAGACACCTACTGTATACCACATGGGCACACTACAGTATATCCGCTACAGGCACAGATGACCTTTTATGAATGCATAGCAAAACATAAGTTGTTGCGCTCACATTAATAAAATAGCAAATCAGAACATACATACTGAATGGCAAAAAAACCTGATCCGAAAGGCTCTTTTATAGAATTACAAATGTTAGCCTATGGGGCCAGGCACATATCCAGTTTTTTTCTTCAGAAAGAGTCTGTCAGAGGTAAAAATCACAGCATGTCCGAGTTTGAGCTGATACTCCATTCACACTCAGCCATGCAAGTCAATATGTCCGTGGAAAACATCAGCCTACACTCTGATGTCACCTGACTGCCGTTCGATTTCCATGGACTGACAGAATGGAGAAGATGGAGAATTTTTTTTCTTCATCTTTTGCCCATCCAACAAAATCGGATGGCACTATGATCACACTAATCAGAGTTTGATCAAAGTGTTATGGTCACAATTGACCAAAGTCTCTCAGATGAGACCATATATAGTCGTCTGCACCTGTTCTTAGGCTATTGCTCTTGACCTCCCCATATACACTCGCTTCAGATATGTTAAGTACTCCCATAAAAATCCACAAGTATATATATGAACGTAGTTTAACGTGTATCCACTCAAGTGTATAAGATTGCCTAGTGAGCTAGATATGCATTTATGGAGATATAAAAAGAATTAAACAGGTCTGAAAAAGGTTTACATTGACCACTGGAAATGTTCTTCAGGAATTCCTAGCTTTCACCACCAAATGAACTGCACATGACACGGCATACCTGAAAGCTATACAGTTTTTTAGTTTTTTAAATTCACAGGTAAAAATATACAGATTCAAGTCTTTTTGTCTGTATTTTTACTGATGATAGAGTGGATGTCCCACCACAATGTATACCCTACGGCAGGTTTTGTAACTGCAAAGAAATCTGTTTTAAGGTAAACATTCCTAAAAACTGGTTTATCCAGCAGAGACTAAAAAGAACACTGCCTGTGGGGCTTCATTAGAAAACAAAACAAAAAACAGGTACCATCCACAGAAGAAAATTAACTTTTCTCTATACAGGTTCTGTATTCTACATAGTCCTCAGGAAAATATTTAGGTGAAATAGGTATCAAGTCTGCCAACCACCCAAGAATGATCCCCAATGGACCTGCACAAAGCTGGAATGGGCTACACAACCATAAGTAAGATGATGGGTGAGAAGGAGACAACTGTTGGTGCAAAAGTAAGAAAGTGGAAGAAATACAAAATGACTGTCAATTGACATTGTTCTGGGGCACCATGCAAAATCTCACATTGTGGGGTATCGTTGATACTGAGGAAGGGGAGAGATTCAGCCTAAAACTACACGGGGGGAACTTGTTAATGATCTCAAGGCAGCTGGGACAACAGTCACCAAGAAAATCATTGGTAATTAGTGTTGAGCATTCTGATACCCAATATTTGCAGTATCGGCCGATATTTGTGGATCGGATTTCCAATACAGAGTACAGATATTTTTACAATATCGAATACCGGAATCGGAAGTTCCCATAATGCAATGAGCCAGTTGTATTAGCCATGTTAACTAATGGCATGGCTGTGATTGGCTGCTGAAATGATATCATCATGTTGCGCGGTCTATGCGGGCCTGCCGGGGGTCTGTGTGGGCCTGCCGGGGGTCTGTGCGTGTATGCAGGCATCGTCCGATAGGGCTACAAGTCCCTTCGGGCTATGCCTGCTACAATGACAGTGATTGACACATTAGCCAATGATGGGACAGTAGTAGTCCCCATCATCTGGCTAATGTGTTGAATGTTAAAAAGAAAAAAAAAAACACACATACATACTACATACATACAACATACATACTACATACATACATACATACAATACATATAACAGAGTACATACTCACCATCACTTGTCACTTTGATCCCTGAAGCCAGTGTCATTCTCACTGTAAAAAATATTAAAATATAACAGACAACCGATATACTCCCTGATCCGCAGAAATTCCACGAGTGTCCCACGACGATCTCCTGCAGTGCATCACTGAGAGGTTACTATAGTTCACTGGTCTCACTTTATGGCAAAAGCTGCATGGGAACTTTCTCACATAGCAATGCCAAAAGTGAGACTAGGGACTATTTTTTTTTTTTTTTTTTTTACAGTGAAGGAGGAATACAGTGCAGAAGGATACCTACCTCCCCGTCATTGTATTCCTGTGGCCCCTAGAGAGCGGTTGCATCAGCTGATGCTGCTGTTCACCACGGGAGATCGTCGTGGGACACTCGTGGATTTCTGCAGATCAGGGAGTATATAGGTTGTTTGTTATTTTAATATTTTTTACAGATGACACTGGCTTCGGGGATCAAAGTGGCAAGTGATGGTGAGTATGTACTCTATATGTACTGTATGTCTATATGTATGTATTGTCTGTAGTATGTACTATGTATGTATGTAGTATGTATGTTGTATGAATGTAGTATATATGTATGTATGTATGTATGTATGTATGTATGTATGTATGTAGTATGTATGTATGTTGTATGAATGTAGTATATATGTAGTATGTACAGTTGTGGCCAAAAGTATTGACACCCATGCAATTCTGTCAGATAATACTCAGTTTCTTCCTGAAAATGATTGCAAACACAAATTCTTTGGTATTATCTTCATTTAATTTGTCTTAAATGAAAAAACACAAAAAGAATTGTCCTAAAGCCAAATTGGATATAATTCCACACCAAACATAAAAAAAAGAGAGTGGACAAAAGTATTGGCACTGTTTGAAAAATCATGTGATGCTTCTCTAATTTGTGTAATTAACAGCACCTGTAACTTACCTGTGGCACATAACAGGTGTTGGCAATAACTAAATCACACTTGCAGCCAGTTGACATGGATTAAAGTTGACTCAACCTCTGTCCTGTGTCCTTGTGTGTACCACAATGAGCATGGAGAAAAGAAAGAAGACCAAAGAACTGTCTGAGGACTTGAGAAACCAAATTATGAGGAAGCAGGAGCATTCTCAAGGCTACAAGTCCATCTCCAAAGACCTGAATGTTCCTGTGTCTACCGTGCGCAGTGTCATCAAGAAGTTTAAAGCGCATGGCACTGTGGTTAACCTCCCTAGATGTGGATGGAAAAGAAAAATTGACAAGAGATTTCAACGCAAGATTGTGCGGATGTTGGATAAAGAACCTCGACTAACATCCAAACAAGTTCAAGCTGCCCTGCAGTCCAAGGGTATAACAGTGTCAACCCGTACTATCCGTCGGCGTCTGAATGAAAAGGGACTGTATGGTAGGAGACCCAGGAAGACCCCACTTCTTACCCCGAGACATAAAAAAGCCAGGCTGGAGTTTGCCAAAACTTAACTGAAAAAGCCTAAAACGTTTTGGAAGAATGTTCCCTGGTCAGATGAGACAAAAGTAGAGCTTTTTGGGCAAAGGCATCAACGTAGAGTTTACAGGAGAAAAAAAAAGAGGCATTCAAAGAAAAGAACACGGTCCTTACAGTCAAACAAGCGGAGGTTCCCTGATGTTTTGGGGTTGCTTTGCTGCCTCTGGCACTGGACTGCTTGACCGTGTGCATGGCATTATGAAGTCTGAAGACTACCAACAAATTTTGCATTAAAAACATATGTGACATGCACAAGTGTGAATAAGTCGGAAAGACACTGCTCACACCACGCAATGACTGAAACACAACGAGAACACAAAATGACAAATTTGCAAAAATACTCTGTAATAAAACATGACAGTAATCAATTCAGCACCAAGTGCTGTATAACAAATACAGGGTATTTAGTCGATGTTTTTTGCAAAAAATGTACACCAAGCCGCTTCACCACGTCACGGTAACCCTTCACGAAGCAGTCCCTATCTAATGTATTTAAAATCTGAACATGTGAACAGTGTCTAAATGAACAGGATACAGACAGGCACACACACACACACACAACCCCCGGCAGGCCCGCACAGACCCCGCTCGCACACACAGACACGCAGTGTCCGCCCATGCTCTTCCCCCATCCTGGATGTGCAAGGAAAGAAAGGGTTTATTTTTATTCCGATATTTGTGCCCCATTGACATGCATGGGTTTCCGGTATCGGAATCGGCGATACCCAATATTTTTGGGGTATCGGTCCGATCCAATCCGATATTTCCCGATATCGGAAGGTATCACTCAACACATTACGCCATAAAGGTTTAATATCCTACAATGCCCGCAAGGTCCCCTGCTCAAGAAGGCACATGTGCAGGCCCATCTGAAGTTTGCCAATGAACACCTGGATAATTCTGTGTGTGATTGGGAGAAGGTGCTGTGGTCTGATGAGACAAAAATTGCGCTTTTTGACATTAACTCAACTCGCCATGGAGGAAGAGAAATGCTGCCAATGACCCAAAGAACACCGTCTCCACTGTCAAGCATGGAGGTGGAAACATTATGTTTTGGGGGGTGTTTCTCTGCTAAGGGCATCAATGGAAGAATGGATGGAGCCATGTACTGTAAAATCCTGAGTGACAACCTCCTTCCCTCCACCAGGACATTAAAAATGGGTCATGGCTGGGTCTTCCAGCAAGACAATGACCCAAACATACAGCCAAGTCAACAAAGGAGTGGTTCTAAAAGAAGCACATTGAGGTCATGGAGTGGCCTAGCCAGTCTCAAGACCTTAATCCCATAGAAAACTTATGGAGGGAGTCAAAGCTCTGAGTTGTCAAGCGACAGCCTCAAAATCTTCATGATTTAGAGATGATCTGCAAAGAGGAGAGGAACAAAATTCCTCCTGACATGTGCGCAAACCTCATCATCAACTACAAAAAAAGTCTGACTGCCGTGCTTGCCAAGAAGGGTTTTGCAACCAAATATTAAGTCTTGTATATAATTTATACAATGTGATTTTCTGGATTTTATTTTTTATATTCCCTCTCTCAATGTTAAAATTAACCTACTCTTAAAATTATAGATGGTTCATGTCTGTCAGTGAGCAAACTTACAAAATCAGCAAGGGATCAAATACTTATTTCCCTACTGTACATTTTTCATGGACTGAATGCCATTGTTTTTGGTTTTTGCACCCATTTTTCATTAGATAAGACTGCCTCTTCTTTATTGTGTCCTGTATAAATGTAGCCTTGTTAGGCAAAAGGACTGTGATCCTCATGAAGAGGCCCACATAAATTTTTTTTTAAAGGATCAAGAACCCTTGGCTAACTAAACAAGATTTACATACAGGTCATTAAAAAGGAATCTTGGAAAGGAGACGTGCAAGAACAAAGAAAAAAAAAAAAAAAAACCTTCTGATTTAGGAGAAAGTCATCATTTGCACCAAATGACACCAAAAAATTTACAACACACAGCCAGTCTACCTTTACAACATTATGGATATTATACACACACTACCAGCATTTTACAAAGCAAATTTCAATAGTTAAAATATCATATTATACGCTCACCTAACGACTTTTGACTGCTGCCATAAAGTTGCAAAAGTTTAAAGCCATTAACTTACCCGTAAATCCAATAAAAAAGGCCTGCAATATGGCGGCCATCAGTCTGAAGCCCATTTGCTCCATGCAAGTCACAATAACAGGATTCTAAAGTGATGCCGTGTCTGCCATGGTTTCACTCCTATGACGCTCTGTTTGTGGCTCAGAGACCAACAATTAAACAATAGGTTACTACAGTGCTGTGGTGTATAGTGTAAGGGCCCCGCCGAGTCACAAGTTTTGTGACGTAACAGAGATCTCACCGGCGAGATCGCTGTGTGTGACAGCGATCAGCGACCGGCCCCCTGCTGGTATCGCTGATCACTGTTGGAAAGCCCTGGACATTTTTTGGTCGCTGGTCTCCCGCTGGCCAGCACTCATCGTTGCGTGTGACAGATGGGAGACCAGCGATCAGCTGGTAACTAAGGTAAACGCAGGGTTTCTAAGCACGGCGCTGTGCTTAGAAACCCTCTGTGTACCTTAGCTACCAGCGCGCTGATGCAGGAAGCTGGTAACTAAGGTACACATCGGGTTTCTAAGTGATGCATGTCCCTTAGAAACCCGATGTGTACCTTAGTTACCAGCTCCCTGCATCAGCGCGCTGGTAACTAAAGTACACGTGCTCGGCGTCACTGATCGCTGGTGAAGCTGTCTGTTTGACAGCTCACCAGCGAACATGTAGCGACTCACCAGCGATCCTGACCCGTTGATATCGTTGTCGGGATCGCTGGTGAGTCGCTATGTGTGACGGGGCCCTAAGTCTACTAGTCCAGATTTGGATAACATGGCTGCAAACCTTAAAATTTTTAAAGTGGAAATATATATTGAAAACTCTTAGCTTTTGCCATTAAAAGGGAATAGGTCATCAGATTTTTACTATAAAAGCTACAACCACCACATTCTTCAGTCATTTGACTTATTCCTAACAAGCCCCTTATATCACCTTGCAGCTTCACATACATTATAAAAAAAAAAAAAAGGGCTTTGAAGGGGTCAAGCATTGTATTTTAACCCCTTAAGCCCCAAGGGTGGTTTGCACGTTCCTGACATGGCCAATTTTTACAATTCTGACCACTGTCCCTTTACAGTATGAGGTAATAACTCTGAAACGCTTCCATGGATCCCGGTGATTCTGACATTGTTTCTCGTGACATATTGTACTTCATGATAGTGGTAAAATTTTCATATAACTTGCGTTTATTTGTGAAAAAAACGGAAATTTGGCGAAAATTTCGCAATTTTCCAAATTTGAATTTTTATGCCCTTGAATCACAGAGATACGGCACACAAAAAGCTTGATAAGTAATATTTCCCACATGTTTACTTTACATCAGCACAATTTTGGAACCAAAATTTTTTTTTTGTTAGGAAGTTATAAGGGTTTAAGTTTGACCAGCGATTTCTCATTTTTGCAACACAATTTTATTTTTACGGACCACATCACATTTGAAGCCACTTTGAGGGGTCTATATGATAGAAAATACCCAAAAGTGACACCATTCTAAAAACTGCACCCCTTAAGGTGCTCAAAACCACATTCAAGTAGTTTATTAACCCTTTAGGTGCATCACAGGAATTTTTTGAATATTTAAATAAAATGAACATTTAACTTTTTTTCACAAAAAAAACTTCAGGTTCAATTTTATTTATTTTACCAAGGGTAACAGGAGAAATTGGACTGCAAACGTTATTGTGCAATTTGTCCTGAGTACGCTGATACCTGATATGTGGGGGGGGAACCACTGTTTCGGCGCATGGCAGACCTCAGAAGGGAAGGAGCGCCGTTTGACTTTTTCAATGCAAAATTGGCTGGAAATCAGATCGGGCGCCATGTCGTGTTTGGAGAGCCCCTGATGTACCTAAACAGTGGAAACCCCCCACAAGTGACCCCATTTTGGAAATTAGACCCCTCAAGGAACTTATCTAGATATGTGGTGAGAACTTTGAACCCACAAGGGCTTCACAGAAGTTTATAACGTACAGCGGTACAATTAAAAAATCATATTTTTTCCAAAAAATCTTTTCACCCCCAATTTTTATTTTCCCAAGGGTAACAGGACCCTAAAAGTTATTGTGCAATTTGTCCTGAGTACGCCGATACCCCATATGTGGGTGTAAATGACTATTTGGGCGCATGGCAGAGCTCGGAGGTAAGCAGCGCCATTTGACGTTTTTGGCTGGAATTGAGATCGGACACCATGCCGCGATTGGAAAACCCCTGATGTACCAAAACAGTGGAAACCCTCACAAATGACACCATTTTGGAAACTAGACCCCCAAGGAACTTATCTAGATGTGTGATGAGAACTTTGAACCCCCCAGTGCTTCACAGAAGTTTATAACACCCGGGCGTGAAAATAAAAAAAAATCGTATTTTTCCACAAACATGATCTTTTAGTCACCAATTTTTTTATTTTCCCAAGGGAACAAGGAGAAATTGGACCCCAAAAGTTGTTGTCCAATTTGTCCTGAGTATGCTGATACCTCATATGTGCGAGAAAACTACTGTATGGGCACACGTCGGGGCTCGGAAGGGAAGTAGTGACGTTTTGGAATGCAGACTTTGATGGAATGGTCTGCAGGTGTCATGTTGCTTTTGGAGAGCCCCTGATGTACCTAAACAGTGGAAACCCCCACAAGTGACCCCATTTTGGAAACTAGACCCCCTAAGGAACTTATCTAGATGTGTTGTGAGCACTTTGAACCCCCAAGGGCTTCACAGAAGTTTATAATGCCCGGGCATGAAAATAAAAAAAATCGTATTTTTTCCACAAACATGATCAATTAGTCTCCAATTTTTTTTACTTTCCCAAGGGTAACAGGAGAAATTGGACCCCAAAAGTTGTTGTCCAATTTGTCCTGAGTACGTGGATACCTCATATGTGGGAGAAAACTACTGTATGGGCACACGTCGGGGCTCGGAAGGGAAGTAGTGACGTTTTGGAATGCAGACTTTGATTGAATGTCGTGCATTTGGAGAGCCCCTGATGTGCCTAAAATATTGAAACTCCCCACAAGTGACCCCATTTTGGAAACTAGACCCCCCAAGAAACTTATCTAGATGTGTGGTGAGCACTTTAAACCCCCAAGTGCTTCACAGAAGTTTATAACGCCTGGGCGTGAAAATAAAAAAATCATTTTTTTTCCACAAAAATGATATTTTTGCCCCCCAATTTTTTATTTTCCTAAGGGTAACAGGAGAAATTGGACACCAATGCTGATACCCTATATGTGGGGGTAAAACACTGTTTGGGCGCATGGCAGAGCTTGGAATGGAAGGAGCACCATTTGACTTTTTCAACGCAGAATTGGCTGGAATTGAGATCAGATGCCATGTTGCATTTGGAGAGCACCTGATGTGCCCAAACAGTGGAAACCCCCAATTCTAACTCCAACCCTAACCCCAACACACCCCTAACCCTAATCTCAGCCCTAGCCCTAACCCTAGCCCGATTTTCTTTTAGTTTTATTATTTTTCCCTAACTAAGGGGGTGATAACGGGGGGTTTGATTTACTATTTATGGCGGTTTTTATGTTTGGCAGCTGTCACACGCTAAAAAGACGCTTTTTATTGTAAAAATAGTTTTTGCATCACCACATATTGAGAGCTATAATTTTTCCGTATTTTGACCCACCGAGTCATGTGAGGTCTTATTCTTTGCGGGACGAATTGACGTTTTTATTGGTACCATTTTCGGGCACGTCCCATTTTTTGATCGCTTTTTATTCCGATTTTTGGGACGCAGAATGAACAAAAACCAGCGTTTCATGAATTTCTTTTGGGGGGTGCGTTTACACCATTCCGCGTGCGGTAAAATTGATAAAGCGGTTTTATTCTTCGGGTCAGTACGGTTACAGCGATACCTCATTTAGGTAGTTTTTTTATGTTTTGTCGGTTTTATGCAATGAAAACAATTTTATATAAAAAATAATTAAATTATTTTTGCATTGCTTTATTCTGCGAGATATAACTATTTTTTTTGCGGATGATGCTGTATGGTGGCTCGCTTTTTGTGGGACAAGCTGACGTTTTCAGCGGTACCATGGATATTTATATGCGTCTTTTTGATCGTGCGTTATTGCACTTTTTGTTCGGCGGTATGATAATAAATCATTTTTTGCTTCGTTTTTTATTTTATTTTTTTAAGGGGTTCGCTAAAGGGGTTAACTAATGGGACAATTTTATAGAACGGGTCGTTACGGACGCGGCAATACCAAATGTGTGTACTTTTATGGTTTTGCTTTTTTTATTTTCAAAAAATGAATTTATTGGGGAATATTTTTTTTTTTTTTCTTTTACTAATTTAGCGATTTTTAAAATTATTTTTACATTATTTTTACACTTTTTTTTTTAACTTTATTATATTGTCCCAGGTGGGACATCACTGTCCTGTGACAGATCGCTGATCTGTCACATCACGGAGACAGATCAGCGATCTGTCACAGGCATAGACGCAGACTTCCTCATGCCTGCGCTTTGCAGGCAGTGAGGAAGTCAGCTCCTTACAGGCCCCGAAGGTCCCCGTCGCCATCTTGGATCCGGGGGCCTATAGGGAAAGAGCCCCCCGCAGCAGCGCTGCACATTGCGCTGCCGTGGGGGCTCAGGGAGGCACGGAGAGAGCCCCTTCCCTGCCGATGCTTCCCTTTAACCCCCGGTATACCGCGATTGTGAGCGCCACTGATCGCCATGACGTACTATCCCGTCCCTGGGAATTAAGTCCCAGGGCACATGGACGGGATAGTACGTCTCATGGCAGAAAGGGACTAATGAGCACAGAGGGCAGGGTGTTCAAATCCTTTATCACGCTGAGTGTTTCTGCCCCAGAGCTTTTTAACCCTTTCATGACCGGAGGTTTTTTTCTCTGTTTTTGCGTTTTCGTTTTTTGCTCCTTTTCTTCCCAGAGCCATAACGTTTTATTTTTCTGTCAAAATGGCCATGTGAGGGCCTGTTTGCTGGACAAGTTGTGTTTGAACAACAAACAAATGGTGTTAACATATCGTGTACTGGAAACAGGGAAAAAAAATTCCAAGTTCGGTGAAATTGCAAAAAACTACAATACCACAGGTTTTTTTTTTTTTTTAACCATGTTCATTAAATGCTAAAACTGACCTGCCATTTTGATTCTCCAGATCATTACGAGTTCATAGACACCAAACATGTCTAGGTTTTTTTTTTGTTTTTTTTTTAATTTTGAATAGGGCGAAAGGGGGGCGATTTGAATCTTTATTTTTTAATATTTGTAATTTTTTTTTACCTTTTACATGCTTCAATAGTCTCCATGGGAGACTATTAGTTGCAGTTGTCTGATCGGCTCTGCTGCACACAGGCGATGATGATCAGATCGCCTGTATGTAGCAGAAATGAGCACTTGCTATGAGCACCAACCACTGGTTAGTGCTCATAGTAATCCAGCTATGACAATCATTGAGGTCTGCTAGATACCTCTGGTTGTCATGCCAACACACTGGTGACCTGCGATCAAGTGATGGGGTCACCGATGGGTGGGATTTCCGGCGCACTTACTGGAAGAAAAAATATTGGAGAAAGAGAAACCAATCACAAACTAAAATGTTTCTATACTAATGCACAAAGCATGGGCAACAAACAAGGAGAATTGAAACTACTAACACAGGAAAAGAAATATGATGTCATTGGAATCACTGAAACTTGGTGGGACAATACACATGATTGGAATACAAGACTAGAAGGATACGACTTATTTGCAAGAAACAGACTTGATAAACGAGGAGGAGGTGTCGCATTGTATGTTAGAAACGCGTATATCTGCACAGAGATTGAAACTTCAGAGACTGGGAGTTCTGTGGAAACTGTTTGGGTAAGAATACAAGGACAGAACAATGGAAAGGACACCATTGAAGGCATTTACTACAGGCCGCCTGTGCAAGCTGAAGATATGGATGAACTCTTTATTCATCAAATGGCCAAGTTCTCCAAAAAATATGACATAGTTGTCATGGGAGATTTCAACTATCCAGACATTTGTTGGGAATCTCTCTCAGGCAAAACTAACAGGTCAAGGAAATTCTTATCCTCTCTTGCTGACAACTTTATCTTCCAAAAGGTAGGGGAGGAAACAAGGGGAACTGCTACCTTGGATCTAATCCTTATAAACAGGGAGGAAATGGTTGAGGAGGTAAAAGTGGCTGGGACCCTAGGAGGTAGCGACCATGCTATTTTAGAATTTTGTATAACTAGAGGAGGAAGACCTGTGAAGACTCAGACGTCAAGGTTAGATTTCAGAAAGGCAGATTTTAAGGGATTCAGAAAGAGAATTGGAGGGATCCAATGGCTGGATATCCTTAAAGACAAAAATGTCCAGGAAGGATGGGAAATCTTGAAAAATGAAATTCTCAAAGCACAATTGTTAACAATTCCGAAAAGAGGGAAGAATAGGAAGCATTTAAGGAAGCCAGGATGGATGAACACAGAACTTAAGCACATGCTAAAAAGGAAGAAAAATAGGTATTAGACCTACCGGTAATGATGTTTCCAGGAGTCCATCCTGACAGCACCATGGAGGACGTCCTCCTCCTCCTTACAGGGACAGGAAACACACGAGAGGTTAAAGGTCACGTCCCACCCCCTCTTCCTCAGTGATTTGACAAGTACCGCAAGGTGGATGATGCTAATAACAGTTTAATGAAATAATCATATTACAGCATATGACATGTCGAAATACAACATAGCATAACATAACAGGGAGGGAAGTACCCGTGCTGTCAGGATGGACTCCTGGAAACATCATTACCGGTAGGTCTAATACCTATTTTCCAGGACGTCCACCTGACAGCACCATGGAGAGTACCAAAGCACCTCCTCAGGGTGGGATTACCGCCTGGAGAACTTTTCTCCCGAATGCGGTCTGCTGACCAGCCAACACGTCAAGCTTATAGTGCTTGCAGAATGTATTTAGATTGGCCCAGGTTGCTGCTCTACAGATTTGGTCAACCGAGGCCCCCGCCCGTTCAGCCCATGAGGCTGATACCGCCCTTGTAGAGTGGGCTTTTATGGACCCTGGCGGGCTAACGCCTTCGGCTTGGTAGGCGTCAGAGATTACCGAGGTAATCCAGCGCGCGATAGACGCCTTAGAGGCTTTCTTCCCCTTATTTTTACCCCCAAAGAGGATGAACAAGTTTGGGTCGATGCGCCAGCTATTGGTGGCTTCTAGATAGTCTAGCACCGCGCGCCTCACGTCCAGCGAGTGAAGGCGCTGTTCTTTTTTATTACGGGGATTGTCGCAGAACGATGGTAACACTACCTCCTGGTTTAGATTCTTTGAGGAGACTACCTTCGGGGTAAATGCCGGGTCCAACCTTAGGATTATACTATCCTCTCTTATCTGTAAATATGGGTCCTTAGTGGACAGGGCCTGGATCTCCCCTATTCTTTTGGCCGTGGTAATGGCTACTAGGAAGGCCGTTTTACGGGTGAGGGCGGAGATGGTTATTTTCTCGTCTAGAGCATAGGGGTCTGTACAGAGAAACCTGAGTACCAGGCCCAGGTCCCAAGGCGGGGTGAGCTGCCTAATCGTGGGGCGCAGGCGCTGCGTGGCTTTTATAAATCTTATTACCCAGGGATGTGAAGCTAGCTGGTAATCGAAGAAGGCGCTTAAGGCTGAAATCTGGACCTTTAGAGTACTAGGCTTAAGGCCTTTATTAAAACCTGCCTGCAAAAAACTTAGTATGCTAGGGAGGTCAGGGCTGCCTGCCACGAGATCGGACCTGCCGCCTTCCAGACAGAATCTTTTCCATATCCTTCTATAGATTGCGGATGTCACCGGTTTCCTACTGGCCAGTAGGGTGGATATGACCTGGTCCGACAATCCTTTTGACTTCAGGATGTCCCTCTCAGGATCCAAGCCGATAGATGAAGTCTTGCTGGGTTTGGATGGTAGATCGGGCCCTGGTGGATGATGTCCTTCCACAGGGGTAGCTCGACTGGATTTCCGACTGCCATGGCTCCTAGAAGGGGAAACCAGCTTCTCTTTGGCCAGTATGGAGCGATCAGCATCACTTGTGCGTGGTCCTCGCGTATCTTCCTGAGCACTGCCGGTATGAGGGCCAGTGGCGGGAATGCGTAGGAGAGGGATTCTCCCCAGGTCTGACTCAGGGCATCCACGCCCTCTGGGTGGTCCGTCGGATTCAGGGAATAGAACCTGGGGACTTTTGAATTCTTTCGGCTTGCGAAGAGATCTATGCTGGGGGTCCCCCAACGCTGACAGAGATGGTTGAAGATCTCTTCGTTCAGTTCCCATTCCGTCGGGCGGATCCGTTGTCTGCTCAAGTAGTCTGCTACTTCGTTTTGGGAACCCTCTAGGTGTACCGCGGTCACTGATTGGACTGTTCTTTCTGCCCAAGCGAATATTTTTTCCGCTAGGTCCTGTAGTGGTTGATGTCTGGGCCCTCCCTGGTGCTTCAGGAATGCCACTGTCGTCATATTGTCGGATAGAATGCGGACGTGACGATTCACTAGTATCGACCGGTTCCGCCGTAGCGCTTCCCAGACCGCGTAGAGTTCTCTGAAATTGGAGGATCTGGTCTTGATGTCTACTGGCCATTTCCCCTGGAAGATTCTCCCTTCTATGTCGGCTCCCCAACCCCACACACTGGCGTCCGTGGTGACTACCACGTATGGAGAGGCTGTCCAAAGTACGCCCACCTGAAGGTTTCCGGACCGTGTCCACCACCGAAGGGACTCTCTTACTTGTTCTGGCAGCCTTAGGGGTCTGTCTAGCGAGGCCTGACTTCTGTCCCACCTCGCAAGGATCTCTTTCTGCAGTGATCTTGAGTGGAATTGTGCCCATCTGACGCACTGGATGCAGGCCGTCATGAGGCCCAGGACCTCCATCGCCTCTCTTATGGAGCACTGACGTCTCAGCAGGTCTCTGGTTCTGGTCTGAATAATCTTCTGCTTCTGTTCGGGTAGCCAGGATATTCTGTCGGTTGAGTCTAGGAGGACCCCGAGAAATATTTTCCTGGTTTCTGGCCTGATGTTCGACTTCTCCCAATTGATCACCCATCCAAGGAACTCCATTACCGTAGTCGCTCGGTTTCTGTCGCGAACGAGCGCTTCCCTGGATCTTGCCACCAGTAGGAAGTCGTCTAGATAGGGTATGATCACAATACCCTGATCTCTCAGGTAGGCCACTACTTCTCCCACCAGCTTTGTAAAGATTCTGGGAGCTGAGGCCAACCCGAATGGAAGACACTGAAACTGGAAGTGGCAGGTCCGGGCTGGTAAACTGACCGCAAACCTTAGCAGCCTCTGGGATGAGGGATGGATAGGGACCTGGTAGTAGGCCTTCTTTAGGTCTAGGGTGCACATGACGGCGTCCCGATCTATCAGCAGGGTTGCGGATCGGACCGATTCCATCCGGAATCTCTTGTACCTGACCCAGGCATTCAGTGGTTTCAGGTTTATGATGGTACGGGCCTTGCCGGACGGTTTTGTGATCGAGAACAGGGACGAATAGTGCCCTTTCCCTCTTTCTGACGGGGGAACTGGTACTATGACCTTTGATTTTACCATGTCCTGAAGATCCGTCCACATTGCGGAGTCTTCCAGGACGACAGTGGGGGTAATATATCTTTCGGGGGGAGGCGAATAAAGTTCTATGTTGTAGCCTTTCGCGATGGTTTTGAGGACCCACTGATTGTGGGTAACTCGGGACCAGTTTGTTGCGAAGTGGCGAAGTCTCCCCCCAATACCTATGGCGTCATTGCCTCCCTGATCTAGAGGTTGATGAAAATGGGGGACCTCTGTCCCTTCCGGTCTGGCTGAAGGAGCCTTTATAGGAGCCTCTTCTGGACCTTGCCCGACCCCTGAACTCGGTCTGCCTCCTAGGAAAGGGGCCTCTCCGAAAGGGCTGGGGCCGCCTGGGTTTTTCCTCCGGGAATCCCTTCTTTTTATCGGACACCGACTCTAGAATGTTATCTAGGGCTGGCCCGAATACCCTCAGGCCCGAGAAGGGGATGGCGCATAACTTAGTTTTTGAAGCGTTGTCCCCCGACCAGGATTTGAGCCAGACTGCTCTTCGGGCCGCGTTGGAGAGGGAGCTGTTTCTGGCTGCAAATCTTACCGATTCGGCCGACGTATCAGATAGGAACGCCGTAGCCGATTTCATGAGCGGAAGGGATGCTAGGATGTCTGATCTAGGGGTCTTGTTGGTTAGATGCTCTTCCAACTGCCCCATCCACAAAAACATAGATCTGGCCACCGAGGTGGCTGCTATGTTGGCCCTAATAAGAGCCGCCGACGTCTCCCACGCTCTTTTTAGTAAGACGTCTGCTTTCCTATCCATCGGGTCTCGAAGACCTGATGAGTCCTCGAATGGGATAGCCGTCTTTTTGGTAACTTTAGCGACTGGGACGTCTATTTTAGGAATTTCCTCCCATGCCCGGGTTTCCTCAGGATCAAAAGGCAGTCTGCTTCTAAAGTCTCGGGAGAGTGTCAGTCGACGCTCTGCCTCCTTCCACTCCTCCTGGACCATCGTTTTGATGTGTTCACTTACAGGGAACACTACCTGTCTCCGGGCCACCAGTCCTCCGAACATTAAGTCCTGTCTGGACTGTGGTTTAGGGACCTCCTCTATCTGCATAGTATCTCTGAATGCTTGGACCAACCCGTCTGTGTCCTCCAGTCTGAATAGGTATTTCCTGCTCTGATCCTGTCTATCCCCCCGGATCTCGCCTTCTTCTCCCTGATCCGAATCCCGGAATTCGGACTCCTCACCAGGGCTTTCTTCCGACTCTGGGTCCGCTTCCCACCTTGGACGTTTGCGACTCGGCCCTGGGCTGGGAGACTGACGCCGTGCGAGGCTGGATGTAGAGGCCCGAACTTCCTCCCTTATCAGCGATCTCATTTCGGCTAGGAGGGATGGCTGTTCCTCGCCTACGACCCTTGAGGTACAGGGTCCGCATAGGGTCTTGTTATATGCGTCTGGCAGCTTTACCCTGCATACTGGGCACTTGACCGATTTGGAGGTGGCCTTTGCCGGGTCCTTCGTCCCCGAGGGGGATTCTGTCGGGGCTCCCCTCTCCTAATAATACAGAAGGGGCACCTATTCAGATCTGGGTTGGGGTAATGGGCGGGGGAGGGTGGTCTGCGCTATGCGCACTTACCCCTCCACCTGCTGGAGCGACCCCTTCCATCCTGGCGCAGTCACCGAAGCTTTCTCCCTGGTTCTCCAGAAGCGCGCTCTGCCTTAGGAGCACGCGATGTGGACCCCCCAGGCGAGCGGTCTGTGGTTCAGTGGCGAGTCTCAATAGCGAGCGCTGTCTGGCCTTCAGAGGCGAGCGCTCAGTGGCTGTCAGAAGCGCGCGCCAGGATTCAGGGGGCGGCGTCTGACGTCACCGGATGTGACGCGCGGCCTCTCGCGCTAGGCCGCCTCCCCCACTTCCTGCTCTGCGCGCGACTATGGCGGCCTCCTCTGTCCTGCGCCGTGGGGAGCCGACCCCCATCTGTCAGCGTCAGACTGCCGCTTCGGCCTCTTCGCCTGCAATGGCGGACTGCGGGGGCCTCGTTCCTGCCTCCCAGTGCCGCTGCGCCGGTCGTCCGTCGGTGCCTGCCCCGCCTGCAGCCTGCGGGGAGCCGACCATCACCTGCCATGCGGTGAGTCTTTGGAGCCGAGAGCCTCCCATAGGGAGGAACGGTTCCCTCCAGGAGCGTCGTCCTGCTCCTGGCCTTTGGGGCAGAGGGACTCCCCCCTGGAGAGTTTCGGCCCCGGGACCTCTTGACAGGGGAAGGCTTGGACTGGCCGTACGATCCCCTGAGCCCCTCAAGTAGCTTCTCGTGTGTCCCTTCGTGCAGGGACAGGAAAAACACTGAGGAAGAGGGGGTGGGACGTGACCTTTAACCTCTCGTGTGTTTCCTGTCCCTGTAAGGAGGAGGAGGACGTCCTCCATGGTGCTGTCAGGTGGACGTCCTGGAAAAAATGTTTATAAAATGGAAAGAGGGAGGCATATCTAAAGAAGAATATAATGCTGTCTGCAGAACCTGCAGGGAACAAATCAGATTATCTAAAGCTGACAATGAATTGAGGCTTGCAAGAGATGTTAAAAGCAATAATAAAGGATTTTGGGGATATGTCAAAAGTAAAAGAAAAGTCAAAGATGCTATAGGATTTTTACAGGATGAAAATGATGAAATGGCAAGACAGGATGTTGAGAAGGCCGAACTTTTAAATTCCTATTTTGCATCTGTTTTCTCTCAGAAAGGAAATGTAACATCAACTGTTCTTCACTGTCCTATTAAGGGAATAGAAGAATCCAGGATATCTATAAACAGAAAGATAGTGAGGAAACACTTAGCTAACTTAAATGAATTCAAGTCTCCAGGTCCAGATGAATTACACCCCAGAGTACTGAAGGAGATAGCAGAAGAAATTTTTGAACCCCTCTCCATAATCTTTGAAAATTCTTGGAGAACAGGGGAAGTCCCAGAAGACTGGAGAAGAGCAAATGTTGTTCCTATCTTCAAAAAGGGGAGAAGGTGGACCCAGGCAACTATAGGCCGGTGAGTCTGACTTCTATACCAGGAAAGATCTTTGAACAAATTATTAGACAACATGTATGTAAGTACCTGGATAAGAATGAAGTGATTAAACAGAGTCAGCATGGGTTTGTAACTAATAAGTCATGTCAGACTAACTTAATTTCCTTCTATGACAAAATCACTGATTGGGTGGATCAAGGAAATGCTGTAGATATGGTATATCTAGCAGCAAAGCGTTTGACAAAGTATCTCATACAATCCTTATTGAAAAAATGACTAAGTATGGAATGGACAAGGCAACTGTTAGGTGGATTCATAACTGGCTTAGTGATCGGACCCAAAGAGTGGTCGTAAATGGCTGCACATCCAGTTGGAAGAATGTCTCAAGTGGGGTACCACAGGGCTCTGTCCTGGGTCCTGTATTGTTCAACATCTTTATCAACGATTTAGATGAAGGAATTGAGGGTAAACTGATTAAATTTGCTGATGACACAAAGCTAGGAGGGATAGCTAATACTAGAGAAGAGAGAGAGGATACAAAAAGATATAAACAAACTGGAGAAGTGGGCAGCAACTAACAGAATGGTTTTTAACAGGGAAAAATGCAAAGTACTACATCTGGGCAAAAAAAAGGAAAAAAGCATATACAGAATGGGAGGAATAGGCCTAAGCAACAGCACATGTGAAAGAGACTTGGGTATACTAATAGATCACAGACTGAATGAGTCAACAGTGTGATGCAGCAGCAAAAAAGGCAAATGCAATTCTAGGATGTATTAACTGAAGCATACAGTCTAGATCACGTGAAGTCATTATTTCCCTCTACTCCTCTTTGGTCAGACCTCATCTGGAATATTGTGTCCAGTTTTGGGCACCACATTTTAAAAAAGACATCAACAAACTGGAGCAAGTTCAGAAAAGAGCGACCAGAATGGTGACCGGTCTGCAAACCCTGTCTTATGAGGAAAGGTTGCAGGATTTGGGAATGTTTAGTTTGCAAAAGAGAAGACTGAGAGGAGACTTAATAGCAGTCTACAAATATCTAAAGGGCTGTCACATTGTAGAAGGATCAACTTTATTCTCATTTGCACAAGGAAAGACTAGAAGCAATGGGATGAAACTGAATGGGAGGAGACACAGATTAGATATTAGAAAAAACTTTTTGACAGTTAGAGTGATCAATGAGTGGAACAAGCTGCCACGAGAAGTGGTGAGTAGAGTTGAGCGACTTTTGGTTTTTTAGGGTCGCGTTTCGTTTCGTGAAACCCGACTTTTCCAAAAGTCGGGTCGAGCAAGATCGTCCGATTATAGGGAAAAGTCGGGGTCGTCCCGAAACAAGAAACCCAATGTAAGTCAATGGGGAATAAAAGTCGGCAGTGAGAGGAGGACAGGAAACACACCTACAGTGCCCATTTGAATGCCAAAAGCATCAATTCTTCTTACTTAAGCTTGTCAACCTTAATTAACTTCATAATACAAGTTACGCACTGAAAAATGGGGGTTATTTGGCTAAAGTTGTGGGGGGGAGGGCTGGCTGCAGGTTTTCATGTGCCCTGGGCGAAAGAGCGCCCCTTTAACACATACCACAACTCATCATGCTCCGATACGGCAGAGAAATAGCGGTATAGTACAATGAAAAATACCTCACTTTTTACATCTCATGACGAGGCCCATCTATTTCTCCATACAGAATCATTGGTCCCATATAATGTTTGAAACAGTATATGATGAGCTCCACATAATGCTACAGTATATGTTGGTCCACATGGATGAAGCTCCACTGTCTTATGGACCCAAATAATGCTCCAAACATAATGGGCCCCATTTCTAATGCTCTAGTGTATAATGGGCCCTGTAAATGCTGCTCCAGTGTCTGATGTCCACCTTTGGAATGTTCCAGTGTATGGTGGGCCCCATCTATCATTCTCCAGAGTATAGTGCTCCCCAAAAATTGCTGTCCCAACATTGAAAACAATCAAATAAGTCTCCTCGCTAGGGAATCCCTGTACTAGCCTGGACTCCTCGTCGTCCCCATCTTCCATCTCACTGTACAGTATTTCAACTTTGCAAGTGCTGTGATCCTGGGCAAGCAGGGGGGGCCCACTCGTTGGCGACGGCACTGGCACAGGGCCCCTGATAGTACGGTGGTGTGTCTGATGGCGGGTGGGCCGAACCTGCACTTTCATCTGCAGCTTCCTCTTTGTCACCGTGTAAGATGGAACTGTATATGGGAAGGGTAACCTGAGTTTCATCAGGGTCAGATTCAGGCTGGGTAGCGTGCGAGGGGAATGTAGTGGTCTGGGTCAATGTACCAGCAGATTCATCGAGCAGTGGCTGGGCAACAGTGCACTTGTGTCGCCCCCAGGAGTACGGTTGCCACAGTGGCATTACCTTCTTCCTAGGGAGTGTGATGTCATGCTTGGGAGCAATGAAGGATCTCTCTAGCAGGTTAACTGATTGGGCGGCGTTATTCCCACGAGTCATGACCCTCCAAACAGCGTTCATGAAGGCAAAGTGTTTGATTTACGTGGGCAGTATGGTTGCAAAGCTGAACCTTAAAGGAATGTCCAGAAGGGCACCACCAGGAGTGGAGCCTACGGTTAAATTCGACTCCACCTGGGAAACCTCAACCATGCCAGCTACAGAACAGATGCACACATTGCAAGCTTAATTCCGTTAACGAACGAGACTCCGTCCTGCCCCGCGGTCCGAGTCCGGCTTACTAGAGGGACACGCGAGGCTCTGGCACATGAGATTGGCCAATAACTGGTGTGTCATGCCCTTACATGTCCGTGGCTGCATGTGCGCTACACTGAAAAGGCCAGCGTTTGTCGCTTACAGGTGCAGATAACCCGCTGAACAACGTTAGTGATGGGGATCACTGATAATTATTACCCGCGAACAATGATTTCCCAGTAAGTGCAGGTCAACCGCAGTTCCGGAATTAGGCCTAACCGTCATTCCTGAAAAAATGAAAAACTTACGTGTGCAAACCACAGGTGCTATAGCTTGCTTAACAGCTCGCCAGCCGTTCTCACGCCCAGTATGGATTACACGTGATTGCACAAAGGTGAGAAAGGGTACCGTATCCCCAGATAACATGTATGGATAGCGTGCACATTCAAAATATATGTCTATACATCAGGAGGCAGGCTCAGACGGTGTTAGGCCCAGTATGGATTGCACGTGATTGCACAAAGGTTAGAAAGGGTACCGTATCCCCAGATAACATGTATGGATAGCGTACACATTCAAAATATATGTCTCAGGAGGCAGGCTCAGACGGTGTTAGGCCCAGTATGGATTGCACGTGATTGCACAAAGGTTAGAAAGGGTACCGTATCCCCAGATAACATGTATGGATAGCGTACACATTCAAAATATATGTCTCAGGAGGCAGGCTCAGACGGTGTTAGGCCCAGTATGGATTGCACGTGATTGCACAAAGGTTAGAAAGGGTACCGTATCCCCAGATAACATGTATGGATAGCGTACACATTCAAAATATATGTCTATACATCAGGAGGCAGGCTCAGACGGTGTCAGGCACAGTATGGATTGCACGTGATTGCACAAAGGTTAGAAAGGGTACCGTATCCCTGGATAACATGTATGGATAGCATACACATTCAAAATATATGTCTCAGGAGGCAGGCTCAGACGGTGTTAGGCCCAGTATGGATTGCACGTGATTGCACAAAGGTTAGAAAGGGTACCGTATACCTGGATAACATGTATGGATAGTGTACACATTCAAAATATATGTCTCAGGAGGCAGGCTCAGACGGTGTTAGGCCCAGTATGGATTGCACAAAGGTTAGAAAGGGTACTGTATCCCGGGATAACATGTATGGATAGCGTACACATTCAAAATATATGTCTATACATCAGGAGGCAGGCTCAGACGGTGTCAGGCACAGTATGGATTTGACGGCCCAGATTACACAGCGGAGGAGCAGGGAGAGGTAAAGATTGCAAATGCTGGGGCCCTGCCCAAGCAAGGGGGGCCCACTCATGGGCGTCGGTACTGGCACTGGGCCCCTCATAGTACAGTGGTGTGTCTGACGGCGGGTGTGCACCACCACCGTCAGAGACACTTGATTGCACTATGAGGGACCCTGTGCCAGTGCCCGCTCCCAAGAGTCGGCCTACCCACCTGTCCAGGGCAACGGCACTCGCATGGTGTCGTGCGCTAGGTGGTGACCCCGGCCATGGGGGGGGAGGCAGCACAGTTAGGGAGTTTTAGAAAGTGGCATATGTTGATGTTGGACATTCAGCTGATGCAAAAGGCGAAATAGGTGAAGTCCCAGGAAGAGGTGGACCAAAGCAAGCCATTTTTCTGTCACCCTATGTATCATCAGGGGAAGGTGGGACAAAATCCTTGGAAACCCATGCATGGTTCATTTTAATGAAGGTTAAATCATCCACATTTTGGGTTGACAGACGGGTCCTTTTTTCTGTCAGGATTGATCCAGCTGCACTGAAGACTCTTTCCGATAGCACACTTGCAGCTGGGCAAGCGAGCTCCTGTAAGGCATATTGGCACAATTCAGGCCAGGTGTCCAGTTTAGCGGCCCAATAGTCAAAGGGGAATGACCTGTGTGGGAGAACATCGATATGGGAGGAAAAGTAGTTTGTAACCATAGTTGACAACTGCTGCCTCCTGTCACTTTCCATCGATGCAGTATTACCAGTTGTGTGAGCGGTATTTGAAAAATCAGTCCACAACATTGTCATGAAACCCCTGTCTCCAACGCCACTTCTGCTGTGTGCACCACGAACACCTCTGCCAAGCTGCCCCCGGCCCGTACGGCTCGTGTGAGAACCATCACCGCTGCTGTGTGCTGGGAATGCCTCAAGCAACCGATTTACCAGAGTTGCTTGTTTATTAGCCAATATTAGGTCAAGGTTCTCCTGTGGCATGATGTTTTGTAATTTGCCTTTATAGCGTGGATCCAGGATGCTGGCCAACCAGTAGTCGTCATCGTTCATCATTTTGGCAATGCGGGGGTCCCTTTTTAGGATCTGCAAGGCATAATCTGACATGTGGGCCAATGTTCCCGGTGTCAATGATGCACTGCGAGTGCTGGGTGGAGGAGCACTTTCTGGCAAATCCACATCCCTCCAGTCACGCACAAACCCTGTACCAGACCTTGCCACGCCAACATTTTCACTTGCCCCACGAGATGCATCCTCCTCCCCTAAGTAATCATCCCCATCATCATCATCCTCCTCCTCTTCTTCCTCCACCTCGTCCAGGAGAGGTCCCTGAGCAGACAATGGCTGAATGTCATCAAGGATTCCCTCCTCCTCTTCCTCCTCATCAACATTGGCTGCAGACGCCTGCTCCTTACGGTGCGTCAAAGTTTGCATGAGCAGACGCATAAGTGGGATGCTCATGCTTAGGATGGCGTCGTCTGCGCTTACCAGCCGTGTGCATTCCTCAAAACACTGAAGGACTTTACAGAGGTCTTTCAGCTTCGACCACTGCACACCTGTCAACTCCATGTCTGCTCTCAAAGTGCCTGGCCGTGTATCCTCCCACAAATGCATTATGGCCTGCCTCTGCTCGCACAGCCGCTCCACCATGTGCAGGGTGGAGTTCCACCTTGTTGCAATGTCGATAATGAGGCGGTGGTTGGGAAGGTGGAGCAATCGCTGCAGCTTCTGCATACGAACGGAGTGTACAGGCGACCGGCGGATGTGCGCGCACAGTCTTCGCACCTTCTGGAGCAGGGCTGTCAACTCCGGATAATTTTTGAGGAAGCACTGCACCACCAGGTTCAAGGTGTAAGCCAAGCAAGGTATGTGGCTGAGTTTTGAAAGGGCTATGGCTGCCACAAAATTACGGCCGTTATCACTAACTACCTTGCCTGCCTCAAGATGTACACTGCCCAGCCATGACTCAGTTTGTCGCTTCAAGTACTCGGCCAGCACCTCAGCGGTGTGTCTGTTGCCCAAACACATCATCTGCAACACAGCCTGCTGACGCTTTCCACTAGCTGCTCGATAGGGGGACACATCGTGTGCAACAGTGGCAGCTGCAGATGGAGTGCTCGTACGACTGCGCTCTGTGGACGAGCTTTCGCTTCTGGAGGAGAAGGAGGAGGAGGGTCGAATGCCTACAGCCAACTGTTTCCTATACCGTGGGCTAGGCAGCACTGTCCCACCACCGCTGTCCCCTGTGGACCCTGCATCCACCACATTAACCCAGTGCGCAGTGATGGACACGTAACGGCCCTGGCCATGCCGACTGGACCATGCATCAGTTGTGAGGTGCACCTTTCCGCTCACTGACTGCTTGAGTGCATGGACAATGCGGTCTTTCACATGATGGTGGAGGGCTGGGATGGCTTTGCGAGAGAAGAAGTGGCGACTGGGTAGGTCATAGCGTGGTACTGCATAGGCCATGAGTTCGCGGAAAGCTGTGCTTTCCACCAACCGAAAGGGCATCATCTCAAACGAGATTAGTTTGGCAATGTGGGCGTTCAAACCCAGTGTACGCGGATGAGAGACTGAGTACTTTCTTGACCTACTCATAGTGTCTGGGAGGGTGAGCTGGACTTGAGAGCTGCATATGGTGGAAGTAGCGGTGGACAGGGCGGACAGAGAGGGTTGATGATGGTGATGGAGTTGGTGTTCTTTCTGATGGCCTAGAATCAGTCTTTCGTTGATATAACAGTGGGATTCCCTGACTGCTTTGGCCTTGCAACAACACCTCAACATTTGCTGCTGTGCTAACCGGTGGGCTTACAGTGGGGGAAACAATGTAGCGTTGCTGACTACCTTCGTTGTGATCAGTTGCACATGTGGCACTTGAGGTTTGGTGTTGTGTCCACGCTTGCAAGTGCATGCTGGTTAAATGTCTAAGCATGCAACTGGTATTCAAATTTTTCAGATTTTTCCCTCGGCTAAAGGTTTTTGCGCACTTCTTAGATAACCTTGGCCTGATCATGAGGATTTTGTTCAAAAAAGTGCCACACTGCACTCTTCCTACTTTGGCAGACATTTTGCGGCCTAGCACGCTGTGATCTTTTGACCCTCTGGACAAGCTGTCCAGCAACTCTTTTGATGTTTGGAACCTGTCTTTGGAGTGCTCCGGGCCTGCCAGATAACAGCTGTTGCGATGTCGATGTCTGCTGTGGATGCTCCTCATCTGAGCTATTGGAAGCAGCACCCTCTTCCCCCAATGGATGCCAATCTGGGTCAACAACTGGGTCATCCATCACCTCCTCTTCTATGTCATGTGCACCTTCCTCTGTGTCACCGTGTATGGTGGTATAGTGTGCGGGAAGGGGCACCTGAGTCTCATCAGGGTCAGAATCTGGCTCTGTACACTGCGAGGACAATGTAGTGCTCTGAGTGAATGTACCAGCAGAATCATCCATCAGCGGCTGTGCATCAGTGCACTCCATGTCAGATTCATCTTGGCCTGGGTAGTTCACCATTTCACTTGATAATCCAGGCATGGTATGTGAAAACAGCTCCATGGAGTAATCAGTAGTATGGCCTGCGTCATCCTTCAATCTTGGTTGGGGTGAAGGACACAAGGAAAGGTGTGGTTCATGAACATGAGCCTCCAATGACGACTCAGTGCTTTTACTTTTTACAACTGAAGAAGAGGAGGCGATAGAGCTGGAGGCTGAGTCAGCATTGTAAGACAAAACTTTTTCCTGATGCTCTGGCTTTAAAAGCGGTTTGCCAACTCCTAGAAAACTAAGCGTTCGAGGCCTTATGTAGCCAGACGATGACGCAGGCTCAACACCTCCTGCATTCGGTCCTATTTTGCTCTTGCCACTACCATCAGATCCACCACCAACACCATCATTACCAGCTGCCAACCCCCCGCCCAATTCCACGGCCTCTTCCACCAGCCTTCCTCATTTTTGGTAGAAATGTAGACAAAATCCAACAAACTATATAGTAATGTAAAACAAGGTACAAGGTGTCTATAGGACAGGGGAGATTTTGAATTTCTGCAGACACTTGTGGACACTGGACACTTTTTGATTGTGTGAGGCCCACTGATATCTGAGCGCTATGTCACAGGCTCGATGGCACAGCTGTGACCAAAGTGACTAGAGGATAAGGGAGATTTTGAATCTCTGCACACACTTTTGGAAACTGGACACTTTTGGATTGTGTGAGGCCCACTGATATCTGAGCGCTATGTCACAGGCTCGATGGCACAGCTGTGACCAAAGTGACTAGAGGATAAGGGAGATTTTGAATCTCTGCACACACTTTTAGACACTGGACACTTTTGCATTGTGTGAGGCCCAATGAATATCTGAGCGCTATGTGACAGGCTCGATGGCACAGCTGTGACCAAAGTGACTAGAGGATAAGGGAGATTTTGAATCTCTGCACACACTTTTG
Organism: Dendrobates tinctorius; assembly: GCF_039654945.1. Classification (NCBI taxonomy): domain Eukaryota; kingdom Metazoa; phylum Chordata; class Amphibia; order Anura; family Dendrobatidae; genus Dendrobates; species Dendrobates tinctorius. Next base: position 43,966,698 of record NW_027361775.1, on the reverse strand, counting down.
GACACTGGACACTTTTGGATTGTGTGAGGCCCACTGATATCTGAGCGCTATGTGACAGGCTCGATGGCACAGCTGTGACCAAAGTGACTAGAGGATAAGGGAGATTTTGAATCTCTGCACACACTTTTGGACACTGGACACTTTTGGATTGTGTGAGGCCCAATGAATATCTGAGCGCTATGTGACAGGCTCGATGGCACAGCTGTGACCAAAGTGACTAGAGGATAAGGGAGATTTTGAATCTCTGCACACACTTTTGGACACTGGACACTTTTGGATTGTGTGAGGCCCACTGATATTTAAGCGCTATCTGACAGGCTCGATGGCACAGCTGTGACCAAAGTGACTAGAGGATAAGGGAGATTTTGAATCTCTGCACACACTTTTGGACACTGGACACTTTTGGATTGTGTGAGGCCCAATGAATATCTGAGCGCTATTTGACAGGCTAGATGGCACAGCTGTGACCAAAGTGACTAGAGGATAAGGGAGATTTTGAATCTCTGCACACACTTTTGGACACTGGACACTTTTGGATTGTGTGAGGCCCACTGATATCTGAGCGCTATGTCACAGGCTCGATGGCACAGCTGTGACCAAAGTGACTAGAGGATAAGGGAGATTTTGAATCTCTGCACACACTTTTGGACACTGGACACTTTTGGATTGTGTGAGGCCCAATGAATATCTGAGCGCTATGTGACAGGCTCGATGGCACAGCTGTGACCAAAGTGACTAGAGGATAAGGGAGATTTTGAATCTCTGCACACACTTTTGGACACTGGACACTTTTGGATTGTGTGAGGCCCAATGAATATCTGAGCGCTATGTGACAGGCTCGATGGCACAGCTGTGACCAAAGTGACTAGAGGATAAGGGAGATTTTGAATCTCTGTACACACTTTTGGACACTGGACACTTTTGGATTGTGTGAGGACCAATGAATATCTGAGCGCTATGTGACAGGCTCGATGGCACAGCTGTGACCAAAGTGACTAGAGGATAAGGGAGATTTTGAATCTCTGCACACACTTTTGGACACTGGACACTTTTGGATTGTGTGAGGCCCAATGAATATCTGAGCGCTATGTGACAGGCTCGATGGCACAGCTGTGACCAAAGTGACTAGAGGATAAGGGAGATTTTGAATCTCTGCACACACTTTTGGACACTGGACACTTTTGGATTGTGTGAGGCCCACTGATATCTGAGCGCTATGTCACAGGCTCGATGGCACAGCTGTGACAAAAGTGACTAGAGGATAAGGGAGATTGGATTTCTTTTAAAAAAGCAGTTTGCGGAGCAGTGGGTAAACAGCAATGCAGGAATGTCAGGAAGCCTTAGAAGGCAGCCCAACAACCAACACCACTGATACACCACTATATAGCCTCCCCTTGCACTGCACACACAGTGACTGATGTGTTGTGCAGGCCAAATCGCTAGCAGCAGAAGCAGTTTTTTTGTCTTCTTCCCTGCCTAACGCTCTCCCTACAGAATCAGCAACCTCTCCCTATACTGAGATCGGCAGAAGTAAGATGGCGGTCGGCGTGCACGCCCTTTTATACCCCCTGTGACGCCCACCAAAGCAAGCCAATCACTTGCATGCCCTTCTGAAAGATGGTGGTGACCCCTGCCTATGTCATCACGTTGCCCACAGTGTCCGTGGATCCTGATTGGCTGAAAAAGAGCGCAAAACAAACTTTTGAAACGCGACTTTGGCGCGTAAGTCGCCGACCTCGTGGCCGACCTTATCCTAGGGTCGGGTTCCTTTTCATGAAACCCGACTTTGCTAAAAGTCGGGGACTTTTGAATTTTTTTGACCCGTTTCGCTTAACTCTAGTGGTGAGTTCTCCTTCAATGGAAGTCTTCAAACAGAGGCTGGACAGACATCTGACTGGGATGATTTCGCGAATCCTGCTTTGAGCAGGGGGTTGGACCAGATGGCCCAGGAGGTCCCTTCCAACTCTACGATTCTATGATTCTATGAAGCGAGAGTTAAATGCCGCTGTCAGAGATTGACAGGGGCATTTAACAAGTTAACAGCCGCAGGTTAATCGCGATTCGACCCACTGCTGTTAGAGGCACATGTAAGCTGTACAAAACAGCTGACATGCTGGGAAAGAGGTGGGCTCAGCGCCAGAGACAACATCAAAGGGAGGGATTCTGACATGCGCGTACTATTACGTCCAACATCAGAAAGGGATTAACAGAATAGTGGCCCGCACAATCACTCCAGACAGTATGATAGCACCCATAACGCTCCACACCATATGGTGAACCCCACACGATCCTACACGCTGCATAAAGGCCCACACACATAATAGCCCCACTAGCTATCCAGACCAGTATAATGGCCCCCATAGAGCCCTCCACACAGTATAATGACCCCCACACAGCCCTCTCTTCACTCTCTTGGTCTTGTGTTAGAGATGACAGAAGGAAGAAGGAGTTTTTTAATACAAATGTGCAGTGGAAATAGGGGAAAGCATGTCAGACAGGGACCAGAATACAGGCTATAGAAAAGGGGCTGATACATGAACACAAGTGAAGCCAGTAGCACCCAGATGCACACAGACCTCACATTCATCATTTATTACAAGAGGCAACACCCCCACAAGAGAAAAAAATGAAACTTAGATTAGGCCACAACTAGGAAATCTGAAAATGAAGGAAGGAATGAAGATTTCAGAAATGTAGTGAAATTTTATTAACTAAAGCCATCCTCATGTCAAAATAATTTTTACATCTCAAAAGGTACCCCCAATAGCTTTAAAAAACAAAAAAAAAAAAATCATATTGGTGTATACCGTAAAACAAACATGTTCCGTTTTCTACATATACAAGAATTAAAAATCTAGCTTTGACAACAACCTCTGCTTTCTGTCCATATAGGTCCAACACTAGCCAGAATTCAGTATTATCAGGGAAACCTGCCTACAATCTAATGTCTTTCTACGTATTGGGGAGAGGTATGTAGTGGGTTTCAACTAGAGATGAGTGAATTTGATCAGGTTCCCTCTTATTCGGCAAGCTATATCGCTTGCTGAATAAGCTGCAGAGGGAACCCGGCTTCCTGGATTGAGGAGTTTATCAGCATGATCGGCTCCACAGCTTCATGTGTCATGGCTGTGTCACAGTCACAGCACATGCATGAAGAGCAGTGTGTTGGGCTCTCCATGCATGTGTAAGAAGAAGGACCGTGCCGTGGGTACCTGTTCTGTGCCATTTCTGAAACTGTCGGGGTTGTCTCTTCTGTTGTCCGGGGGAAAGCCTAAGGGACCGGACCAATCCTTGCATGCGGAAGCAGGGGGTGTGGATAAGGATTTACAGCCTCAGCGCACACCGAAACAGGCAGACTTGGTGGGAACAGACAGCACGCAGCAGAGACCAGTGAAGAAAAACATGCAGTTCCAGGCCTACGAGTACCGTGCATGTGCCACCTAAGAGAAACCGGGTGCAGGACCGCCATCTACGCCCCAATTCCCCAGTGTATATCCGCCGGACCACGTTGGGCTCAGAAGCGGAGGCCCACAATCCCCCGGCCACATCAGTATATCGACTAGGGGCTCAGTGGAAGGTACCGGAAACCAACTGCTGCCACCACAAGACGGATACTCATTATCTCCAGGACCCCATCAGACAAGTGCTGCGCCAACCGCTTTTGGCAGCATCACCTGCTCTGTGATTTAACCCATCCTGAGAAACCTCTGACAGGATAAGTTGACCCAACAAGAACTGTTAATACCCTTTCTACTGTTCTTTAACTCTGCTAAAGTAAAGTTATTAACTCTTGCTCTGCCTTCTGTCTGAAACTGCTTCTCGCAACCTGCTCACACATGAGCTGTGACTGTGACTCAGCCGTGACACATGCAGCTGCTGCGCCGATCAGCCAGCGCGATCCAGGAAGCCAAACAAATAAGCTCATCTCTAGTTTCAACCCATTCACTTCTACGGCTTTTCCTTATAAGCTGACATACTTGGGAATGTTTACAGGAAAGCAGAAAATATTGCTGCTGGTTTCCAGGGAAAATATAGTCATCTGGATATTATGAGCAAAGTTTCAGTTTTTTGGTTGCCCCTTCATGGTCTACATTATGTAGAGCTGCTGATTTATGAAACACTTTAAAAAAAACCTACTTTCTTTAAAATGAGTAGTAGCAGGCCTTGGCATTCAGAATCATATCGATAGGTCAAGATACATCACGGTCATAAAATATAAATAGAGTATTTTAACAAGTGAAGGATGAGCGGTGGGTGGCAACAGAAGGAAGAACATCTTATGACCCCTTTTTAATTTCACTAGTTGATATGATAAGCTCTTAAGATCACCCATCTTATGCACAGCTCAAAAAAAAAAAAAAAGATTTCTAAAGTCTCATGCACAAACTGCTTGTTTTTTCCTTGTAGATTTTAAGAAGTTACCCATTACTAGCATGTCAATTCTTGTAGTGTTTTTGCAGCATTTTCATTTAATGCGGGAAAAAACTCAAAAAAACATGACAAAAGCACATTTTATGCAGTGTCTTCGGTGCAGAAATGTCAGCTTCAAATGCTTAATGGGTGCACATACCCAAATACAGGTATACTTATTGAATAAAAGGTTTATGATGTTCATCAATAGTTTAAGGGATTAAATGAAAAAAAATAATTGTCAATTTGTAAATGTAAGGCAGGCAAAAGCAAAAAGCTTGGGAAGAGTGGCAGACAAAACTGACTTGCTGATTGACCAAACATTTTAGAGGATTTCAGTGTTATCCCCTTGGCTTTTACACTATCAACCATAATCTAGATCAGTTACGCCAACATTAGGTTGGATGACTGTTCTAATACTACTGAAAGCTAAAAACACGTGTCCCTAGGGTAAAGTTTGTTTTTTTTTTTTTGCTTCTGGGTTCAATGGGTTTTCCAATGAATTACATCCACAGGAAAGAAACAGCTGGCTGCTGTACTTGGCTTTCTCCATGAACCCCACAGACTTTAACTGGAGCAACATCTCACACCCAAAGCCATATTGCTCCATTTAAATTGCTTCCATAGTGATGAAACACAGGGGTTTCGGACCCCCATTCTACTGATAAGTGGGGGTTCAATTACTGTGGCTCCCAGAAGTAAGACATTCTGTGGCCATTTCAGTTATTACAACCTAAATACTCTAGGTAACAGAGAGGAATTCCTGTCTGTACAATGTTTTTATTTTTTTTTTTAAATGCATTAATTTTAAAAGACCTCATTCCTACTTGACATCTTTTTTTACTTCTTTACAGTGCTATTCTTCCTTAGAAGCATTGTTTCTGTAATTTAATATCTTCATAAACCAGATGGACCTTTTCATGGCACCAAATCAATGCCTTCCGTATCAATCTGTACTACGGTGGCTAGTCTCTGACCTTTTCTTTTTGCATTGTGTACCAACCTATCACAAAGGCCAGTATTGTCACTTGACGATAGGGGGCCCAAATGCAAAATCACCAACATCAATATTCAAATATTGAAGAATAAAACATTGTGCTGCTGTCATCTGGTGGTGTGGAAAAGTAGGGGCTAATTCAAACTTTGCTGACAGGCTCACTTTGATAAAAATGAACACTTGGTTGACAGGCAAAGGCGCATGTCTTTTTGACACTCCAGTTGATTGTAGAAAAAAAGAAAAGTTCCAGCTTCCAGGATAATAACTTTTTATTCCAAAATATAGATATAAAATTCCATATACAGCTTTCTCCCCATATGCAAATGGACGTATGTCGGGCACTGAATCAGCTACGCATTTCGACGCTTAGTGGATCTTTTTCACAGCTGAAAAATTATTGACATGACGCAAGTCTTATATTTTTCAAGGACCAATAGAAATGACAACTGCTGTCACATGATTAAATTGACAGGTCCTGCCCGCATTTGTCTACATAATGCAAGATTGCATTATACTAATTCATTAAAATACAATACAGAAACAAATTTAACATATGTTATAATACAGAAATAATTAATAATACATGATTTTGTTTCTTTTGTTTAAACCGCTGGGATATCTAGAGCCTAAATATAGGATCCAGAATGCTTGTGAGAAGCCTTTTTTTTCCTTCTATCTCCTCCATGTTTGGAGCTTTTAACACATTCTATTCCAACAATTGACATAGTTTCTAAATAACCATTATGTTGTGTCAGGATATGATTAGAGGCCATGGATATATTGCGCATATTTGTATTATTGTTTTCCACGTTCCTGATATGCTCTAAAATACAAGTTAACTTTCTTGTTGTGCAGCCTATATATGACAAATTGCATTTATCACAGTATATTTTATATACTACATTTTCAGTATTGCAGTTAATAAACTGTTTAATGCTAAATGTTTGAGTATTGTAAAAAGAAACTGCATGGATAATCAAACTAAAAATAAACCAGGGGAAGAGTCTTGAGGAGATCATTTGCATATTCCCAGTGCCTTCTGGGATAAGTGAAGAGTCTCCGCGAGCTCAACGATCACTGGGCTTTGGCCGTTGCAGCTGAAAAGAGGAAATCGGAAAACCAGGGGAAGAGTCTTGAGGAGATCATTTGCATGTTCCCAGTGCCTTCTGGGATAAGTGAAGAGTCTCCGCGAGCTCAACGATCACTGGGTTTTGTCCGTTGCAGCTGAAAAGAGGAAATCGGAAAACCAGGGGAAGAGCCTTGAGGAGATCAATTGCAATTTTGGCTCATCTTTCATCGTTTTTAAGAAATCTCAAGATGGAAGAGGCCAGGAGCCATTTGGTGAGCTGCATTTCTTGCTACATGTTCACAGATTTACCAGTGGAAAAGCCAAACTTCAAATGCCACAAATGCAAGCTTGTGTCCCTGTTGGAGGAAAAGTTGCAAAATCTCGAAGAGAGGTTAGCTACGTTGAAGATCATTAAGGAAGGTGAAGAGTTCTTGGACAGAGCAGAATTATCTCTTCATGTTACAGAAAGAGAAGAAATTCGAAGTGCACCTGAAGAAACAGGAATGGAGACATGTGACGTGAATGTGACGAGAAGCAGGAGGATCAGGAGGCAGTCAGCACCCATACTTCTCAGGAACCAGTACCAGGCTCTCACGCAGGAAAATGATGAAGAAATACATCAGGATAAGACTTTGCCAACAAACAGCAACCTTGTACGCCTTCAGAGTCCTCCTGGATGGAGAAAGAAAAATGTTGTGAAGAAGAAACGGAGAGTGGTGGTCATGGGGGATTCCCTGTTGAGAGGAACAGAGGCCGCTATCTGCAGACCGGATATAACTTCAAGAGAAATGTGCTGTCTTCCAGGTGCAAAAATTAAAGATGTGTCTGACAGAATATCAGGACTCTTCAGACCTACAGATGACTACCCATTCCTGCTACTACATGTGGGGACAAATGACACCGCAAGAAACGACCTGGAAACCATCTGCAGAGACTTTAAAGACTTAGGCAAGAAAGTGAAAGAACTGGGAGCGCAGGTGGTCTTCTCTTCCATCCTCCCAGTGGATGGCCATGGAACAAGGAGGTGGAATAAGATTCTGCAGGTGAACAACTGGCTACGTCGATGGTGCCGTCAGCAACGATTTGGATTTCCGGATCACGGAGTGAACTACTTATACGATGGACTACTTGCTAGAGATGGGGTGCACCTTACGAAGACTGGAAAGCATGTATTTGGAAGTCGCCTTGCTACACTTGTAAGGAGAGCTTTAAACTAGAACAACATGGGAAGGGAAGCGAAAGACCAGAAAAAGCCATACACCTGACAAATGCTATTGAGAACTCTGCTATTAGAAGTGGAAAGGAAGAACAAAGACGAAAGAATCTAATTAATAAAAATATTGGAGAAAGAGAAACCAATCACAAACTAAAATGTTTCTATACTAATGCACAAAGCATGGGCAACAAACAAGGAGAATTGGAAATACTAACACAGGAAAAGAAATATGATGTCATTGGAATCACTGAAACTTGGTGGGACAATACACATGATTGGAATACAAGACTAGAAGGATACAACTTATTTGCAAGAAACAGACTTGATAAACGAGGAGGAGGTGTTGCATTGTATGTTAGAAACGCGTATATCTGCACAGAGATTGAAACTTCAGAGACTGGGAGTTCTGTGGAAACTGTTTGGGTAAGAATACAAGGACAGAACAATGGAAAGGACACCATTGTAGGCATTTACTACAGGCCGCCTGTGCAAGCTGAAGATATGGATGAACTCTTTATGCATCAAATGGCCAAGTTCTCCAAAAAATATGACATAGTTGTCATGGGAGATTTCAACTATCCAGACATTTGTTGGGAATCTCTCTCAGGCAAAACTAACAGGTCAAGGAAATTCTTATCCTCTCTTGCTGACAACTTTATCTTCCAAAAGGTAAGGGAGAAAACAAGGGGAACTGCTACCTTGGATCTAATCCTTATAAACAGGGAGGAAATGGTTGAGGAGGTAAAAGTGGCTGGGACCCTAGGAGGTAGCGACCATGCTATTTTAGAATTTTGGATAACTAGAGGAGGAAGACCTGTGAAGACTCAGACGTCAAGGTTAGATTTCAGAAAGGCAGATTTTAAGGGATTCAGAAAGAGAATTGGAGGGATCCAATGGCTGGATATCCTTAAAGACAAAAAAAATGTCCAGGAAGGATGGGAAATCTTTAAAAATGAAATTCCCAAAGCACAGTTGTTAACAATTCTGAAAATAGGGAAGAATAGGAAGCATTTAAGGAAACCAGGATGGATGAACACAGAACTTAAGCACATGCTAAAAAGGAAGAAAAAAATGTTTATAAAATGGAAAGAGGGAGGCCTATCTAAAAGAAGAATATAATGCTGTCTGCAGAACCTGCAGGGCACAAATCAGATTATCTGAAGCTGAAATTGAATTGAGGCTTGCAAGAGATGTCAAAAGCAATAATAAAGGATTTTGGGGATATGTCAAAAGTAAAAGAAAAGTCAAAGATGCTATAGGATTTTTACAGGATGAAAATGATGAAATGGTAAGACAGGATGTTGAGAAGGCTGAACTTTTAAATTCCTATTTTGCATCTGTTTTCTCTCAGAAAGGAAATGTAACATCAACTGTTATTCACTGTCCTATTAAGGGAATAGAAGAATCCAGGATATCTATAAACAGAAAGATAGTGAGGAAACACTTAGCTAACCTAAATGAATTCAAGTCTCCAGGTCCAGATGAATTACACCCCAGAGTACTGAAGGAGATAGCAGAAGAAATTTTTGAACCCCTCTCCATAATCTTTGAAAATTCTTGGAGAACAGGAGAAGTGCCAGAAGACTGGAGAAGAGCAAATGTTGTTCCTATCTTCAAAAAGGGGAAGAAGGTAGACCCAGGCAACTATAGGCCGGTGAGTCTGACTTCTATACCAGGAAAGATCTTTGAACAAATTATTAAACAACATGTATGTCAATACCTGGATAAGAATGAAGTGATTAAACAGAGTCAGCATGGGTTTGTAACTAATAAGCCATGTCAGACTAACTTAATTTCCTTCTATGACGGTATCACTGATTGGGTGGATCAAGGAAATGCTGTAGATATAGTATTTCTTGACTTCAGCAAAACATTTGACAAAGTCTCTCATACAATCCTTATTGAAAAAATGAATAAGTATGGAATGGACAAGGCAACTGTTAGGTGGATTCATAACTGGCTTAGTGATCGGACCCAAAAAGTGGTCGTAAATGGCTGCACATCCAGTTGGAAGAATGTCTCAAGTGGGGTACCACAGGGCTCTGTCCTGGGCCCTGTATTGTTCAACATCTTTATCAACGATTTAGATGAAGGAATTGAGGGTAAACTGATTAAATTTGCTGATGACACAAAGCTAGGAGGGATAGCTAATACTAGAGAAGAGAGAGAGAGGATTCAAAAAGATTTAAATAAACTGGAGAAGTGGGCAGCAACTAACAGAATTGTTTTTAACAGGGAGAAATGCAAAGTACTACATCTGGGCAATGAAAAAAGCATATACAGAATGGGAGGAATAGGCCGAAGCAACATCACATGTGAAAAAGACTTGGGTATACTAATAGATCACAGACTGAATGAGTCAACAGTGTGATGCAGCAGCAAAAAAGGCAAATGCAATTCTAGGATGTATTAACAGAAGCATACAGTCTAGATCACGTGAAGTCATTATTTCCCTCTACTCCTCTTCGGTCAGACCTCATCTGGAATATTGTGTCCAGTTTTGGGCACCACATTTTAAAAAAAGACATCAACAAACTGGAGCAAGTTCAGAAAAGAGCGACCAGAATGGTGACCGGTCAGCAAACCCTGTCTTATGAGGAAAGGTTGCAGGATTTGGGAATGTTTAGTTTGCAAAAGAGAAGACTGAGAGGAGACTTAATAGCTGTCTACAAATATCTAAAGGGCTGTCACATTGTAGAAGGATCAACTTTATTCTCATTTGCACAAGGAAAGACTAGAAGCAATGGGATGAAACTGAATGGGAGGAGAGACAGATTAGATATTAGAAAAAACTTTTTGACAGTTAGAGTGATCAATGAGTGGAACAGGCTGCCACGAGAAGTGGTGAGTTCTCCTTCAATGGAAGTCTTCAAACAGAGGCTGGACAGACATCTGACTGGGATGATTTCGCGAATCCTGCTTTGAGCAGGGGGTTGGACCAGATGGCCCAGGAGGTCCCTTCCAACTCTTCGATTCTATGATTCTAAAGAATTTGCTGAATTGCATAAAAAACTGAAAAAACGCGGTTATCCAAACTGGATGTTGAAAAGAGCGGAGAGGATTGCAGAGAAAAAGGACAGACCAGACTTATTAGTACCAAAAGAAAATCATGAAAACAGTTTCTTCAACTGTTGTTTGGATCCAGATGAGGTTCCGTGCTCCGGCTGTGGTTGGTGAGCTGGCCAGGGCTTTTTTTTCAGCCCGCTTTTTATATATTATAAATTTTATTTCTATAGTGCCGACATATTCCGCAGCACTTTACATTTCAGAGGGGACTTCTACAGACAATAGACATTACAGCATAGCAATAATCACAGATTATAACAAATACCAAGAGGAATGAGGGCCCTGCTCGCAAGCTTACAATCTATGAGGAAAAAAGGGAGACACGAAAGGTGGGTGGTAACAGTTGCCCTGATTGTATGGACCAGCCATAATGTTAAGTGTGTATCAGTACAGACACAGAGGGCTAATGGATGCATAAAGCATGTGGGAACATGATGCGGGGAAACTGGTTATGGTAAATCTTTTGGCTGTGCCACACAGGGATAGATTAGGTTAATGTGTTGAGGCGATAGGCCAGTCTGAATAAATGCGTTTTCAGGGTACGCTTAAAATTGTGGGGATTGGGGACTAATCGTATTGACCTGGTAAGTGCATTCCAAAGAATTGGCGCAGCACGTGTAAAGTCTTGGAGACGGGAGTGAGAGGTTCTGATTATTGAGGATGCTAACCTCAGGTCATCAGCAGAATGGAGGGCGCTGGTAGGGTGGTATACTGAAACAAGGGAGGAGATGTAGGGTGGTGCTGAGCCATGGAGGGCTTTGTGGGTGAGGGTAATAAGTTTATGCTGAATTCTGGAGTGGATGGGTAGCCAGTGTAATGACTGAAACAAGGTAGAGGCATCGGTGTAACGACTGGTGAAGAATATGATCCTGGCTGCAGCATTCAAGACAGATTGGAGAGGGGAGAGTTTGGTAAGAGGGAGACTGATTAGAAGAGAGTTACAATAGTCGAGACGAGAATGAATAAGAGAAACAGTAAGAGTTTTTGCAGACTCAAAAGTAAGAAAAGGTCGAATTCTAGAAATATTTTTGAGGTGCAGATGACAAGAGCGAGCCAGTGATCGAATGTGGGGGGCAACGGAAAGCTCGGAATCAAGTATGACCCCAAGACAGCGGGCATGTTGCTGGGGAGTAATAGTGGAGCCACACACAGAAATGGCAATGTCGGGTATAGGTACATTAGTAGAGGGAGGAAACACAAGGAGTTCAGTCTTTGACAGGTTCAGTTTCAGATATAGTGAGGACATGATGTTAGACACAGCATTTAGACAATCGCCGGTGTTTTCTAGAAAGCCTGGCGTGATGTCAGGAGAAGAAGCGTATAATTGGGAGTCATCAGCATAGAGATGGTACTGGAAACCAAATCTACTGATTGTTTGACCAATAGGGACAGTGTACAAGGAGAAGAGGAGGGGGCCTAGGACTGATCCTTGAGGAACCCCAACAGTAAGGGGAAGGTGAGAGGAGTAGGAACCGGCAAAAGATACAGTAAAGGAGCGGTCAGAGAGATAGTAGGAGAACCAGGAGAGAACGGTGTCCTTGAGGCCAATGGAACAGAGCATAGTGAGGAGGAGCTGATGATCCAGTGTCGAATGCTGCAGAGAGATCCAAGAGAATTAGCATGGAGTAATGACCATTTGATTTAGCTGTTAGTAAATCATTAGAGACTTTAGTGAGGGCAGTTTCAGTAGAGTGTAAGGAGCGGAAGCCGGATTGGAGAGGGTCGAGAAGAAAGTTATCAGAGAGATAGCGGATAAGACGGGAGAGGACCAGGCATTCCAGGAGTTTAGAGATGAAGGGAAGATTAGAGACAGGTCTATAGTTAGCGGCACAGTTTTGGTCAAGGGATGGTTTTTTAAGTAGTGGATGTATGATGGCATGCTTAAATGAGGAGGGAAAGATACCAGAAGAGAGAGAGGTTAAATATTTTAGTTAGGTGAGTGGTGACAGTAGGGGAAAGGGACTGGAGGAGATGTGACGGAAATGGGTCACTGATGCAAGTGGTTGGGTGAGAAGATGCAAGGAGCCTGCTTACTTCTTCTTCCGTGACTGGTTCAAAATCAGAGAGTGAGCTAGATGCAGTGGGGGAAGGAGGACAGTGCATGGTATGAGGTGATTTGGAGATAATTTCCTGTCGGATCTGGTCAATTTTTTCTTTGAAGTAACTGGCCAGATCGTCAGCTTGGAGCTCCGTGGTTGGGGCCTGTACTCTTGGGTTGAGTAGAGAATGAAAAGTGTCAAAGAGATGTTTCGGGTTACTGGACAGTGAGGTGATGAGGGTGTTGAAATAGGTTTGTTTGGAGAGGTGAAGGGCAGTGTTGTATGTTCGAAGCAAACTTATAATGGATGAAATCTTCGTGTAGATTGGATTTTCTCCACAGATGTTCGGCGCACCTTGAGCACCGCTACAGGAAATGTGTATGCAGGGTGTGCCAGGGTTGTCGCTGTTTGTGTTGTGGTGTTCTATTTATAGTGGGTGGAAATTCATCCAGGGCACTTTGAAGTGTTTCATTGTAATGCTTCAGTGCAGAATCAGGATATCAGGCTTTCTATATGTCTTTTTGACACTCCCCTTCCCCCCACAGCAGCAAAGACGTGCTTAGACATCCCTGCCCACTCTTTAGTAGTTATGTGTGGAGGTTGACCAGAATACTGATGGGTTGAAGCTGGTATTCCACAACTGGCCTCTGCCTCTCTCAGAGCCTTGCCAGCATGTGCAGTGTGGAATTCATGCTTGATGTGAGTCGCACACTAATCTGTGAGCTGGCACTTGCATGCGCTGCTGCCATACTGCCAAAACAGCGACAGCTATAACAAATATGGGTCGGTTTTCAGAAACCACTGAACTATCAAGTTGAGCACATGGGCCAAGCATGGATGACTAATCCATAAAACATTTTGGAAGGTTTTCTGGGAATTTTATATACCTTCGTAATGTAACAAGAACCACGTTAAACTGTATGGATGAATAATTTAATCCATAAAAATTATTGGAAGGTTTTTTTGGAGTATTATATACCATCAAAATTTAAACAGAAAGTACTTGAAATTCTATGGATGACTTCTTGATTCCAGTCAAATTTTTCAATGCTTTTTGGAGGAGTGTTTTAGATCACCAAAATGTACCACAAAGCACATAATACTGTATGGATGACTAATTTTATCCAGAAAAATTCTTGAACATGAACTAAACTTTAAAAATATTTATGTACTGGTAAGGCATTGTGGAAAGTAGAAAGACAGGGAAAAATTATAAAGGAGGGTCATCCGCAGACCTTTGAAAGGCAACAACTGGCAGGACGCATTCAAATATTTTTGAAGTGTAGTTGCTTTACTCTTACACTCAAAAGGCTTTGCACAAAATGCATAGCCAGGAAAAAAAATAAAGGAGTCTAATACAGTAATCCCCTTCTGATGTCCGCTGGTAGGCAGGCAATAGGAGATGGAACAGGCTAGGTTGTGGATAGCAAGTCCTTGTTTGTATTAATGCCTTTCTTATGTATGTTTGCTATTGGATGTTAAATCATACTTTTAATGTATATTTAATAAATGTTAAATTTTAGGTCTCTTTTTCTATGCTTAATATTATTGGTGTCTGCTTCTTCTCATTTCTCGTGGTTAAAACTAAAAGAGAAAGAGCGCAATAGGGTCTTACCCAAGTAAAATGGATATAAATCAAGCTATTATACTCACCAATAACAGGAGAGTTTCAGGCACAACGGAATAGAGGTCAAGCTGCTGCACATCCAAATGGCCACTCAGTGACCATAAATCATTAGATTTACAAAGAAAGAATTTTTGGATTTAAACGTGCGCTGCTGGACAAACGACTCCTTGCAGATATATATAAGTATATTATCTGCAAGGAGTCGTTTGTCCAGCAGCGCACGTTTAAATCCAAAAATTCTTTCTTTGTAAATCTTCTCATTTCTCGGGAGGCTTGGGGGACTGCCTCTACCTTATTCCTGGAGCCAGATTCCCAGGTGCCTGGGCTTAAAGCAACCTGGCTTTGAGTAGTGCTGGAGCCCCCAACATGTAGAAATGGTTAACAGCCTTCTGTGTCACTTGTACCATCGGCTGCTCCTGCATAGGAGGGGGATCTGTTGCGAGTTCATTCTCTGGTTCACCAGTTGTGAGTTCCCCTTCTGGACTCCCTCTGGTGGTGACAGGAGGTGGTGCGGCTGGTTTGATCGGTGGAGATCTGCCACCTGAGAATGAGGATGACGATTGGATCTCAGGATTCTCAGATTGGATTTAAGACAGCAGACGCCCTATTCAGTTGCTGGTGATTCCTTCTGGCTTGTCAGCTCTTGGTTTTCAGCTCTGTTCCAGTCATCTAAAGCTAAGTTTTTCTGCTAATGTTCACACTTGATTTTGTTGGTCTATTCAGTTTTTTGTGAGGTCTGCCAGCCCCGGCTGGGGGCTGAGCTGAATTTCCACTCTTATTTATCAGCATTTTGCCAATTGGCTTTTTGTCCCTTACTAGTTCGGTCTCTTTTTGCTCTGTCTCAGAATATTTCAGACTGCTGCTATAGTGGGAGAAGTCTAGTGACTTCAGGGTTAATTTTGCTATCAGAAGAGTTGGACATTATTTTTGTAGGGTTTTTTGCAGGTTGCAGACAGTGTCTTCCCTTTCCTTTCCTGTCTAGTTAGTTTGGGCCCCATCATTTGCTCAGCCTATTTTCCTGCCTGTGTTTGTGCCTTCATCTTGTTTCACCGTCAATACATGTGTGGGGGCTAGTTATTCTTTTGGGGTCTGCTCTGGGGCAGTTAGTTTTCCCTTTTCTTGCTTTAGGCTTATGTAGCCCCCCGGTCGCGACGAGGCGCCTAGGTTCATCGTAGGCATGCTCCATGGCTACTGCTAGTTGTGTGGTAAGATCAGGGATCTGCAATCTGCATAGTTACCAACCACTCTTGGTTTTCTGTGGCTCAGCTCGTTTTGCTTTTTTCTCCTCGGTGACCCATTCATAACAGGGATCCCCAAGAACAGTCCGATCTCTTGAGGGTGGTAGTAGCTCATCTCGAGCCACCACAAGGAGCCTCTCCCAGGTGCATTCATTCCTCAAGAAGGGTTCATCCTGCTCCCTCCCTTGCTTCTTGGATCACACAAACTGCATACCAGTGATGTTGAAGCCCTATTTTGAGAAACATGGCACTGGTTCCAGCAGTTAGCTATTGCAGCCTTCGAGGCAAGTGTTCCATCTCTACTGTAAGCTAGTTGAACGAGATGTGAGGACTGGTCCCATACTCTTCAATGGACTCCCATCTCTGCTGCTGGTTGTACCCAACGACCTCCCCTTGGGATGCCAACTGTCAGTACCTTGCTACTAGAGGGCCCACTGGCATTTCTTCAGCCCCTTGTCCTAGCTTTCCTCCCTGTCTCTTCCGGCCCAGCCTAGGACCCACAGTCAGCTTACCAGTTACTGGATCCTGCCCTCCTGCAAACATCCAAGCAGTGAAAGTTGCCGCTTGGATTCGGGCTTTGGTGCTTCTGGGAAAGAGGACAATTCTGGACCACAGGCTATTGTCACCTCCGCTGTTGTGCCAGATATTCCTCCGGTCACTCCTTCGAGAGTCTCGGTTGATTCTGCCATCTTAGTTTCCCACTAAAAGCGTTATACTGTATGGATGACTACTAATTGAATCCAGAAAACTATGCTTTTATGGAGTGTTATATACCACCAAAATGTACCACAAAGCATGTAATAGTCTACGGATGGATAGTCAATTTTTTCACCCCCACCGATATATATTTAGCAATAGACTGTAAACCCTAAGCCCTGCATAGAGACTGTATTCTGCCACTCTCTCTGCTCCAGCAACTGTTACTTCCCAAGCTAAATTCTGAATGTATCCGATACAAACAAACCACAGATTTAGCCCTTACAGGGCCTGTTAGTATGATGGTTCAGAATCGGAAACAGTATCATAAAATGGTAGAGTTGGAAGGGACCTCCTGGGTCTTCTGGTCCAAACCCCTGCTCAAAGTAGGTTTCACTAAATCTTCCCAGACAGATGTCTGTCCAGCCTCTGTTTGAAGACTTCCATGGAAGGAGAACTCACGACCTCTCATGGCAGCCTGTTTCACTCATTGATCACCCCAAGGCAGCATTTCTTCTGCGGTATTGCTATCAGTGTGTCAAGAGTGGGAGAAGAGGGTTGCACTGACAATCCAACACAATGGGCAGCACTTTGAACACATTTTATAAGTGGTTATAAACTTGTAAATAACTGATGAAAGAATAAAGTTATGTTAAAACCAAGCACACCACTGTTTTTCTTGTGAAATTCTCATTAAGTGTGATGTGTCACATGACCCTCTTCCCATTAGAAAAAATAAAGTTGGATCCAAAAAGGCCAGCTTCAAAATGGCCACCATGGTCACCACCCATCTTGAAAAGTTTCCCCCCTCCCATATACTAATGTGCCATAAACAGGAAGTTGATATCACCAACTATTCCCATTTTATTTAGGCATATTCATATAAATGGCCCACCCTGTATATCCCTCCTCAGCTCAAACCACAGATTTTCAAATTAATTCTGGTCTGGCTGTGGACGAGCCATTAAAGAACTTTGATCTTCTGTTGAAGCAATTCTTTTGTTGATTTGGAGGTATGCATAGAGTTGTTATCATGTTGAAAGATATAATTGCTTTTCATTTTAAGCTGTTTAACAGAGGCTTGGAGTTTGTTTATGCAAAATTTGGAACTGATCATAAATTCCCTTCACCTTGACCAACGCTCCAATTTCAGCTGCCGAAAAACAGCCCTAAAGTGGGTTGAGTGTTCTTTTCACTTGCACACAGAGACAGAAAAGGACCCTTGTGCAAGATTAATTTAAGAACCCTTTGTAGTCCCAATTGCTCATTATAATGAATAAATTCCACACTTTTTGGAGGTGGAAATGGAAATGGACCCCCTCACCTTTTTAGCCCGTGTGACTTCACAGGTTGCACCAATGATGTGTTACCCTCTGGTTCTCTTAGTGATGAGCAGTGTTGCCTTTGCACCAAACACAAATGCACTTTTTGGCAAAAATTCCAAAATGTATCTCATAATAATACATTTCATCTTATATTTTTAGCAGGATTTGTTTTGTTTTTTTGGTAAAACAGTCAGGTTTGAATATTTTTCATTGCAAGAAAAGTCTTCTGACTTGCCGTCCTACCCCACAAACCAGACATATGAATAGAGGAGATTGTTGATACGTGCAGCAAAGTACTTGACAGAAATTCCTACAGCTTTAAACTGTGTTCCAAATTATTATGCAAAAAGAGTTTAGGAGTGATAAGGTTAGAATTTTTTTGTCATTTAAACTCATTGATGGTAATGTGTGTCAGGGCTCTTTATATCACTGAAAGCAATTGCAGATACCTGTGCAAATTAGTTTGGCAGGTGTGTCCAAATAAATGCAAGACTACGTAAGAAGGCTGTTCCACATTATTAAGCAGCCTACATTTTTTGCCAAAATGGGAAAGAAAAAGGATGTGGCGGCTGCTGAGAAGCAACAAATTATGGAGTATTTAGGTCAAGGAATGACTACAATCAACATTGCCAAGACACTTCATCGTGATCATCGCACAATCAAGAAGTATATAGCTGATTCCCAGCACACACGTGTGCGTGCTGAGAAGGAAAAATTGAGGACTCTTTCCAACAGGCAATTGCGTCAGGTTAAAAGAGCAGCTGCAAAAATGCCTTGTCATAGCAGCAGACAAGTTTTTGAAGCTGCTGGTGCCTCCAACGTCCCCCGAACAGCAATATGCAGGGTCCTTCAGAGGTTTGCAGCTGTGCGTAAGCCATCCTGTTGACCACCTCTATCCACTGCACACAAGCAGAAATGGCTCCAGTGAGCCAAACGATACATGAAGACTGACTTCCAAACTGTTTTGTTCACCGATGAGTGCCGTGCAACGCTCGATGGTCCAGATGGATGGAGTGGAGGATGGCTGGTTGATGGACACCCCATGAAAACACGGCTAAGGCGCCAACAAGGAGGAGGTGGAGTAATGTTTTGGGCTGGAATCATGGGGAGAGAGATTGTCGGCCCCTTTAGGATCCCTGAAGGGGTAAAGATGAACTCCATAATCTATGTGGAGTTTCTAAAACAGCACTTCCTGCCATGGTTCAAGAGGAAGAACCGTGCTTTCCGCAGCAAGATCCTTTTCATGCATGATAATGCACAGTCTCATGCTGCAAATAACACATCTGCATCTCTGGCTGATATGGGAGGACAAACTTATGGTGTGGCCACCATCTTCCCCTGACCTCAACCCCATTGAGAACCTCTGGAGCATCATCAAAAGGAGTGTCTATGATGGCGGGAGGCAGTTCACATCTAAACAACAGCTCTGGGAGGGTATTCTGGCCACATGCAAAACAATTGAAGCACATACCATCCAAAAACTGACAAATTCAATGGACGAGAGAGTTCAGAAGCTTCTTTCGAACAAGGGGTCCTATGTGCAAATGTAACATCACCTAGAATAAAGTTTTGACTTGAAAACGGTTTGATTTCATTTTGTAATAAGCTGATAATGCTTATAATTTCACAATTGACCATTTTTTTGTTCAAAATAAAAATAAAAAAGGTTGAAAACTCTGCTGTGCATAATAATTTGGAACATGCATTTTGAGTGTTGCTTATTTTTAAAAATATACTGTTTTCATAGGCAGTTTGTTCAAAAACATTGCAATTATACTAGAATATAAGATGACTGGAAAATAACAATGACTGCAATTCATATAGGTTAGGCTAGTTTCACACTAGTGTTTTTGAGCGCAGCGACGGCCTGCGCACGGCCGCCGCTAAGCCCCGCCCCCGCCGGTAGTTCCGCCTATCGGCGCATGACGCTGCATGCGCCCTGCGTCCCCTATCTTTATCACTGGGGGCGCAGGCCGTGCGCAGTATGCGTTTGGCGGCGCATGCGCCTTTTTAACGGTGCGCCGGTGCAACCAAACTGCAGCAGGTTGCGTTTGGCGCAGGTCGGCGCACCGTCAAAAGGACGCATGCACCGCCAAACGCATACTGCGCACGAACTGCGCCCCCAGTGATAAAGATAGGGGACGCAGGGCACATGCAGCATCATGCGCCGGTAGGCGGAGCTACCGGCGGAGGCATGGCAGGGGCGGGGCTTAGCGTCGGCCGTATGCAGGCCGTCTCTGCGCTCAAAAACGCTAGTGTGAAACTAGCCTAATTTAGAGAAAATATGAGGAAATATTTTTTGCATAATAATTTGGAAGACAGTGTATTCTTGTATTTTTATCAATTTCTTAGGGACATTAATTCAAGATAAGGTAACTGTTCGCCAAATTTATACCAAATCTTAAAAGGCGGTATCCGGGACTTTTCAAAAAGCAAAAATATGTATCTAAGCACAAACAGGCAGGTTATTGCCTGTTGTGCACGGCGCTGTTCTCCACAGTACAGAGCGGTCACAAACCGTTGCTGCCAGAGATTCAGTTCCCTCTGCTGACATGATGGGCTGGGAATGCCAAGGTCAGTCTGGTTGACATCTGGCACCTTCTGTTAGGCAGCAGGGCTCTGGCTGTCAATCAGAATGACCTTTGAAGTCCCACCCCATCTACAGAATGGACCAGAAAAGAAACCTCCGCTCGGTAGACATGACGTCAGCAGAAGCTTCTGAATCCCCGGCATGCACAACAGGCAGGTAAGCTGCCTGTGATTGTTTAGGTACTTTCTTTTTTTTTTTTTTTAAAGTCCCAGATATCCCCTTTAATGACTATCTTCACAGTGATCCATGGTATATCTAGTGGCTTAGTGGAAACATACACCAAGGGAAAAAAAAAGTCTAAGTGCATTGTCTGTGCTTTGGATGGAGCGGAAAGACCGCTCCGCCCATAGCCCCACCCCTTCTGTACGTGCAGTGATTTCGGATGTGTTCATTGAACACATGAGGTATCACCGCACAGCATACATAGACTGGATTATTTACCTTGTGGAGACTGAGCGTCTCCGCAAGGTAAACAGACCTGCTGCACTCTAAAAAGACACATCGTGTGTCTGGTTTCATGGGTGTGTCACCCGCGTATTAGGATGCATAGTGGAGACGGGATTTCATAACAACTCCTCCACTATTGCTGTAACATCTGGGCGCTGTGGATTAAATGCTGCGGCTGTACGCAGTGTTCGATCCGCAGCAAACCCGGATGTAGTACGGCCCATGGAAACATACCCTTACCCTTCTCTTGACAGAAAACTTTCAAAACATTGAGATCCCTTTGCTGTGTTGGCTGTTTACAGACCATGGCTTTTGCAGGAAAATCCAACTAGAAACGCTAAACTTATTATAATTGGGAAATTAGAATCACTATAAAACGATGGCAGATGTTTATGGATTACCAATTAACACAAGTTTAAATGTAACTTGCCAATTCTGAACACAGTCACATCCCCAATTATGAGAGGGTGTTCACACTTAAGGGCCTGTCACACTAAGCGATATCGCTAGCAATATCGCTATAACGTCACTGGTTTTTGTGACGTTATAGCGATATCGCTAGTGATATCGCTATGTCTGATACTTACCTCTGACCGCTCCCCCGCTGGTTATTGCTGATCGCGCGAGAACGTCCTGGACCGTTTCTCGTCGTCAGCTTCCTGTGGTGCCGACGAGCGACGCGTGTCGGTCGCCCTCGCACACCCAGGGCAGCGGGGTACTCGGTACCGGGCCGGTGTCAGGGTGGGAATGTGTCACAGCAGCGGTGACCCGGTCCGTGGCCCTAGGCGCCCAATATCAATGGCGGTGATGTTAATGGTGTTAAAGTTTATTAGAATAGTTCGTGACGCCACCCGTGGTGTTTGGCAAGTAAGATGTTGAGCCAACGCTGCATGCAGATCCACTGGGACTGAAGGTGTGGTGCAGCAAAGATGGTGTAGCTCCCCACAGGTGGAGCTGTAGTCCCAGGGCAGAGTAGGTGCAATGTATGAGGAGAGGCGCAGAATGGTATAGATGTTGTTGCTCAGGTGTAGCGGTGCTGGAATAACTGGAGGACACCAGGGTGTGCGGTTCCAAAGCTTTACTCACTGTTTGCAGTTCACTCAACTGCCTGCCTCCGTACTGTGTTCTCCAGGTCAGGGCTCCAGCCAACCTCCAGGCAGGATAGGATTCTCCCTTCCACACTCCGCCAACATGTACCTTACTGAACGACTCCTCCAATGCGCCTTTAGGTGCGAAGCACTCGAGTACTTAGTTACCCTGGAATGCCTCTCTAGGTGTTCCTATTCTTTACTTGTATGACAGACAGCTGTAGCCTGCTTTGGGGACTCCTCACTGCGTCCCAGCTCTCTATTCAGTTGCTGTTGTGTCCCAAGTCTATGATGCGAGCAAGGCATTAGCGGCTTACTACTCCTCCGGTGTCTGTTGCCGGACATAAAGATCCAATCAACCTCGGGGACCGGGCCCCGGCCTTTGCACTCTCTGGACTGGAAGGGTTCTCTCTCTTTCTGAACCTGCTTCCCACCATCCTTCTCTTCTCCTTCGTTCCGATCTGTTCTCTCTCTCTCTTATGGAAGGTTAGGTTATCAATCTTATCAGTCTCCTTCTCTGGTCTTTCTCGTGCCAGCAGCCCAGATCACTGGGACCTGCTGCAGCACGTCCCTCAGACACCCATCTTCTCTCATCTCTCTCCTCTAACCAACTGCCTCTAACTCTCACTCTTCCCACTCTTTTATATATTCTCACTCCACCCGCCTCCCAGCACATCTCGTGTTACGAAGCAGGGTTTCACGAGGGGTGCTCTGCTAACCCCCAGCCTGAAACTGTTAGGTGGCCCCACTGAACTATCCTGTGTGTGGAATGCAGGTGTGGAGCGTGGTCAGGAGTTCCCACCTTACCTGGTTGGTGGGGCACTACTCCTTAGGAGAAGGTGCAGTACCTCTGTGGCGACTGAAGCCTCAGGGGCGCCACACGTGGACGCAGGCAGGAGGACGTCAGGATCGCCTCGTCTGACAGGCAAGTAGCGACCCCCAACCCCTGCTATGTCGCTGGTGAGATCTGACTGTGTGGCAGCTCACTAGCGACCACTTAGCGATGCACCAGCAATCCTGACCGCGTCATATCGCTGGTCGGGATCGCTGGTGCATCGCTAAGTGTGACAGTACCTTTATGCAGCCACATTATTTTAGGTATGATTTTTATTTTTCCCCTCAAAAGGAGTTTAGTTTTTCAATGGATTTATAATGATTATGGGTGACAAAAACCTGCATTTTACCAAGGATGTGTAGACTTTTTAGATCCACTTTATATGTCTCGTCATGGTAATAATGCTGCATGTGAGGCCTTATTATACATCCCCCTTTAATAAAACATGTCAAAGAGGAAGACCAGAAACCCGATGGCTTGATACTTTAACAAAACAATGGAGAGTGGAAAAAAACCCCGGTGGCTGACATTAGGCTTTCACAAGATTGATATTCCTATAGATTGTTTATCCATCAAGTCGCCACGGTTCGAGACGAAGCTGAAGGCTGTATATAAAAAACAAAACAAAAACAAACTAATATTTACAGTACCTTACCCCAATAGCATGCCAAGTGATAATGCACTGCTGTCTCTGGGCATGCAGGCATGTGTAGTGATGTCTCACGTTTTGCACCTGCCTCTTGCAGGCTGGAATAGCCTACCTAAGAATCCAGGCAAGGATCTGATGGCTCTAAGAAGAACAGTATCCATGCAAAGAGAACACATATCCTGTTAAAAGTGTTGCTGGCTATGCTGTCTAATGCTAAACGGATCCACCTGACATTTCCAGATGGTCAATCCAGCCCAGGGACAAGGTTCAGAGCAGTGTATCAAAATAATGCATGACATTTTAAGCATAAAATTGTGATTTTACCATGCAAACTGCATAAATATGTACCTTTTAAATAAATCTGTATCAAATCCTAGTAAAAAGAAAGCAAATCACAGTAAAACTGCATGTGGTTTTGGCCTTGCAGCATGAACTGCACCTCAAGCACACGTTGAATAAACCATTAAAAGGGGATATTCCCTTCTCCAAGATCCTATCCTAAAAGGTGTAATAATAATACCACCAAATATCTCCAATTAGAAATATAGTACAGTTTTATTTATTTTTGTCAGACCATGTCATGATCCCAGTGCAGGTTTTTGAGCTGCACACCTGGGGTTAATGTCTGGAGCTCGGTGCAGGTTTTGACCTGCACACCTGGGGTTAATGATTGTGGCCTCTTTCTGGTTCTGGGAGAGCTTTTTAAAGCCCTGGGAAGCTTCAATCCCTGCCAGTTATACTTTTGCATTTGGCCTAGTGTGCTGACCCCTGTGTGCCTGTTTGTTGCTATAGCTTGTTTATATGGTTCTGACCCGGTTCTGTTTCCCGTTGTGAGTTTGCCTGTTGATTTTGAACTGCGTTATTATCTCTGTGTATGACTCATTGCCTGTGACCTGACTACTCTCTGCTCGCCCCTCTTGTACCTTGCAGCTATCTGTGTGTGACTCATTGGCTATGTCTTGACTATTCTCCCTGTCTATGCTTCCTGGTAACTTTGTCTCGCAGTTACCCTGCTAGGAGTTCTCTTGCAGCTCCTAGCTCTGTGGAGTTTAGGCCATGCCCCTAACAGTCACGCGATTCAGGTCCTGCGGCTCTGAAGTACGCATCTACTCGGCTGCTGCCCGCTCCACAGGTATCTTTGAGCACTGTTCGCTTTACTCAAGACACGCGCACTGGCTCAGTGAGCAAGTTCAGTGCGGTGTTCCTGACAGACCGTCTGCTTAAGGCTAGTTTCACATTTGCGTCTTTGTGCGCGGGTAGAAACACATGCAAAAACACACATGCGTTTTTGCATGCGTTTGCTTTTTTTATGCGCATGTGTTTTATAGGTGTCACATTTCACAGGAGGAAAATCCTTAAAAAATCCTTGAAACAGACTCCACCAATGGGACACCAGTGGGCGTGAGTCATTGGAAGGGGGTGGTTTAAACCTGTATCTAGACATGTTTACTCTTAAAACACATGCGTACAGAAACGCAAGCATGTCCATGCACACGCCTGCATTCCCATAGACTGTAATGCGTTGTTTTGATGCATTCCGTGGGCAAGCGTACGCATGGGTTTGACACCTTTGGGTGGACCCAAAAATGCAACATGTTGCATCTGGCGTATCTAGATGCACACCTAGAAAAAACGCATGTGCACGAAAACGCAGACGAATGCATGCAAACGCAAGACCATGTGTACACCACGTTAAACATAGGTACGCATGCGCATTGATGCACACGATGCACTGTGCACAAAAACGCTAATGTGAAACCAGCCTAAGACATCTGTCAACAGCCCCATACTGTAATGAGTACATGTCCTGTCAAAAAACAAAACAAAACAAAAAAAAAAAAAACAATGGCTAGAGCTAGAAATTCTAATTTTCTAGAAACACTCGTTTCTTTTTAGCAACATGTTTAAGAAGGAGAGCGATCACAAATGAGGATCAAGATGCTCATTTGTCTGGAGAGCGGATTTTTTAGCAAGCTTAAAAATTATCATTGTGGACAGTACATTGTCCTGTGCTGCTGAGAAAATTATGTTCTGTGCGTGCAGAACAAATGTAGTAACAATTGTTCTCTGTGCATGTAGCACAGTCTGCCTGACCAAACACTCCACTAAATCACGAATTGACCTGACCAATCAGCGGAAGTTTAATGGCTACACAGAGGGCCTGTCTAAGTGGGCTCCAAGACCAAAATTCATCAAAACCAGCATTCTCCACATCACTCTTGATGACAAGGTATGATGTTGAAGTATGATTCATTAAGAGTTACACCCATTTTAATAAATCCAGAGCACATCTGAAAATTGTTGCGCACCTTCCCACAATACTTAGTCGAGTAGGGGGATGAAGTAAGATGTGTGGCGCAAGGAACACCGCCACTTGTCATGAATTTAAGAAGCTAGGGTTGCCATTCTCAGTCTCACCCAGCTTCTCCCACTTTGTTTGAGCTGGGCAAAATTCACTTGGGAATGTTAAGTTGCAACTGTGTAGCACAGCCTTGTATTGCGCTAAAATTTTGAGACTGCAAATTTTTAAGCTAGAATTCTAGTGTAAAACGCATGATGAATTGGGCCACAAGTATTTTTTCAGTATCACACATCAAAAATCATATCATCCAGATCCTGTATGGTACATTTACTTAGCTCCCCATAAGCAGGTTGAGGCACTCATGAGAAGTTGCCTGATCATTAATATAGGGGAAGCAGTACACTCTCCAAATCTTTTGGCAACTGGTTGGACAGCACTGATCTACTGAATATATCAGTTCAACTAGAAGTGTATCAGATTCAATATGAATAACTGCAATCTAACCTCTTATTGTTATTCAAGCTATTTCCTTTACTAGTAATCTCCCGATTTCCTCATTTTACCTGTGGGGCAATTGAGGATTTCAGAGCAAAAATACATCTCTCTCAATTATGTCAATCTTAGCTGTTCACAAATATGAATATTATTACAAATGACAAAGGAAGAGACCAAATGAAGTGGATTCTGAAACCTAAGACTTGTAAGACATATGAAGCCATCTAGAGTAGATGATACCCAGGAGCACTTACAGAAAAGTGAGCTCAAGCTCAAGAAATAGGAATTTTGTTTGACACTTCAGAAACTATGTAATAAATTACTAAAGAATGACAAGATGTAGAACTGACAAAGCTTTTTTCAAACTTTATTGGTTAATCAGGAGTTTCGATAAAAGGTGTGCGCATGGGCCCAAGCTACCGACTGGATGCAAGATGTCAGAGCCGAGGACCAACAGGATATTTATCTTTGCTCGCAGTTGAATTGGTTTTTACTTTGGGCAAGAAGGATGTTTGCCACTGAGAATGTAGGAAAACTCCCAAGAAAGTCTTTTTTGTAGAGGGACTCATATCAGATTTCTGATGATTTATTAGCCAAGGAAAAAGAAAGAAGAAAGCCAACCATAAAAGTTTATTTGGTCTTTGATTTTCTTCTTTTTTGAATCACATTGATAATTGCCCCTTTCTTAACATTATATCTCAGTGTTTACTATTTTTGGCCATTCTTTGTAATGTGGATGTGCGGCATGGTTTTAAATTAACTGTTTTTGTACACTATTTTTTGCTCCCATTATCATTCCTGTATTTTATTACAATTAAATATTATATTGTTATCGTTAGAGTTGAGCGATACCGTCCGATACTTCAAAATATCGGATCGGAATGGATCGGTCGATCTTTAAAAAAAGTATCGGTATCGCCGATGCCGATACCGGAAGTCCCATTCAAGTCTATGAGACTTCCGGTATCGGAATTGGAAAAAACCCTTTCCTGCCCTTGCACAGCCTCTCGGGGGTCTGTACGGGCCTTCCGGGGGTCTCTGCCGGCCTGCCGGGGGTCTGTGCCGGCCTGCCGGTGGGCTGTGCGGACTGACCGGGGTCTGTGCACGCTGTGGGGGTCTGTACCGGCCTGCCGGGGGGCTGTGCCGGCCTGCCGGGGGGCTGTGCTGATGTCCGGGGGTCTGTGCAGGCATCGTCCGATGGGACTACAAGTCCCATCGGGCGATGCCTGCTACCATGACAGTGATTGACACATTAGCCAATGATGGGACAGTAGTAGTCCCATCATCTGGCTAATGTGTTAAATGTAAAAAAAAAAAAAAAAAAAAAAAAAAAAAAACTACATACATACATACATACATACTACATGCTACGTACATAGTACATATATACTACATGCATGCTATATACATGCTACATACATGCTACATGCTACATACATGCTACATGCTACATACATGCTACATGCTACATACATGCTACATGCTACATACATGCTACATACATGCTACATACATACTACATGCTACATACTACATATACGCATCATACATACTACATGCTACATACTACATATATGCATCATACATACTACATGCTACATACATACTACATACATACTACATATATACTACATACATACTACATGCATGCTACATACATACTGCATGCATGCTACATACATACTGCATGCATGCTACATACATACTGCATGCATGCTACATACATACTACATGCTACATACATACTACATGCTACATACATACTACATGCTACATACATACCACATATATACTACATACATACTACATACATGCTACATACATACTACATACATACTACAAGCTACATACATACCACATATATACTACATACATACTACATGCATGCTACATACATACTACATGCTGCATACATACCACATATATACTACATACATACTACATGCATGCTACATACATACTACATGCTACATACATACTACATGCTACATACATACTTCATATATACTACATGCATGCTACATACATACTACATGCTACATACATACCACATATATACTACATGCATTCTACATACATGCTACATACATACTACATACATACTACATGCATGCTACATGCTACATACATACCACATATATACTACATACATGCTACATACATACTACATACATACTACATGCTACATACATACTACATACTACATGCTACATACATACCACATATATACTACATACATACTACATACATGCTACATACATACTACAAGCTACATACATACCACATATATACTACATACATACTACAAGCTACATACATACCACATATATACTACATACATACTACATGCATGCTACATACATACTACATGCTACATACATACCACATATATACTACATACATACTACATGCATGCTACATACATACTACATGCTACATACATACTTCATATATACTACATGCATGCTACATACATACTACATGCTACATACATACCACATATATACTACATGCATTCTACATACATGCTACATACATACTACATACATACTACATGCATGCTACATGCTACATACATACCACATATATACTACATACATACTACATACATGCTACATACATGCTACATACATGCTACATGCATGCTGCATACAATACATACATAGACATACAGTACATATAACAGAGTAACATACTTACCAATACTTGTCACATTGTTCCCCGAAGCCATTGTCGTCTACGGAATAAATATTAACATAACAAACCACTAAAATACTCACCCATGATCCGAAGCAGTCCACGAGTGTGTCCCACGACGATCTTGGGTAGAGAACTGCAGCATCAGCTGATGCTGCCGCTCTCTATGGGCTGCAGGAATCCAATGACGGAAGGTAGGTATCCTTCCGCACTGTATTCCTCCGCCACTTAAAAAAAAAATGTCCCTAGTCTCACTTTATGGTAAAAGCTGTGTGGGAATTTCCCACACAGCTTTTACCATAAAGTGAGACTAGGGATTTTTTTTTTTTTTTAAGTGGCGGAGGAATACAGTGCGGAAGGATACCTACCTTCCGTCATTGGATTCCTGCAGCCCGTAGAGAGCGGCAGCATCAGCTGATGCTGCCGTTCTCTACCCAAGATCGTCGTGGGACACACTCGTGGACTGCTTCGGATCATGGGTGAGTATTTTTGTGGTTTGTTATGTTAATATTTATTCCGTAGATGACAATGGCTTCGGGGAACAATGTGACAAATATTGGTAAGTATGTTACTCTATGTTATATGTACTGTATGTCTATGTATGTATTGTATGTAGCATGCATGTAGTATGTATGTAGCATGTATGTAGTATGTATGTAGTATATATGTGGTATGTATGTAGCATGTAGTATGTATGTAGCATGCATGTAGTATGTATGTAGTATGTATGTAGCATGTATGTAGCATGTATGTAGCATGTATGTAGCATGTATGTAGCATGTATGTAGCATGCATGTAGCATATATGTGGTATGTATGTAGCATGTAGTATGTATGTAGCATGCATGTAGTATGTATGTAGTATGTATGTAGCATGTAGTATGTATGTAGCATGCATGTAGCATGTAGTATGTATGTAGCATGCATGTAGTATATATGTAGTATGTATGTAGCATGTAGTATGTATGTAGCATGCATGTAGTATGTATGTAGTATATATGTGGTATGTATGTAGCATGTAGTATGTATGTAGCATGCATGTAGTATGAATGTTGTATATATGTGGTATGTATATGTTGTATGAATGTAGTATATATGTAGCATAATATATATATATATATTTTTTTTTTTTTTTTACATTCAACACATTAGCCGGATGATGGGACTACTACTGTCCCATCATTGGCTAATGTGTCAATCACTTTCATGGTAGCAGGCATCGCCCGATGGGACTTGTAGTCCCATCGGACGATGCCTGCACAGACCCCCGGACATCAGCACAGCCCCCCGGCAGGCCGGCACAGCCCCCCGGCATGCCGGTACAGACCCCCACAGGGTGCACAGCCCCCCGGCAGGCCGGCACAGCCCCCCGGCAGGCCGGTACAGACCCCGGGCAGTCCACACAGCCCCCCGGCAGGCCGGCACAGCCCCCCGGCAGGCCGGCAGAGACCCCCGGAAGGCCCGAAATGACGGCGCATCATGATGCGCACACACCGCGCATCATGATGACGTCATTTCGGCTGTCAATCAACTTTGAACTTCCGATTCCGATCCCCATGCCCGATATTGAAAAAATATTGGATGTCGGTATCGGAATTCCGATACAGCAAGTATCGGCCGATACCCGATACTTGCGGTATCGGAATGCTCAACACTAGTTATCGTACTATTTTTTTGACTATATGGTCTGCTTTCTTGTTTCCTGTTTTTCTTTGGCATATTCCAATTGTACGCGATGGACTATATGTATATTCCCGTGTTTTGTTCACAGGGCTAACATTAAAATTCACTGGATATTTTTCACCTTCACATTCTTGCACCCAGCCCCCATTTGCATTCCTTTGTTTTTGCTTTTTGATTTTATTAGTCATCTCAGTGATGTCAAAATCTTAAGTTGTCTGTATGTGCTCCTGCAATGCTCGTACTGAAGGTGCCACCAGTAGAAAGTCGTCGAGATATGGAATGTTACAAATCTGCTGACCTCTGATATGAGCCATGACCTCTGCCATAATTTTAGTGAATATTTGAGGTGCTGATGATAGTTCGAATAGGAGTACGATGAATTAGAATGGAGTTATACACCCCCCTTGGGCTACTGCAAATCTCAGGAACTTCCGATGGTTGAGATGGATCGGGACGTAATAATATGCGTCCTGCAGATCGATTGTTGCCATGGCAAAGTTTTTCTCCATCAGAGGAACTGGCAACTTGACCAACTCCATCTTGAATTTCCTGTAATAGATATATTGGTTCAGAGGCTTCAAATCTATTATAATCCTCTGGGATCCATTCTTTTTTTAATTAAGAGCCTGGAGTAGTGACCTTTGTTTTTCCCCATCTCCGGGACTAGTGAAATTGCTCCTCAGGCTAATAAGCTTCTGAGGCATGACTCCAGGGTGCCTTGGAGTGTTTGTGCAGAGAGTTACGCAATTCTTACCTCCTACCCGCCACAGAGTAAATTCTATTTTCACCTCTTCCTGTATGGATCTTAGGACCAATAGGTTGGTGGATATCTCCCGCCCTTGTGGAAGAAAGTGAGAAATGCCACCTCCTACTCTCCTTTGAGCGTCATGGTTTACTCGGATGCTTTCCCTGGGAGAGAAACAAAAGTTCTGACCTGACCTCCTTTGGGGTAGGCTCCACCTTCCTGTCTTTCCTTTACCTCTGTACTGAGAAGACTGCTCCTGAGCAAAAGGACCTCTTTTTTGGCACTTTTTGGCTCGGGCAGTGACTTTTTCTTGTTCAAAACCTTCTCCAGTAAGTCATCTAGAGCTGGCCCGAACATATATCTTCCTTTAAGGGGAATGGAATATAGCTTGATCTTAGATGCTACGTCCCCGCTCCATGACTTTAGCCACAGGGCTCATCTCACAGAGTTGAAAAGGGCAGCTGATCTAGCTGCTACTCTGAGGGATTCTGCTGAGACCTCTGCCAAGAAAGCTGTAGCATTTTGGAGAAGGGGTAGCAAGGTGAGGATCTGTTCTGTGGGGTCCCTGCTGCCAGATGTTCTTCCGGCTGCCCCAACCAGTGAAACATTGATCTGGCTATCGATGTAGAGACCGCATTTGTATTTAGTAATGCCGCTGAGGTTTCCCCATTTTTCCTGAGGAGTCCCTCCACTTTGCGCTCCAGTGGATCCTTCAACTGAGAGGAATCCTCAAATGACAAGGTAGTTCTCTTAGCCACCCGGACAATCTGAACATCTGCCTTGGGCCCCTCGGACCAGCATTCAGCCTCGATACTACCACAGTTTGCCCTACCTTACTTGAACTTCTGCCTGGGGCTCCTTAAGTAGGGTGTCTGAACCAGCGCCTCCCTCCAATCAAAGGGCTTTATCCCCCACTCTTTCCCAGTTGGTGGACTCCTCCGGTTGAGTCCAGCCGAGTCCTGCATTTTATTTTCCCCAATACGTTCCACTGTGGAATGCAAAACCGGAAGGGATGATCTCAGCATGCCGGCCGGTGTCTGATGTCACTTCCAGCCACCGGGACCGCATCAGTCTACAATGAGTGAGGCCAGAGGCCACACTTCCCTCACAGCACTGCGATCTGCGATGCAGCAGAAGGGGGAGGAAATGGGACCCGGAGAGCTCAGGGAGGCCTCCCGCCCTAGATCTCCCTCAGAGGTGCAGACTGGGGCAAAACAGCGATGTTCTGAGTCCTAAGGAGCCAGGAACAGCATCTGGAGAGGGAGGGAAAGACCGACCAATCTCTTGCTGCCGGCTATTAATTTTCAGGCATCTGCCACTGGCACAGAGCACAGAGGATGACCTCTTTATCCCTACAGGGACAGGAAAAACACTAGGGAAAGGAGGTGGGAGGGGCTATTTGACCTCTTTCATATTTCCTGTCCCTGTTAGGCTGTCATGGGAATTATTTGAGAAAATCATGATTTAACCCCTTTAACTTTTTTTTTTATTTTTCCGCTGATGATGCTGTATGGCGGCTCGTTTTTTGCGGGACAAGATGACGTTTTCAGCGGTACCATGGTTATTTATATCCGTCTTTTTGCGCGTTATTGCACTTTTTGCTTTTTTATTTTTAGTTTTTAAGGGGTTTGCTAAAGGAGTTAACTAATGGGACAGTTTTATAAGGCAGGTCGTTACAGACGCGGCGATACTAAATGTGTACTTTTGTTTTTTTATTTCCAAAAAATGAATTAGGGAATTTTTTTTTTTTTTTTTTTTTAATTTATTTAGCGATTTTTTATAAATTAATTTTTTACAATTTTTTTAAACTTCATTATACTGTCCCAGGGGGACATCACTGTCATGTGACAGATCGCTAATCTGTCACATCACAGATCGCTGTGACAGATCAGCGATCTGACACAGGCACTGCAGAAGGCTTCCTCATGCCTGGCGCTTTGCAGGCACTGAGGAATCAGGCTCCCTGCAGGCCCCTGAATGTCCCCGCCGCCATATTGGATCCGGGGACCTGCAGGAAAGGAGGCCCCACATCGCGCTGCTCCGGGGGGCTCAGGGAAGCATGGAGGGAGCCCCCTCCTTGCCGTTACTTCCCAAAACCCCTGGTACACTGCGATCGTCTTTGATCGCAGTGTGCCAGGGGTTAACGTGTCGGGGGCGGTCCGTGACCACCCCTGACACATAGTGCCGGGTGTCAGCCGTGATAATCATTAATAAATAATAATAAACCCCTGAGCGCCGCTGATTGCACTAGACGTACTATCCCATCCATGAGCATAGGGGCCCGAGTCCCAAAGACGGGATAGTACGTCAGATGGCAGAAAGGGGTTAGCTTCCTTAGGTTTTTACACCAAAAACTGATACCTATTGTTTCCTATGGGTGAAAAAAACGCTGCAAATGCACCTAAAAAACGCTGAAAGAAGGGACATGCTGCAGTTTGCAAAAACGCAGCAGTTTTCCAGATCAGTCAGGAAAATAAAACCAATGTTTGTATATGAGAATTTTGAAATATGAGAATTTGCTGGTACTGTAAAATACAGCTGAAATTAAAAAAAACGCAAAAAACATAGCTTAAAAGCATGTCCAACATTGGTCTCTAAGGACACTGTCATAAATTACCAATATATGAAAAGGATCCACCATCCTGCTACATGCATTATGAAACGCTAAACGCAAATGTATTCCACCCTATATGCCTGAAGAAACTTCTAGTGCACTCCCTGATTACGTGTTAGAGAAGAAGCCTCTAGGGTAAATGCAGAGTATTTAAAGCTGTATTTCATGACTGGGTGGACATGTTTCTTCCACACCCCGTAAATTACCATGTTGCAAAGTGCTCTTGCAATGTTTTGTTCTTCTGCAGATTCACATCATTTTAAAGCCTTTTTCCTTGTAAGCTTTCATTCCTATACAGACCACAAAACACTAATTATTGCCCCACCATTTCATCCCCACTGTAAGGGGTACGAATAAAAAAAAAAGCTGATGCTAGCGATGAGCGAATAGTGAAATATTCAGTTTGGGGAAAATCGGCACAAATACTTTCGAATATCCGTGCATTCCTACCGAACGGATCCAATGCAAGTCAATGGGAAAGCTGAATAGTTTTCTGCTGGACCCAAAAAACTGGTCTGGGGGCATTAGAAAAAAAGCTGAAATGGATGGGATATAGATCAAAAGCTAGCAATTCATCTGCCGCATACAATAAAATCACAGCGTGATATGTTAGAATAGATATATACACATATAATAGATATACAGAAGTCAGTGGCACACACATATATATTATTATTATGCATTTATATAGCACAATTTATTCCATGGCGCTTTACATGTGAAAAGGGGAAATATAGACAAGTGTAATATATACAAGAGTAATATACAAGTGTAAAACAAGGGACACACAAGTACATAAGGAGAGGGGACCCTGCCCGCGAGCGCTCAGTCTACAGGGATGAGTGAGGATACAGTAGGAGGGGGTAGAGCAGGGTAGAGCAGGTCGTGCGGTGGTTCAGTAGACCGAGGATCATTGCAGACTGTAGGCTTGTCGGAACAGGTGGGTCTTCAGGTACAGTACAGTATATATTAGTGATGAGCGAATAATATAATCGGCACTATTTGTTACTCGCACAAATAGTATGGTATTCGGGCTATTCATTACTCTGCGAGTAATTTGCTATTTGCCTCAGTATATTACAGCATGTTTGGTGCTAAATTTGCAGCCAATCACAGTAATGCAGGTGCAATCTTTGGTGTGGCATTACTGTGATTGGCTGCCCGAACACCGGGTGTTTGTCGAAGTTTCATGTACATGACAGCGCGGCAAACATTGCTTCTTATCGGCGGTTCCCATGCTGTCAAAAGACAGTGTGAGAACTCAGCTGTGATCAGAGGTATGAAGTTCACTTCCGGTCACTGGTGTCAGTTGTTGGGACTGCAGCTCTCATCAGCTGCCTCTAATAACAGTGAGAGAAGGAGCGGCTGAGTATTCGTCAGCCGGCTCCTGCGCTGTAAATAATTAAAAAGGCATGGGCTCCCCCATATTTTTGATAATCAGCCCTGCAAAACTCACAGCTGGGAGCTGCCACCTTCAGCTGTCTACTTAAGCAAGCCTTCTGCTTATCAAGAATAGAGAGGTTCCCACGCCGTAATTTTTAATTATTTAAATAAATTAATAACAAAAATAGCATGGAGTCCCTCCCATTTTTAACAACAAGGCTTGCTAAAGCAGAGAGCTGGGGGCTGGAATTCTCAGGCTGGTAAGGGGCCATGGAAATTGCCCCCCCCCCCAGTTTAACAAGTATCCGGCAGCCACCCAGAAAAGGCACATCTATTAGATGCGTCAATTCTGGCGCTTTGCACTGTTCTTCCCCCTTTCCCTGTAGGAGTGGCAAGTGGGGTTCATATTTGTGGGGTTGATGTCACCTTTGTATTGTCAGGTGACTTCAAGCCTACGGATTTGTAATGGAATGGCGCCTATGGCCGGAGTCACACTGGCGAGGAATACGGGCGAGTGAGAGGCGCTAAAAGCACGCATTAGACACGGACAAATGATTCTCTATGGGTCACTCGCACCAGGCGCATATTTCTCATCCGTATCCTACGCTCCGTGCCAATCGCAGCATGCTGCGATTGTCAGCATACTACGCCCGTAGTACGCCAATGCAAGTCTATGGGTGCGCAAAAAATACGGATTACACACGGACCACAAGTGTGACCTGCGAGCAATATGCAGGTCTTTTGGCTGGTGACAGGAAATGGGCCAATCCATCATCAGGAAGCCTAGACATGCAAATTAGCTCAAAAAGCGCTCCAGACATCCAGGAAGTACGCCTCCACGGAGTACAGCAGCAGCATGGCATCCATGTACATTAATGTGGAGATGCTCATTGTCCTGGTGCAGGAGCGTCCCGAAATATGGGACCCATGCGATGCAAATTATGCTAACCGGACAAGAAAGGAGGAGTCATGGAGGCACATCTGTCGCCAGATGTACCATGACTTTGGTGACCGACCACGTGATGTGCAGCATAAAATTCGTAAGTGCAACCCTAAACATCATTAACCTTAGCGCGCCAAAAAAAAAAAGAATCTAGAATCAGCACCCCCCTTCCTGTGCATGTACTTTTAACCTCATGAGGCCGTTACATTTGGATGTGACACGTGGCTTCACACAGCCATAATTTGGGGTTAGGCCACAAGCTCCTCATCCTCCTAGACAAACAAATTATTTTAAGTGTAGCTAATGAGACCCTGTGTATCTGCCCAATTACATATGCCATCATGGGTAGAACGCACACCCCAGAAGGCCCCATGCCTAGACTACTGTTTTAGAAAACGTGACCTCTAGAGTTGAGCGAAACGGGTCGAAAAAATTCAAAAGTCGGGTTTCATGAAACGAAACCCGACCCTAGGATGAAGTCGGCCACGAGGTCGGCGACTTACGCGCCAAAGTCGCGTTTCAAAAGTTTGTTTTGCGCTCTTTTTCAGCCAATCAGGATCCACGGACACTGTGGGCAACGTGATGACATAGGCACGGGTCACCACCATCTTTCAGAAGGGCATGCAAGTGATTGGCTTGCTTTGGTGGGCGTCACAGGGGGTATAAAAGGGCGTGCACGCCGACCGCCATCTTACTTCTGCCGATCTTAGCATAGGGAGAGGTTGCTGCTGATTCTGTAGGGAGAGCGTTAGGCAGGGAAGAAGACAGAAAAACTGCTTCTGCTGCTAGCGATTTGGCCTGCACAACACACCAGTCACTGTGTGTGCAGTGCAAGGGGAGGCTATATAGTGGTGTATCAGTGGTGTTGGTTGTTGGGCTGCCTTCTAAGGCTTCCTGACAGGCTGGCATTGCTGTTTACCCACTGCTCCGCAAACTGCTTTTTTAAAAGCAATCCAATCTCCCTTATCCTCTAGTCACTTTGGTCACAGCTGCGCCATCGAGCCTGTCACATAGCGCTCAGATATTCATTGGGCCTCAAACTGCTTTTTTAAAAGCAAGCCCAATTTTTTTTTTTTGTCCTGCTGAGAAGAAAAAAAAACTGCTTCTGCTGCTGATAGCAATTTGGCCTGCACAACACACCAGTCACTGTGTGTGCAGTGCAAGGGGAGGCTATATTGTGGTGTATCAGTAGTGTTGGTTGTTGGGCTGCCTTTTAAGGCTTCCTGACAGGCTGGCATTGCTGTTGACCCACTGCTCCGCAAACTGCTTTTTTAAAAGCAATCCAATCTCCCTTATCCTCTAGTCACTTTGGTCACAGCTGTGCCATCGAGCCTGTCACATAGCGCTCAGATATTCATTGGGCCTCACACAATCCAAAAGTGTCCAGTGTCCAAAAGTGTGTGCAGAGATTCAAAATCTCACTTATCCTCTAGTCACTTAGGTCACAGCTGTGCCATCGAGCCTGTCTCATAGTGCTCAGATATTCATTGGGCCTCACACAATCCAAAAGTGTCCAGTGTCCAAAAGTGTGTGCAGAGATTCAAAATCTCCCTTATCCTCTAGTCACTTAGGTCACAGGTGTGCCATCGAGCCGGTCACATAGCGCTCAGATATTCATTGGGCCTCACACAATCCAAAAGTGTCCAGTGTCCAAAAGTGTGTGCAGAGATTCAAAATCTCCCTTATCCTCTAGTCACTTAGGTCACAGCTGTGCCATCGAGCCTGTCACATAGCGCTCAGATATTCATTGGGCCTCACACAATCCAAAAGTGTCCAGTGTCCAAAAGTGTGGGCAGAGATTCAAAATCTCACTTATCCTCTAGTCACTTAGGTCACAGCTGTGCCATCGAGCCTGTCTCATAGTGCTCAGATATTCATTGGGCCTCACACAATCCAAAAGTGTCCAGTGTCCAAAAGTGTGTGCAGAGATTCAAAATCTCCCTTATCCTCTAGTCACTTAGGTCACAGCTGTGCCATCGAGCCTGTCACATAGCGCTCAGATATTCATTGGGCCTCACACAATCCAAAAGTGTCCAGTGTCCAAAAGTGTGTGCAGAGATTCAAAATCTCACTTATCCTCTAGTCACTTAGGTCACAGCTGTGCCATCGAGCCTGTCACATAGCGCTCAGATATCAGTGGGCCTCACACAATCCAAAAGTGTCCAGTGTCCAAAAGTGTGTGCAGAGATTCAAAATCTCCCTTATCCTCTAGTCACTTAGGTCACAGCTGTGCCATCGAGCCTGTCTCATAGTGCTCAGATATTCATTGGGCCTCACACAATCCAAAAGTGTCCAGTGTCCAAAAGTGTGTGCAGAAATTCAAAATCTCCCCTGTCCTATAGACACCTTGTACCTTGTTTTACATACTATATAGTTTGTTGGAATTTGTCTACATTTCTACCAAAAATGAGGAAGGCTGGTGGAAGAGGCCGTGGAATTGGGCGGGGGTTGGCAGCTGGTAATGATGGTGTTGGTGGTGGATCTGATGGTAGTGGCAAAAGCAAAATAGGACCGAATGCAGGAGGTGTTGAGCCTGCGTCATCGTCTGGCTCCATAAGGCTTCGAAGGCTTAGTTTTCTATGAGTTGGCAAACTGCTTTTAACGCCAGAGCATCAGGAAAAAGTTTTGTCTTACATTGCTGACGCAGCCTCCAGGTCTATCGCCTCCTCTTCTTCAGTTGTAAAAAGTAAAAGCACTGAGTCGTCATTGGAGGCTCATGTTCATGAACCACACCTTTCCTTGTGTCCTTCACCCCAACCAAGATTGAAGGATGACGTAGGCCATACTACTGATTACTCCATGGAGCTGTTTTCACATACCATGCCTGGATTATCAAGTGAAATGGTGAATTACCCAGGCCAAGATGAATCTGACATGGAGTGCACTGATGCACAGCCGCTGATGGATGATTCTGCTGGTACATTCACTCAGAGCACTACATTGTCCTCGCAGTGTACAGAGCCAGATTCTGACCCTGATGAGACTCAGGTGCCCCTTCCCGCACACTATACCACCATACACGGTGACACAGAGGAAGGTGCACACGACATAGAAGAGGAGGTGATGGATGACCCAGTTGTTGACCCAGATTGGCATCCATTGGGGGAAGAGGGTGCTGCTTCCAATAGCTCAGATGAGGAGCATCCACAGCAGACATCGACATCGCAACAGCTGTTATCTGGCAGGCCCGGAGCACTCCAAAGACAGGTTCCAAACATCAAAAGAGTTGCTGGACAGCTTGTCCAGAGGGTCAAAAGATCACAGCGTGCTAGGCCGCAAAATGTCTGCCAAAGTAGGAAGAGTGCAGTGTGGCACTTTTTTGAACAAAATCCTCATGATCAGGCCAAGGTTATCTGTAAGAAGTGCGCAAAGACCTTTAGCCGAGGGAAAAATCTGAAAAATTTGAATACCAGTTGCATGCTTAGACATTTAACCAGCATGCACTTGCAAGCGTGGACACAACACCAAACCTCAAGTGCCACATGTGCAACTGATCACAACGAAGGTAGTCAGCAACGCTACATTGTTTCCCCCACTGTAAGCCCACCGGTTAGCACAGCAGCAAATGTTGAGGTGTCGTTGCAAGGCCACAGCAGTCAGGGAATCCCACTGTTATATCAACAAAAGACTGATTCTAGGCAATCAGAAAGAACACCAACTCCATCACCATCATCAACCCTCTCTCAGTCCGCCCTGTCCACCGCTACTTCCACCATATGCAGCTCTCAAGTCCAGCTCACCCTCCCAGACACTATGAGTAGGTCAAGAAAGTACTCAGTCTCTCATCCGCGTACACTGGGTTTGAACGCCCACATTGCCAAACTAATCTCGTTTGAGATGATGCCCTTTCGGTTGGTGGAAAGCACAGCTTTCCGCGAACTCATGGCCTATGCAGTACCACGCTATGACCTACCCAGTCGCCACTTCTCTCGCAAAGCCATCCCAGCCCTCCACCATCATGTGAAAGACCGCATTGTCCATGCACTCAAGCAGTCAGTGAGCGGAAAGGTGCACCTCACAACTGATGCATGGTCCAGTCGGCATGGCCAGGGCCGTTACGTGTCCATCACTGCGCACTGGGTTAATGTGGTGGATGCAGGGTCCGCAGGGGACAGCGGTGGTGGGACAGTGCTGCCTAGCCCACGGTATAGGAAACAGTTGGCTGTAGGCGTTCCACCCTCCTCCTCCTCCTCCTCCAGAAGCGAAAGCTCGTCCACAGAGCGCAGTCGTACGAGCACTCCATCTGCAGCTGCCACTGTTGCACACGATGTGTCCCCCTATCGAGCAGCTAGTGGAAAGCGTCAGCAGGTTGTGTTGCAGATGATGTGTTTGGGCGACAGACATACCGCCGAGGTGCTGGCCGAGTACTTGAAGCGACAAACTGAGTCATGGCTGGGCAGTGTACATCTTGAGGAAGGCAAGGTAGTTAGTGATAACGGCCGTAATTTTGTGGCAGCCATAGCCCTTTCAAAACTCAGCCACATACCTTGCTTGGCTCACACCTTGAACCTGGTGGTGCAGTGCTTCCTCAAAAATTATCCGGAGTTAACAGCCCTGCTCCAGAAGGTGCGAAGACTGTGCGCGCACATCCGCCGGTCGCCTGTACACTCCGTTCTTATGCAGAAGCTGCAGCGATTGCTCCACCTTCCCAACCACCGCCTCATTATCGACATTGCAACAAGGTGGAACTCCACCCTGCACATGGTGGAGCGGCTGTGCGACCAGAGGCAGGCCATAATGCATTTGTGGGAGGATACACGGCCAGGCACTTTGAGAGCAGACATGGAGTTGACAGGTGTGCAGTGGTCGAAGCTGAAAGACCTCTGTAAAGTCCTTCAGTGTTTTGAGGAATGCACACGGCTGGTAAGCGCAGACGACGCCATCCTAAGCATGAGCATCCCACTTATGCGTCTGCTCATGCAAACTTTGACGCACCTTAAGGAGCAGGCGTCTGCAGCCAATGTTGATGAGGAGGAAGAGGAGGAGGGAATCCTTGATGACATTCAGCCATTGTCTGCTCAGGGACCTCTCCTGGACGAGGTGGAGGAAGAAGAGGAGGAGGAGGATGATGATGGGGATGATTACTTAGGGGAGGAGGATGCAACTCGTGGGGCAAGTGAAAATGTTGGCGTGGCAAGGTCTGGTACAGGGTTTGTGCGTGACTGGAGGGATGTGGATTTGCCAGAAAGTGTTCCTCCAACCAGCACTCGCAGTGCATCATTGACACCGGGAACATTGGCCCACATGTCAGATTATGCCTTGCGGATCCTAAAAAGGGACCACCGCATTGCCAAAATGATGAACGATGACGACTACTGGTTGGCCAGCATCCTGGATCCACGCTATAAAGGCAAATTACAAAACATCATGCCACAGGAGAACCTTGACCTAATATTGGCTAATAAACAAGCAACTCTGGTAAATCGGTTGCTTGAGGCATTCCCCGCACACAGCAGCGGTGATGGTTCTCACACGAGTCGTACGGGCCGGGGGCAGCTTGGCAGAGGTGTTCGTGGTGCACACTGCAGAAGAGGCGTTTGAGTCAGGGGTTTCATGACAATGTTGTGGACTGATTTTTCAAATACCGCTCACACAATTGGTAATACTGCATCGATGGAAAGTGACAGGAGACAGCAGTTGTCAACCATGGTTACAAACTACTTTTCCTCCCATATCGATGTTCTCCCACACAGGTCATTCCCCTTTGACTATTGGGCCGCTAAACTGGACACCTGGCCTGAATTGGCCCAATATGCCTTACAGGAGCTCGCTTGCCCAGCTGCAAGTGTGCTATCGGAAAGAGTCTTCAGTGCAGCTGGATCAATCCTGACAGAAAAAAGGACCCGTCTGTCAACCCAAAATGTGGATGATCTAACCTTCATTAAAATGAACCATGCATGGGTTTCCAAGGATTTTGTCCCACCTTCCCCTGATGACACATAGGGTGACAGAAAAATGGCTTGCTTTGGTCCACCTCTTCCTGGGACTTGACCTATTTCGCCTTTTGCATCAGCTGAATGTCCAACATCAACATATGCCACTTTCTAAAACTCCCTAACTGTGCTGCCTCCCCCCATGGCCGGGGTCACCACCTAGCGTACGACACCGTGCGAGTGCCGTTGCCCTGGACAGGTGGGTAGGCCGACTCTTGGGCGCGGGCACTGGCACAGGGTCCCTCATAGTGCAATCAAGTGTCTCTGACGGTGGTGGTGCACACCCGCCGTCAGACACACCGCTGTACTATGAGGGGCCCAGT
This sequence comes from Dendrobates tinctorius, assembly GCF_039654945.1. Taxonomy (NCBI): domain Eukaryota; kingdom Metazoa; phylum Chordata; class Amphibia; order Anura; family Dendrobatidae; genus Dendrobates; species Dendrobates tinctorius. The sequence continues at coordinate 43,924,289 of NW_027361775.1, read as the reverse complement.
GCCAGTACCGACGCCCACGAGTGGGCCCCCCTTGCTTGGGCAGGGCCCCAGCATTTGCAATCTTTACCTCTCCCTGCTCCTCCGCTGTGTAATCTGGGCCGTCAAATCCATACTTTGCCTGACACCGTCTGAGCCTGCCTCCTGAGACATATTTTGAATGTGTACGCTATCCATACATGTTATCCGGGGATACGGTACCCTTTCTAACCTTTGTGCAATCACGTGCAATCCATACTGGGCCTAACACCGTCTGAGCCTGCCTCCTGAGACATATATTTTGAATGTGTACGCTATCCATACATGTTATCCGGGGATACGGTACCCTTTCTAACCTTTGTGCAATCACGTGCAATCCATACTGGGCCTAACACCGTCTGAGCCTGCCTCCTGAGACATATATTTTGAATGTGTACGCTATCCATACATGTTATCCGGGGATACGGTACCCTTTCTAACCTTTGTGCAATCCATACTGGGCCTAACACCGTCTGAGCCTGCCTCCTGAGACATATTTTGAATGTGTACGCTATCCATACATGTTATCCGGGGATACGGTACCCTTTCTAACCTTTGTGCAATCCATACTGGGCCTAACACCATCTGAGCCTGCCTCCTGAGACATATATTTTGAATGTGTACGCTATCCATACATGTTATCCGGGGATACGGTACCCTTTCTAACCTTTGTGCAATCCATACTGGGCCTAACACTGTCTGAGCCTGCCTCCTGAGACATATTTTGAATGTGTACGCTATCCATACATGTTATCCGGGGATACGGTACCCTTTCTAACCTTTGTGCAATCACGTGCAATCCATACTGGGCCTAACACCGTCTGAGCCTGCCTCCTGAGACATACATTTTGAATGTGTACGCTATCCATACATGTTATCCGGGGATACGGTACCCTTTCTAACCTTTGTGCAATCACGTGCAATCCATACTGGGCCTAACACCGTCTGAGCCTGCCTCCTGAGACATATATTTTGAATGTGTACGCTATCCATACATGTTATCCGGGGATACGGTACCCTTTCTAACCTTTGTGCAATCACGTGCAATCCATACTGGGCCTAACACCGTCTGAGCCTGCCTCCTGAGACATATATTTTGAATGTGTACGCTATCCATACATGTTATCTGGGGATATGGTACCCTTTCTAACCTTTGTGCAATCACGTGTAATCCATACTGGGCGTGAGAACGGCTGGCGAGCTGTTAAGCAAGCTACAGCACCTGTGGTTTGCACACGTAAGTTTTTCATTTTTTCAGGAATGACGGTTAGGCCTAATTCCGGAACTGCAGTTGACCTGCACTTACTGGGAAATCATTGTTCGCGGGTAATAATTGTAATCAGTGATCCCCATCACTAACGTTGTTCAGCGGGTTATCTGCACCTGTAAGCGACAAACGCTGGCCTTTTCAGTGTAGCGCACATGCAGCCACGGACATGTAAGGGCATGACACACCAGTTATTGGCCAATCTCATGTTCCAGAGCCTCACGTGTCCCTCTAGTAAGCCGGACTCGGACCGCGGGGCATGACGGAGTCTCGTTCGTTAACGGAATTAAGCTTGCAATGTGTGCATCTGTTCTGTAGCTGGCATGGTTGAGGTTTCCCAGGTGGAGTCGAATTTAACCGTAGGCTCCACTCCTGGTGGTGCCCTTCTGGACATTCCTTTAAGGTTCAGCTTTGCAACCATACTGCCCACGTAAAACAAACAATTTGCCTTCATGAACGCTGTTTGGAGGGTCATGACTCGTGGGAATAACGCCGCCCAATCAGTTAACCTGCTAGAGAGATCCTTCGTTGCTCCCAAGCATGACATCACACTCCCTAGGAGGAAGGTAATGCCACTGTAGCGACCGTACTCCTGGGGGCGACACAAGTGCACTGATGCCCAGCCACTGCTCGATGAATCTGCTGGTACATTGACCCAGACCACTACATTCCCCTCGCACGCTACACGGCCTGAATCTGACCCTGATGAAACTCAGGTTACCCTTCCCATATACAGTTCCATCTTACATGGTGACAAAGAGGAAGCTGCAGATGAAAGTGCAGGTTCGGCCCACCCGCAATCAGACACACCACCGTACTATCAGGGGCCCTGTGCCAGTGCCAACGAGTGGGCCCCCCCTGCTTGCTCAGGATCACAGCACTTGCAAGGTTGAAATACTGTGCAGTGAGATGGAAGATGGGGACGACGAGGAGTCCATACTAGTACAGGGATTCCCTAGCGAGGAGACTTATTTGATTGTTTTCAATGTTGGGACAGCAATTTTTGGGGAGCACGTTACTCTGGAGAATGATAGATGGGGCCCACCATACACTGGAACATTCCAAAGGTGGACATCAGACACTGGAGCAGCATTTACAGGGCCCATTATACACTAGAGCATTAGAAATGGGGCCCATTATGTTTGGAGCATTATTTGGGCCCATAAGACAGTGGAGCTTCATCCATGGGGACCAACATATACTGTAGCATTATGTGGAGCTCATCATATACTGTTTCAAACATTATATGTGACCAATGATTCTGTGTGGAGAAATAGATGGGCCTCGTCATGAGATGTAAAAAGTGAAGTATTTTTCATTGTACTATACCGCTATTTCTCTGCCGTATCGGAGCATGATGAGTTTTGGTATGTGTTAAAGGGGCGCTCTTTCGCCCAGGGCACATGAAAACCTGGAGCCAGCCCCCCCCCACAACTTTAGCCAAATAACCCCCATTTTTCAGTGCGTAACTTGTATTATGAAGTTAATTAAGGTTGACAAGCTTAAGTAAGAAGAATTGATGCTTTTGGCATTCAAATGGGCACTGTAGGTGTGTTTCCTGTCCTCCTCTCAGTGCCGACTTTTATTCCCCATTGACTTACATTGGGTTTCGCGTTTCGGGACGACCCCGACTTTTCCCCCATAATCGGACGATCTTGCTCGACCCGACTTTTGGAAAAGTCGGGTTTCACGAAATGAAACGCGACCCTAAAAAACCAAAAGTCGCTCAACTCTAGTGACCTCTCAAATATGTGAATTTGACAATTTTTCCTGTCACATTGCAGTGGAAGATGTGATGAAATGCTGGCGAAGCATCCGGGACCAGCTCCGCCGGGAACGCCAGCAGCGGTCCAGGAGTGGGGATGCTGGATATGTAAAAAGGAAGTACATATACTATGACCGGCTGTCGTTCCTCGCCCCAATTCTGGATCTGAGACCGTAAGTACATACCTCACACCACATTACACAAATACATTACACAAATACTTTACAGGGACAAAAATATTGATGTATTTTTGCCTCTGTTCTATTTCATAACAGAACTCAATCCAACCTTACGGATCGAGGAACGGCCTCAGAGGCAGAGCCCATTATAGATCCTGTAGGGGTTGAGGTGGCAGGCCCATCTTCTCCCCCTACAAGAAGGATGGCTGAAGATGAGGCATCACAGGACAACACAATGGCTGGCCTACACACAACACCACCAGGACGGTCTGCTGCTGCCACATCACCCATCCTGGAAGAGCCGGGCAACTTGAGCAGCAGCCCAACTGCCCAGATCAGGTCCTCCCCACAGGCTGCTCCTACATCACAGCAAACAAGGCGGCGGCACCAGGTCACTATTCAAGAGAGCAGGACCAATGTGGACACAGGGGTGCTCAATTATTTGTCTAGAGTAACTACAGATGATGGGAGGAGGCCTATGCATGTAGCCTCACCCTTTATCTCCGTGCCCTTACCCATGAGGTCCGGCTCCGTATTTGGGGATGTATTCAGATCCTGCTTGATGCAAGCACCCCCCCCAATACCCCATATGAGGTTTTTGAATTTCTGGAGAGGTGGCAGCTCTCACCACGAAATCTAATGCGCATGACACCATCCACACAGATGCTTGCTCAAGCAGGGTCCGAACAGCCCCTAATACGTGGGCCAACACCTCAACCCCTTCCTCTCCCTACCCAGCCTTCTATTCTGCAGCCCCAAATGTCATCCTCAAGCCAACCCCACCAATATGGCCACTTGTACCCACTCAGTGTTGGAGGCTGGTCCCGACCTGGTTGGTACGATCTGGCCATCTTGGTGGGTATGAGCCACGTGCCTACCACAGCCAACAAGAAGCCCCTCACCATCATCATTACTCTGGCCAGTATCCCCAACAGTCCCAGGAGGCTGGACAATTCCAGCATCATGGGCAACAGTATGGCCCCACACAGGGCGATGTTGGCCACAGTGTCCAGCAGCACCCACAGGCTGTTCTTCCACGTTCCCCTTCCCCAACCTATGAGGATTTATGATTCTGATGGGGGAGATGTCCAGTGCGTTTTAACTGGTGCTCCTAATAGAAAGTAAAAAACAGGTGTTCTCCATCACCAACATTTAGAACATAATTTAACATTCACATTTTTAAACATTGTTTTCCAAACATATGAAACAATCCATCATGACAGGCAACGCTACCTCACGCCTTTCAGATAGATATTACATGTGTGTACAAAAGAGAATATTTAAACGCGCTATACTGTAAAATGAAAGGATGAAATTACAATACTCACTTGCTAATGCCTAGGAAAGGCGTGCTTGGCCTTAGTGAAGTAGTCACCTTTTTTGCCAGCAATCTCTATTAAAAAAATTCAAAGCGACCAGCATTCAGAATATCACGCTCTCTCTATGTCTTAACAAGCGAGTTTTGTATTTTCATCCTTTCCAGTATAGCATGGTTAAATATTCTCTGTTCTACAGACAGGTAATATCTGTGTGAAAGCTGTGAGGTAGCCTTGCCTGTCATGGTGGAATCTTTCTATGATTGGAAAACATTATGAGGAAATGTGAGTGTTATCTTGTAGCCTTTATTTTGGTGATGGAGCTCACCTTTTGTTGGCAAATCTAGTTTAATCTTGTCATGCAGCAATGTTGTTATTGCCTAATCTTTGTTGGTGTTTTGTTATGTAATGTTAATTTAAAAAAAAGTTAAAGAAGGCACAAAGGGTCATTTTGGCCATTGCCAAAATTTTCTTATGGCAATATTATGTTTGCCTTTAAGCAAACCAAAAAAAAAAAAAAGGCAAAACTAAAAATTTGTCTACTCTAGTTTAACGTCTGTGATTGTGATTGTGATAACTTTGTGATTTTTCACAATCCCTCACAACATACTGACAGACACAAACCAATGCAATGAAACACTCATAGAATCATAAGGGCTTGAGTAATATATTTTTAGACACAAAGAAAAAAATTATAACAGACACAGCATTCTCTTGCCAAGAAGTTGCCCCCTCAGGTGAGATAAAGTAATTATTGAAAATATCACGCACTTTTAGGCCAGAGAGCGGTCTACGTTGAGGGTTCATAGGTGGTCTCACCCTGCGCACATTGTCCGGCCTACGCACAACACCATCAGAGGAGGAACAATCATGTGTCCTGGTGAAGTTATGCAGAACAACACAGGCTTTCACAACTTCATTCACATTTTGCTCACTCAACTGAATGGCAGACTGGAGTACCCGCCATTTGGCACAAAGAATCCCAAAGGAACACTCCACCAGTCGCCTAGCACGTGATAGGCGCAAGTTAAAAATTCTGCGCCTGTGGTCAAGGTTGCGCCGGGGATATGGCCTCATGACATTACGCGATAACTAAAAGGCCTCATCTGCCACAAGGACATAAAGGACTGATTGTTCGGGGGAGCCTTGTAGCTGGTGTGGTGGTGGTAGATCCAACTGGTTGGTGCGTAGCCGCCGAGCCATTATGGAAGTATTGAAGACTCTAGAGTCTCCCGTCCTTCCATAGGTCCCAATGTCAACAATTATAAACTTGTATTGAGGGTCTACCAGAGCCAACAATACAACAGAAAAGTATTGTTTATTATTGAAGAATGGGGAGCCAGAGTTCGGCGGCTTATGCACCCTGATATGTTTGCCATCCAGGGCCCCAATACAATTTGGAAACTGGCAGTCCTCCTCAAAGTCCCTTGAAATCCTTAACCAGTCTTCCATCCTGGGCTCGGGCATGACCACTTGATGGAGTCTTGTCCAGATTTCTGTACATGTAGACCTCACTATGCCTGAAATGGTTGACTTTCCAATGAGAAACTCATGGTGGAGGGCGGTATAAGACAGGCCAGTGGACAGGAAGCTGTAGAACAACAGAAATTGTTAATGTTAGAATGGCTAAAGTAAAAAAAAAATCAGTTACATGCCGACCATACTTGGTAGGAATTGAGAGAGAATAACACACACATATTTGGTGGCACAATGACTAAGTGATATGCAGGACATATTAGATCTAACATTCTGCTGTGTAAGTTGAAACATTTTTGGAGTAAGATAAGGACATTAAAATTTGTCCAAGAAGGCCAAAAAACATAATTATGCACACACATTATGAACATAGAGAATGTGGTTGTGTAGTACATACCGTATTGTGAGTAGAAGTCGCTCCTCTACAGATATCGCTTTGCGCATCCTTGTGTTCTGAAAGGTTATCCCAGGGCGCACTGTCTCCAAGAGTCGATCAAATGTGGAAATGCTCATGCGACAGTACTGGTAAAATTTCTCCGGATGCTCCCGCAGAGAAGAATAGAGGCGGCGAAAATGACCTCTTGTGAGTCGTTGCCTCAAAAGTGGATGTACCCACATGCGTCATCTCCTCCGCGGATCCACTATCACTGGGTATGGTTGCCCAAAGCGCCGTGACAAAAGCCAGGTAAAGAGAACCTGCTCAGTTGTATTAAATCTCAGACCCTCTGCCATGCTGCACAAAGAACACCAACACACCTCGTGAAAGCAAGGTGACAAATGGACAGAATGGAGGCAGCCACCTGTTTCTGAGTGTATAAATAGGGTGCAGGCTAATGATTTAAATTGTTTGCAGGCCTCAAAACCGTTAAATGTCCATTTTGCAAGGCCACGAGAAAATCTCGCCATACGGATTGCATACGGATGCCACACGGATTACATACGGATGCAGACATGCGCAAAATACGCGACCTCACCTTGCTTACGGATGGCCTACGGAGCACTATTTAGGGGTCATTCATCCGTATTACGCATGTAAACTACGGACCGTATTTTGCACAGGTTAGTGTGACTCCATCCTATAAGACAATATCAATTACTAATTCTATAGTTACATTGTAAATAAAGACACAGCCAGAAAAGTATTTTATTAGAAATTAAAAATGGAAAACCTGTGTTTTGTTTTTTTAAAAATAAACAGTTATACTCACTTAACACCTATTCCACTGAATCCCTCATCTCCTGTAATAAAACAAAAATAATAAACAATATCCCTCACCTATCAGTCGTTCTGTCCCATGCCGTAATCCATGTCAGAGGGATAAATAGTTTTCAACCTGGACGGTGCCAACCACTGGTGACTGAACTACTGCGAGCGCAGCTTCAGGAGACAACAAAAAAACAAAATTGTAAAAGGGTACGTGCACATTGAGTTTTTCGAGCAGAAACTCCCCAAATCTCAAAAATCTTCAGAAACTATGCTTCTGCTCAGTTTCTGCACTGAACACTCAGCAAAAACACTCCATGTGTGAATAGCCCAAATCTAGCATTAATGCAATCATACTCACCTGAAAAACAAGGCTGTCTTATGACTTCAACTGTTATTTGTTTTGCTCTTTCTGCTTTCTAAAAATGGCTATAAGGTTCAGTCCTCAAACTTTTATCCTGTACTTTACATTGAGCACTTCTATTGGAATTTCCATCTAACTTTACACAAACCCCGGAATAGAACCAGTCACTATACAGTAACAGCAGATGACAAAATTTTGGACTCCGTATGACATCTTTTCCGGAGGTATCCAATCTTTTTCGGCATGTACAAAAGACAAAACTGACATTTGTGCACATCTAAAAAGATAAATACCGCCAAACAGAGACCATATGGGTCCAAAGTGTCTAACTGCCTCAATACAGTGAATGGATAAATTGGGGCTTCCATGTGACTTGTGTATTTTGGAGATCTATATGGAGACCCCCATGTAAATGCTAGGCATAGAGCATAGCCTGTGAACCAAGCTTTAAAAGTGATCCATATTCTTTATTTTACAGCATCAACTACATACTTGTTAACTCATGACATCTAAATCTTACTACAATATTTCAATTTGCAGAGAAGTCCAATTTCTGAAATGGGGATCATTTGAAGGGGTTAATACTGTTGTGACCCTTGGGAGCTCTACACTATTCCAGGAAATCTACACTCCAGAAGTTAAAATAGTGCTCCTAATCTCGCAAGTCCTACCATGTGGTTAACTAGTAATCTACATCCACATAATGGTATTGCCACATTCAGTAGAAAGGGACATTTTCTCCTAATCCCCCTTGTGAAACAACATTTTAGTGGCAATGTAATATTTTCTTTACTGCCCAATGGTATAAAATTCTGTGAAATATCTGTGGTGTCATCGTTCTCATTACAATATGACTAATTCCTTGTGGGATTTCGTTTGTAAAACTGGATCACTAAGGGTGTGTGCACACGCTGCGGATTCTGCTGTGGTTCTGCAGCAGTTTTTGCTGCGGTGTACAGTACCATTATTCCCTATGGGAATAAAAAACCGCAGTGCAGACGGTGTGGATTTTTCCACACGGTTTTGAAACCACAGAAAGAATTGACATATCAATTCTTTCTGCGGATTCCGCTGCGGTTTGCCATCTCCTCCATTGAGATGAAAAACCGCAGGGCAAAACCGCAGGTAAAACCGCAGGTCTTTTGCCCTGCGGATTTTACAAAATCCGCGCGGCCAAATCCGCACTGCAATCCGCAGCGTGTGCATGTACCCTTACAGGGGAGGGGTTCTTCTGTTCTGGTAGCTCAGGGGCTCTGCTAGAGTGACATAGTTCTAACTCCAGCAAAATCTGCCACTAATATGGCACTTTTTGACTTCTGAGATTTGCAGCTTGCCCAAACAGTATTTTTCTTTACCACATAAAAGCAGGATCGGACTGGCCCACTGGCGAACTGGAGATTACTCAGAGGGGGAACGAAGAAGAGAGAGGAGTAACAAATATATATATATATATACACACACACACACACACATATACATATACACACACACACATACATACATATACACACACACACACACACACACACACACACACACACACACACACATACATATATACAGTCATATGTTAAAGTTTGGGCACCCCTATTAATGTTAACCTTTTTTCTTTATAACTATTTTGGTTTTTGCAACAGCTATTTCAGTTTCATATATCTAATAACTGATGGACTCAGTTATATTTCTGGATTCAAATGAGGTTTATTGTACTAACAGAAAATGTGCAATGTGCATTTAAACAAAATTTGACCGGTGCAAAAGTATGGGCACCCTTATTTTCTTGATTTGAACACTCCTAACTACTTTTTACTGACTTCCTGAAGCACTAAATTGGTTTTGTAACCTCATTGAGCTTTGAACTTCATAGCCAGGTGTATCAAATCATGAGAAAAGGTATTTAAGGTGACCACTTGCAAGTAGTTCTCCTATTTGATTCTCCTATGAAGAGTGGCATCATGGGCTCCTCAAAACAACTCTCAAATGATCTGAAAACAAAGATTATTCAACATAGCTTGTCAGGGGAAGGATACAAAAAGTTGTCTCAGAGATTTAACCCGTCAGTTTCCACTGTGAGGAACATAGTAAGGAAATGGAAGAACACAGGTACAGTTCTTGTTAAGCCCAGAAGTGGCAGGCCAAGAAAAATATCAGAAAGGCAGAGAAGAAGAATGGCGAGAACAGTCAAGGACAATCCACAGACCACCTCCAAAGACCTGCAGCATCATCTTGCTGCAGATGGTGTCACTGTGCATCGGTCAACAATACAGCGCACTTTGCACAAGGAGAAGCTGTATGGGAGAGTGATGCGAAAGAAGCCGATGCCGTTTCTGCAAGCACGCCACAAAGTCGCCTGAGGTATGCAAAAGCACATTTGGACAAGCCAGTTACATTTTGGAAGAAGGTCCTGTGGACTGATGAAACAAAGATTGAGTTGTTTGGTCATACAAAAATGCGTTATGCATGGAGGCTAAAAAATGCAGCATTCCAAGAAAAACACTTGCTACCCACAGTAAAATTTGGTGGAGGTTCCATCATGCTTTGGGGCTGTGTGGCCAATGCCGGCACCGGGAATCTTGTTAAAGTTGAGGGTCGCATGGATTCAACTCGGTATCAGCAGATTCTTGACAATAATGTGCAAGAATCAGTGACGAAGTTGAAGTTACGCAGGGGATGGATATTTCAGCAAGACAATGATCCAAAGCACCGCTCCAAATCTACTCAGGCATTCATGCAGAGGAACAATTACAATGTTCTGGACTGGCCATCCCAGTCCCCAACCTGAATATCATTGAACATCTGTTGGATGAGTTGAAGCGGGCTGTCCATGCTCGGCGACCATCAAACTTAACTGAACTGGAATTGTTTTGTAAACAGGAATGGTCACAAATACCTTCATCCAGGATCTCATTAATAGCTACAGGAAGCGACTAGAGGCTGTTATTTTTGCAAAAGGAGGATCTACAAAATATTAATGTCACTTTTATGTTGAGGTGCCCATACTTTTGCACCGGTCAAATTTTGTTTAAATGCAGATTGCACATTTTCTGTTAGTACAATAAACCTCATTTGAATCCAGAAATATAACTGAGTCCATCAGTTATTAGATATATGAAACTGAAATAGCTTTTGCAAAAACCAAAATTGTTAGAAAGAAAAAAGGTTAACATTAATAGGGGTGCCCAAACTTTAACATATGACTGTATACACATATTATATATATATATATATATATATATATATATATATATATATATATATATATATATATATATATATATATATATATATATATATATATATATATATATATATATATATATATATATATATATAGTGGTGTAGTTACCACTATGTCAGCTAGGGGGCGCTGTGTGGGTGTCCCAGGATGGGTGTACAGGCACATTCAGTGTGGTAACAGGAGCAGGGTCCTAAATGACCATTATGGGTCTCAAGGTGGGTGGCCTTGGGATGCAGGCTCCAGGGTGTATTGAACAGCAGAGGTACTGCTGATCTTTCTGTTACACTGTGTCAGGGAAGCCTGTGTGTGTCTATACAACCTTTAGTGATGTCATAGCCATGTGATCACCTGTGGGTGTGGTTACAGGGCTATGTAATTGAGGTGTTTGGCACATGTGAAAGAGTGTGGAGGGAATCTGTCTGAGTGTGGACAGACTTCCATGTGTCCAGGGGGGGCACTACAGAGAGTGTACATGGGGAGGACTACAGCTCCCAGCATGTGCTGAGACTCTCAGTCCGAGTCTGAAGCCACGGACATTTCTGTTCCTTTGCCTGAAGTGAAGCTTACATTTCAGTGTTATGCTGTCTATGGTTTATGGAGTAATAAACCTGGTGGAATTTTAAAGGAACGTGCCTCATGTTTGTCTCCCGCTGCACCTAAGCGAGTCACATCCCTACAATTGGTGACAGACTGCGGGCAGCGATTCCCAAAAGCACGTGGGGCAGTGCTGGCGGTTCTGAGCCAGGAGAGCAGACGCTCTGACAACCGTGAGTAATACTGACTGAGGTCAGAGAAAGTGACTGTATTAATATTTGTGGGATACCTCTGGAGGAGAAGAGGCGTCCAGGAACCTGTGTGGCCGACACAGGTAACAGACAGGAGTCTGTGTTGCACTGACCAGGGTCAGTGAGAGACTGTGTTTCTGGAGGGGTCAGTGAGCAAGGTCCTGGAGGGTCAGTGTTGGGAGGTTCTGGGAGAGGAATCGGATCCCTGGAACACGTGCTATGACCTTGGACCTGGTGAGGCGTGTGTTGGGCAGTCTCAGGCGGAGACGGATGTCCTGAAGAGCACCCGCTGAGCCCCTGGACCTGGTGAGGCTGGTGTGTTGGGAGACCCTGGGAGGAGGGTCGGCTCCCTGAATAGCACCCGGTGTGCCCTGTGTGTTGGACGTTCTCAGGTGGAGGCGGTACGTCCTGAACAGCACACGGACAGGACACGTGAGAGACTGTGCATGTGGTTTTTTTTTTTTGTTTTTGTTTTTTTTCTCTTTTCCTCTGCAAAACCTGAAGGCAGATTGCTGTGGCTCAGAGCAGTCACGAAGGTTTTTTTGCAAGGCAGATTGCTGTGGCTCAGAGTGGTCACGAAGGTCTCGCAGCACAGGGACCTGGTGTTTTTCCTCTTTGAGCATTGGTAGCAGACGCTGTCTGTCTACACCATCCTGCTGCAGCTTTATTGCATATGACTAAGCGGATACAGTAGTTGTGGCTTTACACAACTATTAAGGGTGAGTACCCTGTATTATTGCTGCATAACCCATTATACCTGCACTGGTAAGGCCCTATGGGCGTGCTTTTGTGGTTTTTTTTATCTTTGAGGGTGACAAGCCGCTTCCAGTAACCCGGCGGGGTTACGAAGGTGACAAGCGGCTTCCGGTGGATCGGCGGGTCCACGAAGATGGCGCAGCAGGAGCTGCAGTGACACCAGCCGCTGTGTATGTGTGTGAACAGCAGCCGGAGGTGCCGGTGATCAGTGACAGCAGGAGCTGTGGTGGTGCCAGCAAAGACTTGTGTGGTATCGTTAAAAGACAAACTGTACTGTGTGAACTGTGGCATAAGAAGTTCTGCAGAACGGACATGGCGAAATCCCAAAAAGGGGTGGAGTCCCAAAAGGGGACGGTGATCCAAAAGGGAGTGGTAACCAAAAAAAGGGGTGGAGTCCCAAAAGGGGGCGGTGACCCAAATTGGAGTGGTAACCCAAAAAGGGGTGGGGTCCCAAAAGGGGGCGGTGACCCAAATTGGAGTGGTAACCCAAAAAGGGGTGGAGTTCCAAAAGGGGGTGGTGACCAAAATTGGGGTGGCAACCCAAAGCGGGGTGGTGGTCCAGAAAGGGGCCAAGTGTGAAGAAGTGACAGCACTGGGTGTCTCAGTAGGTATGTCTGGAGTACCGCAGTGTATGTGCAGGTCTTTTTCAGAATGTGGAATATCCTTTCCGGGGAGTAATGACGGGCCACAGATGTGTACAGTGATGCTGCACCGGGAAGGAGCCTTTGGTCGGCTGGAATCAGAGAGTCAGGTGACTGACAGGAACTCCTCTCGTTTTCTCTCTGACCGAGAAAAACATCAGGGTTCGCTGTAAACACGGGGTCACGGTGAACTACGCAGTAGACAGAGTAGTGTTTGAGGGGACCAAAGGTGGTGAGTGCCAAGGTAGAGGAATACCACGGGACTTAGTCTATGCCTGGGAGAGGGGCCGGGACTTTCTTTTGTTTGATGACGTTTGGTCTGACGATGGAGATGCTTCGACTGTGGGACAAGCAGACACTGAGACAGTGACGGCTCCTGACATGGACAGGTCAGAGGTAGAACTGACCAGAGGAAGAAGTACATCTGCCCAACTGACGGACCTGACGTCTCGTGATAAGACAGATGGTGGGCTGGGAGATGAGACTACTGGACTAGACACATTGGTGCTGGACGGTAACTGGAGGGTTCACTCGACTGGGGTGACTGACCCAGTGGTACCCTTTAATGATATAATTAAAGAGGTAGTAGTGAGACACGTGATGGACAAAAGAGAGCAGGATCGTGAGATACAGCTGATAAAGGAGACTGTAACAGAACATGTCGAACGGGAAAGAGTCCTAAGGCAAGCAGCTGAGCACAGAGTGGATGCGCTGGAGAAGGAAGTTTCTGAGCTCAGAGGTCACCTGTCAGCGTGTAAAACCATGAACAAGACCCTGTTGGAAGATATGGAGGTGCTCAGAGAGGCCCAAGAGAAGCATCAACAGGAGATTCTCAGGAGAGAGGATGAGCGTCGCTACCTGGCAGAGGAGAAAGATAAAGTTCTGCAAGAACTCAGTGGAGTAGTAAAAGGTCTTCTGCAGGAGAAGTGGAGGGGCAAAGACGTACAGCGGCCTTGCCCGACTGATAGCAAGGCAGAACTGCCAAAGCCCATCTTGGAAAAGGGTCCTGAAGACTGTAAATCTCAGGAAGATGGTGAGCCAAGAGCTGCACAAGACAGTCACCCGGTCTTGGCAGATACCTTGAGGGAAGTGTCCGTGGGGAACCCAGAGCCATCTGTCCAGGATGAGAGCAAGTCCATGACCTTCAAGTGTGTGATGGAGGTACCCGAAGACGTGCGAGAAGCGTGTGCCAGCGAAGGTGTGCATGAGACCTTTAAAAAGGCAGTAAAGGCCTATAGTGTGAGCTGGGCACCAGAAACAGACCAGTTGGTGATACTGGCAGAAACGGAAGACACAGAGAGAAGGGTGGCTGTCCTGAAGGAGATGCACCTACAATGTCTCCGCACGAAACAGATGCTCGTGAAGCATAATTGGAAAGCCGCTTGACGTCTGGAGCTTGCAAGGGAAGCACAAAGTCGGCTGGGCTTTGTGGAAGACATAATTCCGGTGCCCAGAAATCTGGTGGGGAAAGTCGTTGGCAGACTTGGAAAGGTGATGCAGGAGATGGTGAATCGATCCTGTGTGAAGAGAGTGAGGATCCCACCTGCTGGTGAAATCCAAGTCGTTATTGAAGATGACATGGTTCCTGTCATTGTGGTTGGTTCGGTGGAAAGCATTGGGAAGCTTCGCATGCTCCTGGAATATCGGGTAGCGTACCTGAAGGAGATTGAGCAGCTAAGACAGGATCGACTGCAGATGAATGAGCAGATAGAGAACGTCAGGTGGCATCCCCCTCCAACCCAAGGTGTAAGGACCCGAAGGGATCCTCCAAGGAATGAAAGGACAGGTAGTCGAAGGCAAGAACGTCGAGAGTCCGCAAGTGGCCGTTCTAATCTTAGTAACATAGGCACGAGACTCGGTGGTGGACATAGCGACAGAGGGTCAGACTCAGACCAGCCAGTTGGCCCAGCTGGACATGGGACTCATGACCATGCGAACTGGGAGAGCCAGCCAGTGAGAGAAAGGTCGCGTGATGAAGCACACTGCAGACAGGTGGAGACTAAAGAGTGTCTGGTCACACTGACGGACGTTGACGGGAAGGCCAAAGCCCAAGGCCGAGATACTGACCGCTGGGGGCAGGGGAGGCCTAACGTAAATATGCAGTATGACTACCGAAACAGACGGAGATGGTCCTCCCGACTGGTAGGGCAAGGTGACATGGGTGCCAGGTCTCAAGATCCCTGGGTGATGTCATGTGTTCAACCCCACAAGTTTGAACAGAGGGGGGAGGTATGTGGTGTAGTTACCACTATGTCAGCTAGGGGGCGCTGTGTGGGTGTCCCAGGATGGGTGTACAGGCACATTCAGTGTGGTAACAGGAGCAGGGTCCTAAATGACCATTATGGGTCTCAAGGTGGGTGGCCTTGGGATGCAGGCTCTAGGGTGTATTGATCAGCAGAGGTACTGCTGATCTTTCTGTTACACTGTGTCAGGGAAGCCTGTGTGTGTCTATACAACCTTTAGTGATGTCATAGCCATGTGATCACCTGTGGGTGTGGTTACAGGGCTATGTAATTGAGGTGTTTGGCACATGTGAGAGAGTGTGGAGGGAGTCTGTCTGAGTGTGGACAGACTTCCATGTGTCCAGGGGGGACACTACAGAGAGTGTATATGGGGAGGACTACAGCTCCCAGCATGTGCTGAGACTCTCAGTCCGAGTCTGAAGCCACGGACATTTCTGTTCCTTTGCCTGAAGTGAAGCTTACATTTCAGTGTTATGCTGTCTATGGTTTATGGAGTAATAAACCTGGTGGAATTTTAAAGGAACGTGCCTCATGTTTGTCTCCCGCTGCACCTAAGCGAGTCACATCCCTACAATATATATATTATATATATATATATATATATATATATATATATATATATATATATATATATATATGGGTGCCAAGGAAATGCATGTTAAAAATTAAGTATCAGGGTCTTACCTCCTAGCTTTGTTCCTTTTTGGTCATAGATATTTATTTTTTTAAGATTAGTTATAATTTACTGGTTGCTCAATGACACATCATATTGCAGTTTTAAACGTTTGTTATTTATCGTCATGCATATCCCGCGCTATGTAGGGTATGTTATGCAGTTTACTGATCAGATTATTTTCATAGATCGGGCGTTTCTGAACGTGGCGATGCCAAGTGTGTGTGTGTGTGTGTGTGTGTGTGTGTGTGTGAGATAGATCTATAAATACTTGAGCAAGTGGTAAATTTAAAGTCAACATTAGTGTTGAGCGATACCATCCGATATCGTGAAGTATCATATCGGATTGGATCGAACCGATACCCAAAAAGTATCGGGTATCGCCGATTCCGATACCGGAAACCCCATTCAAGTCAATGGGACAGAAATATCGGAATGAAAAAAAACCCTTTCTTTACTTGTACATCCAGTTCGGGAGGGGGGAAGAGTGTGGGCGGTGGATGGGCGGACACTGTGCGTGTCTGTGTGTGCGGGCGGTGTCTGTACGGGCCTCTCGGGGGTCTGTGCGGGCCTGCCGGGGGTCTGTGCGGACATGTAGTCCCATTGGACGATGCCTGCAAGTCCCATTGGGCTATGCCAGCTACAATGACAGTGATTGACACATTAGCCAATGATGGGACAGTAGTAGTCCCATCATCCGGCTAATGTGTTGAATGTAAAAAAAAAAAAAAAAAGCCACAAGAAAAAAATCATACATACTACATATATACTACATTCATACAACATACATACTACATACAGACTTCATATATACTACATTCATACTACATACATACTACATTCATACAACATACATACGTCATATATACTACATTCATACAACATACATTCATACTACATACATACAACATGTATGCTACATTCATACAACATATATGCTACATTCATACAACATATATGCTACATTCATGCAACATACATACTACATTCATGCAACATACATACTACATACATACTACATACATACTACATTCATACAACATACATACTTCATAAATACTACATTCATGCAACATACATACATACTACATACTTCATATATACTACATTCATACAACATACATACTGCATATATACTACATTCATACAACATACATACATACATACATACATACTACATTCATACTACATACATACTTCATATAGACTACATTCATACAACATACATACATACTACATATGTGGCGCCCCCAGGAGTATGGTCGCCACAGTGGCTTTGCCTTCCTCCAGGGGAGGGTAATGCCAGGCTTGGAGTCAATGATGGGTCTCTCTCGCAGTCAATCCATACATGCAGCACAGTTCCACTCCAGGCCAGCAGGGGGGACTCTGAACCGGAATTAAGGGAAGGAGTGCTCTCTGAGGGCCGAGAGGAAGGGGTTGTCAGTTAGTCTGCAGAGGGTGAAGTGTGCAGACCTGTAGGGAGAAGCTGGAGGTTGAGCTAGGAAGGAGAGCTCCCTCAGCTTGAGAGCGCACGAACTGGAGCCTGGTCTCCACGGTTCCTCCAATGGAGGCCTGGAGACAGCAGTGGCTTGTGACCTACAAATGAGTGTGATGCACCCACACCTGAAAGCAAACTGGGACATGACTACCACGCGTGGTCATTTTACACATACATTGATGGAAAACAGTGATCTACTGGTACCATTTTTTAACTTATGTGTTTAAAACATGGACGTGTGAATGAGGACTTTTGTACAGAGACTTTCTGAGAGGTCCATGGGGCCTCCTTTTTACCTTTAGTTATATAAGAGACTTTGCTGGATTCTGCTTGAATCAAGCAAAAATATTTTGACATTCTTCACTGAATGATTCATGTGTTGGAGTAATAGTAACAGCTACAGCTTATCTTGAAGCAATATGTTAAAAAGGATTGTGCGAGGTTGGATAATGTTATTTACTAACAGGTTTAATAGAGTAATTAAAGTGTTCGATTGCTTTACTGAAAGTGCAATAAATCGGGGAAAATTTTATAAATTACTTACCGGTAATTTGATTTTCCAGAACTCAAGACAGCATCACAAGAGAGGGGCTTCATCCCAAATGACAGGCAACCAACAGATTTAAAAGGCGGAGCCTTCTCTTACTGCTTCAGTGGTTTACAGAGCATGTGAGGTCCTCCATTTAGTTAGGTAGAGAACACACACAATATATACACACATTTGCTAAGAGTAATCCTTCCTTTCTAATTTCCCTACCAACTTTTATTTTATGCTTCTGTGGCGCCTCCAGGAGCATGGTCGCCAAAGTGGCTTTGCCTTCCTCCAGGACCCATCATTGCCTCCAAGCCTGGCATTACCCTCCCAGAATTTCTCTCTTTACTGGTCTGCTTTGTTAACAGGGTGTAAAGGTAGATATCATGCTTATTGATAACTGGCTCCACACGGTTTCGCAGCTCTGCCTATGAGCAGGGCGTCAGCAATGACGCAGAGCAGAGGGAAAAAGGAGCTACTCTGTCGATGTGATGTCACAGGAAGTAGGAGAATCACCACCAGGTGTGATCTGTGACTGGTATGAGCCGGAAGAGATGGTCTCAGGGCAAAACAGGCATGTAGTTAACTACCTGCCAGCAAGTTCTCATCCCAGTAGGGAGTGAAAAAAAACAAAATTCCTGGATAACCCATTTAACTGTTATAGTTTATGTGCATGTAATCTCTAGACTGTATTGTAGGACCCCTCTATTTTCTTTGGTTCAGCTCTTCCTGTAATCCTTCATTGAGGATGACGCAGATAATGGTTGCTGTGTGTCCCAAAAAAAAAAAGTTAATTTTCTCTCAATATCTGATAGAGTGATTCTGCTGAAAGCTGAAATCTGCAACGGTATATAAGGAGGTATTCTGACCTAGCAAATCTGTTCATATCGAGTCAGAAAGGGCCAATATGGCAGTGCACAGAGGATGTACAGCTACTCAATATGAAGTCATGCAGTTTGCGCATTAGAATATGCAAAACACATGAATCTTCTATATGAATTCAACCTAACAATGCATCTTATATTTGCAGTTGCAAAAAGCATAGAAAAGATCTGCAAATTTTGCACTTCAAAGCATATCTTTGCCCATCAGCAGTGGCAGTACACACTGTAGTTTTAATTAAGTACATGTCAAACATGATATGCCCTGTGTACTGATGCTCATTAAATGCGCTGATTTCTATCTCTGCGCACTGTGATATAGCCATGCTTTCACTGCTAAATTCCTTTGTCCGTATCTGCCCTTCTCACCTCTTCCTACAGAACACAGGCTATGTACCTCATCTACAAGAGACATCTTTTACACTTTCCCAAAGACAGGTGATGGAAGAACTTGCACCCTGAGGCTGAAAGTAGTAACAAGGAACAGAAAGCGGCATTCCAGTTTACACCAATCTACAGCCCCTCCCCCTACCCTCAGGTCATGCTTTCTGGCAGTGTAAACTGAAAAAAAGGAAAGAAAAAAAAACATAGCCACAAGGAACACAAACACCTCAGCATACAATAAGGACCATTATTTCTTACAATAAATTAGCACAAAACAATATTGTCATTGATGCTAAAAGAAAAACACAGACAACTGGGAGGAAACCGGGAACCTCACACTA
Source organism: Dendrobates tinctorius (assembly GCF_039654945.1). Taxonomy (NCBI): domain Eukaryota; kingdom Metazoa; phylum Chordata; class Amphibia; order Anura; family Dendrobatidae; genus Dendrobates; species Dendrobates tinctorius. The sequence goes on along the minus strand of NW_027361775.1, from coordinate 43,904,731 downwards.
GGTAAACATCTTGAGCTTTCAGCTGAAGCATACCACTGTTTTGAAGATACAATTGATACATTAAAAAGTTTAAGTTTCAACATTATCCTTTATTCATAGGGGATAACTTCCTAATCACTGGGGGTTCAACAGCTGGGACCCCCCACGAGTCCTGAAATTGGGGCCCTGCAGAGCCACATCTAAATGGACAGGAGATTGAGCACGCGCATCTCCGCTCTGCTCATTCTTTATGGGTTAGATGGAGACAGTGGTGTAAAGTGCTCAGCTATCTCCAGGAATGATGAGATAATTAGAGCCCAGCTCTCCAAATCAATGATGGGGTTGTGTGTGTGTGGGAGGGTTATATCCCCCATCATATGGATAGGGGATAATTTTTAAATTTGTGACAAGTCCTTTAAAAGGACTACATTATTATGATAATCTGTAGTTTGCTATACAATATCCCTTCGCTTTTCTACTACACGTTGGATTTGGAGACTACACCAACTACATTATATGCAATTTCTCCAATTTTGCCAAAGTAAAAGTAAAATTTCCAGCACTTTGGGAGATTGTACACTGGAAAATAAGGGGAGATGTTCCAGCTCCTGCATAAAAATTCTTCTTTATTAAAAGGTATTGTAATATATTATTATAATTATGAGAAACTGTAGTGAGCCTATTATTGCTGCACAAGAAATTGAGAATTCATATGCTAGAATGAGTGACCTTGACAATCCTCAGTGGATGTTAAACAGAGGGAAACACATTGCACAGACTATGAAACATTCAGATCTTATTAAGTATGACAGAGCAGGTCTCTCCACATTTCATCCAACCCACTGAAAGAAGTTTTGTCTTTGCAATACAGTTCCCAGTTTATCTCCTATAAAGCGAACCTGTCATCAGGATTTTGCCAAGTAAACTACAGGCAGTCAGGTTGGTGCTGTTACACCAATTAAAATCATACCTGGAATGATGAAATTCATCTTGTGGTTCTTGTTTAAACTGTTAGCAGATTTGAGTTACTGAGCAGTTTAAGTGCTTTGGGGTGGGCTTGTGGGTGGGGCTTTTTTGGTGCTGTTTTGGCCTCATTTTCATCACATTTAAATGACAGGTCACTGAGCCTTTAGTGACCTGCCTTCTATTGGAAATACTGTGCATTTAATATTGTGGTCTTCAAAAAAAAAAAAAAAAAATTACTTCGGCAAAATGGCACCACTGCATGTGCTGTAACATCTATCAGCAAGCAATGCTCTCAATCTTCACTTGCGCCACCCATTGTGTTCCAGGGAACAGTGCGGGAGCATTGCCATGTTCAGTGGCTATGATTTCCACTTCTTGTACGCGCTCCCATGCTGGTTTTTGTGACACATGCATGCGCAGATAGGACACTCTGGATTCTTTCAACTTTTGTACAGGTGAGGGACATTGTTGTTTGTTTATTTACAGGGGACAATGGCTTCAGGGGATTAGGTGTTCGAGTATATTGCGTTATTTTATTCTTCATTTTAAACTATGTAGGCAGCAGGGGCTGACTATAACTGTCAACATTGTCCCCTGCTCATGCGGATCTCAGGGAGAGCAGAGGACAATTATATGAGCTGTCTTCAGTACCTGGCACCTATGAACAGCGCAAACTGTGTCGGCTTCTATCAGGAGGCGGCGAAGTCTAGACTCTGCCAGGGTAACTTGGTCAGGGTCATCATAAATGAGGGCCAGGGCCCCAAAAAATCCTTCCACAGACTGGAGACAAACAGAGTCCTGTGGTAAGGAAAAAGCCCAGGATTGTGGATCTCCCTGCAATAAAGAACTCACAATCCCTACTTACTTTTTGCTCTTCACTGCTAGATGAGTAGGGACAAAGTTTGAAATACAATTTGCAGGCATCTTTAACCACAAAAAACATCCCTGCCTCCTGTAAATCTGTCAGGGAGAGCAATCTTAGGTTCAGGCCGACCCGGCCCAGCAGAAGAGGCCCCAACACTGGCGACCTGCAGATGCTGCTGCTGCAGAGCCTCCCGACGGAGATCAGTCACTTCCAGAGACAGATAGCATAGTCGCTCAGCCAACTCAGTGACTGCATCCATCTCCAAAGGGAGAGAGAAAAAAAACCCCAATCAAAAAAAAAATCACAAAACTAACAAAACACATGCACCAATGAACCATGTGTCAGGTTTTTTTTTTTCTTTTTTTTTTCCTCTAAACAGTGCGGCGGGTAATAATGTCACGCACGGTGAGGGAAAACCAAGTAACATAAAGGGAAATGGGGAAGGGGGCCCAAACCCTAAAGCCCCCATTACACATAGCGATATCGCTAGCAATATCGCTGTAAAGTCACCGATTTTGTGACGTAGCAGCGATATTGCTAGCGATATCGCTATGTCTGATACTTACCTCTGACCGGCTCCCCCACTGCTCATCGCTGGTCGCGCGAGAAGGTCCTGGATCATTTCTCGTCGTGCACTTCCTGCTGGGCTTCCTGTGGCGCTGACGAGCGATGCGTGGACACGGGCGGGAGGACGTCAGGATCGCCGCGTCTGACAGGTAAGTAGCGACCCCCGGCCCCAGCGATGTCGCTGGTGAGATCTGCCTGTGTGGCAGCTCACTAGCGACCACTTAGGCCTCTTTCACACATCAGGTTTGCACCGTCAGGCGCGATCCGGCGCTTTTGACAGAAACCGGATCCGGCGAAATGCAATGCCGGATCCGGTTTCCCCCAATTGACTTGCATTTGCGCCGGATCGCGCCGGATGGCCATGCGTTTCATCCGGTTTTCGCCGGATCCGGCAATGTGTCGCGATCCGGCGTCTGGAAAAAACGGCTACTGTAGCATTTTTTGTCTCCGGCGAAAAAGCCGGACACGCCGGATCCGGCGCGTCCGGCTTTTTCACACAATGAAAGCCTATGAGCGCCGCAATGCGCCGGATCCGTTTTTTTGGTCTGAGCATGCTCAGTAGCTCTGCCCACAGGAGATATATAAAAGCAAGACAATGGGACCCTCAGCCACACCCAACATGCCACCCAAGCCAAGAACCAGGAGCAGGAGAAGGCAGCAGACATCTGCAGCAGCAGCACCATCAGCACCACCACAAATGGAGCAGCAAATGGAACATGCTGAGGAGGGGAGTCCAGCAGCAGATGAGAGACGGTAATTATCAAATCCCCCATTCCTCCAAACTAGGGCCATGGAATATCAAGATATTCATTGGCCCTTTGTTTCTCTTTATTCAACAGCCGCCAAAGAGATGCAGCAGCAGCAGCAGCAGAAATGGCATCACTGGCAGCAGCAACAGCAGCAGCAATACCCACAGCCATGGAGTCTGGCCATCAACAGGACAGCACATCATCTTCTGGGAGCCCTCCCTCGCATCGTCAGCGTTTGACGGTAAGTTTTTATTTCCAAAATCCATCATCTCTGTAATATATGTCTATTCATTGCCTTTTATTTCAAAACAGGAATCACAAGATGAAGAGGAGCTCCCAGAAGAAGAAGGAAGGGGTGGACAGACACCTGGAGTGGGCTCACAATTGGTAAGTTTTTTGCATCAAACGCAGAAACACAACATCACACTACACACAACACATAGAAAACAACGTTCTGCAGACCACACACAGCAAACAAATGCCTACATCCAAAGACATAACATTTTTTGTTTTTTTCTCTAGTCTTCCCAATCTGGTGCTCGGCCAAGAGGTCCTCGCAGTGCCTCCCAGGGTCGTCGGCGACAGCAACGCGGCGGTCACCAGCGTGTAAGTATAAATATTTTTGCTTTGTTTTTTTTGCACTTTTTATTTCATTTCTTTTGTGGAGGCTAATTATGTTATTTTTGTCTTTTTCTTTAACAGCCTTCACAGCGTGCTCCCGACTGACGGTGAGGATGGAGGGATTGATGTGGACCGCCTCATCGATCTCGTCAGAGAAAGGGAGCCGCTCTGGAATATGGCTGACCGCCGCCACGCTGACCTGATCGTTACCCGACGACTCTGGGAGGAAATCTGTTCGCTCCTTGTGGGCCGCTGGGAGGACCTCGATGTTCGGGCCCAGATTAAAGAGCGTAAGTATATACAGTACCGGTTGCTTGATGTAAACCAGTGTTTCCCAAACTCCAGTCCTCGTGGTCCCCACGGATCATGTGTTGAGGATTTCTATTTACTATGGAAATCCTGAAAACATGACCCCTGGGGACCATGAGGACTGGAGTTTGTGAAACACTGATGTTGTATACTAACCACTCCTTTCTCGTTTCAGGGAACAGAATTGTGAATCGGTGGCGGTCTGTGAGGGATCGTTTCAAGAAGGAGTTCAATAAAGAGATGTGGGCCCCGAGTGGATCTGGAGGACGCAGGAGCAAGTACAAGAACGCACAAGCCCTGTCGTTCCTCCGGGAAACAATGCTCACCAGAAGGTAAATATTACACACCACATGTGAAAAAAAATGTTAGATGTAACTTTTTTTTTTCAGCCAGGGCCATACCATGTCAGTATTTTAATTTTTTTTTTTCTCTTTATTCCACAGCACGGTGAGCAGCACTCGGGAGCCTGCACGATTGGACCCTTCTGAGGCCATCCCTGAGGAGACCGGCACCGAGGGACACTTCGACCGCCCCGGTACATCTGCACCTTCCCAGCCTTCCCACACATTCGACCCATCTGTCCCATCCACCAGCACAGGAGCATCGTGGCCACCTACATTACATGAAGCTGCTGGTGAGGAGATCGCTTTCCCTTTACCCCACCCTTCTGCCCCTGCCACCTCTAGTACACCTGCGGGTACTGGGCGGCAGCGGCAGAGGGGTCAGGAAAAGAGTTATGCGCAAGAGTTCTTGCATCTGAATGCATCTTTCCAGAACTGTCTAAAAGTCTTGTCAGAGCAAATCTCCGCAGGCTTTCAGCAGATCAACTCCAGCATTCTGGAGGTGAAGACACTTCTGCAAACCATGCATTCAGAAGCAAGATCTTCGCCAAACCACACCTTTTTCAGGTCTGTTGTGGAGCGCATGGCAACACTATCTCCTACCCAGCAGATGCATGTAATGCATTCGTGCCACGGTGCTCTACAGCAGGTTACCTCCCAACCTCCACCTCCCACCACTGTAGTTCCTCCACCTGCACCCCCTCCAGCCACTTTCCATCCTCCCCCTCCTATTACATCTGCACCCCCTCCAGCCACTTTCCATCCTCCCCCTCCTATTACATCTGCACCCCCTCCAGCCACTTTCCATCCTCCCCCTCCTATTACATACCAGCAACCTCACCAGTACCAGCAACCTCCCCAGTACCAGACATCTCCCCACTTCCAGCAACCTGCCCCGTACCAAACTCCTTCCCCGTACCAAACTCCTTCCCCATACAACTTTCCATCAACATCATCTGCTCCTACAGTCCCTGCCCAACCCTCCACTCCACCGCCCACCACCTCTTCTGCCTCCAACATGTCCACCCATTCTGTAGCTTTTTCCACACCTTCACCTCTAACTGTTCCTTCCCCACCACGATCCCAGTCCTCTCTCCACACACCCAGTGTCGAAGTGTCCCGCAGCCCCTCCAGCAGTATTTCCACCCCACACTACACAGATTTGTAATTTTTTTTTTTTTTAATAAAAATGCCCATTGGGTTTAAAACCTTTATTAAAAAAGTTTTTTGCACTTTAAAAACATTTTACAAAAAAAAAAAAATTTTAAATAAAAGTTAAATTATCGTTTCACAATGGTTGTCTGTCTTTTCTTTCTGCGGCGAACTATGTTTTAAAAAAAGGTTAAATACAGGGTATTTCAAAGGTAAAAAGGTATTCAAAACCAGGTATATAACTGTGGGTAAATTTTAGCTTTTTGCCACAGTTGTGTTCCTGGTTGTGTTTGAAGCAAAGTATTTCACCTAAAAAGTTGTGTTTATTGTTGGTGATTTCCTAACAATGTACACAACTTTTGTTAAAAGGTGAAATACTTTGCATAAAACACAACCAGGTACACACCTGTGGCCTAAAGCTAAAAATAGTAGACCATGACAAGATAGCCAACTTTGGTTGGCAAAGGTATATACTGTTGGTCCAGAAGGTACACAAGTTTGGTTAGGGCACAAATCTTTCACACTCTGTCATCCTGCCAGTGTACTCTGCCTTGAGGGTCAATTTTAAAAACCGGATCCGGCGTAATCCGTCGAAAAACGGATAGAAAAACGGATGAACCGGATGAGACAGATCCGGTTTTGTCTGTCAAGAACAAGACGGATCCGGCAGAAAACCGGATCCGGCACATCAGGTTTTACAAAACATTTGCCGGATCCGGCATTCCGGCACGACGCCGGATCGTGCCTGACGCCGAAAACCTGATGTGTGAAAGTAGCCTTAGCGATGCACCAGCGATCCTTATCGTTGTCGGGATCGCTGGTGCATCGCTAAGTGTAACGGTACCCTAAGGAAGGGATTTGGAGACCCCTAGGCTAGATCTAATCTCTCCCTAGAACTCCTACCGAGTCCCCATATTGGTTCCTCACCAATTGCCGAGCCGGAACCTGGGGCCCTGAATCTCCCTGGGGCCTAGTCCTGAATAGGGAACGGGAGGGAGATGTGCGCTAGGCAGTCTCCACTAAATTAAAGACGGTAAAGTGAGACAAACAGGGGAACACTTAGCTGAATTGCCAGATATGGATACCAGAAGAGGGATTCCAGAGACAAAACTGGAGCACTCTAAGAAGGTCTAACACTCTAGCAAGCAGAAGTGGAAATGAAGCTATTACCCGCACTGGGTCACAGCTGAGCCACTAACTAAATAGATCCAAACTTCTCAGGGCAGGAGGTGGTCAACCCTCGGTCCTAGAGGCAGATGGTTCAGGTAACAGTTTGTATGGACAGGCGCTCAGACCTTCTGAGGCCTGACACAGGATGAAAGCCTGTCACCTCCGAAGCACTCGTGACAGGGAAGCTCTAAAATGTGCAATTAGGGGTATCCTAATCAAAGAAGGCACTAGACTTAAGAAAGCAAAAACCCATGCGATTGAAAATCTTTTGAAGCAAATACATTGACTTGAACAATCTCATTAAAAAATCCATCTGCTGAAATCTTGATTAACTTGAACAAGCAAAAAAAGATGACCTGAAGGGACTTCTAGACCAAAGTTACTCAAAGCATAGGGAAAGGTTACAGAAGTTATTTTATGAATTTGCAGACAAATGTGGTGGCCATCTAGCTAGAAGCATCCTTCCTAAAGCTCCAATGACATATATCCAATCTATACAGGATACTACAGGATCCGTAATCAATGAATCCAAACAAATTGCTGATGCATTCAAAGGATATTATAGCTCCCTGTACAATATTGAGGGCCAATGTGTAGATATTTCACCAACCCAACTTCATTTGAAAATTGATCAAATACATGAAAGACACTGCTCTGCCCTCAATACCAGATGACACAAAGGCATCCCTAGAGCAATCATTTGAAGAGGAGGTACTTCAGGTCATCACAAGCTCCCCATCTAAAAAATACCCAGTTCCAGATTGTTACTCTGCCATATTTTATAAAACATTTGCTACGCAATTAACACCATTCTTAACAAAAATATTTATTTTAGTTTTGACTTCAAACCCTTTTCCCCAGACAAACTCTGGAAGCCCATAGTTCGTTGATACAAAAACCTGGGAAAGAACAAACATTATGCCCAAGTTACAGGCCAATATCCTTAATTAACATTGATGTTAAACTTTTCTCTAAAATCATAGCAACCAGATTAGCCCCCCTGATGCCTCATATCGTGCACAACGATCAAGTAGGATTTGTGCCCCAGAGGGAGGCAAGAGACAACACGATTAAAACGATGCTGCATATGTCCTATACGAAACCGAAAAAGATCCCAGCATGCATTCTATCGGATGATGCTGAAAAAGCATTTGACCGGGTTAGCTGGTCATTTCTACATAGTGCTCTTAAACAAATCAATTTAGGTCTCGACATTTTCAACAAAATAATGGCTTTATATCAAGACCCCTCTGCCAAGGTCCTTTACAATGGCACTTATTCAGAATCTTTTGGAGTGCAGAATGGAACAAAACAGGGGTGTCCACTCTTCCCATTATTGTATTGTATTGTGATGGAACACCTGGCAATGGCCCTCAGTAAAACTCGAACATTCAAGAAATCCCAGTCGGGCACGAATCTCATAAATTGGCGCTATACGCAGATGACCTCCTATTGTACATCACTAATCCTAAAACATCACTGCCCTGTATTCTGAAAGAATTTGAGACATATAGTCGACTGAGTAATTTTAAGGTAAATATTTCTAAGTCAGAGACTTTTAACCTCAATAACCAACAGGAGGAAGCACAATTGTTAAAGGGGTCCTTTCCTTCCAATTGGTGTAATGGCTCTATGAAATATCTTGGGGTTCAATACCTTCAGACTTGTCCCAGCTCTTCCATCTGAATCATGGAGCCTTTGCTCAGTCATGTCAAAGCTGAGCTCAAGGCTTATGACAAAACCCGATTATCTTGGTTCTGTAGAATTAACATATTAAAGATGGACATTCTTCCGAAACTGCTTTGTGTATAGCAAGCGGTTCCAATTGCACTAAACAGTCTGTAACAATATGATTTGGAGATCAAAAAGATTGAGACTGGCCATTACATTTTTGGCTAGATCTAAATCTCAAGGGGGATTGCAGACCCCTAAACTAGCAACACAAATAGAATTAGCCATGGGACGTACCTACGATGCCCTAGACGCCTCGGCACAGCCAATGAGTTAACTAAGCCTAAAGCAAGAAAGGGGAAAGCTACACTGCCCCGGAGCATACCCCAAAGGAATAGATAGCCCCAAAACATATATTGCCGGTGAGACAAGATGAGGCACAAACACATGCATAAAATATAGTAAGCAAATGATGGGGCCCAAACTGTCTAGATAGAACAGGACAGGAAAGATACTGTCTGCAATCACGCAAAAAACCCTAAGAAAAATCCAACATGTCTGATACGCAAAAATACTGAGGCCATACGACCTCTCCCCCACTAGATCATCATTCTGGTGTAAACTGGAAGCAAAGCAAAAGATACTGATATAACAGGGGACTAGCAATACTGAACAGACTGACATAAGCTGTGACATATGGAACGGGGTCCAGCACTGGTCCCAGCAGGAAACAATGCTGAACCCACACAGCAAAGCAGAAAGCAGAGAAAGGCAAAAACTGGATCAAATGTAAAAAGATTCCAGCAAACAAATAACTTATCTGAACAATGCAGGACCAAGCAGGGGGCAAGCGGACTTCAAAATGCACAGGAAGAAAACCAAATCACCAGCAACAACTGAAGGAAGCTTGCTGACTTAAATCTTCCCAGTCTGTAACACCTGAGCTCCAATCATCCTCTTCAGGTGATTGACTTCTGTCAACCCGACCAGCTCCATTACACGCAGCAACCACCAGTGGGAGCCCAAACTCAGAAGTCAGGTGACAAGTGTTCACAACACCTATCGTGCCTAGACTTAACTTCTCTACCCTGGATTTCTAAGCACTTTCGTTCTTCAAAGGGACCACTCCCCTCATTAATAGTTGATATTCTCAGAGTTTGGGACCAATTGGTAATGAAACTTAAGATTTTTAAGATTCCAGGACCTATGACACTGATCATTGACAATCCAGAATTTCCCCCTGGAGTTGGAGTGAGTAAATTCCTGGTCTTTAACTATAAAACTAGACTCCATCAGGTCCTTGCAAATTTCAGAAATATAACATTGTTAAACGAACTTAAAGCCCGATCAAACTATACCTTGGTTTTCATACCTCCAGTTTCTTTCATTCATTGATTCCCTTCAGCCGTTCGCGGTGCTCAAGTCAGACCCTTCTCAGTTTGATTCGTTGCTGATCGGAAAAGTTGCACCCAAGCATACGATCTCCCAAATATATTATATTTTGTTATCTAAGACCAATACAGAGCTCTTATGGTTCAAGAAAGAGTGGAGAGAGAGATTGGGATGACCTTCTCGGAGGAGCAATGGAACAAAACTTTCTTTTGCCTAGCAGATCTTCATAAGGTCTTTCCCTTTGTCTTCAATAAATGCTGGAGATGTGAAAATGCTGAAGGCATTATGCTTCATATCTGGTGGGAATGCCCTCAAATAAGTGGCCTCTGGAGCAAAGTCTTCGATGTTCACAAACACATTACAGGGGAATTATCTTCTAGAACTCCCCAGATCGGAGTTATTTCTATGATACCAGGGTCTTTTATATCTATCAAAAGAGGATTGCTGAGACACTGCTTATCCGCCACTAGAACAGTCAGGCCTCATACCCATTGGCGATTAAAAAAAGGTCCGATTTCTGGACTGGAAAAAAGGGTGGAGTGTTATGTGAGTGTCATGCGATTTCTATGCGATTTTTTTTTCATCCGTTTTCCATCTGTTTTTAATGCGTTTTTTTTTCCCAGCCAGTCTTTTTCTACAGTCATTTACAGGACCATTTACAGTGTTCTATACCACATAATGGTGATGTATCCGTTAAAAACGGATGGAAAACGGATGGTCCGTTTTTTTAATCGCACCCATTGACTTCTATTGTCAAAAATCGCTGCAAATCGCAGCATGCTGCGATTTTTTTCTCAGACCGATTTTGGCTGAGAAAAAAAATCGCAAGTGAGATGTCACCAATTCACTAGCATGGGTCAGAGTGCAATCCGATTAAAAATCGGATTGCAATCGTCCGATTTTATCGCCAGTAAGTATGAACCCTCATTCCCAGACACAAGCCTTCTAGAATCACTCCATTTATCCAAGAATGGTCTCTTGAAATGGATTTTTTGTGTAGAATGGAAAGACTCTATGCTCATAATAAAATTAGCTCAGACAGCTTTTTCCACACATGGGAAGGATGGATTTTATTCAGAGAGTCCCCGGAGTACTGCTCAATCTTTCTGTCTTGATGAAATCACCATATATTGTACTTGTACATACCTGAATCTGGGTGGATTCATAAACCTTGCTCATCTCTTCCTCTCCCCTTAGAATCTCTTCTTGACTTTTCTATTGTTATAATTTTCTACTAAAAGTTATTTTCTTTCCTTTGTCAGACTTGACAAAGCCAAACTTGGTTGCAAGAAGTTAATGAACGATGAACAATTTGTTAATATGTCATACTTTTCTTAAAAAAAAGAGGGTATTCTGATATGTGATTTGATGTTAACATGTTATCTTGATATTTTTAAAACCTTTTGACGGTATCACTATGATCTGTACCACTATAATGAAAACTACCTCTGTGGTTGTATTTAGAAATGCTGTAACTATATGCTGTTCTCAATAAATAAACTAGTTTATGAAAAAAATAAATGTGCTGTTTTTACTTTTTTAACTGTTATTTTCATTAGGGAAACGGGGGCTGATTTGAACTTTTGTTTTTTTATATTTTAAAAACGTTTTTTTAACTTCATCCGATAGCCTGTGCTGTACGTGGCAGGGCTACAGTACTGTTATGTATAGCAGAAATCATTATCTCTTATGAACGTTGTCTCCACCCATGGCTGTTAAGGCACATGATGACTGATTAGATCAGTCATCATGTGCGGGGAAAGATGCGGGCTCAGCAGGTGAGTCCGCATCAAAGTCAGGAACACGACATATGTCATGAAGGGATTAATAAAGAAGCAGAATCATGTTTCATTTAGAAAATATATTGACTACTATGTGACAACTGTAAAGATAGGTACTAGTCAGAGTGAAGGCGCTGCACACTTGGTGTGACGTCTCCTGGAGTGGACACTCTGGGCCGTGCTACCAAACCACCGTGGGTGAGCTGACCTAGTGAGGACCACCCCCTATACAGGAAGCGTCAGGGGCAGACCCAGGAGGATAAAGTACCACGACTGCTGGAACCAGGGGGACAGCTCAAAGTAGGCGCAAGAGACCATGTGTAACAAGGTGAAGACGGGGACACGCAGGGTACAGGAGTGCATAAAGCATGTACACAGGGGCACGCAGGGTACAGGAGTGTGTAGAGCGTGCACTAAGTACACCTGGGTACGAGGCAATCCAGAGTGCGTGCTGGGAAGCACGCCTGGGTGCAAGACAAGGCAGAGTGCATGCTAGGGAGCATGCTAGAGTACTAGACAATGAAGAAACTGTACAAAGAAGCACACCAGAGCACAGGGTAGTGGACCTGGGTACAGAGAGTGGCCAAGCAGGCACCAAGCAGGCCTAGCAAGGTAGCAAAATAATAATCAGGCGCCGCCTACACGAAGAGGCGGCCTGATATAGGAAATGCGTGCCGGGACTTCCGGGTCAGGTCTTTCAGGACCATAGAGACATCCGAGTAGTGTGGTGCAGTCAGAGCTGCGGGTAGTGCGCAAGCGCACCCGATGGGACCTGGGAGGCGAGCGCGCAGCCGCAGAGTCACCCTACGGGACCCCATTGCCGGCCGTGAGACCGGAAGTGAAGATGTTGAGCAGCATGCGCCAGCGCTGGAGGTGTGCGGTGAGAGCGGCATAACACTTGAAAATACTTCAAATAAGGTTTATTAACAGTATTTCATATCCATTGGTTACACCGTTGTGAGTACAGTATTATGTTAATGTTTCGGGTGAAGACCCGTCATCAGACTGAAGAAAAATACAAAAATGTACAAATATACAGACATATTAATATGGTGGTATTGAAATAGCATTTAACACCAGGAATCATTACAAATCTCAAGATAAAGACTCAAGTGGCATGAATAAAATCTATATATGTCATGGTAATGACAAGCGCTGTCATGGTTCCACCCCTCAGGGTGTCTGGGATGCAGTTACTGATAGCTCGGCCATCCAATCTGGTTCAGGGGCGTGCTGAGCTGCCATTGTGTTGGTGCGAGAGATATTGATGCGGCACACTGTTGCCACATATATTAAACACACGGACACACATGGATATCTCCAGAACTGTTTTTTTCAGTACCATAAATATGAAAAAGGCCTTATTGAGCGTTATTAAACTAGATTTTGGGTCCTGGATTTAGGAACACCAAAAAGAGCCTGGGTGGGAAAGGTCATTCCCACACTCAAGCCCACATCTTACAGGCATAACAGGTAGCTGGGTAAGGGCCTCATCACACACATCGAGATCGCTAGCGAGATTGCTGATTTTGTGACGCATCAGCGACCTCTCCAGCGATATCGCTGTGTGTGACGGGGATCAGCGACCGGCCCCCCTGCTTGGTATCGCTGATCGTGCAGGATCATCCTGGGCCATTTTTTGATCATTGGTCTCCTGCAGGCATGCACGCATTGCTGCACGTGGCAGCTAGAGACCAGCGATCAGTGACACTGGACACTGGTTTTCAACGTAAACCTCGGGTAACTAAGCCGCGCAGCTCTTGGATACCCGCTGTTTACCCTAGATACCAGTGCACACTGGTATCCAGGGTAAACAGCGGGTATCCAAGAGCCGCGCGACTCTTAGTTACCCGATGTTTAAGTTGGATACCAGCGTGCACGCTGGTATCTAGGGTAAACAGCAGGTATCCAAGAGCCGCGTGGCTCTTATATACCCGTTGTTTACATTGGACACCAGCTTGCTCGCTGGTCCTGATCGCTGAAGGGGCTGTCTATGTGACACCTCACCAGCGATCAGCCTAATGATGTCCCAGCGATCCCATCCATGTCGGATCGTTGGTGGGATCGCTGGGACATGTGTAACGGGGCATTTAGTTTAGAATGTGGACAGACTGTTTATGGTGGACAGTTATCGTTAGAGACTGAGAAGTGTCTGTAATACCAAGTTGGTGAGATCAATTTGATTCACTTTGCCTTATCCATAGACGACAGTTTTGTTATTAAGTTGTACTGAAGAAAGGCTGTTTTCAGTTTGGAGCAGTGAAGTTTATGAAGAACAAACTTTATTCTGTTTTGATATAGAACACAATCAGCTACCAGAGGTCACGTCATATACTGGTAAAGTATGCTGCCTTACGTCACAGTTATTTTAACTGCTTATAGAATCTATTTTCCGATAATATAAACAGCATGAATGTTTTATTCCTTGTAAAATGAAAAGTTTTAAAATGGAAAAAAAACCTACACTAAATAGTAGAGTACTACATGTCTTTATAACTAAACATTTCTACTGATAATTGGTAAAAAGCCATGACTGAACACTTACCTGCTCTTGCAGCTTACACCTAAAAACATCTCTAAAATGTGCACTTTTCTCACCACGGAGACAACAAAAACCCTCACGGTCGCCCTGATCCAATCCTGCCTGGGCTACTGTAATACTATTAATTGGCCTCCCCCTCACTTGACTTTCCACTCTCCAGTCCATCCTTAATGCAGCAGCCAAGGTCGTCCATCTGGCTAATCGGTACTCGGATGCGTCTGCTCTTTGCCAGTCATTACACTGACTGCCCATTCATTATAGGATCCAATTCAAAGTACTTGTTCTCACCCACAAAGCTCTCCACAGTGCGTCACCCCCTTACATCTCCTCCCTCATTTCTACCTATCTGCCTAGCCGATCGCTGTACTCTGTAAACTACTTTCGACTTACCTCTGCACTAATCCGTGCCTCCCATTCCTGACTCCTAGACCTCTCCCATGTTGTGCCAATCCTCTGGAATGCTCTACCCCAAGAAATTAGGACCAGCCACAACTTGCACAGTTTTAGGCGCTCACTCAAAACATTTATTCAGAGCAGCCTATCACTTTCCCTAATCAAAGTAATTTTATGTTCAAGTGTGTGTGTGTGTGTGTGTGTGTGTGTGTGTGTGTAGCCCATTCGCTATCTCTCCCTCAAGATGGCTGGACCATCATTGTAAATATACACCTGTCCTTTTATCTCCCCCTACCTCATTGTAGATTGTAAGCTCTCATGAGCAGGGTCATTTTATTTTGCTTTAATTATTGTATTATTGTTAACGTTAGTAATTACGACTGTTGTGTTTGAAACTGCACACACACACGGCACGCCAAGAAAGTGTGTACTTTTGTAGAGCGCACCAAGCGAATTGGAGGAAGACTGCTCGAAGTATATGTAAGGAGGTAGTGGGGACCCTCACATGCCTTCTCTCTCCTGGATGCTGTTCATGACGACGTGCGGCACATCAGTGTTTATTAATGTAATGTGCTGTTTCCTAATGTTACTGTCATGTACTGTAATGTGGTGCATTTGTTATGTATTCTGCTTAAGCTTAGTGATCAATTAGGGCATAGTATAGGACCATAGGGGAATAGAGTAGAGGGGGGCATCATAGAGATAGAATAGAAAAGAAGTGTAGTAAGGTAAAGGGAGCACAGGGGTTAAACGGTTGGGAGGAGTCGCAGGGCAGAGCCACAGGGATATAGCAGAAGGGCTTCCTGATTAGAGGCAGAAGCCTGGGCAGCCTGCCCAGGGCAAGATGTGAGGAACAGTGACTAGGTCAACAGATGGCTGTGGGGATAAGTCTGCTGCTACGGCAGTAAGGGGCCCCAAGCGGAGACTAATGCAGTCGGGCACCAGCTCAAAAGGGCTATCCACAGGAAGGATTTGGGGTCTAAGGTCAGGGCAGGAGCAGCTGAGATGGCGATCCCGGCACCTTTCCCTAATGGAACCGGACAAGGGGCTGACAGGAAGCTGGTGATGCAGGAAGTACGGATGGGACATGGATTGTCCACAGAGACAGCAGGGATTGCCGGGAGAACAGAAGGAGAGGATAACGAAGGAATGGAGTCTGCCCGGATGGCAGGGAAAGTGCAGGGTGTGAGTCTCTGTGAAACATGCTGTTTATGTGATGAATACGCTGCTGTCCAGTAAAGTTAATCTGTTGGAAAAAGACGTAGACTCCGGAGTGATTTATGGGGCTCATGGATGTGGAGCCGGTGCGACAGCCGCCGAGGGGAAACCGGACAGTGACAGTGTTCTGCATGTGCAGCAAAAAGCACATTGTGTTTTCTCTGAGGTGCCAAAGTGTGGGAACAAAACAGTCCATTGCCACAACTACCACGTTGGCCACCTTACATATGTTCAACGCCCACCAAGAGATGGCATTCCCTGGTGACGAGCTCTGCGAGTTAGGCTACTTTCACACATCAGTTTTTTGCCGTCAGGCAGGATCCGGCTATTTTTAGAAAAAACGGATCCGGCATAAATTTTGGAGAACTGTAGAAACGGATCCGTTTTTTTGCTGGATCCGTCTAGCAGGTTATATCTGTTCCTGGGGGCTGGCCAATTGGATCTGAGCATGCGCAGACTTAAAAAAACGGATCCGGTGGCTGGATCCGTCTTTTTCTGGATCCGGCGCATTCCGGCGCCCACAGACTTTCATTGTAGCAAAAAGCTGGAAGCGCCGGATCCGGCGCTTCCGGCTTTTTCGCCGGAGACAAAAAACGTTACAGTAGCCGTTTTTTCCAGACGCCGGAATGAGACAAGTTGCCGGATCCGGCAAAAAACGGATGAAACGCAATGCCATCCGGCACGATCCAGCGCTAATGCAAGTCAATGGGGAAAAACTGGATCCGGCATTGCATTTTGCCGGATCCGGTTTTACAAAAAAAAAGCCGGATCGCGCCTGAAGGCAAAAAACTGATGTGTGAAAGAGGCCTAACGTATACAGGAAGTGACCGCTTCCATTGGAGACAAGAAGACGCTGTAAGGTAACACCATTTAAAAAGAAGTGCTTGACAGGATGAGAGTGGAAATCTGCCAGCTCTCCTCTACAGATTAATGGAGGAACAGCAGCAACCATAACAGCATAGTCAAAGAAGCGAGCACTGTGGTGAAATTCACACAAGTAAGAGCAGCAGTAAGACCAGCCAGAGGTCCAGAGACTCCAAGAAGGAAAAGCTCTGTGACACGATCCAGCCTCTAAATCCAGTACCATTTAATAAGAACGAGTGATGAATGATCTTTCAGGAAGTTCACCTTGCTAATGGGGACCCCTTGTTTTTTGCTATTTTTCTAAATATGAAATGACTAGAAAAGCAGATTCAAAAACATAAAATTAGAGAATGTGAGCTTTGGAAGTCCCCATTACCGACTGACTGGCATAGAAGCCTGTGTGCATCATGCATCCAGAAAACAATCTTTGACAAGGACTCCAATTTTGCAATGAATCTCAAGTCTGTCATTAAAGTAGAAATTAAGCACTCCTTCCAAACCCTTATGCAAGAAATAAGAGAAAAAGGTCAGCTAACCCCTTAGATGTCCAGGAACCAGAGCACGGAGAGTCTGTAGTTGATGGCAGCGGATTATTCAGGACAGAGCCAGACTGGCTATCTGGCAATTCTGGCAAATGCCAGAAGGGCCTGTCTGGTCATGGGTTGCCTTGTCTGCTACATTGTTAACAGAATCAATGTATTCAAGACATCCATACCATTAAGAGTTGTGACAGAGCACAAATTTGCCGACTCCATCACTTACCCCAGAAAGCCAGGGGTATCATTTGAAATATTGGTCTTGTAGTAAATATTTATTTTCTCCATCTAGAGTAATATTAGTAATATATCCCATCTGGTTCTTGGGGAAGGGGACAACATGGGCCTGGGTGATTTCAAATGCCAGGGATGAATTTCAGCCCCAGTCCGTACCCGATTCCAGATACTCTCCAAGCGTGTGACAACAGAGCTTCTTTATTCAGGAACAAAACATAAGCTTAATCTATCAGGAAAAAATCATTTGTGTTTCTATCTGTGCAGCACCTACAGCAGGCTGCTTTTCTCATACACAGACACAGGAAAAACAGTAAATACGCAATCAAAATAGGAGAAAAGGGGAAAAGGATAATTGCTCACCGGACTATGCTTGGGGACTGTCCGTGCCTGGAATTCAGTGGCTGACTACAACACAGACAAGCTTGATGATAAAGAATTTTTTCAGCACTGGAGATTATTCCATAAAAACACTCAGACACACTAAAACTCAGACAGGAATGGAGTTGTTGCACCAAACATATTCCAACACCCCCACTCAACAACTACTTATCCTGTCCCATTGCGGTTCTGAAGTCCACAAACTTGGCTCTTCATAATGGCTTTGTCAAAATGTCTGTCATCTGTTTAAAAATGCTAACATGAGCACATAGCCTAATGTCTGTAGCTGCAGTTAAACGCTCAGGAAACTGATCCCCTTCCCAGAAACCGCACGTTTTATTTCCGCGCGTTTCTTGTGCGTTTTTTGCACAAAAGACGTGCGTTTTTGATGCGTTGTTTTCCGCGCGTTTTCTGGGAACATTGGAAAAGGCTAAAAATGCTCAGCAATGCGGAAATTAATGAGCCTGCTGCGTTTTTAGCCGCTAAGCGATTCCTGAGCGTTTAAAAACACATGCTTTGGCACAAAAAGCCAAAAATGCATGCAATTTAATGTGAAGCTTCTTTTAAGCGTTTCTGCAGCGTCTGAGCCGGCAAAAAGCTGCGGAAACGCTTAAAAAAATGCAACGTGGGCACACAGCCTTAAAGTTCTGAATGTGGTTTGCTTCGCAACTGGAGAAAATGTAGCATCATAATCTTCACCATACTTTTGCAAGTACTCCTTTGCAACCAATCTCACCTTAAACCAGTGAACTTTACCTTCTGAGTCATTTGTTTTAGAAGACCCACTTACATCCGATAACTTTTCCTTGTGGTAGCTCAGTAAGCTCCCATGTCTGGAGTTGGTGAAAGGACTCTTCATTAGTGGCATTTATCCACTTCTGCTTCTCGTGATCAGGCAGTTTTTTTTACATCTCTTGCCATGACTGTGGCTCTGGTTCAGGAAGTGTTCTGACCAATGTGGTACAGCAAAGGGTGTTTTACTGGATGGGAGATACATTTCTCCCAGCAAATTAATGTTTGGCCGGGATTTTCCCTAAAGACAAGGGCCTGCGATGTCAGGGTCAAGTGATCAGCCCATGTGATGTCTACCTCACCTGTGGGAAGGGTTATGGGCTATGTAATGGAGGTTGGTATTTGGCACATGGTGAGTGTGTGGAAGATGCAGTAACTTGGCTTGAGTTAGCCTGAATCTGTTTGTTGAACTGCACATGCTGCAGAGCTATAGCAGCAAGACTCCAAACAAACCCTGGGAATGTCACCTGGCGGATGTTGCTGACCTGGCAGCTGCTTAGTTAAGCCTGTCCCATGCAAGGGTGAGTCTGGGACCAGTGGTTCTCCAAGCTGGAGTATATTTGTGTTTTTCCATTACTTTCTGTTAACCTGCTGTCTTAAAGTGACATTAAACCACTGAAGTTGGACGCTAAACCCGTGTGTTGCCTCATTACTGCGTCCCTGCCATTGCCTACCAGAGCAAATCCCTACACCATATAAGAAAGGTGTTTAGCTGGGATACCTTTGTTTGGCCCTTCTGATCTTCTGACTGGAGGTTGACTTGGTTCTTCTGTGTCTTCCTTGGTGGCTTCAGAGCTTATCCACACTTCACTGTTTTCCTTTTCAGCACCTGGGTTTGGGGAATGAGATTCTTGTTCTTGCTTCTTAGGTTGAATAACTGGTTTAACTTCATGGAATTTGAGCGATAGAGTTTTCCTCAATCACTACATCTCTGCTGATTGTTACTATGTTGGTCTCTGGGTGCAGGATTCTGTATCCCTTTTGAGTTTCGCTATAGCCCACCAGAACTCCTTGCTTTGCATGCGATTCGCACTTGGAACGTTTTTCTTTGGGAACTGTAAGGCAGCGCTTACTGCATGTGTTGGGGGACACTCGATTGGCAACGGAATTAAGGCACACAGGAACGTTTTTCCACTCAGTCCATGCGGTTTATTATACACTCATAAACCAGGGCAGGCCATGTTATATATCACAGACCTAACATATAGTCCATAGCACTTCACAGTTCACGGCTTTAACTCGCAGTCACTAAACATGCCGGACTTTTGTCCAGTTACCGTGGGTGACCGCACGCCGCACCAGTGTCTCTCAACTTTATTCCATAACACCCGCTATTGGGTTGCAGTCTCTAAACACGTTCGACATCACTTCATCCAGTTACCGTGTGAGAATGCACAGTTCATTAATATCCATGGAACACAACAAGCACCAGCAGTGTGTTCCAATGGCATATACTTGTCTGCCGTTACCATACAGCAGCTCCTGCTCGACACACTGATTCCTTGTCAGTCCTCTCTCCCAGGGAAGCTGCCTTACTGGGATCCCCATCCTTGCGACCAGGGCACTCCTGACAGTTCTAGACCCTCAGAAGGTCGTTAAGGCCCAGTCTCACATAGCGACATCGCTAATGCATCACAGATTGTGATGCAACAGCAATCTCGCTACATGTGACACGCAGCAGTGACCGGCCCCCCTGCTGGATATCGCTGATCGTGCAGGAATGTCCTGGGCCATTTTATTGTCGTCGGCGCATCGCTGTGTTTGATCACTGGATTGTCGCTGAAGAGATCTGCCTGTTTGGAAGCTTACTAGCAATCATTTAGCGATGCACCAGCGATCCCTACCAGGTCATATCGTTGTCGGGATCGCTGGTGCGTCGCTAAGTGAAATGGCACCCTTAGCTTCCCCATGTAGTGCTGCCACAGACTGTGCACACACATGGTCTTACCCTGTGCTCTTCAGGAATGCTGTCCCCTCATGGGACCTTCCAACACAGAGACCATCCCGGTTCATGGTCTCTCCATGTTCTATTCAGGAGTCTGGTCCACTCACAGGACCCTCCAACACAGAGCTTTGAGGTACACGGCCTCACCATGTTCTCTTCAGGAAGTTCGTCCCCCCATAGGACCTTACAACACACAGGTCTCACCTCATACAGGAGCTTACAATCTAGACCATGTGACCCAAACTAAGGTCACATTATGTAGCTGAAACCACCCCCCAAAGTTGGGAGATGTGTGGGGTTAGCCAGTCCAGACCAGCTCTCTGGCTAACCCTGCTAGCTTCCTGGTATAAACAAAAACAAAAGCTCATAGAACTACAGGTCCCAGAACAACATTACAGGCTTACAGCGCAGAGGACCTCCTCCGCTGCGACACATACCGGCCTTTTACAACAGTGGCGGTCACTGTCTCACAGAAAATACATAAACGCTTTGCTTCCAAATATCCTGGGACGTTTCAGGTTAGGTTAGCTCATATGGAGTTTTATTTGTGGCTTTTTGTGTGAGCTTCTTTACTGACAAAAGATTGATTTCAAGGCTGGGAACATAGAGAACTTCCTTTATTGAGATCTTTCTGCTTTGTGCTGAGGAAACTGGACAGTGGAGGTAGCAATCTGGGGTGAATAATAAGGGTGTTGTCATGACTTTGGAAAATCCTATTACCTGGCAGTAACTTACATTTTTCCCTTCTCCCATGACAGCACCACCTATGGCAGGATTTGATAAATCTGGCTACCCATCTATTTGCTGCCAAGTTGCAGTTATAGAGTGCTCCTAGTGCAGATACCTGGACTTTAAGAGTGTTTACCGCTAACCCCAGCTGCAATCCTGATTGTAAAAACTCCAAGATGGCACTAATCGGGGGTTCTTGTTCTAACGGCTTACCTAGGAATTGCAGGAATTTATTCCATGTTCTGCCATAGATATTAGACGTCACCAGCTTCCTACTCTTTAGCAGGGTGGCCACCAACCCAGGAGAGAACCCTCTATCCATTAGAAGCGATCTTTCAAATTCCACGCCGTCAGATGGAATCCTTTGACCTGAGCGTGGAATATTGGACCTTGAGCTAGTAGGTCCGGGATTTCCGTCAGAACCCATGGATCGGAGAGGGACATCATTCGTAGCAGAGTGAACAGGACCTTTTTGGCCAAAATGGGGCTATTAGGATCACCCTGGCTTGATCGTTCCTGATCTTCTTGACTACTGTTGGGATCAGGGCCACTGGGGGGGGGGACGCATAGGCTAGCCTGAAGTCCCACGGAATCTGTAACAAGTCCACTGCCCGTGGTTTTTCCCTCGGGTTTAGCGAACAAAACCTCTCTATTTGCCTGTTGTTTTTGTTGGCAAACAGGCCTATCACTGGTTTCCCCCAAAGCTGTGTTATTTTTTGAAAAACGGACCGATTTAGAGCCCATTCTCCTTGCCTCAGAGTATTGCGGCTCAGGAAATCGGCTTCTATATTCTCTGCCCCCTTTATGTGCAAGGCTGTTAGGGAATGTAGGTGTTCTGCTCTGCAAAAAATGTCACTGGCTGCCTTCATTAGGTAGTGTGATCTTGTCCCCCCTGGTGGTTGATGTATGCCACCGTTACTTTGTTGTCCGACATGATCTGGACATTGCGACCCCTGAGTAGGGGAATGAAGTGGCTTAGGGCTTTGCTCACTGCCCACAATTCTCTCAGGTTGGAAGATGCACCCATTTCTTGAGGCCTCCAGGGACCCTGGTCTATATGACCCCTTAGGTGTGCTCCCCACCCCGAGGAGCTCGCGTCTGTCAGTATTACATCGGTCGTTTGTCCTGTCCAGCCACCAGTTGAGAGAGTCTCTGGCCTCTAAGGAAAGCTCCAGTCTTCCTTCTAAACGCTCTCTCAGCAATCTTTGTACTGACCGTATGTCCCCCTGGAGCTGTCGGGTGTGAAATTAAGCCCACCTGACCGCCGGAATACAGGACGTCAAGGTAGCTAGTACAGACATCGTGTTTCTCAATGTCATGTGAGGTTGGTCTCAGGCAGTCAAGGCCACCTTCTCTATTATGGTATCCGGTAGCAGACAAGCTTACTGTTCTGAATCCAGGATAAACCCCAGGAAGGCATGCTTTCTTAGGGGCTGTAGTTTCGATTTTTTGAAATTTATTATCCACCCCAATTCCTGTAAGGTGTCGGTCACCCGGCTCAACTGTGCTGTACAGTGGTCCTGTGAGCTGCCCACTATAAGGAAATCGTCCAAGTGGGGTATTATGACTGTATCGTGAATTCGGAGGAAGGCTATCACCTCCGCTATGACCTTGGTAAAAACCCTCGGGGCTATAGATATGCCAAATGGAAGAGCCCTGAATTGGAAATGCCTGAGCACGCCCTGAATATAGAGAGCCATTCAAGCATTTTTGGTAATCTGGATGAATAGGGATGTGATAATATGCATCCTTTAAACAGACTACGGCCATAAAACAATCTTGATGTAGCAGTTTTATGGCTGTAGCCACCGACTCCATATTGAAGGTCTGATTTTATTTATCCACAAGTGAGGCCTCTGAGGTTTATGATTGTCCTTAACGATTGATCTGCTTTTTTAATAAGAAAAAGGGGGGAATAGAACCCCCTTCCTTCCTGTATGTTTGGGACCTCAGAAAGGACCTGCTTGTCTACCAGGTTCAGTATCTCTGATTCCAAGGCCAACTGTTCTTCGATCGCCTTCCTGACCGGGGTAATGACGAACGCGGCTTTTAATTGGCGAATAAAGGGGATTTTCAGGCCTTCTCTTAAGATGCATAGGATCCAGGTATCTTCCCCCAGGCCTGAGAATAGAGTGCCAATCTCCCCCCTACCGGAATGCTGGCGTCATTGTGGAGATTTTTTTTTTTTTTTTTTTTTTAAGTGGAAGTGCCTCCACCAAACATAAATCCCGACTCCTTTTTTCTTTTCTCTTACCATCTTCTCCTATTGGCCGGAAGATGACCCCTATTGAAACTTCCTCTCCGAAAGGGCTGCCTTTTCTGATCTGCCGGGAATATGGGGAAGCCTTTCTTCCCATCACTCGCCTTCTCCAGGATATCGTCTAAGTTTTTCCCGAATAAAAAGCGACCATCACAGGGGAGAGAGCATAGTTTTACCTTAGACTGCAGGTCACCTGGACAGCCTTTAAGCCACAATGCGCATCTGGCGGCATTTGATAACCCTGCCACCATAGCTGTCAGCCTCATGGAGTCCGCCGAGGTGTCTGCCAAAAAAGCTGCTGCCCCATGTAGAAGATACATATCTGCCAATATCTTTTCTTTTGGGACTTTTGACGCTAGTCTCTCTTCCAACTGTTGCAGCCAAATCATTAGGGAACGTGCCGTGCAGGTGCCCGCTATTTCCGGCTTCAATCCACCTGCTGTTGCACCCATCCACCCATGCATGCCTTAAATAGGAATCTGCTTTTTTGTCTAGCGGGTCTCTAAGAACCCCTGAATCTTCCAAGGGCAGGGCCGATTTTTTTGGAAGACCTGGACACTGCTGCGTCAATCTTTGGAACCTTGTCCCATATTTCTGCATCCTTGTGCTCAAAGGGGTATCATCTCTTAGAGGCAGAGGGAAGAGCCCCTGATCTCTCGGGTTTCCTCCACTCTCTTTCATTGAGTGCTTGGACCTTTTAATTAACTCGGAAGGTCCGCTTTTTCCTCTCGTAGTCCCCCAAACATGACGTCTTCCAGGGATTTAGCCGCTTTTTCTTCCTGTAGGCCCATTGTTGCTCTAACGGCCTTCAAGAGAGCATGCGTGTCTTCTACCGGGAAACATGGCTTACCCCCCCGTGTCACTGTCTGAGGAATCTGAGGAGGATGGCTGTTCAGTCTGAGATAAGACCGAAGATGAGTTTGACGGAGAACTAGGGGGATTTTTTCTACCTTTTCTCCCTTTTTTCAATAAGGTCTTAATTGAACCCTTCATTTCTGACCTAAGGGCCGATATAAGGTTGGCTGCAAAACTAGGCGCTTCCTCTGCCATGGTTCGCTAGATGCAACTGGCACAGAGGTCTTTCTGCCAGTCTTTTGCTAAGGGGCTTTTACATATGGCACATTCCCTATTCTTCTTCTTACTTCCCGCTTTCTTAGGTTTTTCCTACGGGGTTAAACATACAACGGGGAGCCCCTATTAACAGACTGCTAGCATTTACAAAGATCACTCACCACCTGTAATCAAGGGTACCGGACTCGGAGACTGCGTCGGAGCGCGTGATCTGTGCTCTCTGGATCTTGAGGATTCCCCCGACCTGCGGCTGGGGCGACTACTGCTTTAACGGCTTCCATGTTTGCGGCCGGAGGGCTGTGAGGGAGGCAGAGACAGCGATCTCTCCTGTTCTGACTCCATGTCTGAAGCCCCCGCCATGCCGCTCGTCTTTGTTTAAATAATGCGACTCCATCCCGGTGGGTGTCTCCTCCCCTCCCCCCTGCGACCGCCGGCCGACCGCTTCAGAAAGCCGGCGTCGCACCCGGCGCCATGACACCGTCGCCTAGCTGACATCAGTCAGCGTGCCCATGATCCTCTGCGCCGCTGACGTCAGCGGCCGGAAGAAGCCCGCGCTCTCCCCTGCTAGATGCTGTGAGGGATCGAGACCGCGGGCCCGTGCGGGGGGGAGAGCGGCGCAGTGGAGCCTCCGGGAGCCACCACATGCGCCCACACGAACCCGGAGCCCGAGGGGTCACCGGGGACTGTGCATCCAAGTCCCGACGGCTGGCGCCACAGGTGAGACCCCTGCTCTTCCAGCGCAGGGACGGGCCTGGGACCTTTCGCCCATGATAGGCACCGCTGACAGTGGGATTCCTTTCTAGGACAGGAACCCAACTGAAGCGGGGGAGAGGTGCCACCCCTTATATCTCAGTAGGTTCCTGTCCCGGTGGGGTAGATCCCTCTCTGGTGTGCTGTCATGGGCGAATGGAAAATTGCCCTTATGCAATGTTGTGACACATGATGCTGGTGCCCAATCAGCGCTGGCATTACTTTCCTCGCCTTCGTATAAATTGAACACAAAGATTAAGTCACGGATCAGCTGCAGCCTGGACTTCATGTTCGATTTGTCCGAAGGGGAGGACAAACTCCAGCGCTAATTGAGCGCTGGCGTAAAAACTGCACAAGAGCCCTGGGACCGCAAATGCCAACATAAATGCCGTTGTGAATCTAACTGCGCAATTTAACTTTCACGCTCAGGAAGCTCCAGCAACCCCGCCCATCTACGCCTGTCCCATTATTGCAGGGTACCGATTGATTGGCATGACAGTCAGGGGTCTACAGAAGACCCCTGTACTGGTTATTGCAGATCTGGACAGCATTCAAGTAGGAAAAAAAATAAAATTTAAAAATTTTAAAAAGTTAAAACATTCAAATCACCCCCCTTTTGCTCCATTAAAAAAAAAAAGTCACATTTGGTATGGCAGCATTCAGAAACGCCGAACCAAAAATCGAAACTAAATTAATCCAACTGATACAGTGTAATGAGAAAAAAAATATAAAATACCAGAAGTATTTTCTTTGGTCACTGCAACATTGCAGTAAACCGCAATAACAGGAGATTAAACTATAGTATCAATGGTATCAATAAAAATGTCAGCCCGGTGTGCAAAAAAATAGACCCTCACCAGTCCAAGATACGAAAAATAATCTTCTGATTTGCCAGAAATGTCCAACTCTGAAGAACTTGCTCCTTTTACTTCTCTCGTCTTTCAATTCTTCCCCTTGGGACAGGGATCTCAGGAAATTTTTGACCTTCGCTCTAATGATAGCTATTAACTCAGAGGTGGTTAGAGGTTTCTTCACGCACAATCTGTTTGATACAGGACTGACAAAGCCTTTCCTGCCAGGATTTTGTCAACCCTTCTTTACAGAGTGCACATTCCCATGTTTAGATTTTGTGATATTTATTTCCCTGACGATAACATGACAAGAAAGGAACCTCATTATAAAGTGAGCTTTCACGAAGATCACTTACCACCCATAAGTAATTAAGGGTACTGGATTCAGGGGAGGAATCATATCATCCAATAGATCCAATGTAGAGGCTGAGAATTCATCCACCTTACTAAAGCCGAGACTTTGCTGACTGGTTCTCCTGTCACTTGTAGTGTCATGCTTTCCTTCAATGTAACCATCGCTGCCACTTTTCACAGCACTATTTACTTTGCACCTGCTGTGGCTTCGGTTGCTACTCCAGTTCTGGTTGCATACTGCCTGGAGGAACTGCAGGAGCAAAGAAATCTGTTCTGCTGTTTTTTAATGCGGGTCCTGCCAGATACAGCCAGTCTCTCCAGGTGCCTCTTCTGATCCCACTACATGAAGCGGAGAATTGCCTCACGGTAAAATGTCTCCAGTGCCCATGGCACCAGGCTGCAACTCCTGGCGTGCACCCAAGAACCACAGAAGCCGGCCAACCACATAGCATAACAATGCTGCTCATGCCTGCACAGAGGTGAAAGCATCCCGGACCCACCATGGCGCTTCCAAGACCCTGACACCAGCCAAGAAAGAGAAGGAATTGCTGCCTGAATCCAGCCAGGCCTAGGAATGTCTTTTCTTCAGGTATTCCTGATCCAGACAAAAGGTTTCCCAGTCAAGGACAGGTCATCAAATTTCCAAGCACTAAATTTTGCATTTTCAGAAAATAAATGATCAAAAGAACAAAAAAAAATATGCAGTGCTTGCAGACCTCAAATAATGCTAAGAAAACAAGTTCATATTCATTTAGAAACAACAATACTAATGTTTTAACTCAGGAAGAGTTCAGAAATCAATTTTGTGGGATAACCATTATTTTTAAATCACAGCTTTCATGCGCCTTTGCATGTTTTCCATGTTTTTGGGTGACGTTATGCCACTCCTGGTACAAAAATTTAAGCAGTTCTTCTTTGTTTGATGGCTTGTGACTATCCATCTTCCTCTTGATTACATTCCAGAGGTTTTCAATGAGGTTCAGGACTGGAGATTGGGCTGGCCATGACAGGGATTTGATGTGGTGGTCCTTCAGCCACAAATTGTTTGAGCTAGCTGTTTGGCATGGCGCATTGTCAAAGTTATAGATATCGTTTGTACCAGTCTATTATTGTAAATTTGTTTACTGCAGAGGGGAGAGGACCCTGTCCTTGCGAACTTACATTTTGCGGAATAATAGGAAAGAAACATAAGATCGGGGGTGCAGCAGCTCTGGTGGTAGTGAGGTGGCAGCTCGGGTGGTGGTGAGGCAGCAGAATGGTTATTGCAGGCAGTAAGATTTCCTGAAGAGATGGGTTTTCAGGTTCCGTCTGAAGGATCCGAGGGTGGTGGAAAATCGGACGTGTTGAGACGTGGAATTCCAGAGGATGGGGGATATTTGGGGAAACCTTGGAGGTGGTTATTTGAGGAATGAATAAGTGTGGAGGAGAGTAGGAGGTCATGGGAGGCCCTCCCTCTTTTCCACATATTGGGTAAGGTACTCTATTTTTTACTATTACCGGTGCCTTTTTTCTTATATGCGCACTGTCATTATGGGTGGTCTGTCATTTTCAGATTCTCTCGTGCCCGCATTCTCTCTATGGGTCGTATCTTATTAATATTAACCGGTAAGCAAGCTGACTTATTCTCCTTTACTCTGGTGGTAATAGTGGTTCAATAATGAAATGTAAAGTGCTACGGAATATGTCGGCGCTATCGAATAATTATTTTTAGTCCTTTGTTGTGTCTATGCAGATTATGAGTAGTATCATTGTTCTGTATGATACTTGTGAAGGTCACAATGATGTTTATATAAATGGTCATTTACCAAGAGTTTGATGCGCATTTATTTTTCAATTCTAGTTATTGAATTTACATCATTGTACATATTAATTCAGCCACTTCCAGCTAATATGTTTTGACTTTTTATATTCTTATGTTTTCTTGTTTTTTTTACATGAATATCCTACAAAAATAATTTTGTGTATTGATCTATACTACTTTTGAGATAATTGTTATTTTATTTTTATATCTAGTTTTCTAATTGTTTCTAGTCTGATGAAGGTAAAGAAAAAGACTGAAACGTCACATATGTTTATTTGAAAGATATAAATAAATCTTTATACAGCATTTTGCTCTTTTGACTGCTGGATATTTTGTGTGTATTTTGCAGTAATCAAGGCAGGAGATGATGAGGGCATGCACAAGAGTTTTAGTAGATTGACGGTTGAGGAAGGGATGGATTCTGAAAATATTTTTGATTTGGAGGCGACAGGAGGTGGCAAGAGTTTGGACGTGTGGTTTGAAGGACTGGGCAGAGACTAGAGTTACTCCAAGGCAGCAGATTTCAGGTGCGGAAGAGAATGTGATGCCGTTTACCAGATCGGGTAGGGAAGCTACGCGAGATGGAGGAAAGATGAGGAGTTTGGTTTTGTCTACATGGAGTATTAGGAAGCGAGAGGTGAAGGAGGAGGATATGGCTGATAGACACTCCAGGATTCTGGACAGCAGAGAGGTGACATCTGGGCCAGAGAGGTAGATCTGAGTGTCGTCCGCATACAGGATGTACTGGAAGCCATGGGACTTTATGAGTTGTCCTAGGCCAAGGGTATAGATGGAAAAAAGTAGGGGCCTCAGGACAGAGCCTCGAGGGACTCCCAACAGAGAGAGGGGGGGATGAGGAGGTAGTGTGGGAGTGGGAAACGCTAAATGTGTAATTTTGGTCAGGGAAGTTTCAGTGGAGTGGTGGAGGTGGAAGCCAGATTGGAGGTTGTCAAGGAGAACGTTCGATGAGAGATGGGAGGAAAGCTGAGCATGGACATGCTGCTCAAGGAGTTTGGAAGCAAACTGGAGCAGTGATATGTAGCCGCTACATATGTTCCTGGAACATTGCCCACATTCGAAACACCAACTGTGGTAATGCGACTCACTTTGCTTCTTAAAGAGGTAGACACAGGAACCTTTTCTATTTGAATTTTGCCTGGTTTATTGCAATCCTTATAAACCACATCACCAGAAAACGTAAATACAGCCTTTGTCCGGCTGGTTTGCCAACCTGGCTTAGATTCCAGCTTCAATGTCCTTTAGCAGAAGACATTTAATCCAGGAGATCGGCAATCTCCATATGTCAACTCACCCACTCTCCAATGCTCTAGGAAGCTGGGTATTCATCCTCTGGACACCTCCCACACCACAGCTCTTCAATCATCCTAGCACTAAACATGGCTGAATAAACCCTCTAATCACTTCGTGCGCTGGATGATTTTTCCTTTGTTTATATTACTGAAGCTAACAACCTCAGTGCTATATATCGCCCCTCTAGTACTTTACCAGTGACTGTCACAATATATAACTTCTATATCAGCACACTATAAAAGAGTAAGTGATGGGAGCAAGGCCTCACATGCAAAACAGATTTTTGCAAAAATACATATAAAAAAGAAAAAGCAAATAGCTCTCCTATATTTACCAAAAAATTACATTTATTTAGCCCATGTGACTTGGCAAAGTTTCTGTTGTAATAAACTTATCAAGCAGTGAAATCGGTGTACAAGGAAGTATAGGAGCATTACATCATAATATAATTTACAAGCATTTAGTCAAAACAGCATTAATATGTAATGCATAATCATTTGTGCAAATATGCATGCGGACATTTTATTAATATAAAATGGAAGTGAAAAATTGTGAACAAATTTCATCACAATGCACCAAAACATTAAATAGCAGATTGATTCACGTGCAATAGATTTTAAGAAATGACTCATCCAAGGTCGTTAAAGGCTTATAACTATACATTCTATACATTACTGCGCATGCCACTGCTGGACAGCCAATAGGAATATAAGAGTATGTCCACACATGCGCAGTTGCAAACTGCAGTTCTCGATTTTTTTTCAGTAAGTAATAAAATATTTTGCACATCACTGCCCTGAGGTGCCATCTTACATATGGGCAGTTTCTATAACTATATGTAAGGGCAAATTCTATTATAAAGTACATGAGAACATAAAATGTTTGAAATTAGTGTCTAATGCTCAATTATGTGCCATTATTTCTGCATTAGCCATACAATGCCTTGCAAAAGTATTTGGCTCTCTGGAACTTTACAACCTTTTCCCACATATACTTCAAACATAAAGATACCAAATGTAAATTTTTGATGAAGAATCAACAAGTGCAAATTCAAAAACTGAAACGTGGGGCGTGCAATATTATTCGGCCCCTTTACTTTCAGTGCAGCAAACTCACTCCAGAAGTTCATTGTGGATCTCTGAATGATCCAATGTTGTCCTAAATGACTAATGGTTATAAATATAATCCACCGGCCATAGAAGACGGGCAATGGGATAGCGCCATCAAATATACCTACCAGTCTAATATTTCAATGACTCTTCACGAATCATATTTCAAGATTCTAACCAGGTGGTATTTCACCCCTATTAGATTATCGCATATAAACCAGGAGCATTCTCCCCTTTGTTGGAGGAACTGTGGTCAACAAGGAAACCTTTTTCACCTGTTCTGGGGCTGCCCGAAGATTAAAGATCTTTGGAACAGAGTGTCACTGCATATCAATTCCTTTTTCCAAAATTTCAAAATCACTCCCCAAAGAGCTTTGCTGTCTCTAGACTTGGAACTTGTTGACCCGTCAGTTAAATTTGTTATCATACATATCTTTCTAGTAGAAAAGAATACAATTGCTTACTGGTGGAAAAAATCTGACCCACCATTATTTTGTGAAATTTTGGACAGACTTCATCAGCATAGTTCCATAGAAAAGAGATTTGCAACCGTTAATGATGGATTAATCAGATATTCCAACAAATGGAAGGTTTGGAACACTAAATTCTGTAACACTTAATTATACTTGGTGCGGTTTGAATTCGCTAACTTGGCTTCATATATATGTGCACTGTATGGGTTTTGATACATTACTTATGTATATTCATGTACTTGTATGGCATTGTTAAAAAGACTTGAGTTCTCTACTTTTTATTCCCTTAATCCTCTTTCCCACCCTTTTCCCTTTGTTAATTCCCTTTCTTTCCCTTCTTTCCCTCCCCTTTTCCCAACCCTTGTTATTTACTAAAATCCAATAAAAATGTTTGAAAACAATAAATATAATCCACCTGTGTGTAATCTAGTCTCCGTATAAATGCACCTGATCTGTGATAGTCTCAGGGTTCTGTTTGAAGCACAGAGAGCATCATGAAGACCAAGGAACACAACAGGTAGGTCCGTGATACTGTTGTGGAGAAGGTTAAAGCCAGATTTGGATACAAAATCATTTCCAAAACTTTAAACATCCCAAGGAGCACTGTGCAAGCGATCATATTGAAATGGAAGGAGTATCATACCACTGCAAATCTACCAAAACTCGGCCATCCCTCTAAACTTTAATCTCAAACAAGGAGTTGACTGATCAGAGATGCAGCCAAGAGGCCCATGATCACTCTGGATGAACTGCAGAGATGTACAGCTGAGGCAGTCTGTCCATAGGACAACAATCAGTTGTACACTGCACAAATCTATCCTTTATGGAAGAGTGGCAAGAAGAAAGCCATTTCTCAAAAGGTGTTTAAAGTGTCCTTTAAAGTTTGCAACAAGGCACCTGGGAGACACACCAAACATGTGGAAGAAGGTGCTCTGGTCAGATTAAACCAAAATCGAACTTTTTGGAACGCCAAATGATATGTTTGGCGCAAAGGCAACACAGCTCATCACCCTGAACACACCATCCCCACTGTCAAACATGGTTTTGGCAGCATCATGGTTTGGGCCTGCTTTTCTTCAGCAGGGACAGGGAAGATGGTTAAAATTGATGGGAAGATGGATGGAGCCAAATACACAATCATTTTTTAAGAAAACCTGATGGAGTCTGCAAAAGACCTGAGAATGGGATGGAGATTTGTCTTCCAACAAGACAATGATCCCAAACAAAGCAAAATCTACAATGGTATGGTTCACAAATAAATGTATCCAGGTGTTAGAATCCTCAAGTCAAAGTCCAGACCTGAATCCAATTGAGAATCTGTGGAAAGAGCTGAAAACTGCTGTTCACAAACGATCTCCATCAAACCTCACTGAGCTCGAGCTGTTTGCCAAGGAAGAATGGGCAAGAATTTCAGTCTCTCGATGTACAAAACTGATAGAGACATACCCCAAGCGACTTGCAGCTGTAATCGCTGCAAAAGGAGGCGCAAAGTATTAAGTTAAAGGGGCCGAATAATATTGCACACCCACTTTTCAGTTTTTGAATTTCCACAAAAATTTAAAATAACCAATAAATTTCGTTCAACTTCACAATTGTGTCCCACTTATTGATTCCTTGCCAAAAATGTACAATTTGGTATCTTTATGTTTGAAGCATGATATGTGGGAAAATTTTAAAAAGTTCCAGGGGGCTGAATACTTTCACAAGGCACTGTATATTTAAGCTAATCAATTAAATGTATATGGCTAATTCAGGCAATAGTCCAAGGTTAAATTTTAAGAGGTAGATATCATCCAGGATATCAAGATGGTCATTAAAATGGACTGTCTGGGTAAGGATGCTGTATATTAATGACCATCCTGATACCCTGGATGATACCCTTGAAAAAGTTTTTCAGGCGATGAGAAACATCACCAACCCCCAATGGGCTAATAAATCACATTTTTCCAATAATGGTGTACTGCCTTCATTTTTTTTTGTAAATTATATTCTAAGGATTGGTCCTTGCCTGGAAGTTTTGGCACCAGACTATTGAAATGGTTTGCTAATGAGGTTTTCATATCTATCAATATAGACCACAGACTTGGTATAATATAATCGAAAACAAAATATAATATCAAAGATTCAAAGAAGCTTTATTGGCAGGACTAAATACACATTAGTTTTGCCAAAGCAGGTGTACAGAAGGGAATAGGGATAGGGACTGTAGGGATGTTGGGAAGGGGCTGTAGGAAAGGTGGATGGGGCAGATCCAGGTTGGGGCTATAGAAGTCCATGGCATAGGGAAGGTGGATGGCGGCATGGGGGCAGATCCAGGATGAGGCTATAGAAGTCCATGGCATAGGGAAGGTGGATGGGGGATTGGGGCATATCCAGGGTGGGTGCCATAGAAGTCCATGGCATATCAGAGTTCTCTTTCTCGCAGTCTATGGCATTCGTTCACATATTGCGCTGCTATCTCCACTGCTCTCTCTTCTTCCCCCAGCAGGATGTATGTTTTCTCTTCCTCCTTCATGGTGGTGAAATCCGGGAAGAGATGTGAGAGTCTCCTGAAGTGAGTGTCCCTCACTGCTGAGTACTTGGAGCAGTGTAGCAGGAAGTGGGTCTCATCCTCCAGGGCCTCCTGGTCACAGTGTTGGCACAGTCTTTCCTCCCTGGGCTTGTAGCTCTGCCTGTGTCGGCCGGATTCGATGGCCAGACTGTGGACACTGAGTCTATACCGGCTCAGGATCTTGCGGTCTTTGGGGTCCTGGAGTTTCTCCAGGTATGGAGCCAGTCTGTAGTCTCTCTGTAGACTCTGGTACATGGTCAGTTTCTGTGAGCTGATGATGTCGTTCTTCCAGTCACTTACGTACCTCTCCTGGCCTTCGTCTACCATCTTCCTGATTCCGGCTTTTGTCAGGTTGTTGTGATTGGTTTTCTGGTCAGGTTGGGTTTGGGTGAGCTGTTCCGAGGGTCCTGGTTTTTCTGTTTCCCCTACATGTGTCAGGGCTTTATGGTGATGGGAGCTTGGATTGCTCCTACGTAGGTGAGCCTGGAATGACAGTGCCCTCTTTAGAACCGTTAGGTGTAGAGGGAATCTGCCCAGCTTGGCCCGGCAAGCACTGTTGGAGGTGCTCCGATGGACTTGGAGAAGGTGCTTGCAGAATTCCAGGTGGAATATTTCTGTTGGGCTTGAATCCCACCTTGACCAGTCTGGGTAGGTGTGAGGACCCCAGACTTCGCTGCCATACAGGAGGATTGGGGCGATGATAGAATCGAAGATTTTTAACCAGACCCTCACTGGTGGCTTTAGATGGTAGAGTTTCCTTCGGATGGCATAGAAGGTTTTGCATGCCTTGTCTTTCAGGGTCTCTATGGCTTGTTTGAAGCTCCCTGATCGGTGAATCTCTAGGCCCAGATAGGTATATTTGTCCGTTCCTGTAAGGGCGCAGTTGTTGAGGATAAATGAAGGGTGCTGGTCTGATTTTCTCTCTCTCTTCTGGAACACCATGATGTTGGTTTTCTTTAGGTTGACCGGTAGAGCCCAGGTGGAGCTGAATTTCTCCAAGATTTTCAGGTTGTCTTGGAGGCCTTTCTCGGTTGGTGACAGAAGCAGCAAGTCATCTGCATACAGCAGGAATTTCACCTGCACGTCGTGGAGGGTGAGACCTGGTGCTGTGGAAGATTCCAGAGCGGTAGCCAGCTCATTGATGTAAATGTTGAAGAGCGTTGGGCTTAGGCTGCAGCCTTGTCTGACTCCCCGGCTCTGCTGGAAATAAGCCGTTCTTCTGCCGTTCACACTCACACTGCAGAGGTTCTCGGTGTAGGAGCTTTTGATAACATCATAGGTCTTTCCTCCTATTCCGCTCTCCAGCAGTTTCAGGAATAAGCCTGGGTGCCACACCGAATCAAAGGCCTTTTTAAAGTCCACGAAACAGGCGTATATCTTCCCGTTCTTTGTATTGTGGACGTGGCTCTGAATGAGGCTGTGCAGGGTGTAGATGTGGTCAGTAGTGCGGTGGTTTGGCATGAACCCTGCTTGGCTCTTGCTGAGGACGTTGTGCTCGGTGAGGAAACTGAGGATCCTCTTGTTCAGGATGCTGTTGAACAGTTTTCCCAGGTTGCTGCTGACACATATTCCTCTGTAGTTGGCTGGGTCATACCTGTCCCCATTCTTGTGGATGGGTGTGATGAGGCCTTGATTCCAGGTAGGAGGGAAGTAGCCGGCACTTAGCACAATATTGAAGAGTTTAACCATTGCGGCCTGTATTTCTGGTGGGCTGTACTTCAGCATTTCTGGTAGGATTCCATCCAGGCCACTGGCTTTTCTACATCTTATGGAAGAGATTCTCTCTGCTACTTCCTGTAATGTAATAGGTGCATCCACGGGGTTTTGGAAATTTTTTACTTTTTCCTCCATTGCTTTTAGTTTTGCCATTATGTTTTCCTGTTCTTGGCTTAGTTCTTCCTTTGGAATGTCTTTATAGAGGTCTCTGAAGTACTGGAGCCAGATGTTGCCATTTTGGATATGGATGTTGTTTTTCTTGTCTTTTGTGCCCATGTGGTTCCATAGTTCCCAGAAGGAGTTGTCTTGGAGGGCGTCTTGGAGTTGGTTAAGTTTGGTGGAGATGTAACTCTGCTTCTTCCTCCTGAGGATGGTTTTGTACTGCCTTTGTATGGTTTCATAGGCTTCCCTCAGACCCGGGTGGTTGGGGTCTCTGTGTTTCTTGTTTGAGGCTGTTCTCAGGGTCTTCCGTACGGCTTTACATTCTCTGTCAAACCATCCATTGATCTGTTTTTCTTTTGGTCTCTTGTAGTTGACTTTTTTAAGGTCGGACAGTCTGGCCATTGCATAGAATATATTGTTGAGGTCTTTTGCAGCTTGACTCACTCCCTTTGGGTTAGGCTGGTACTCGTAGTTGTAGAAGTGGTGGAGCATCCGCTGTATTTCAGGTCTGCTGGGAACCTCTTTATACTTTAATGCCGACGTTTTGTGCCATTTATAGGATGGAGGCCGGGTGAAGAGGCCGCTCTGCTGTGGCTTTTGAGTGGATGGTTTCTCTGTAAATTTCAGGTACAGAAGAAGTTGGTTGTGGTCTGACAGGTGCGTTTGTGGGGAGACTATGAAGGCGCTGATATTTGCCAGGTTCATATCTGTAATGGCATAATCTACTACACTCCTCCCTACATGGGAGTTTAGTGTGCACCTCCCTAAGGAGTCTCCTTTGGTTCGTCCGTTAAGAATATGAAGTCCTAAGCTTTTTACCACTTTTGTTGACTGTACTGTCATAGCTGTTTCTCTCTGTGACTACTGAGTCTTGGCCGTTATTCTCTGCTCCAAATATGTAGATGTTCCCATCCGTGGTCAGGAAGTCGTTTTCTCTCCCTGTTCTTGCATTGAGGTCTCCAAAGATGAGAACTTTGCCCAGGCCCTGATAGTGGGCGGCTTCTCTTTGTAAGATCTTGAAGCAGTCTGGATTGAAGTAGGGTGACTCTGGCGGTGGTATATAGGTGGCGCAGAGATAGACATCAGACTGAGAGGTGAGGATGGAGCTGCTAATCCTGATCCATATGTGGCTGCCTCCTCTCTTCACCGGTTTGATGTACTGGTGGAGCTCCTCTTTATGCCAGATCAGTATTCCTCCTGAGCTCCGACCCTGTTTGATGTTTTTATTTTTCAGGGCAGGGACAGAGATTTCCCTGTATCCGATGGGCACCAGAGATTCGTCTTCGGCTCTGGTCCATGTTTCCAGGAGGATCTGAATGTCTATATTTCTCAGTCTTTGTATAAAGTCAGGGTCATTTGTTTTACATCCAAAGGCCGAGGTGTTGAGACCCTGAATATTCCAGCTGCTGATTGTAAGTGAGGTCATTTTTTTTTTTATATATATCTTGGGTGTATATACCTTGTAATGAGTATGGCTGTGTAGGACACACCGGATCTCTGACTGGTTTATTAATGGTGTTGTTTCCGTCCAGTCACATTAGTTTCCTGCACACTGTGTTGAGTAGAGTCTTTATCTCCTCCATATCTCTGCTCTGTATATCTCTGCTCTGTATGCCTCTGTTTCGCATGTCTCTGTGTGAGGTCGGTGAACTCCTCCATGGTGGTCTCCTCCTCTGATGGTCCAATTTTGGGTGAGGGTGTATGTTTTCAGCTTCCTTTGATATAATTGTTGTTTCTTTCCTTCTTATTGTCGGGGGTCTTTTCATGGGATTCTGGTTGGTGTTGGCTCCAGGCCTAGGGTGGTCTCTGTTTAGTACAATGTCCTTCAGCTCTTTGGCCAGAAGGCTGACCCCTGATTTGTTCAGGTGCTTACTGTCATAGAGGTGATGGTGATTTATGGAGGGGTGTTGGGCCAGAATCACTCCTGGCACAGATTTAATTCTGTTAGGTCCATATTGATGTTCTGGATGGTGTGGTTGGATATGTCCTTTCTTGGGAGCAGAGATAACAGGATGATTTTGCTGTCTGGGAATCTTAGTTGTGCCGTCTTTGCTAGTTGGGCCAGTTCTCCTGAGATCTGCTGATGCTGGTCTGGCAGATTGTTTGTGCCGGTGTGTATAATGATATGATTTGGGTTGGAAAACTGTGGATTGATGACCGCTGTCACCTGCTCAATAGTTGCACAGCGGATTTTTTTGACCCTTTTTCCTGGGAATAGCCGCCTTGTATTCAGGTATTTCCCATTTGAGTCCATTATGAGGACGGTGTCAGGACTTTGTGATGTTGTTGGTGGGGGATGTGGCTGCTGATGGGGGTCTGTGCTGGATATTATGCTGGTAGCAGGTTCTCTTCTCTCCTCTATGGGTCTTGTTTCTGGCTCACTTTGATTAGACTCCGGTTCCTCCATATTGGGGTTGTTTGGCCTCTCAGCCTCCTGGCCAGTGGAGGTCATGTCCTCTCCACTCCTCGTTTCCATGGCCCCCTCCTGGCTCAGATGTCCAGGTGTTGGTGCTTTCAGCTTTTCTATCTCCTGTCTCAGCATGGCATTTTCTTCCTGCAGTTCACACATTGCGGCTCGTATTTGCTGTAGGGATGACCTGTATTCACATTTCAGTTTGCTTATCTCAGTAACTATGTGGTCATTCGCATTTCTGTCACCAGTGTTTCTCAGATGTTCTTCCTTAAATTGTACAAATTCTCTTTCTAATTGAGATAAACAGTCTCTGAGGGTCTGGGGTGAGGGGTGTGAAGCATTGGGGGCAGTGGTGTCTCTGGAGGTCTCTAGGCCTGTGGACATCAGAGGTGGCTGTAATGGTGTGGATATCAGAGGTGGCTGGGGTTTGTTGTTCTTTGTGGGATTGGGCCTGGAGTTTAATATGAGGGAACCTGTCTTCAAATTGCCCCAGATTGTCCTCAGTCCCTTGCACCAGGACGGTGCCACTGTTGTACAGAGTGATGGTGAGTGAGCTGCATTCGTCGTCTTCATGGTTTCTGACTCTGATCTGCCGGCTATTATTGGTATCAGACTTGGTTGTGTGTTGATATTGCTTGCACAGGGCGGTGTGCCAGGCTCGGAGATGCTCTGTGAAGAATAACACATTGGTTTTCCTTTTCTCTTCCTCACTAGATGTGAAGTCTGCATACAGGGTCTCTGGGTTTTCTCTAATTGTGGCAGTTTTTATGGCTTTCTTTGCATGACTGTTCTTCTGCCCTTCAGAGTGTGTTATCTCCACGATCTTAGACCCCCTGCTGCCTTGTGTCTCCGGCTCTCTATCAACATTTACTTTGTTCAGTTTCCCTTGTTCCAAATTAACATTTTCCATTTTTATAATTCTAATTCTTATTTCTGATAGTTTTAAGTTCTAGCAAGATTCTGAGTGTGGTGAGGCTGAGGATGGTCCTACCTGCGGGTGCTGTCCTCTGGATGTCAGACCTGGTGCTGCCTGGTGGTTGCTGTCTGTCCTCCGGGGGATTCTTGTTTTGTCCTTTGGAACTTATTTTTTCCTCCTTTTTCATAAAATCTTTAGTCCGGCTCCGTCCTGCTCACTTCTGTATTCCACGGGGATGAATTTTTCCAGGTTGTGTCCTAAAGTTTCCTCATTACAAGGTATAAAGTGATGAAAATTCAGGAGCTCATGTTCATATATATATATATAGTCATATGTTAAAGTTTGGGCACCCCTATTAATGTTAACCTTTTTTCTTTATAACAATTTTGGTTTTTGCAACAGCTACTTCAGTTTCATATATCTAATAACTGATGGACTCAGTTATATTTCTGGATTCAAATGAGGTTTATTGTACGAACAGAAAATGTGCAATCTGCATTTAAACAAAATTTGACCAG
Organism: Dendrobates tinctorius; assembly: GCF_039654945.1. Classification (NCBI taxonomy): domain Eukaryota; kingdom Metazoa; phylum Chordata; class Amphibia; order Anura; family Dendrobatidae; genus Dendrobates; species Dendrobates tinctorius. The sequence continues at coordinate 43,865,278 of NW_027361775.1, read as the reverse complement.
TGCAAAAGTATGGGCACCTCAACATAAAAGTGACATTAATATTTCATAGATCCTCCTTTTGCAAAAATAACAGCCTCTAGTCGCTTCCTGTAGCTATTAATGAGTTCCTGGATCCTGGATGAAGGTATTTGTGACCATTCCTTTTACAAAACAATTCCAGTTCAGTTAAGTTTGATGGTTGCCGAGCATGGACAGCCCGCTTCAAATCATCCCACAGATGTTCAATGATATTCAGGTCTGGGGACTGGGATGGCCATTCCAGAACATTGTAATTGTTCCTCTGCATGAATGCCTGAGTAGATTTGGAGCGGTGTTTTGGATCATTGTCTTGCTGAAATATCCATCCCCTGCGTAACTTCATCTTCGTCACTGATTCTTGCACATTATTGTCAAGAATCTGCTGATACTGAGTTGAATCCATGCGACCCTCAACTTTAACAAGATTCCCGATGCCGGCATTGGCCACACAGCCCCAAAGCATGATGGAACCTCCACCAAATTTTACTGTGGGTAGCAAGTGTTTTTCTTGGAATGCTGTGTTTTTTAGCCTCCATGCATAATGCCTTTTTGTATGTCCAAACAACTCAATCTTTGTTTCATCAGTCCACAGGACCGTCTTCCAAAATGTAACTGGCTTGTCCAAATGTGCTTTTGCATACCTCAGGCGACTCTGTTTGTGGCGTGCTTGCAGAAACGGCTTCTTTCACATCACTCTCCCATACAGCTTCTCTGTGTGCAAAGTGCGCTGTATTGTTGACCGATGCACAGTGACACCATCTGCAGCAAGATGATGCTGCAGGTCTTTGGAGGTGGTCTGTGGATTGTCCTTGACTGTTCTCACTGTGATGTACAAATGTCTGCAAAATATGTTTTCTGTTGGAATGTGCTAGAAATCTCCCCTTCCCTTCTGAGTTACATGGCACACTGAAGCTATAGCAGTGCCTACCCTCCCCCAAGTGTTATCACCTCTCCAGCTAGCAATAGGATACTTCCTGCTATCACCATTTGGCTCCTCTTCAGAGCGGGAAAAACTTCTTTGTTTGAAATGAATAAAACTATGAGAGACTATACCATAAGAACCAAATACCCTAGAGATATGAAAATCACATTTTTGTAATCCGGGCGGTCACAGCATCGCTGCCGTGGGTCTTGCGAAGCCTAATCCTTTCAGAACCTGAGATATGTGTTCCAGCTAAACGGTGTATCAGAACTACTGCATATTTGGTCTTGAATTATTGTACTCAACAAATCACAACCAATGATGCCCTATATGTGTCTGTGCGGGCTGCCCCCACGGAGTTATGATTAGTATAAGTTTTCTAGTGTAATTCTAAATCCAAAAGGGAGAGGTGGGATTAACCCAGCATGCATCTCTCCGTGATGTCACATAGCAAGTCTATAAAGCATTTCCTGGACAAAACCAGCTCAGAACAGCTGCAGAGTCCGGGCTGACAAGAACTCAGATGAGCGGAGAAGTGCAGCTCCGCCTCCACCCCCCTTAAAATCACATGGGATGCCTAACAACAATATGGAACTGTGAGTGTAACCTCTTTGTTTTCTCCACTTTTATTTTATACCTGTACTGTACATATTTTATGTCTCAATTTTATAGCAACTTTTATCTGTAATCACTGTCCTCTTTCGGAAAATAAATGAAATTATTTAGATCTGTCTCCATGCTCTAAGAATCGAACTATACGCCTTTGTTAGATAATCGCTACTAATTCAAGGGGTTTGCCACGGACCCTCTTAATTTAACACTGTGAATTAAGTAACCGTGACTGGTGGCAGCGCGTTGTGCACGGCTATTGCGGCTTGCTGGCAGTCCAGAAGGGTCTTATATTGCTGAATAAGGGTCTGCGGCCACAGCATTGATAATTCCCTTTCTGCAGAAGCCTGATTGCCGGTTCACAACAGGCAGCCCGTCCGGCGACCAATTATCCTAGGTGCAGTTCCCTGACTGACCTGAGGGTAAGGGGGGCGCCGGAGAGCTGCGAGTTCCAAAGTGGAACTGAGAAAGTGGGATATACATAAATCCCCTCAGTACTTGGAAGATTGATAGCAGTGGTGGGGCATCCAAATTAAACTCCCCCTGCGGCAAATTGTAGAGCGAGATTAGCTTGCAGGATATTTTTGGTCACATGGTGCCAGTGGTGGGATAACTAAGATAAGCCCCAACGGTGCCTGTGATAGCCGTGTGCCAGCAGTGTGTCTCGTCCCTCCGTCCGCTGATACACCCGTGTCAGTGGTGGGACTGTGACATAGTGGTGACACAGGGTCCACTGTCCGTCGCGTTTTGGTGGCAGCGGGACCCCCGTTAGTCGCCTCCGTAAGTGGACGAACGACCGTGGGCTGTTCGTCACATATTGGTGGCAGAGCGGTGGGATAATCCTAGAGCATTAGTGATTTGATTTGAGCAATCATTCCTCTCACTAAAAACCTGCACGGTTCCTGCGGGAATCCTGTATCATAGGTTTTGGAGAACAGACTCAGTGGTTACTAGTCCTGAGACATTAGTGTGTACTTGCAAGTATTCCCTCCCATTTCTTCGTTTTTCTTTTCTATCTTTTATTTGGCAACCATGGCTACGTGGGGAGAATCTTATTATAAGCAGCTTAATAAGGACATCCTGAGGTCCCTGTGCACGTCAAAGCAGATTGATGTCGCCGACAAGACCAAAGCCCAGTTGGTCGCGGCTCTAGTGCAATGGGAAGAGAGCCAGGGCGCAGAAGGCAGCACCAATGCCGATGGTGCAGCCGCAGGGGTCCAGATGGTGCAGACCGCCAGCCGGGAAGTCCTGGACCCCTATCTGCAATTGGCTCTACAGCAACTCCCTGCCGAAGACCATGTTGGACGTCTGCAGCTGATCCAGCAAGCTCAGGAGAGAGCCGAGCGCCAAGCAGAAGCTCAGAGAGCCCATGAGCTGGAGATGCTCCGAGGGGGGTGGAATGCCTCCACAGCTCGACGCAGTGAGCCCAGCAGCGTCCAGACTCCTATACCCCGGCCAGAGCATTTTCCCGTGATGGAAAAGGATGGGGACTTGGAAACGTTTCTGCGAGCCTTTGAGAAAGCCTGCAGACAGTACCGACTGCCCGAAGACCAATGGGCCAGGTACTTGACCCCAGGGCTAAAAGGCAAAGCCCTGGAGGCATTTGCTTCTCTTCCGCCAGAAGCCGATGACGACTATGACGCCATAAAGCAGGCGCTGATCGCCAAATACCGGCTGACACCTGAGGTATACCGAAAGAAGTTCCGGCACCTCCAACGTGGCCCACACGATAGCTACAGTGATGTGGTGCAAGGACTCAGGACCCACTTTGACCAGTGGATCCATGGACTGTCCGTTGAATCCTTTGAGCAGCTACGGGACCTGATGATCAAAGACCAGTTCCTGCATCTCTGCCCAGCTGAGGTCCGACAGTTCATCCTGGACCGCGAACCAACGAACGCGGACAAAGCGGCGCAGATCGCTGACAGCTACGAGGCCAACCGGAAGCCCGAGACGCGGAGGCCAGTCGCCACCAGCTGGAAAGGGGGTAAGCCGGCAACCAACCCCAGTGCCCCAGCTAGCCGTCCCTCTGGAGGCCCTGTCCCTGTTGCCAACAACAGGCCGGCTACTGACAGTCGCCTGTGTCACCACTGCAAGCGGCCTGGTCACTTCTCTTACACCTGTCCGGATAGGCCGAAGAACCCCCCAGCCAAGGCCCCCGGGCCCAACACCTCTGTTCTTTTGGTGGGAGGTGTGGTTGGGAGGGCTGACGACAACGTTCAACCTGTTCAGGTGGGGGCCCATCTTGCTACAGGCCTCAAGGACACGAACCCTCATCCGTCCTGGACTGGTGGCCCCTGAAGAGTTTGTTGAGGGGAAAACCCTGACTGTCACCGGGATTGGAGGCACCCGTTGTCCCTTGCCAGTGGCACGAGTTTTCCTGGACTGGGGTGCCGGGAGCGGGTTGAGGGAGGTGGGAGTGTCTGAAAACCTGCCCACTGATGTTTTATTGGGGACTGACTTGGGGCGGATGGTTGCATACTACGTCCCTGACACCCTTCCCCAAACTGATAATAAGGGTAACGTTAACCCTGATGATGAAGAGTTTGTTGAGGGGAAACTGAATGTGTTACCTGCTAATGCCTTGATGAGTAATGATGCAACTAACAACCATTCCTTCCCCAGGTATGATGCTGATGTGAATGTACCAAAGCAAACTGATAACCATTCTTCTCCTAGGAAGGATGATGATGATGTTGATGTATCTGTGCCGACTGAACCCGTTAACCCTTTCTTTGAAGCGGTAGATGTGTCCACAGGTACCGAAGTGCTCAGCCCCGTCACTCTGTGGAGTGAGACGGCTGAGGAACCCCTGGCAGGAGTGAGCAACGGTTCTCAAGGAAATGAGGAAGGTAATGCCATGCAGCTGACCAGTGCCACCGAGGAAGGTAACTGGCCCATAAGTAGCACTGCTCCTGAAGTGTTGGGGGTGGATGGGGAGGTAGAGCCCAAGCCAGCACCGGCTGGTGGGTCTGTAGAAATCCCCAGGGAGACAGCATACATAGCAGCTGTCACACGCAGTGAGAGTGCCCAGATCGCAGGTAACGCACTGTCTTCTGGACCCTCTGCTGCTACAGGAGAGACTGAACCAGAGGTGAACCCAGAGCCGGTTCCAGAGGGTCCCAGTAAAGAGGGGACCCTGACGTCACTTCTGGCAGCCTCCAGCATGGAGTTCCAGGCTGCTCTGCACTCAGATGCCAGCCTGGAGAAATTGAGAGGTCTCGCCGAGACGCCCACCTCCGAGTCTAATAAGGAGAGGGTGTTCTGGGAACGAGGAAGGTTGTACCGGGAGACAGTACCCGGAGATCCTAAAAAGGAGTGGTTGAGGGAAAGACAGCTGGTCGTCCCCTATCAGTTCAGAACTGAGTTGTTGCGGATTGCCCATGAGATTCCACTCGCTGGACACTTGGGGATCAGCAAAACAAAGGCACGGCTGTCTCAACACTTCTATTGGCCCAAGATGGGGACAGATGTAACACACTACTGCCGCTCCTGCGCCACCTGTCAAAAAGTGGGTAAGGCGGGGCCTGCTCTTAAGGCTCCCCTTATTCCTTTGCCGGTGATAGAGGAGCCTTTCCAGAGAATCGCGGTGGACATCGTAGGCCCGCTGGCCGTCCCCAGCAGCTCCGGAAAGCGCTACATTCTCACCGTGGTAGACTACGCTACCCGGTACCCAGAGGCAGTAGCTCTGTCTTCAACCAGGTCAGATAAGGTGGCTGACGCACTGGTGACCATCTTTTCAAGAGTAGGATTTCCCAGGGAGATGCTTACCGATCAGGGGCCCCAATTCATGTTTCGCCTAATGGAGGCTCTCTGTGAGAAAATGCAGGTGACGCAGCTGGTATTGAGTCCGTATCACCCACAGACTAATGGTTTGTGTGAACGCTTCAACGGTACCCTCAAACAGATGCTCCGCATACTGGTTGAGACCCAAGGGCGCGACTGGGAGCGGTACCTCCCACACCTGCTGTTCGCTTACAGAGAAGTTCCGCAGGCCTCGACCGGGTTCTCCCCCTTCGAGCTCCTGTATGGCAGGCGAGTCCGGGGACCCCTTGGGTTGATAAGAGAATCCTGGGAAGATGAGCCAAACCCCACAGAAGTGTCCATCGTGGATTATGTCATGCGCTTCCGTGACAAGATGCAGACCTTGACGCAGTTGGTGCATGACAACATGACGCAGGCTCAGGCTGACCAGAAGCGCTGGTACGACCAGAACGCCCGGGAGCGGACCTACCAGGTGGGTCAAAAGGTGTGGGTGCTGGTCCCTGTACCAACGGATAAGCTTCAGGCAGCCTGGGAAGGCCCATACGTCGTCCACCAACAGCTCAACCCGGTCACCTACGTGGTCACGCTTGACCATGCTCGGGGGGTAGGCCCAAGGCCTTTCACGTCAACATGCTGAAGGCGCACTACGAACGTGAAGCTTGCGTCCTACCGGTCTGCAATCTGCCAGAGGATGGGGAGGAAGATCCCCTCCTGGACATGCTGGCCCAGGCCAAGGCCAATGGGTCCATTGAGGACATGGAGATAAGTGGTTCGCTCACCGTGTCCCAGCGGTTGCAGCTGATGGCCACCCTGGAACTCTTCCGGCCCGTGTTCACCAACCGTCCTGGGAGGACGGAGTTAGCGGTTCATGAGGTGGACACCGGGAATCACGCCCCATTACGGCGAACACCTTATCGGATCTCTGAAACGGTGCAACAAGTCATGCGCCAAGAGATCGATGAGATGTTAAGGCTGGGGGTGATTCGACGGTCAAAAAGCGCGTGGGCTTCACCTGTAGTCCTCGTGCCTAAAAAGGATCGAACCACCAGGTTCTGCATGGACTACAGGAGGCTCAACGCCATCACAACCTCTGATGCCCACCCGATGCCGCGCATCGAGGATCTGCTCGAGTGGTTGACAAACGCCAACTACATATCCATCATGGATTTGAGTCGGGGATACTGGCAGATTCCCCTGAGCCCTGAGGCGCAGGAGAAATCCGCCTTTATCACCCCCTTTGGACTGTACGAGTCCACGGTCATGCCCTTCGGCATGAAGAATGCCCCTGCCGCTTTCCAGCGGATGGTCAACCACCTGCTTCGGGGACTGGAGGAGTACGCGGTGGCGTACTTAGACGATATTGCCGTCTTCAGTTCCACCTGGGAGGAACACCTTCAGCACCTCCAGGAGGTGCTCAAGCGTCTTCACCAGGCAGGCCTGACCATCAAGCCGGGGAAGTGCCAGATAGGCATGCGCAAGGTCCGGAGCCAGAAAAAGTGGACGCAATCGTGTCCTGGCCCACCCCCAGGACCAAGAAGCAGGTGAAGTCCTTCTTGGGCACTGCAGGGTACTATAGGCGGTTCGTACAGGACTATAGTGCCCTTGCCAAACCCTTGACTGACCTCACCAAGCAGAGGCTACCCCAGTCAACTGGACAGATGACTGTGAGGCAGCTTTCCAAGCTTTGAAAGGAGCCCTGTGCAACTCTCCAGTGTTGAGAGCAGTCGACAGTAGTCACCCGTTTCTGGTACAGACCAACGCCAGCGAGTTTGGCCTCGGTGCTGTGCTTAGCCAGGTCGATTCGGGGGACCAAGAGCACCCCGTGTTGTACCTGAGCCGGAAACTTTTGCCGAGGGAAGTGGCATACTCGACCATCGAGAAGGAGTGTCTGGCCATGGTGTGGGCACTGCAGCGTTTGCAGCCCTACCTGTACGGGCGTGCCTTCACGGTGGTAACTGACCACAACCCTCTGAGCTGGTTACACACAGTGTCCGGAAGCAATGGAAGATTGCTCCGCTGGAGCCTTGCCCTTCAACAGTACGACTTTACTGTAAAACACAGGAAGGGCAGCGAAAATGGCAATGCCGATGGGTTGTCCCGCCGGGGCGAACCCACTGAGGTGCGCATGGCCGATTACCGAGAGGTAATGCCTCCTTAGCGCCCTCTTAAGGGGGGAGGTGTGATGTACAAATGTCTGCAAAATATGTTGTTTTCTGTTGGAATGTGCTAGAAATCTCCCCTTCCCTTCTGAGTTACATGGCACACTGAAGCTATAGCAGTGCCTACCCTCCCCCAAGTGTTATCACCTCTCCAGCTAGCAATAGGATACTTCCTGCTATCACCATTTGGCTCCTCTTCAGAGCGGGAAAAACTTCTTTGTTTGAAATGAATAAAACTATGAGAGACTATACCATAAGAACCAAATACCCTAGAGATATGAAAATCACATTTTTGTAGTCCGGGCGGTCACAGCGTCGCTGCCGTGGTTCTTGCGAAGCCTAATCCTTTCAGAACCTGAGATATGTGTTCCAGCTAAACGGTGTATCAGAACTACTGCATATTTGGTCTTGAATTATTGTACTCAACAAATCACAACCAATGATGCCCTATATGTGTCTGTGCGGGCTGCCCCCACGGAGTTATGATTAGTATAAGTTTTCTAGTGTAATTCTAAATCCAAAAGGGAGAGGTGGGATTAACCCAGCATGCATCTCTCCGTGATGTCACATAGCAAGTCTATAAAGCATTTCCTGGACAAAACCAGCTCAGAACAGCTGCAGAGTCCGGGCTGACAAGAACTCAGATGAGCGGAGAAGTGCAGCTCCGCCTCCACCCCCCTTAAAACCACATGGGATGCCTAACAACAATATGGAACTGTGAGTGTAACCTCTTTGTTTTCTCCACTTTTATTTTATACCTGTACTGTACATATTTTATGTCTCAATTTTATAGCAACTTTTATCTGTAATCACTGTCCTCTTTCGGAAAATAAATGAAATTATTTAGATCTGTCTCCATGCTCTAAGAATCGAACTATACGCCTTTGTTAGATAATCGCTACTAATTCAAGGGGTTTGCCACGGACCCTCTTAATTTAACACTGTGAATTAAGTAACCGTGACTGGTGGCAGCGCGTTGTGCACGGCTATTGCGGCTTGCTGGCAGTCCAGAAGGGTCTTATATTGCTGAATAAGGGTCTGCGGCCACAGCATTGATAATTCCCTTTCTGCAGAAGCCTGATTGCCGGTTCACAACAGGCAGCCCGTCCGGCGACCAATTATCCTAGGTGCAGTTCCCTGACTGACCTGAGGGTAAGGGGGGCGCCGGAGAGCTGCGAGTTCCAAAGTGGAACTGAGAAAGTGGGATATACATAAATCCCCGCAGTACTTGGAAGATTGATAGCAGTGGTGGGGCATCCAAATTAAACTCCCCCTGCGGCAAATTGTAGAGCGAGATTAGCTTGCTGGATATTTTTGGTCACATGGTGCCAGTGGTGGGATAACTAAGATAAGCCCCAATGGTGCCTGTGATAGCCGTGTGCCGGCAGTGTGTCTCGTCCCTCCGTCCGCTGATACACCCGTGTCAGTGGTGGGACTGTGACATAGTGGTGACACAGGGTCCGCTGTCCGTCGCGTTTTGGTGGCAGCGGGACCCCCGTTAGTCGCCTCCGTAAGTGGACGAACGGCCGTGGGCTGTTCGTCACACTCACCATTCTTCTTTTCTGCCTTTCTGATATTTTTCTTGGCCTGCCACTTCTGGGCTTAGCAAGAACTGTACCTGTGTTCTTCCATTTCCTTACTATGTTCCTCACAGTGGAAACTGACAGGTTAAATCTCTGAGACAACTCTTTGTATCATTCCCCTGAAAAGCTATGTTGAAAAATCTTTGCTTTCAGATCATTTGAGAGTTGTTTTGAGGAGCCCATGATGCCACTCTTCACAGGAGAATCAAATAGGAGAACTACTTGCAAGTGGCCACCTTAAATACCTTTTCTCATGATCTGATACACCTGGCTATGAAGTTCAAAGCTCAATGAGGTTACAAAACCAATTTAGTGCTTCAGGAAGTCAGTAAAAAGTAGTTAGGAGTGTTCAAATCAAGAAAATGATAAGGGTGCTCATACTTTTGCACCTGTCAAATTTTGTTTAAATGCAGATTGCACATTTTCTGTTAGTACAATAAACCTCATTTGAATCCAGAAATATAACTGAATCCATCAGTTATTAGATATATGAAACTGAAATAGCTGTTGCAAGAACCAAAATTGTTATAAAGAAAAAAGGTTAACATTAATAGGGGTGCCCAAACTTTTACATATGACTGTATATTAAATTTGATGGCACCACATCTGCAAAGAACCAGCTATCAAAATGTAAAATTAACTCATGTGATAAACACTGTAAAAAACGAAGAGGGGTGGGAGGACACCAGAATTGTGATTCTTTCAGTCACTAAAGCCTCCCTAAAAATATACTATATAAAGGCAATGTTCCACTAACCCAAAATGCTAAAAACAAAAACAAGCCCTCATAGCTATATCAGCACAACAAAAAAAAGCTATTTGACCAGGAAGAGGGAGAAGAAGAAAAAAAAACAAAAAAAACAAAACGCAAAAACTAAAAATTGTCTGGTTCTAAAGTGGATAAAAAGCACATACTGTATGTCTCATTGTTTCAGGGAGTGTAACTAGGGTGCACACTTACTCAAGTACAAAACACCAATCTTAATGAATCAGACCCAAGAACCTTACAAGTTAGCGAATACTTTCTTTTATAAAGCAATAAGAAATGAGCAGAAGCTGCAATAATTTGGACACAGACAAGATCCATGAAAGCACCGTGATAAGCCGTGTAAACTACACACAGCTGAACTCCCTCTGCTGGCCACTCTGTGAACAACATGAAGAAATTGAACCATAACTGAAGATCGGCCTTACACTTCGGAGTAATGTACACTGAGCATGCCAATGATTTAATAAATAAGAGCAAACTTTTGTGGCTTGGAGAAAGAAGGTTAGAGAATGTTGAAAACCAACATGTTCCCCCTCTTGCCCTCATTGGAGATCAAATACTGTCCGCAATTCTTTTCTACTGCAATTACCATAAAAGCTAGTTTAATTTGAGTGCGCATATTAGGGCTTGCTCACACGAGCGTATACATCGGGCGAGTGTGCTAGGTGATGTTTTATCGGATAGCACTAGGACCAATGTTATTCATTGCTACCCATTACCCCTACAACCGTGACGTGATTGCAAGGTGCCACATGTCCTGTGCCTGCCACGTTGGTACTGTAGTGAAGTCCAGCCACAGACTGGGTTTGATAGATTGGTTGGGTTTATTGTATTGCTGTAAATGGAAAAAGCAATCAAACGATCAAACGTTCAAATCAACTAAGATGTACTTGCAAAAAAGTTAATATGAAAAAGTTAAAATAACAAAATTCAGTATTGCCACATCCGTAAGAATCTGATCAAAACAAAGATTATTTCTCTCGTACTGTAAACTTTAAAGAAAAAAGAAAAAAAGAAAAAACAAATCTAAATAAAAGGCCAGAATTGCCAGTCTGCAGTATATATTTAATTTGAACAGCAATGAAGCATAAAAAGAATGAAAAGCATTTGGCACCTCTTTAAATTGTATCGACCTGTGGAATAGTTAGTAAGTCATTTTTAAATTGCACATAGGAGGACATAAAAATGAAATCAAAGCAATAAATCTTGTCTCAATTTTACCCCTTGACTTTTCTTTTCCCGATTTTGAGTGCAATATATAGTCAATTAAATGGTGGCATTTAAAACTGCAATTCACCATGCAAAAACCAAGCCCGTATCTGATAATGTTGAGAAAAAAAAAAAACACAAAAAAAAAACCACACAACTTGTGTTTCCTTTAAGAGGCTGAAAAAAAAAAAATTACAATATGAATGGGTTAAGTAATGTTTCCTACATGTTTATCTCGTCTATCATATAGAATGAAGTGTGCAACCTAAAAATTCATCTTGATATGAGGTTAAATAACTGGCTAATGGGTTTTTATAAAAAAAAAAATAATAAAAGAACAGAAAACCAGAAGTCCTGTCTGCCAAAAGGAATACTAGTCATGTCTGACAATATTTGCACTTAAATACTAATATTTAATATCGAATGCACATTCTACATTCACTTTGCACCTGTGTAGAGAGCAACAGGAAGAATTCTGAACATAATGTGGTCAGAAGTCGCCCGTCCAATTCTGCTCTGAATCTGTGCCAAAAAACGAGGGGCGGCGGGGATTCTCAGTTCAGAAAGGACTTGCTGATCATCACACAGATATAGAAAGATGGTATATATAAAATGTTGTTTTTGTTTATTACCATGTTCACCAAACGCTAAAACTGACCTGCCATTATGATTCTCCAGGTCATTGCGAGTTCTTTTTTTTATTTAAGTGGAGAAAAATCCTACCATTGGTAAAAAAAACTGCGCCATTTTCCGAGACCTGTAGTCTCTTCATTTTTCATGATCTAGGGCTGGGTGAGGGCTTATTTTTTACTCGCCAAGCTGATGTTTTTATTGATACCATTTTGGTGTAGATACAATCTTTTGATTGCCCGTTATTGCAATGTAGCGGCGACCAAAGACGTAATTTTGGCATTTTGAATTTTTTTTCTCGTTACGCTGTTTAGTGATCAGGTTAATTTTTTTTTTATTGACAGATCAGGCGATTCTGAATGTGGCAATACCAAATGTGTATATTTGATTTTTTTATCGTTTTATTTTGAATGGGGCGAAAGGGGGGTGATTTGAGCATTTATTTTTTTATTTAAATTTTTTTTTATTAAACTTTTTGCATGCTTTAAGAGACTAGAAGCTGCAGTTGTCTGATTCCCTCTTCTACACACAGGTGATGATTAGATCGCCTGTGTGTAGCAGAAATGCTCACTTGTTATGAGCTCCGACCAGCAGGCGGTGCTCATAGCAATCTAACAATAACAACCATAGAGGTCTGCTTTAGACCTCTGGTTGTTATGCCGACCCATCCGTGACCCGCCATCACGTGACAGTCACCAATGGGAGAGATTTCTGATGAGCTCCCGCGAGTTAAATGCCGCTGTCCGAGAGCAATTCAATCCACGGCGGTTAGAGGCACATGTCAGCTGTTCAAAACCCAATTTCAGAAAGGGGTTAATTTTTTGGCTACGGTCAAGTTATCAGTATTTGGTTAGTATTTTACATTAGTATTTGTAAGTCAAAATCAGGTGAGGAATAATCAGAGGAAAAGTATAATAGAAACATCACTACTTCTGTATTTATCACCCACTCCTGGTCTTGGCTTAAAAATACTTAAGTGAAATACAGTCCAAATACTGATAGGGGGTCTGAGGCTACGGTCACACTATAAGAAACCTCTCCCCCAGCCAAACAAGTCGTCCTGCTTTGTGCTGATGAGGGGTAAACACTAGAGTTGAGCGAAACGGGTCGAAAAATTTCAAAAGTCGCCGACTTTTGGCAAAGTCGGGTTTCATGAAACGAAACCCGACCCTAGGATGAGGTCGGCCACGAGGTCGGCGACTTACGCGCCAAAGTCGCGTTTCAAAAGTTTGTTTTGCGCTCTTTTTCAGCCAATCAGGATCCACGGACACTGTGCGCAACGTGATGACATAGACAGGGGTCACCACCATCTTTCAGAAGGGCATGCAAGTGATTGGCGTCACAGGGGTTATAAAATGGCGTGCACGCCGACCGCCATCTTACTTCTGCCGATCTTAGCATAGGGAGAGGTTGCTGCTGCTGATTCTGTAGGGAGAGCGTTAGGCAGGGAAGAAGAAAAAAAAACTGCTTCTGCTGCTAGCGATTTTGCCTGTACAACACACCAGTCACTGTGTGTGCAGTGCAAGGGGAGGCTATATTGTGGTGGATCAGCGGTGTTGGTTGTTAGGCTGCCTTCTAAGGCTTCCTGACAGCTGCATTGCTGTTTACCCACTGCTCTGCAAACTGCTTTTTTAAAAGCAATCCCATTTTTTTTTTTCGTCCTGCTGAGGTACTGAGCGTGCATTTTTTCACACCATACAGCGGTGTACGCTCCTCACACAGTACCGTGTAACGGCTGTTATCACAGCCAAAGTGAAGCTGTGTGTCACTCTGTGAGAATAAGTCGAGGACATGTTCCGTTCTTACAGACCTGCACCTACTAGTTTTGTCTAGCTTTCAAACAGTTAAATATATTTGCTGTTTGATCACATTCAAAACTATAGAGAGACAGCGTGTGTCAGTCCGTATACTTAAAAAACACGGAGCTTGACAATTTTACGTACACCGGACAGCCGTGTACGTGCACGCTCCTCTCAGTACCGTGTAACGGCTGTTATCACGGCCACAGTGAAGCTGTGTGTCACTGTGGAAGGATAAGTGGAGGACTTGTTCCGTTCTTACAGACATACACTCTAGGGAGATTCCTATTCTGCCCAATTCTACATACACCTTGTAGTTTGTGATATACTAGCCAATTTCTGCCTGTGACATAGCGCTCTGATATTCAGTGGGCCTCACACAATCCAAAAGTGTCCAGTGTCCACAAATGTGTGCAGAAATTCAAAATCTCCCTTATCCTGTAGTCACTTTTTTCACACCTGTGCCATCGAGCCTGTGACATAGCGCTGTGATATTCAGTGGGCCTCACACAATCCATAAGTGTCCAGTGTCCACAAGTGTGTGCAGAAATTCAAAATCTCCCTGTCCTATAGACACCTTGTTTTACATTACTATATAGTTTGTTGGATTTTGTCTACATTTCTACAAAAAAAAAATGAGGAAGGCTGGTGGAAGAGGCCGTGGAATTGGGCGGGGGTTGGCAGCTGGTAATGATGGTGTTAGTGGTGGATCTGATGGTAGTGGCAAGAGCAAAATAGGACCGAATGCAGGAGGTATTGAGCCTGCGTCATCGTCTGGCTCCATAAGGCTTCGAAGGCTTAGTTTTCTAGGAGTTGGCATACCGCTTTTAAAGCCAGAGCATCAGGAAAAAGTTTTGTCTTACATTGCTGACTCAGCCTCCAGCTCTATCGCCTCCTCTTCTGAAGTTGTAAAAAGTAAAAGCACTGAGTCGTCATTGGAGGCTCATGTTCATGAACCACACCTTTCCTTGTGTCCTTCACCCCAACCAAGATTGAAAGATGACGCAGGCCATACTACTGATTACTCCATGGAGCTGTTTTCACATACCATGCCTGGATTATCAAGTGAAATGGTGAATTACCCAGGCCAAGATGAATCTGACATGGAGTGCACTGATGCACAGCCGCTGATAGATGATTCTGCTGGTACATTCACTCAGAGCACTACATTGTCCTCGCAGTGTACAGAGCCAGATTCTGACCCTGATGAGACTCAGGTGCCCCTTCTCTCACACTATACCACCATACACGGTGACACAGAGGAAGGTGCACATGACATTGAAGAGGAGGTGATCGATGACCCAGTTGTTGACCCAGATTGGCATCCATTTCGGGAAGAGGGTGCTGCTTCCAATAGCTCAGATGAGGAGCATCCACAGCAGACATCGACATCGCAACAGCTGTTATCTGGCAGGCCCGGAGCACTCCAAAGACAGGTTCCAAACATCAAAAGAGTTGCTGGACAGCTTGTCCAGAGGGTCAAAAGATCACAGCGTGCTAGGCCGCAAAATGTCTGCCAAAGTAGGAAGAGTGCAGTGTGGCACTTTTTTGAACAAAATCCTCATGATCAGGCCAAGGATATCTGTAAGAAGTGCGCAAAGACCTTTAGCCGAGGGAAAAATCTGAAAAATTTGAATACCAGTTGCATGCTCATACATTTAACCACCATGCACTTGCAAGCGTGGACACAACACCAAACCTCAAGTGCCACATGTGCAACTGATCACAAAGAAGGTAGTCAGCAACGCTACATTGTTTCCCCCACTGTAAGCCCACCGGTTAGCACAGCAGCAAATGTTGAGGTGTCGTTGCAAGGCCACAGCAGTCAGGGAATCCCACTGATATATCAACGAAATACTGAATCTAGGCCATCAGAAAGAACACCAACTCCATCACCATCATCAACCCTCTCTCAGTCCGCACTGTCCACCGCTACTTCCACCATATGCAGCTCTCAAGTCCAGCTCACCCTCCCACTGGGTTTGAACGCCCACATTGCCAAACTAATCTCGTTTGAGATGATGCCCTATCGGTTGGTGGAAAGCGCAGCTTTCCGCGAACTCATGGCCTATGCAGTACCACGCTATGACCTACGCAGTCGCCACTTCTTCTCTCGCAAAGCCATCCCAGCCCTCCACCATCATGTAAAAGACTGCATTGTCCATGCACTCAAGCAGTCAGTGAGTGGAAAGGTGCACCTCACAACTGATGCATGGTCCAGTCGGCATGGCCAGGGCCGTTACGTGTCCATCACTGCGCACTGGGTTAATGTGGTGGATGCAGGGTCTACAGGGGACAGCGGTGGTGGGACAGTGCTGCCTAGCCCATGGTATAGGAAACAGTTGGCTGTAGGCGTTCGACCCTCGTCCTCCAGAAGCGAAAGCTCGTCCACAGAGCGCAGTCGTACGAGCACTCCATCTGCAGCTGCCACTGTTGCACACGAGGTGTCCCCCTATCGAGCAGCTAGTGGAAAGCGTCAGCAGGCTGTGTTGCAGATGATGTGTTTGGGCGACAGACACACCGCCGAGGTGCTGGCCGAGTACTTGAAGCGACAAACTGAGTCATGGCTGGGCAGTGTACATCTTGAGGCAGGCAAGGTAGTTAGTGATAATGGCCGTAATTTTGTGGCAGCCATAGCCCTTTCAAAACTCAGCCACATACCTTGCTTGGCTCACACCTTGAACCTGGTGGTGCAGTGCTTCCTCAAAAATTATCCGGAGTTAACAGCCCTGCTCCAGAAGGTGCGAAGACATCCGCTGGTCGCCTGTACACTCCGTTCGTATGCAGAAGCTGCAGCGATTGCTCCACCTTCCCAACCACCGCCTCATTATCGACATTGCAACAAGGTGGAACTCCACCCTGCACATGGTGGAGCGGCTGTGCAAGCAGAGGCAGGCCATAATGCATTTGTGGAAGGATACACGGCCAGGCACTTTCAGAGCAGACATGGAGTTGACAGGTGTGCAGTGGTTGAAGCTGAAAGACCTCTGTAAAGTCCTTCAGTGTTTTGAGGAATGCACACAGCTGGTAAGCGCAGACGACGCCATCCTAAGCATGAGCATCCCACTTATGCGTCTGCTCATGCAAACTTTGACGCACCTTAAGGAGCAGGCGTCTGCAGCCAATGTTGATGAGGAGGAAGAGGAGGAGGGAATCCTTGATGACATTCAGTCATTGTCTGCTCAGGGACCTCTCCTGGACGAGGTGGAGGAAGAAGAAGAAGAGGAGGATGATGATGGGGATGATTACTTAGGGGAGGAGGATGCATCTCGTGGGGCAAGTGAAAATGTTGGCGTGGCAAGGTCTGGTACAGGGTTTGTGCGTGACTGGAGGGATGTGGATTTGCCAGAAAGTGCTCCTCCAACCAGCACTCACAGTGCATCATTGACACCGGGAACATTGGCCCACATGTCAGATTATGCTTTGTAGATCCTAAAAAGGGACCCCCGCATTGCCAAAATGATTAACGATGACGACTACTGGTTGGCCAGCATCCTGGATCCACGCTATAAAGGCAAATTACAAAACATCATGCCACAGGAGAACCTTGACCTAATATTGGCTAATAAACAAGCAACTCTGGTAAATCAGTTGCTTGAGGCATTCCCAGCACACAGCAGCGGTGATGGTTCTCACACGAGCCGTACGGGCCGGGGGCAGCTTGGCAGAGGTGTTCATGGTGCACACAGCAGAAGTGGCGTTGGAGACAGGGTTTTCATGACAATGTTGTGGACTGATTTTTCAAGTACCGCTCACACAACTGGTAATACTGCATCGATGGAAAGTGACAGGAGACAGCAGTTGTCAACTATGGTTACAAACTACTTTTCCTCCCATATCGATGTTCTCCCACACAGGTCATTCCCCTTTGACTATTGGGCCGCTAAACTGGACACCTGGCCTGAATTGGCACAATATGTCTTACAGGAGCTCGCTTGCCCAGCTGCAAGTGTGCTATCGGAAAGAGTCTTCAGTGCAGCTGGATCAATTCTGACAGAAAAAAGGACCCATCTGTCAACCCAAAATGTGGATGATCTAACCTTCATTAAAATGAACCATGCATGGGTTTCCAAGGATTTTGTCCCACCTTCCCCTGATGACACATAGGGTGACAGAAAAATGGCTTGCTTTGGTCCACCTCTTCCAGGGACTTGACCTATTTTGCCTTTTGCATCAGCTGAATGTCCAACATCAACATATGCCACTTTCTAAAACTCCCTAACTGTGCTGCCCCCCCCCCATGGCCGGGGTCACCACCTAGCGCACGACACCGTGCGAGTGCCGTTGCCCTGGACAGGTGGGTAGGCCGACACTTGGGCGCGGGCATTGGCACAGGGTCCCTCATAGTGCAATCAAGTGTCTCTGACGGTGGTGGTGCACACCCGCCGTCAGACACACCGCCGTACTATGAGGGGCCCAGTGCCAGTACCGACGCCCACGAGTGGGCCCCCCTTGCTTGGACAGGGCCCCAGCATTTGCAATCTTTACCTCTCCCTGCTCCTCCGCTGTGTAGTCTGGGCCGTCAAATCCATACTGTGCCTGACACCGTCTGAGCCTGCCTCCTGATGTATAGACATATTTTGAATGTGTACGCTATCCATACATGTTATCTGGGGATACGTTACCCTTTCTCACCTTTGTGCAATCACGTGCAATCCATACTGGGCCTAACACCGTCTGAGCCTGCCTCCTGATGTATAGACATATATTTTGAATGTGTACGCTATCCATACATGTTATCCGGGGATACGGTACCCTTTCTCACCTTTGTGCAATCACGAGCAAGCCATACTGGGCCTAACACCGTCTGAGCCTGCCTCCTGATGTATTGACATATATTTTGAATGTGTTCGCTATCCATACATGTTATCCGGGGTTACGGTACCCTTTCTCACCTTTGTGCAATCACGTGTAATCCATACTGGGCATGAGAACGGCTGGTGAGCTGTTAAGCAAGCTACAGCACCTGTGGTTTGCACACGTAAGTTTTTCATTTTTTCAGGAATGACGGTTAGGCCTAATTCCGGAACTGCGGTTGACCTGCACTTACTGGGAAATCATCGTTCGCGGGTAATAATTGTAATCAGTGATCCCCATCACTAACGTTGTTCAGCGGGTTATCTGCACCTGTAAGCGACAAACGCTGGCCTTTTCAGTGTAGCGCACATGCAGCCACGGACATGTAAGGGCATGACACACCAGTTATTGGCCAATCTCATGTGCCAGAGCCTCAAGTGTCCCTCTAGTAAGCCGGACTCGGACCGCGGGGCATGACAGAGTCTCGTTCGTTAACGGAATTAAGCTTGCAATGTGTGCATCTTTTCTGTAGCTGGCATGGTTGAGGTTTCCCAGGTGGAGTCGAATTTAACCGTAGGCTCCACTCCTGGTGGTGCCCTTCTGGACATTCCTTTAAGGTTCAGCTTTGCAACCATACTGCCCACGTAAAACAAACACTTTGCCTTCATGAACGCTGTTTGGAGGGTCATGACTCGTGGGAATAACGCCGCCCAATCAGTTAACCTGCTAGAGAGATCCTTCGTTGCTCCCAAGCATGACATCACACTCCCTAGGAGGAAGGTAATGCCACTGTGGCGACCGTACTCCTGGGGGCGACACAAGTGCACTGATGCCCAGCCACTGCTCGATGAATCTGCTGGTACATTGACCCAGACCACTACATTCCCCTCGCACGCCACACGGCCTGAATCTGACCCTGATGAAACTCAGGTTACCCTTCCCATATACAGTTCCATCTTACACGGTGACAAAGAGAAAGCTGCAGATGAAAGTGCAGGTTTGGCCCACCCGCCTTCAGACACACCACCGTACTATCAGGGGCCCTGTGCCAGTGCCGTCGCCAACGAGTGGGCCCCCCCTGCTTGCTCAGGATCACAGCACTTGCAAGGTTGAAATACTGTGCAGTGAGATGGAAGATGGGGACGGCGAGGAGTCCAGACTAGTACAGGGATTCCCTAGTGAGGAGACTTATTTGATTGTTTTCAATGTTGGGACCGCAATTTTTGGGGAGCACTATACTCTGGAGAATGATAGATGGGGCCCACCATACACTGGAACATTCCAAAGGTGGACATCAGCTACTGGAGCAGCATTTACAGGGCCCATTATACACTAGAGCATTAGAAATGGGGCCCATTATGTTTGGAGCATTATTTGGGCCCATAAGACAGTGGAGCTTCATCCATGGGGTCCATCATATACTGTAGCAATATGTGGAGCTCATCATATACTGTTTAAAACATTATATGGGACCAATGATTCTGTATGGAGAAATAGATGGGCCTCGTCATGAGATGTAAAAAGTGAAGTATTTTTCATTGTACTATACCGCTATTTCTCTGCCGTATCGGAGCATGATGAGTTGTGGTATGTGTTAAAGGGGCGCTCTTTCGCCCAGGGCACATGAAAACCTGGAGCCAGCCCTACCCCCCCACAACTTTAGCCAAATAACCCCCATTTTTCAGTGCGTAACTTGTATTATGAAGTTAATTAAGGTTGACAAGCTTAAGTAAGAAGAATTGATGCTTTTGGCATTCAAATGGGCACTGTAGCTGTGTTTCCTGTCCTCCTCTCACTGCCGACTTTTATTCCCCATTGACTTACATTGGGTTTCGTGTTTCGGGACGACCCCGACTTTTCTCTACAATCGGCCGATCTTGCTCGACCCGACTTTTGGAAAAGTCGGGTTTCACGAAACGAAACTCGATCCTAAAAAACCAAAAGTCGCTCAACTCTAGTAAACACCTTTCCGCAAATTGCGTTTCTAGCTTGGCTTCTTGCCCTTGGTTTATTGAATGGCCTTTCTAAAGGGTTCTTATTGACTTATGGGATTGCTACTTCCAATAGCTCTTTGCAAACCATAATATCACACATCCAGGGAAAATAACCTCTTGTATTTCAGTTTGCTGTGCAAAAAGAGAGGCAAGCTCAGTCACCATCTTAGACTCGGTTTCAACCTGGCATGATCCGATAGTCCTATCTACTTTCTAATCCTGTGAATCAGGCATACAGCACTCCATTAAGTCTTTATGGTAGCATGTGGAGGCTGCGTAGAATTCATGTACACGGCTTTTTTCTATCAAAACATTCAGACCCATATTAAAAACTTTCAAAGTTTTTTTTATTTCACCATTTTTTCTCCTATTTATATATTCCCAGAATCATCGTCCAACCTAGTGCAACTGGCTGAACAAGCTGCCTGTGTTTATGTTAGATATTCCAGCCAGATTCCAAATGTATTATAAATTTATTGACACGTCTTACCTTTTTTCTATTTCTATTTCTCTTTTATTGTTGATACAGGAATCAGACGGCACTGGTGACCAGCGCTAGTTTGACTAGAGTGTACATTATCACAAAAGACTGTGAAAACATAAGTGTTATTGGAGAAAGTTAAAACTTTCAGGTCTTTTGTCAAAAGGGAAAGGATTTGAAGCTTTTGTTGCTTACACGACCAAGGAGCTAACCTAATTCAATAACCTGGGTGTGTTTGTGTGCCTTAATATTTTTTGAAAGAAATGCTGCCACTAGAGGACGAGCCCTAGTCCCGATCTTTTCCATCTTCAAGAACAATTCTTATGATCAAGTAATTATCGGAAGGTCATAAACTTACCCACATTGGGTCAGTTAGGTCATAATCCTGCATCCTGATGCAATCCATGCTAATTTCAATCTTATTTGTTGGACCATTTTCTGTTGGATCACTGCAAAAATTCAAGTCTATGGGTTGTACAGAGTGCATTGGTCTGTAAAAGAATAAAGGAAAACTATTTGTTAACAAATCTCAAAAACACATTGAGCAATCAAAAGGAGACAATCTGAAGGCCCCGTTACACATAACAATGTCCCAGCGATCCCACCAATGATCCGACATGGATGGGATCGCTGGGACATCGTTAGACAGCCCCTCCAGCGATCAGGACCAGTGAGCACGCTGGTTTCCAAGGTAAACAGCGGGTATCCAAGAGCTGCGCGGCTCTTAGATACCCGCTATTTACATTGGAAACCAGCGCCGCTGATCGCTGGTCTCTCGCTGCCACACGCAGTGATGCGCACTGGCCTGCGGGAGACCAATGATCAAAAAATGGCCCAGGATGATGGAGCGCGATCAGGGGGACCGATCGCTGCTCCCCGTCACACACAGCGATATCGCTGGCGAGATCGCTGTGGAGTCACAAAATCATCGATCTCGCTGGTGATATCACTGTGTGTCACGGGGCCTTTACTGAAAACTGTGATTCTCACTGTGTAAACACGGTTTCCTAAAATGCTATTTGTTGCAGACTTTATAGATAGCTTGTCATTTTAAAAGAGGCTATTTAATAATCAGTTAGAAAACATTTTATACTTGTCTGGCTAGCTTACTGGAAGTACAGCTGCAGGGAGAAATGAAGTTATATTCTCCCTGGAGCTGCTCATTTCCAATTATCAGGTTGGAACAGGGCATAGTCAGGTTATGTTCCCACAATGAGTATTTGGCGAGATTTTTAAGTGTCAGATTTTCTGCAGCCTTTATGCACAAATTACCTAAATAAGTTTACTTGCAGATTTTTTTTTTTTCCCCATTGCATTCTTTTATGTGCATTTTAACTGCATTTTTGACAACAGTTTTTTGTCTCTTGGTGTGTAATGTTTTAAATTAAGCTGCTTTGTTTTTGATACTTCTAGGTATGTGGCTTTGACAAAACTTTGATATAGTAATGTGTGTTTTACATGCATTTTTAGCATATTTACACAGCGGAAACACGTTAAAAAAAAAAAAAAAAATTATTATCCTGTGGAATTTCCACATCTAATGGAATTCTATGGGAAGAATCTGAAAATAAAATGCAGCATATCCACAAAAGAAATTCACTTGTTAAGTTTAAAAATGCTCCGTCAACTAGTTTACACAGCACAAGAAAAAGAAGGAAAAAAAAAAGCACAGTTGGCATGAGATTTCTATAAATCCCATCCACTTTGTTGAAATTGTAATACTTTTTTTGTGAAGTGAAAATACACAGCATCAAAAACTCAAACTTATTGTGGGAACATACCCTTAAAGTCACAGCTAACTACATAGTAAGAGCTATAATTACTCCTCTGCACATTGATTGACAGCCTGTCCTGTTCCACTGTATCAATAAAGATGCAAGGAAGTAATTACAGTGCCATGTATTGAGCAGTGACTTACAGCTCTCTATACCAGCCCAATGAGTTGAAGTGAGCAACTGCAGACAGGATAAAACTTAACGGGAACCTGTCACCTGTTTTGATTCTATAATGCTGTAGATAAGCCCCCGATTTGACCTGAAAGATAAGAAAAGTAAGTTTTATTATACTCACCTGGGGGGGGGGTGGACCAGTCTGACGGGTGTCGCAGGTCTGGGTCTGGCACCTCCCATCTTCTTGCGATACCACCCTCCTGCTTGCTTCAATACCCATCGAACCTGACCACCCCCCCCACCGGTGAGCATAATAAAACGTATTTTTCTTGTCTTTCAGGTCAGCTTATCTACAGCATTATAGAATGCTGTAGATAAGCTCTGAAAGGCGGTGGCTGAATCCTTATAGCGGCCAAAACAGGTAACTGGTTCCCTTTAAGTTTTCTCCTTGTAGCCGTGTTTTCATTAACACAGCAATACAGGATTACAACACTATATACATGCAGATTATGGCAACTGGTACCTGTCTGACTGAGGTCATTGTTTAACCTCCAATTGCCTTGACAACTCAGTAATGGTGCGCAGTAGTGGTGGGGGTGGCAACCATCTCAATGCCTTGGTCACTATTGACCGTAGCATTTAGGAAATTAAACAGCTAGCGAGGGTGGCCACAATTTTTTGACCCATCTAATTACAGCTATATGACTATATGAAATGTCAAAGAAGGGATGTGCTAACCTTTTCAGAGGTTAGAGCTGTGCTCTCTAGCTCAATATTACAGCATAATGCCAACTAATTTTATACAGTTAAAATTAGTCTATTTACTGGTCCAGTAATATTCACATATTACTTGGGGCTCCAGACCTCATTCCAGTTGAGCAAAACTATTCTCAGGCCTATCTGCAAAATGGTAGTATGTGGCCACTGGATCAGAGCCCTGCAAACCTCCACTTACTTGCTGAAATTCTCAGGGGCATCTTCTGATTACTAGATTTGGCAAGATACCATGCAAGCATTGCGTTACATGGATGTTGCACCAGACCTAGAAATCAGAAGAGGGTTCACAGTGCTCTAGTCAGGGTCCTGAAAATCTTTTTGTTCAACCAAGCACCAAAAATTTGCTTAAAAAGCTGAATGTCCAAATGCTCCACTCAGTTTAAAGTCTAGTAATTTTCTACCCAGAAAGGCATGATATACTTACCCTAGAAATTCCCAGAGACGATCAAATACGCCTGGGCTCTTGTTGTCTGAATTCTGAGACATTGCTGTACGGTAATACCTTTCCTTACAGGAAAAATGGGTTGATGTATCCACAAATCTGGTTGGACAAAACAATAACATAATGACTTACTGGTATTCTAAACCATGAGTCTTACAAAATATATACATTTAGTTGGTGTTGATCTTGTCAACCAATTCTTTTATATATACACAGCAAAACGAAAGAAAATCTTTATGAAAAAGATAAATGGATAGATAGGAAACTATAAATAAGGAAAAGAAGAAGAAAACGAAAAATTAAAGAAAAAAAGGAAACAAGGGTCTTCAGCAGCAATGAGTGATTGATTGAAGAGCAGCACTCATGTGAGAGTGTTGAGTGAAGGTGAGGCAGTGACCCAGGAAATGGAGGAGGTGAAGCAGACTGATGTGGTTTAGGTATAGGAATATGATACATGACTCGACCACTGACTGCAAAAGTATAAACAGAATAAACACGTTACAGAGATGTAAGGATGAAATACTCTCAGTGGTCATAGACTGACAGATGACATGGTTTTCCTTCTAAACATTGATATCATTGACGATCAACCTGCAACCAAGAAGAAGTAGAAGAAAATGGCCAAGAAGGTAAATACTGCAGAAAGATGCAACAACAGCGTCTAGTCTGTCTGTTACAGTGCATGACCCAAGTATTTTAAACAGTTCAAAATATACAACCCTGTTTAAAGGGAAAAAAAAAACAAAAAACCATAAGCTTGTCTTGTTATATAAACTGATCCAATGTTACTAATAATGCATAAAAATTAAACACGAGATTTTTAGTACACATTTTGATAAGCCCATTTTCTCAGTTGGGATGATCTCTTAAGTTGAGCGCTATTGCGTGACAACTACTATGGTAGAAAGTTAGAAACTGTAGAGCGCCACCACACCTGGACAGTACTGCTACTGCTATGGGCCAAATCAGCTGAAAGATGTAGCAACACTGACCATCTAAAAGCAAAGGATGAAGAAGAAAAAAAAAAAAAAAAGCCATTTTTTAAAATCAACTTTTTTGAGCCAAAGCCAACAATTGATTGAACGTTACTTCTAAATATAACAGGGAAACATCTCTTTCCTGTTTGGTAGACTTCTGTACTTGAGAAAAAAAAAAAATGCATCAAAGAACTATAGTGGCATTTTTACTGCTAATTTAAAACACCTGGGAGGAAGTTCTGATATAGTTAGATAGATAATTAGATATATCCATGTGATGCACAGGTAGCCCAAAGTCCAAAGCAAGAGTAATTTTTGAAATGTGGCTTTCCATTGTAGCACATATCGGCATGTGCAACTTTTGTCCATATGCAATTGTTATCAAGAACATGTTCACTTTGCTCTAAAATAAATTTGTCACTGACAAATGTCTAGTCAGGGGCTTACCAATCACAGCTTCAGAGCATGAGATTTGGCCCATAAAGGAAGGGGGTCCGCTGTCGCCAGTGCAGAGATTAGATATTTTACACACACTGCTCAATTTAAATGGGTACACCCGGACAGATTTGTCAGAAAACATTTAGTTTCCTTTCAGAATAAACTTTTTTTTTTTAATCAGATACTACAATATTCCCACAAATATGGGTCGTCGATTGCAAGCTAGATTTATTATTTTGCAAACCCAAAGTAAATTTTCCTAACAAATTCATTAACCCCTGGGCAATTTTCTGTTTTTGCGTTTGTTTTTTGCTCCCCTTTTCCCAGAACCATTACTTTATTTTTCTGTCAAAAGCGTGATGCAAAGGGCTTGTTTTTTGCAGGACGAATTGTACTTTTGAACGACACCTTTGGTTTTAACATATCGTGTACTGGAAAACGGGAAAAATAATTCCAAGTGCAGTGAAATTGCAAAAAAAAAAAAAGTGCAAATCCACAGTTTTTTTAGTTTTTTTTTTTTTTTACCGTGCTCACTAAATTCTAAAACTGACCTGCCATTACTAGAGTTGAGCGACTTTGGTCGGATTAGGTTTCATGAAACAAAATTTGAGTCGGATGAAACTGGTCCGACCAGGGCAAAAAAAAGTCAGAGTTTCGTCCGAAACCCGACGCCAATGCAAGGCAATGGGGAATAAAAGGATTCTGGCTAGGTGGGAGCAATGCCTAGTAGACCAACAACACGAAACAATCACTGACCCCAGGTAGACCAGTCAAAGAAAACACTGCGGCAGCCGGCAAAGGCGCTCAATCAGTGAAATCCTAGGTGCATTGCTCCCTGGGAAATATGAATATGCAAATAAAGTCCGTGGAGCCTCATTCAAAAGTCTCAAACACGGGACTAGCCTGATCTTCCTCCAGGGTAGGACCCAGCCAAGGAGTGGCTCCTTTCGGAAACCACCATTACCATCATATTAAGTGGCCCTTTAAGTCAATATCCAGCTCTTTACGAGAATCCTACTCCATACTGATGAGGGGCAACACCCCGAAACAGCTGTCTGTGGATGGATACCTCGCGTTGGTATTTCCCTTGTCATATCTGTAAACTCGTAAAGAGCTGGATATTGACTTAAAGGGCCACTTAATATGGTGGTAATGGTGGTTTCCGAAAGGAGCCACTCCTTGGCTGGGTCCTTCCCTGGAGGAAGATCTGGTAGTCCCGTGTTTGAGACTCTTAAATGAGGCTCCACAGACTTTATTTGCATATTGGAATAATTTTTATGCAAAAAAAATAGAAATAAAAAAAAAAAAAGTACTCATTTGGCATCGCCGAATTCAGAACTACCTGCTTCATAAAACTGTCCAACCAGTTAAACCCTTCAGTGAACACTGTAAAAAAAATAAATAAAAATAAAGATGCAAAACAATGCTTTATTATCATACTGCCAAACAAAAAGTGCAATAAAATGCAATCAAAAGACGAATTAAATAAAATGCTACCACTGAAAAAATCATCTTGTCCTGTAAAATATAAAGTTATACCTTAGAGTAAAATAATGCAAAAATATTTCTTCTATAAAGTTTTTATTGTATACAAGCAACAAAACACAAAAAAATTTGAATATATATATACATATACACACACACACACACACACACACACACACACACACACACCTGGGGTATCGATGTAATCGTACAGACCTGAATAAAGCTTCCTTATCAATTTTACCCCATGTGGAATGGTTTAAAAGCATAACATTTCCTGAGGTTTTTTTTGTTCATTCCACTATCCAAAAGTCCGAATAGAAAGTGATCAAGCAATCTAATATGCCCAAAAATGGTATCTGTTAAAACGTCAACGCATCCTGCAAAAGACAGTCCATCACACGACTGTCGGCTGAAATATGGAAAAATTATAGCTGTCAAAATATGGTGATGTTTGACAGCAGCCACAACATAAAAAGCCAACATAAATCTGGTATAGCTGCAATCGCACCGACACAAAGAATAAACTTGCCCTACCACTTTTACCGCACGAGGAATGGCATAAAAAAAATGAATAAAACCAATTCTTCACCTGCTGTTGATTTTTTTCCATTCTGCTTCTCAAAGATCACAGTAAGGCTTGGCGTAAATTTATCCTGTGCTCTGAGTACTTAAGGCCCTGTCTCACATAATGAGATCATTAGCGAGATCGCTGTAATGTCACAGATTTTGTGACACAACGGTGATCTCGCTACATGTGACACATAGCAGCGACTGCCCCCCCCCCCCCCCGCTGGATATTGCTGATTGTGCTCAAATGTCCTGGGCTATTTTTTGCTCAATGGCATCCCGCTGGCCAGCATGCATCGCTGCGATTGATGCCAATGAGCGACCTCGTTGGCGACGCAGAACTCAGGGACGCAGGCATGAGTCGTCAGAAAAGCTGCTGTGTGATAAGGTACCAAAGACCACAGAGGTCATTATATGGATCGCCTTATCGTTGTTGCGTCGTTTTAGAAATCGGCCTGTTTGGCAGCTTACTAGCGACCATGTAGTGATGCACCAGCGATCCTTACCAGGTCGTATCGTTGTCAGGATCACTGGTGCGTCGCTATGTTAAACGGGACCCTTAGGCATTTTTTTAGCGGTTTTTACTGCGGTTTTCACTATAAAACCGCTAAAAATAAGCTTCCCAGTCATTTCTATGCATTTTGCACTTTTTGTGCACATTGATGCGTTTTTTACCGTGAAAAAAACGCATTGCGGCAAAAAACGAGCATGCCAATTAATTTTGCAGATTTTTCCGTGGTTTTGGCTTCTTCCATGCGTTTTGAAACCGCTGCGGAAAAAACTGCATCAAAACCGCGCAAAAACCGCCGCGGGAAAAATAGGTGCGGTTTCTGGGAAGGGAGTCAGGTTTTCAAGCAGAAATTTTCTGCTATGTGTGCACTTAGCCTCACACCCGTGTTTCCGTGTAAATCTCTGAAATAAGGGATTCAGACGGAATCGGTGGAAGATTCCTTAGGCTTCTTTAACACGTCCGTGTCTCCGGTACGTGTGGTGACAGTTTTCACATGTACCGGGGACACATACGTAGACTAATTCAATTGAATGGGTCTGTGCACATGTCAGTGAGTTTCCACGGACCATGTGCCCATGGGCAAAACACGCTGACATGTCCATTTTTTGCCGTCATCGTGGACTGTAAAACGTCCCGCACACGTGCACACGGAGAACACACTGATGCGACCGCTCCGGCTGTAAAACTACTGGTGAATGAATCAGAAGATGCGGGCACAGGCTCAGTGACTAGCGGTGACGTCACTGAATCTTTACTTGCTGCCGGCCTGAACCCCTGTGACCTCAGGACTGTGGGAAAATGCAAGAGATTAGGTCACTGTGACTTAGCTTGAACTGCTGTGACCTCATCACTTGCATATTCCCATGGTCCTGAGGTCACAGGAGTTCAGGCCAGCATCAAGCCCCAGTGTGCCTAAACCACATTTAGCACCCACATGTTTGGCATTTCTGTAGTGATGAGAGCCCGCCTAATTTACAGGTGCGTGTCTCCAGAAACATGAGCTGGGCATAATGTACTGGTCACTACAACAGCTGTTTGCAATTTTCACTCAGCAACATCCACTACTGCTTGTTTCTGAAAAGCACCCATGGAGTCAATATAGTCTCTACACCTGTAGATAAATTCCCAAAAGGGGTATAATTTCCAAAACGGGATCACCTGGGGGGGTATTCTGCTTTTCTAGCACTTAGGGGCTCATTATGTGGAGTCTGCAAACTATTCTACAAAAATCTGCATGCCAGGAGGCAAATAGAGCTCCGTCCTTCCCGAATCTCAAAGCGCTGCTAAGCAGTGCTGTACATCCACATATGGGGTATTTCCACATTCAGCAGAAATTGCGGAACAAATTCTGGTGCCATTTTTACCCATTTCCTAGTGTGAAAATGTAAAACTTGGGGCCAACACACAATCTTGGTGGTAAAAATATAAAATTATTTTTTCTCCACTGCCCAGTGGTATAAAATTCTGTGACACACCTGTGGTGTCAATATAATGACTGCACCCCTATATGAATTCATTGAGAGGTTAAGTGTCACGATCCATTTTTGGATTTGTGGCAGCTCTAGTTCCACTCACATTAAAAAAAAAAAAAAAAAAAAAAAAAAAAATTTCATTTCAGGCCAGCGGGAGTTAAATGCAGTTTTTCCCGCTGGCATGCTGGTGTTAGTGCATTGCTGCTGGGTCAGCTGATGATGTTGGTGACCACTCCCACATCATTTGAAAGGTCCCTGATGCATCAGCTGACTGCTGGTGATACAGCTCCTCTTTGCAGCTTTAAGAATGGTGTCACTTTTGGGTATTTTCTGTCATATAGATCCCTCAAAGTCACTACAAATGTGAGGTGGGTCCCTTAAAAAAATGGTTTTGCAAATTTTGTTGTGAAAATGAGAAATTGCTGTTCAACTTTTAACACTCAACTTCCTGACAAAAAAAAAAAAAAATTGTTTCAAAAATTGTGCTGATGGGAAGTAGACATGATGTGGGAAATGTTATTTATTAACTATTATGTGACATGACTGATTTAAGGGCATAAAATTTAATTTTGAAAAATTTTCAAAATTTCCCAAATTTCTGATTTTTTCACAAATAAACCTAAGTCATATGAAATAAATTTTATCACCATCATGAGGAGTCACGAAAAAAAAAAACAAATTCTTGAAGCGTTCCAGAGTTATGACCTCTCATAAAGTGACAGTGCTCAGAGTTGAAAATATTGGCATGGTCAGAAAGGTGAAAACAGGCTCTGGGGTGAAGGGGTTAAGCATCATTGAGGCCATACAAAATCCAAGATGTGCCAAAACCAAAATAAAATCAGCAGGACTAGAAGCTGCTATATGTGCCAAGCGTAAGAGCACATTCACACTGTGGCCACTTCATAGACAAAACCCATAAAAAAACATGAGCAGATACCCTACAGTAAGTAAATAGAAAAAGGACATGTAAATAAAATAAGGTACTTTGTTAAAGCTATTTTTTTTTAATAATCAAAAAACATCCCACCAAGTTAAAATGTACCCATTGGGACAGTCCTAACAAGTCTCTAGTATTTAAAACCTCACCATGTGTCAAGAGACCTCAATGTGTAAAAGGGCAGAGCATAACAAGGTCACGACTGAGAAAGCCATCCATGGGAAGCTATACAGACAAAATATTTAGCTCAGAAAGGGGTGACAAGTGCACTGTTTGTACAAAGTACAAGAGGTTACAGCAAAACAAAAGAAATTAAGTAGTTTTTGATGTGGGGCGTACTCCTATTTGCATGAATTGAGTAAAACTGAGAATTTTGTAATGAAAGTTATACTATTAAAGAGAACCTGTCAGCAGGATTTAGCATCCTAAGCTTAAATGCATGGCCATGATGGCACTGTGAGGGTATGTGCACACGTTGCTGATTCGTGTGCGGAATTTTCCACCCGGAATCTGCTATTTCTGGCAGAATCTGCAGGTGAAAATCTGCGGGTTTTTCCTGCGGATTCCTATTATGGAATGGGTGTAAAAACGCTACGGAATCTGTGTAAAGTATTGACATGCTTCAGAAAATAAACTGCTGCATTTCCGTGCGGATTTTGCTGCAGCATGTGCACAGTGTTTTATTTCCCATAGATTTACATTGTACTGTAAATCATTAGGAATTCTGCATTAGGCATCTAATGCAATTCTGTGGTGAGAATCTGTAAAGAGAACTCTTTAACCTGCTTTAACCCCTTTCTGACAGACAGAATATTCTGTCCATGTGACCTGGGCCTGTTTGACCATGAAAGGATTTTTATGTCTGAGCGATCGCCCGCGTACACGGGGGTGTGTGCGGGTGATCATCACGGGGTGTCAGCTGATTCTGACAGCTGACACCCGACACTAAGTGCCAGGAGTGGTCACAGACAGCTCCTGGCACTTTAACCCCTGAAATGCTGCGATCTAACACGATTGCAGCATTTCAGGAGCTGGCAGAGGACTGACAGCCACAGTGCCTTTGGATCGGAGACCCTGTGGCGTGATGAGGGGTCCTAATCGTTGCCATAGTGACTGGATGTAGTCATGATGACATCCAGGTTACCAGAGCTAGGAAACTTGCTGATTATGCGCAGTGCATTATCAGCAAGTCTCTCTGTCAGTGCAGAGCTGACAATTTCTGCAGAATGGGGATGCTGCTTCATATTCTGCAGAAGCAATCTGCCTGCAAAAAAGGATTGTTCCACAGTGAGACAAAGTAAAAAATTTTTTAAATGGTTGTAAAAAAATAAATAAATAAATAAAAAGATATTGCATTTGAAAACATTTGATTGAAAAAAATACATATTTGGTATCGCCACGTCCGCAACAAACTGACCTATATAATTGTCCCACTAGTTAACTTTAGTGAACACCGTAAAAAAATTTAAAAAAAAGGCAAAAAAAACAAATGCTTTATTATCATGCCGCAGAACCAAAAGTGGAATAAAACACGATCAAAAAGACTGATTTAAGTAAACATGGTACCACTGAAAACATCATTTTGTCCTGCAAAAAACAAGCCGCCATACACATACGACAGCGGAAAAAGTTATAGCTCTCAGAATAAAGTGATGCAAAAATTATTTTTTTCTATAAAATTGTTTATTGTATAAGAGCACCAAAACAAAAAAACTATATCAAATGATTATCACTGTAGTCGTATTGACCCAAAGAATAAAACTGCCTTATCAATTTTACTACACACGGATGGGCATAACATCGCCCCCAAAAGAAATTCCCGATTTGCTGGTTTTTGCTCATTCTGCCTCACAAAAATCAGAATAGGAAGTGATCAAAAAATGTAATGAGCCCAAAAATTGCACTAATAAAAACGTCAGCTCGTACTGCAAAAAACAAGATCTTACATGACTGTGGGCCAAAATATGGAAAAATGATAGCTCTCAAAATGTGGTGGTGCAAAAACTTTTACAATAAAAGGCATCTTTTAGTGGGACAGCAGCCAAACATAAAAACCAATGTAAATCTGATATCTCTATAACCGCACTGACCTGAAAAATAAAGTTGCCTAATCACTTATAGCGCACGAGGAATGGCACAAAAAAAAAAAAAAAAAAACACACAAATCTTCACACGCTGTTCATTTTTTCATTCTGCCTCCCAAAGATCACAGCAAGGCTTGGCGCAAAATTATCCTGCGCTGAGCGCTTGCATCTGGGTTTCCATGTAAATCTCTGAAATATATGATTCAGACAGGAGCTCTGGTGGTAGATTCCCTATAATGAGGCAGATGGAGGCACTGTGGATGGTGTGTGACCTGTGATCCGGTGGTGTCCGTCTTTTTAGAATTGCATAAAAGTGCAATCTGCCAGAGTTTTGTGCATTTCTGAAAAGAAGGACACAGCTGAACAGAGGCAACACAGAGTGAAGAGGAACTGATGCCTCATTATAGTGAACGGATCCCTCGGGGGTTTCATTTGAATCACGTCTCTAAGATTTAGATGGAAACCTTAAAGTATGTGGTCAGCGTACAGCGCTGCTGGATAAATGTGATCCCAAACGTTATGTAAAATGTTCCCAATGCAAAAAGCTTCAACTCAATCCACAAAAAAGCAAGCCCTGGTTAAGGTTCGTCATCTGTTAATGAAAATATAGGAGTCTTACATGTTATTGGCAGCACAAAGGCTCTGAAAAAGCAAAACAGTTCCTTACCCGCCAAAAAAAATTCAGCAAATTCTCCGCTCCAAAATCCAAATGCACCCCTCCCTTCTGAGCCCCACAGTGTACCTAAACCACATATTGCATCAACATTTGGCATTTCTGATGCAATGTGAGCCAGCCTAACTTATGGGTGCATGCTTCCAGAAGCATCGGCTGGGCGTAACGTACTGGTCACTGCAGCGTACGGGTCACCACAACGGCAGCTTGCAATTTTCACACGGCAACATTCATTGCTGCATGTTTCTGGAAAATAACCATGGAGTCAAAATTGTCACTACACCTGTCGATAAAATCCCTAAGGGGTATAGTTTCCCAAATGGGGGTCACTTGAGGGGGGAGGATTCTGATCTTCTAGCAATTAGGGGCTCTGTATATGGAGTTGGCAAACTATTCTAGGAATATCTGCGCTCAAGCAGGCAAATAGTGCTCTGTCCCTCCAGAGTCTCTCGGTATGGCTAAGTAGTAGTGTACAGCCACATATGGGAGATTTCCACGTTAAGTAGAAATCGTGGGACAAATTTTCGTACCATTTTTACCCACTTGTGTGAAAATGTAAAATATAAGCCTAAAACAAGATTTTGGTGGTAAAAATGTAGTTCTTTTTTCTTGATTGCCCAATCGTATAAAACTCTGATACACCCATGATGTCAATGTAGAATTGCAGGGATCAGGACGTCGTCACGGACAGGAGGCAGATCAAGGGTTAAAACAAATTTATTAACAGATATACACTCACTGGCCACTTTATTAGGTACACCATGCTAGTAAGGGGTTGGACCCCCTTTTGCCTTCAGAACTGCCTCAATTCTTCGTGGCAGAGATTCAACAAGGTGCTGGAAGCATTCCTCTGAGATTTTGGACCATATTGACATGATGGCATCACACAGTTGGCGCAGATTTGTCGGCTGCACATCCCTGATGCGAATCTCCCGTTCCACCACATCCCAAAGATGCTCTATTGGATTGAGATCTGGTGACTGAGGAGGCCATTTGAGTACAGTAAACTCATTGTCATGTTCAAGAAACCAATCTGAGATGATTCGAGCTTTATGACATGGCGCATTATCCTGCTGAAAGTAGCCATCAGATGTTGGGTACATTGTGGTCATAAAGGGATGGACATGGTCAGCAACAATACTCAGGTAGGCTGTGGCGTTGCAACGATGCTCAATTGGTACCAAGGGGCCCAAAGAGTGCCCAGAAAAAATTCCCCACACCATGACACCACCACCACCAGCCTGAACCGTTGATACAAGGCAGGATGGATCCATGCTTTCATGTTGTTTACGCCAAATTCTGACCCTACCATCCGAATGTCGCAGCAGAAATCGAGACTCATCAGACCAAGCAACGTTTTTCCAATCTTCTACTGTCCAATTTCGATGAGCTTGTGCAAATTGTAGCCTCAGTTTCCTGTTCTTAGCTGAGAGGAGTGGTACCCAGTGTGGTCTTCTGCTGCTGTAGCCCATCTGCCTCAAAGTTCGACGCACTGTGCGTTCAGAGATGCTCTTCTGCCTACCTTGGTTGTAACGGGTGGCAATTTGAGTCACTGTTGCCTTTCTATCAGCTCGAACCAGTCTGCCCATTCTCCTCTGACCTCTGGCATCAACATGGCATTTCCGGCCACAGAACTGCCGCTCACTGGATTTTTTTTCTTTTTCGGACCATTCTCTGTAAACCCTAGAGATGGTTGTGCGTGAAAATCCCAGTAGATCAGCAGTTTCTGAAATTCTCAGACCAGCCCTTCTGGCACCAACAATCATGCCACGTTCAAAGGCACTCAAATCACCTTTCTTCCCCATACTGATGCTCGGTTTGAACTGCAGGAGATTGTCTTGACCATGTCTACATGCCTAAATGCACTGAGTTGCCGCCATGTGATTGGCTGATTAGAAATTAAGTCTTAACACACAGTTGGACAGGTGTACCTAATAAAGTGGCCAGTGAGTGTATAGTAATACTGGAACTGGAGGGAATAGGAAAGAAAGGGGCTAGACGATTGTTCAAATGAGAAAAAGAGTAAACTTATCAATCTGTCGGTTTCTTGGTTGCAGCATCTCTGTCTCCAACGGTGGCACAAACAGTGGCACAAGACATCTCGGGGTTGTCCGGGGTAGCTGAAGGTCTGGTTCCATGATGCAGGCAGAGAGTCTTTGCTGTCCTAGGTGGGTACCCGTGCCCACGGTTTCCTCATACTGATCTCAGCTCTGTATGCGATACCGCCAGAGTGTGACTCTGCTCTGCGCTGTATGCGGGTGAGGAGTCGGAACACTCTGGCACAGTCACCTGTTCGTGGATAGGCTGCAGGCATGCAGCAGTCACTAGTCTCACGTGTCACATCCATGCACGGAGGACATTGGATGCATAGAAGTCTGACGTTCAAGAGCAGTAGACACGGTCACAGGGGATGTGCAAGGTGGGTCCCCTAACCAGGCCTGCACCTCACCCTGCTGCGCGCTCTGTCTTCCCGGGAGGACTTTTCTTTCCCGCATGCATCCCTTTTTATCTCAGACCCGCCCCCTGCTCACAAGTCCATAGGTCGGTCTGGGCCAGAAAGCTTCCCCATGCAACAAAGGTGATAGTCCTGATCGTTCCGGAACCGATGCAAAAAAGAGGTACCCCTGGTCTGGTTCATCTCCTTACATTCCCCCTTTTTGCTCGCCATTGCACGGGCAAGAGTTTGTTTTTCACGTCGACACTCTTCTAGTCCTAGAATTACTTTCCGCCAAACAAAATTGGTTTTATCAATTAGGGGGTATGCCAGCTGTTGTTCATTCGGAATGAGTAGTTGAATGAGTGTGGCACCCCCAGGAGTATGGCCACCACAATGGCTTTGCCTTCCTCCAGGGAGGGTAATATCAGGCTTGGAGGCAATTAAGGGTCTCTCTCGCAGTTAACCTATACATGCAACACAGTTCCACTCCAGGCAGGGGGGACTCTGAACTGGAATTAAGGGGAGGAGTGCTCTCTGAGGGCCAAGAGGAAGGAGTGGTCAGTTAGTGTGAAGAGGTTCACGTGTGCAGACGTGTGGAGAGAAGCTGGAGGTTGAGCTGAGGAAAGAGCTCCCTCACAATGAGAGCGCATGAACTGGAGCCTGGTCTCCACGGTTGTAGGAGGCTGTAAATGCACTACTCCCATCTAAGACTCGGAGGCACAACAGCACAGAGTGAGCCAAGAGAGGAATAGCGGCTACAGATGTCTGCCATACGAGGAGCGAGAGTAGAGGAGAATTGAAAGGAACTTCAGTGTAACTCAGTACTAGGAGTACTTCACTCAAATAAGCGCTAGGAAGGAGACTGCACAGCCCATCTGCTGAGAGAGAATCCCTGAGTTGCTTTCAGGCTAGCCTGCTCCGGTACCATCTGTAATCAGGACCCTGGACTGCATTAGTCAAGTAAAGGTACAGAAACTGCACCCCGCTGTGTCTTGTCTGCTTCCTACCCTTCCAGCACCACTACATCCCCATGCCAATTACATCTACACTGCCCTGGGACTACAGCTCCACCTGTGGGGAGCTATTACATCTTTGCTGCACCCTACATCAGTCCCAGTGGATCTGTATGCAGCGTCGGCTTAACACCTACCTTGCCGAACACCACAGGTGGCGTCACAAACTATTCATTTAACCACATTCCACCATTCAATCTTCCTTTTTACATTGGGCGCCCAGGGCCACGGACCGGGTCCCCGCTGCTGTGACACATCCCGCTGATACCGGCCCAGTACCGAGTACCCCACAGCCCAGGGAGGGCAGCCTGTTGTGAGTTCATTTTCCCCTTCGTCACTGAGGTCTGGTGAAGAAAGGTAATGAGCCTGATTATCAGGCACCTGAGCCTGATGAGGATGACTGGCTGAGTGGAGTCACGGACTGGATATAAGGCTGCCGACGCCCTTCTGCCCTGCGGGTGATTTCTCTGTGGACTTCTAGGACACCAGTCTGATTCCTGCTCCTCTAAGCTAAGTTTTTCTGCTTTGCCTGTTTGCATTAGTGTTTTGTGTTTGTTTTCCTTGCTTTTCTGGATTCTGCCATTCCCTGCTGGGGTGAGCTGAATCTCCTTTTGCCTTTAGCTCTGTCTTCAGAATATTCCTGAGTACTGACATAGCTTTTTTGAAGCCTAGCGTCTTCAGGGCCTTTTTCACTGTCAGTCTGTTGGCTCTTATTTTCATAGGGTTTTTCACGGATTGCAGACAGCAGCCTTCCTGTCCTTTTCTATCTAGCTAGATTGGGCCCCGTCTTTGCTCAGTCTATCTTTCTGCCTGTGTTAGTGTTTTCATCTTGCTTCACCGTCATTATATGTTGGGGGCTGCCTATTGCTTTGGGGTCTGCTCTGGGGCAGTTTAGTTTTCCCCTTTCTTTCTTTAGGCCTAGTTATTTCTCCGGCTGTGATTGAGGGGTCTAGGGTATTTCTGTTTTTGCCTCCTACGGTGACTCAATCATAACAGCGGCCCAACTTGGTGTCACAAACAGGATTACGGAGCCCGGTAACCCCCGGGTACTGTGTGCCGTAGACTGTTTGTGTAAAAGACTGTGTGGAATTGGCACCA
Source organism: Dendrobates tinctorius (assembly GCF_039654945.1). Taxonomy (NCBI): domain Eukaryota; kingdom Metazoa; phylum Chordata; class Amphibia; order Anura; family Dendrobatidae; genus Dendrobates; species Dendrobates tinctorius. The sequence continues at coordinate 43,827,740 of NW_027361775.1, read as the reverse complement.
TTTCCGCCATTATCCCGCTGATTGGCACGCGCGGGAAGAAAAGGGGCAGGCCTTCGTGGGAGGAGCCCCTCAGAGAGCACAAAGAAGTGAAGTGCCGCGCGGGAAGAGAGGACAGCACGCAAGAAGGGGAGGAGCTGAGGCCTGGAGCCCAGGGCGTCGGTAAGCTCACCCAATCCCCGGCCCTGGCTAATGTTAACTAGGAGGAAAGAGAATGTCCGCACCACACAGCAATGCAGTGGCGGACGCCGCCAACCCCTCTGCGCCGCAAGGAGTAGCGCCCACCGCAGCGGTCCCCATAATACTGCTGTCCATGCCCTACATACCGCGAGCAGCCTGGCTACCGCAGTACTCGGATGAGTCCCATACCCTGAGTGAATTTAAAGAGAGACTGCCGTTTGTTTCAAGTATACCCCCTGTCTGAAAGCCAGCAAGTGCACAACCTTATTGAACAACTGACAGGTGCAGCACAGAGAGAAGTGAAAGCCTGGCAGGACACTGATAAAGAGACTGTTAAAAAGATTCTAGTCAAGCTGAGAAGCACCTTTGACACCCGCCTGGCAGCTGAAATTAAGATGCGATTCTTTGGATGCAAACAGAAGGCGCAGGACAGTATAAGTGACTATGCTCTTAACCTGCAGGAGGCGCTGCGAGCAGTTAAGCGAGTTGATCCTGACAGTGTGAAGGAGGAAGATAAACTGTTAAAGGAGCAGTTCATTGAAGGACTCCTATCCAGTACCCACAGGAGGACAGTTGCCCATCATAACCCTGCAAAACACTGACCTGGACTTTGCTGATTTCAAGGACAGGGCTATTCGGGTACTGCAGATATCCACTGACAGCCGTCCGGCGCCCCCTAGGCGCCCAGCGATCACCTACCATCAGGAAGCAACATCTTTCCCTTCCATCCCTGTGGAGGCTGATGCACAGACTCTAGATAAAGATCCAACTGAAGAGCTGCCTCTTCAGGTCCAGGAGTTGACCAAAGGTATGGCTGCACTTACTAAAACTGTGCAGTCCCTGCAGGTGTCCTCCAAAGAGAAGATCCAGCTTGCTTCCAGTCCAGAGGATGTCCCGTGGCTCCAGAAGAGGAGAACTCCGCCACTCCGAGGGAGGAACAACGATCGCTATGACCAGGACTGACATCCCATCTGTCGTCGCTGTTATAAGGCAGGCCATCTTGCAAGATTCTGTCCTTTAAACGAGCAACCCCTGGGGCAGAGGGCCAACCCCCAGGAATAGGATCACAAGGCCCAAAGAACTGAAGAGCCAGGTATGTTGGAGGGAGACCAATCCTTCCAGAGGTGATTGACGGTATCCCCATGAACGCTTTGCTGGACACTGGCTCCCAGGTGACCACTATGCCGTACATTCTTTACAAGAGGTATTGGGCTGATTCTGAACTTACCCGTGTCCCAACTGATGAACTGACAGTAGTTGCCAGTAATGGTCAGTCTTTGCTGAAGATTGGATGTAAAGAGATTACTGTTAAAGTGGGTCGGGTAAAGCCAAGATCTGAAAGTCTGATAGTTGTGGATATTGATCGACGTGAAAGTAATCCCATGTTGACTCTTGGTACAAATGTAATTGAAAATTGTCTTTCCGAGGTTATTGTCTTGTTGCAACAGGTGGCTGAGACTGCAGGTTCCAGTGAACAACGAGTCCTGCAGAAGAAGATCAGAGCCCTGATGCAAAGACATCAGGTAGAACTCTCTGGCGGAGAAATTGTCATAGTCAGAGTGAGTGATCCCTTCCCCATTGCAATACCCCCCCAGATGTGAAATGTTGATTTGGTGTCGGGCAGCCATAGGCCTCAGAGGGAAGGATTACAAGGCATTGGTAGAACCAGTATACTCCGATAGCAGGCCCACTGTCCTGACAGCCAGAGGTGTGGTTGATGTACATAAAGGGAGAGTACCTGTACGCCTCTTGAATTGTGGGGAGGAGAAGGCCACAATACATCGGTACGCCACAGTTGCTAAGCTGCTCACTGTTAACAACAACTCATTGCAGGCAGCAGAGCCCTTGGTCTCATCCGATCAGGTGGAGGACAATAGCTCTGGGAAGCAGCCAGAGGATTGGTGCCAGCAACTGCAGGTGGGGACTGACTCTACACCTTCATACCAGAAAAATGGGGTTTACAGAGTGACAAGAATATGAGCGGGTACTCAGTAAATACCCACTAGATTTTGGGCAGGCAAAAGGGGTTCAACATCATATCCCCACTGGAGATCATCCACCCATTAAAGAATGGTACCGGCCTATACCCCCAACACAATACCAATGTGCTAAGAGTATGTTGAGAGAGATGAAGGAAGCTGGGGTTATCAGAGACAGTTGTAGCCCCTGGGCAGCTCCCATAGTTTTTGTAAAGAAAAAGGATGGTACCATGAGAATGTGTGTTGATTACAGGAAAATTAACAGCTTTACACATAAAGATGCCTACCCATTACCTAGAATTGAGGAATCATTAGCTGCACTTAAAACTGCTAACTACTTTTCCACCTTGGATCTCACTAGTGGGTATTGGCTGGTTCCTGTGGCAGAGGCAGACAAGGAGAAAACAGCATTTACCACTCCAATGGGTCTCTGTGAATTCAACTATATGCCATTCGGGCTCTGCACTTCTCCAGGAACATTTCAACGGCTGATGGAGTGCTGCCTGGGACACATGATCTTTGAGACAGTCCTGTTGTACCTAGATGATATCATTGTTTTCTCTAAGACGTATGAGGACCACCTGGAACACCTGGCTGAGGTGTTTGAAGCCTTGTCCAATTTTGGCCTGAAGGTGAAGCCTTCCAAAGGCCACCTCCTGAAGCCCAAGGTACAGTACCTCGGTCATGGGGTCAGTGCAGAAGGTTTGGCACCAGATCCTGACAAAGTCACGGTCATCAGGGACTGGCAGAAGCCCAGCAACCTCCATGAAGTACACCAATTCCTTGGACTGGTAGGCTACTACCGAAGATTCAGCAAAGGCTTTACTGAAATAGCCACCCCTATGCAAAATCTTCTGGTGGGGCAGTCCAAGAAGACCAAACATAAAAATTCCACCTTTGAATGGACTGAGGAGTTGGAGAGATCCTTCACTCGACTGAAGATGGCTCTCACCGGTGATGAAGTTCTGGCCTACCCAGATTATGACAAACCCTTTGCGTTGTACACTGATGCCAGCAACGTGGGACTTGGAGCAGTACTGTCGCAAGTACAGAATGGAAAGGAAAGAGTGATCTCCTACGCCAGCAGGAAGCTGCGTCCCACTGAAAGGAACCCGGACAACTACAGTTCCTTCAAGCTGGAGTTCCTTGCTATAGTCTGGGCTGTCACAGAAAGATTCAAACATTACCTAGCCTCAGCCAATTTCACCATCTTCATGGACAACAACCCGTTGACTCACTTGGAAACTGCAAAACTGGGTGCACTGGAACAGTGATGGATGGCTCGGCTATCTAACTATGAATTCACCATCAAGTACCGAGCAGGGCGGGGCGTGGCCTGAGCGGCATGTGAGGAGGACGTGTGCCCGCTGAGCTCCCGCATATACCTGCTTTGTTTAGCCGTTTTGTCCCCACAGCACGGCTATTATAACCCCTGGAGGCTGCACCGGAGTCGGTAGATACCGCGGGGCACCGGAGGTCGCTGCTTCACCCCAGGAAGGATATGGGGAAAAGAGGTCAGAGGAGGGTGGTAGGAGAGGCCGGAGTGGGGAGCCAAGATGGCACCGCCGCCACAGCGCGCGCCTTAGAGGAGGCCGCAGAGGACAGCGCGGCTAGGAACAGGGCAATGGCGGCCAGGCTGCAGCGCTTTGCCCGCACGGCTGAGGCAGAACAGGAGTCTCTCCAGGACTCTGATGTGGATCAGGAGACTGTGGCAGAGGACATGAGCCCCGGAATGGGTGAGGAGGAGGAGGCTGCTCGTGCTGGAGTGCAGGGGGGAAGGGAGCTGAGCCTAGCTGGAGTGATCTGGTGGAAAGAAACAAACAGCACCTCACAGCCTTGCAATTACAAGTTCCAGATGAGCCCACCAATAAAGATGTATTGCTGGCAGTGGTGCACTGTGGGACTGCGATCTCACATGTCCTGACGCAACTGGGCTTTCTGCAGGAATCCATGCAGACTGTGCGACATGACCTGCACAGTGTTAGAGACAGAACAAGCCAGCTGGAAAAACGTATGGGTGCTGTGGAGAATTCAGCCTCTGACTCAGGACAGCACTGTACAGAACTCAAGAAGGATATGGCAGCTGTCTGGGCTAAAACGGATGACCTTGAAAATAGATCCAGACGGAATAATGTTCGTATTGTGGGCATGCCAGAGCGCTGTGAGGGAAAGAACCCTACTGCCTTCATTGAAACATGGCTTAAAGAAACAGTAGGTGTGGACAATCTAACACACCTGTATGCAGTGGAAAGAGCACACAGAGTCCCGACTCGGCCCCCCCTCCCTGGTCATCCACCAAGACCTGTGCTGGCTAAAATCCTCCATTACAGGGACAGAGACGCTATCCTTAGATACTCGAGAGACCACCCGGACCTTAAAATGGAGGGATCCAGAGTCTCCTTTTACCCGGACTTTTCGCCGGAGGTTCAGAAGATGAGAGCGAAGTTCATAGACATCAAGAAGCGTCTGAGAGCCTGTGGCGTCAAGTACTCCATGTTTTTCCCGGCTAAACTGCGTGTTGAGGCCTGGAATAAAAGCCACTTTTTTCTGGACCCCAGGGAAGCTGTGGACTGGTTGGACCTTAACGAACGACAATTGAGGAAGGAGAGGAAGGAGCAGGAATGCGGCTGATGGTTTCTTGACCTGTTTTGTTGTTTTGGAGTCGTGCGGTTGGAGACTGCGATCCTGATGCAGTGGACTGCCTAAGAAGTTATATTTCTATCTGCTCTTTTATTGCTCTGCTATATACTGTTTTTTTTTTCTTTTTTAAGAACTTTTGGTCCTTATGGGGCCTTAGTCTGAATATGGATAAGGGAAAATGCAAAGTGCTGTGGGGCTATATCCTGTCAAATGCGGGTAGTGAACAGGTATTGAGGCGCCTGCTGAATGGGGTGGAAGGGCTCGACAGTGCCCTTACTTGTTGCACCCTTGGTTCAGCCCAAGGAACTGTTTGGGGGTGTTTTTTGGGGGGAGGGGGGAGGGATTGGGTTCAAAATGTCCTTTGGCGTACTTGTACATTTCAATGTTGACTGTGGTGCGGCCAGGGGGGAGATGGTAGGCAATATGCTGTGGTATGATAATGGCTGATTTTAAGTTACTTAGTTGGAATATCAGGGGGTTAAAGTCGCCGGTAAAACGACAGGCCATATTCTCCTTTATAGCGGACCAGAAACCGGCGGTTGTTTGTTTGCAGGAGACGCATCTCACGCAGGAGACGCTGGGAATCCTGGATAAGAGATGGGTACTGGCGGGTTTCCACTCTACTCATTCTCAATACTCTAGGGGGGTTAGTATATTGATTCACTCTAGGACTCAATTTAAGTGCCATCGGGTAGAGGAGGACACAGAGGGGCAATTCGTCCTTTTATCTTGTACAATCTTTTCCATCCCACTGGTGTTGACGTCTATATATGTACCTCCACCTTATAGTAGTAGAGTTATTTATAAAGTTCTGGCCATTCTGAGAGATTTTCCGGGGGTTCCGCATTTGGTGGTGGGAGATTTTAATAATATTCTGGATTCACATTGGGACAGGGGTAGCCATGAGCCTCTGAGGCTGGGGGGTAATCTTACGCCATTTGGGGTTCTTGTGCGGGAGATAGCTTTGACCGACTTGTGGAGATGCCGTAACCCTAGTGTCCGTCAATTCTCGTGCTTCTCCTCTACTCAATCCTCCTTGTCTCACATTGATCTGGCCCTGGGTGATGATCTTATGCTGGGAAAAACTTTAGAGGTTAAATATTTGGCGCGAACGGTATCTGATCATTCGCCTGTTTCAGTCATGCTTGGGGGGGGTGGGAACGGGAGGAATGATAGACCTCTCTGGCGCCTTAACCCGTTTTGGCTGCAGCTAATCGATAAGAATGACGGCTTTATCCCTGAGTTGCAGGAATATCTTGATCTTAATAGAGGCTCGGCTTCTAGTGGGATCGTCTGGGAGGCCTTAAAGGCGTACTTAAGGGGAATGTACATACGGGAGATCTCTAAAATAAAGACCGCCTCCAGGGCAAAATCACAACTTATATTTAGGGAACTGGAGGATGCGGAAAGGGCCCTTGCAGCACAGAGCACACCTGCCACTCGGAAGCGATTGGGGGAAGCGCAGTCAAAGGTGACCAAACAGACATTGGAGGCAGCGGCGCAAAAGCGGCTGTTTCAATCTGCTCAATACTTTGAGAGTGCGGAAAGTGTGGGGCATTTGCTTTCTGTCGTGACATCGGCACAGAGAGGGTCTGCGGCTATAGCGGCTCTTCAGGATGTGAATGGGCGACTGCTCACTGACGCACCCGGGATCTTAAAAATTCTAGAGATTTTTTATGCTGACTTGTACTCTTCACATGCTAGGGCCCCGACAGAGGATGTTGTTTCCTTTTTGGAGGCTGCCAATCTCCCAAGGTTGACTCCTGAGGACAGACGCTCTCTAGATAGACCTCTAGGTCTGGACGAGTTGGAGGAGGCTCTGGGAACCATGTCCAATGGTAAAGCACCTGGGGTAGATGGGTTACCAGCTGAGGTATACAAACGGTATAGAACGGTATTGCTCCCTGCTTTATTGACGGTGTTTAATGATAGTCTGGAGCGGGGTGTTCTCCCACCGTCTATACGAGAAGCTGTCATTGCTGTGCTGTTGAAAAAGGATAAGGACCCAACTCTGCCCGCGTCCTATAGGCCCATCTCCCTGTTGACGCTAGACATTAAACTTTTAGCGAAGATCCTGGCCATTCGACTCTCAAAGGTAATAGCTGTGTTAATACTCCCCGATCAGACGGGGTTTATGCCCAATAAATCAACGGCCATGAATATTAGGAGATTATATCTGAATATGCAGGTGAGGGCGGATAATGCCGGGAGGAGGGTGGTTTTGTCCCTAGACGCCGCTAAGGCATTTGATAGTGTGGAGTGGGACTATCTATGGGCGACGCTTCATTGTATGGGTTTTGGCCCGGGTTTTATTGGCTGGGTCAGGCTCTTGTACTCGGAGCCGAGTGCTCAGCTGAGGGCTAATGGTCAGCTGTCTAATCCTTTCTCGCTTCATAGAGGAACGAGGCAGGGATGTCCTCTATCCCCACTGCTGTTTGCTCTCGCGGTGGAGCCATTGGCTTCCAGGATAAGATTGGATACTGGCATAGAGGGATTCCGGTATGGGGAGCATGAGGAGAAGGTAGCACTATATGCGGATGACCTGTTGTTATTTTTAGCGGACGCGGACAGATCATTACAAAACACGATGTCACTTCTTGGGGCATTTGGGAAGGTTTCGGGTTTGGTTATCAACTGGAAGAAATCTGCGCTCCTCCCATTGGATTCAAGCTCCTGCAGTGTGGTGGGTGTGCCGGTTGCAACGTCCCTTCAATATTTGGGCATAAAAATATCTAATAAGCTGACGGACTATGAGAGTTTAAATCTTGTCCCGTTGTTGGACAGGATCAAACTGAAGGTTAAGGCCTGGGCAAAGTTACACCTCTCTGTAGTGGGAAGAGTGAATTTGTTGAAGATGGTAGTTATGCCGCAACTCTTATATGTCCTTCATAATTCCCCTGTCTGGCTTCCCCAGAATAGGTTTCATAAAATCAATATGATTTTTAGAGAGCTCGTTTGGCTGAAACAAGGCGCGAGAATTAAACTTGAGCACTTGCAAAAACCTAAGGATGAGGGGGGACTTGCGTTGCCCAACCCATGGCTCTACTTTTTGTCTTCCCAGTGCCAACATGTAGCAGGAGGGATGGAGGGCGAGTTGGCGGATTTGGTGGGAGGTCAGAAGATTCTTCAGTTTCTGGTGGGATGGGGATCACTGGTCTCGAGTCTGGAGTCGGGTAGATTTCGATCCCTTGCATTCAGGTTTCCTACGGTGCTTCTAATGGTTAGAGTATGGGATAAGCTGAGGCAGTTGAGAGGAATACGCGGTCTTACAAAGTACTCCCCCATATGGGACAATCAGCATCTGCCATGTATGAAGACGCTCAGAGGCTTTGCTCACTGGAGGCGGATTGGCATATGGTGGGTGTCGCAGCTGGTGGAGGGAGGGGTTTTTAAAACTTTCGAGCAATTGGGTCAGGAATTTCCCCTCCAGCGTTCTATGTTTTATCAATATCTGCAGCTGCGTCACGCGTATATGGTGCAGAGCAAAAAAGTGGACCTAACCATACATCACGACGTCCTTATCCATAGGCTTGGTATGCAGGGGTCCACCAGAGGATTGATTTCAATGGTGTATGGTGGTTTACTTGGACAGGTCCTGTCAAGGCATCCTATTGGCGCACTGACAAAGTGGGAACAACAGCTGGGCACAATTTCGGCGGAGCAGTGGGACTCGATTCTACAGATGACTCCTAGACTATCTCTTAGTGAGCCTAGCCGCCTGTCTCAGCTATATATCCTTTATAGGACATACAGGTCTCCCGAATGGTTATTTAATAGAGGGGTGCGGTCGGATTCAAGGTGCCCCAAGTGCACGATGGATAATGTGGACATTTTACATATGATGTGGACATGCTCTTGCTTGCAGATATTTTGGATCGTGGTCCTTGGCCTTATAAATTTAACCACGGGACAGGACATTCCCAGGGACCCCTTGATCTGTGTGCTGGGCTATGTTGATGAGGTGGGAGGGGATCAATACCTTAAAATTGCTGTGGCCAGAATGCTATTTGTGGCCCGAAAGCTGATAGCTTACCACTGGATCTCTGCCAAAATCCCCTCAAGAAAAGAATATATTAATAGGCTGAACCAAATATTATATAGGGAAAAGTCTGTGTATCTTAGGAGGGGTGTGCCACATACTTTTGGAAGATATGGGAGGGGTGGTTGAAGATTCCCAGCCTGGCTGCCTCGAATCTTCTGGATTAGTGGGTGGGCTCTGGAGATGATCTCCTGTCGGTTGTCGTTCGCCATTTTTCATATGATACGGCTGTGCGTTAGAATGGGGTTTATTCGTTATGTGCCAGTCTATGCCATCGGACAAAGGGAGGGGGGAGTTCTGGGGGAAGGGATTATTTGACAACTTGTTGTAAGTTGTATATGCTTGTCATTTATAAAACTTTTAATAAAAAACTGATTAAAAAAAAGTACCGAGCAGGGCACAAGAATGCCAATGCTGATGCGCTGTCCAGGATGCCTAATTTGCCTGATGCAGGAGAAGATCCTGAGGCTCTTGAAGAAATAGAGCTACCTCCCTTCCACCGGCCAATTGCGGCCCAACGGGACCAAGGAGTGAGAAACAGACGGTCTGGCTTGAAAGAGGTCACCCTAAATCCATTGCCTCATCATGACTGGGCAGAAACGCAAGATAGTGACCCTACAGTCCGCCTGGTGAAGGAGCTACTGTCACAAGCTGACTCACACCCAGAGTCGGATGCTCCTGAAGAAACCCAGCAGTTGTGGAAGGAAAGAGGCTGGCTGTTCATCTATGAAGGAAAGCTGTGTCGGAGGAGTATCAATGCCCGTACTCATGAGCTGGTCTGGCAGGTGGTAGTCCCGAAGAGAGAGGCATCAATGGTCCTAGAAGCATACCACAATGGAGCTGGACACTTCGGATTTAAGAAGTTGGAAGCTTTGCTCCGAGAGAGATTCTATTGGGCTGGTATGAGGAAAGCCATTGAAAAGTGGTGCCAAGAATGTGGACAATGTAACCTGCGCAGAAAGGATCGAGACAGCCAGAGAGCTCCTCTGCAGCCAATTGTAACCAAACAGCCACTCGAGTTGGTCGCCCTGGACCATGTGAAGCTGGTTCCAAGCCGTTCAGGCTACATCTATGCTCTTACCATCGTGGACCACTACTCAAGATTCCTGGTAGTTGTGCCTGTCAAAGATCAAATAGCCAGGACAGCAGCCAGAGCATTCCAACAGCACTTCTGTAGACCTCATGGTTACCCTGAAAGAGTGTACTTACAGATTAAGGTCCAGCTTTTGAAGCAGAAGTATTCCAAGAATTCTGTAACTTGTATGGTTGCAAGAAGATTCGGACAACTCCGTATCATCCACAGACCAATGGCATGTGTGAGAAGATGAACCAGGTAGTGATTGACCTACTTGACATTGCCTTTGGAGGAGAGAAATCTGTGGCCAGAAAAGTTGCCAGATCTGGTAAACCTCTACAACCATATCCCTGTGAATTCCACCAACTGCACCCCAGCCTACCTAATGAGAGCAAGACCTGGTAAGCTGCCTATTGATTTTGACATGGGAGTCCTGACACCTGAAGTAACGTCACCAGATGCTGACTGGGATACAGAAAGACAACTAGGTACAGAAGAGTTCAAGAATGCGTGGAAAAGCTCAGGCAAGACAAAAGCAGGAGAAGCTTTACAATCAAAATGCACCAGCAGTTCCCTTGTCACCAGGAGAACAAGTCCTCAAGAGAAAAAGAAGACTGCATAAATTGGATGATCAATGGGAAGCTGAACCCTACACCATTCTACCCTCAAATTTCGACAATACCAAGGTGTGCCTTATTAGCAAAGATGGAGGAGAAACCTCAGCAGCCATATCAAGAGATCATCTGAAGCTATGTCCTGACCTGTTGAAGGAAAGAGTGGAAGAACCAGATAACATCCAACCCACAGAGGAAGAAGAGAAGGTCAGCACAATACTTGGAGAATTCCCTGCAAATTGGACTAAAGTAAATGATGCACTATTGAGTGGTTCCCGTGTTGACATTTCCCCAACTGGTAGCACAAGAAAACGTGACTCAAGAAAATCCTGAGGATCAGGAAAATCAGGCAGCAGATGCCACACCAGCAGTGGAGCCAGAGAACCCTCGCCCTGCCAGTGGTGAACCTGTTATGTCCATGGTGAGTCTAAGAGTCCATAGGAGAATACTACCTAGTTTACCCACACCAGAGTTACACAGGTCTACCCATACTACACAAGGTATACTGCCCCTCAGATATCGTATATAGATAGATAAATTGAAATGTTGAAATATATATGCGCAACTGTTCTCAAGTTTTGTGCCTACAGGTAACCTGTTAGACTTTGCTTTAAATTTTCCAGTTTTTACCTTGTTTCATGGACACTGAACCACAGGACTGTGTGTGGTCAAAAACTTTCTTTGTAATTAGTTCACCATTTGCCCAGGAGTGGACCATGGACATTGATGCTTGGACTTGTCATCATAGGACTGTTTTTGGAGCTTGTGGTTTTTGTACTTTTTTCGTTTTTCAAAATCTTGTACAATTATACTTGATATATGTTTTCATGTTTTGTTCAGTCCAGGAGTGCTGACTTGCACTAGGGGGGGAATGTGGCATCCCCAGGAGTATGGCCGCCACAATGGCTTTGCCTTCCTCCAGGGAGGGTAATGCCAGGCTTGGTCTCTCTCGCAGTTAACCTATACATGCAAACACAGTTCCACTACAGGCCAGCAAGGGGGGGGGGGGGGGGGGGAGACTCTGAACCGGAATTAACCCCTCTCTGCCATCAGACGTACTATCCCGTCCATGTGCCCTGGGACTTAATCCCCAAGGACGGGATAGTACGTCTAATGCGATCAGCGGCGCCCACGTGGTGAGCGCCGCTGATCGCGGCCGGGAGTCAGCTGATTATCACTGCTGACGCCCGACACTTTAACCCCTTGTACACCGCGATGAAACATGATCGCGGTGTACCGGGGGTTAAAGGGAAGCATCAGCAGGGAGGGGGCTCCCTCCGTGCTTCCCTGAGCCCCCCACGGCAGCGCAATGTGCAGCGCTGCTGTGGGGGACTCCTTCCCTACAGGCTCACGGATCCAAGATGGCGACGGGGGCCTTCGGGGGCCTGTAGGGAGCCGACTTCCTCACTGCCTGCAAAGCGCAGACATGATGAAGTCTGCAGAACTGCCTGTGACAGATTGCTGATCTGTCACAGTGATCTGTCACAGGACAGTGATGTCCCACCTGGGACTATGTAATAAAGAAAGAAAAAAAAAAAAAGTGTAAAAATAGTTAAAAAAAAAAAAAAAAAAACGCTAAATAAATTAGTAAAAAAAAAAAAATATTCCCCAATAAATTCATTTTTAAAATAAAACAAAACAATACAATTTCACATATTTGATATCGCCGCGTCCGTAGCGACCCGCTCTATAAAACTGTCCCATTAGTTTGCAAAAAGAGAAGACTGAGAGGAGACTTAATAGCTGTCTACAAATATCTAAAGGGCTGTCACATTGTAGAAGGATCAACTTTATTCTCATTTGCACAAGGAAAGACTAGAAGCAATGGGATGAAACTGAATGGGAGGAGACACAGATTAGATATTAGAAAAAACTTTTTGACAGTTAGAGTGATCAATGAGTGGAACAGGCTGCCACGAGAAGTGGTGAGTTCTCCTTCAATGGAAGTCTTCAAACAGAGGCTGGACAGACATCTGACTGGGATGATTTAGCGAATCCTGCTTTGAGCAGGGGGTTGGACCAGATGGCCCAGGAGGTCCCTTCCAACTCTACAATTCTATGATTCTATGATTAGTTAACCCCTTTAGCGAACCCCTTAAAAAATTAAAATAAAAAACGAAGCAAAAAATAATGATTTATTTTCATACCACCGAACAAAAAGTGCAATAACGCGCGATCAAAAAGACGCATATAAATATCCATGGTGCCGCTGAAAACGTCATCTTGTCCCGCAAAAAAACGAGCTGCCATACAGCATCATTCGCAAAAAAATAAAAAAGTTATAGCTCGCAGAATAAAGCGATGCAAAAATAATTTTTTATATAAAATTGTTTTCATTGCAAAAAACCGACAAAACATAAAAAAACGACCTAAATGAGGTATCGCTGTAACCGTACTGACCCGAAGAATAAAACTGCTTTATCAATTTTACCGCACGCGGAACGGTGTAAACGCACCCCCCCAAAAGAAACTCATGAAACGCTGGTTTTTGTTCATTCTGTGTCCCAAAAATCGGAATAAAAAGCGATCAAAAAATGTCACGTGCCCGAAAATGGTATCAATAAAAACGTCAACTCGTCCCGCAAAGAATAAGACCTCACATGACTCAGTGGGTCAAAATACGGAAAAATTATAGCTCTCTATGTGGTGATGCAAAAACTATTTTTACAATAAAAAGCATCTTTTAGCGTGCGACAGCCGCCAAACATAAAAAGCGCCATAAATAGTAAATCAAACCCCCCGATATCACCCCCTTAGTTAGGGAAAAATAATAAAATTAAAAGAAAGTATTTATTTCCATTTTCCCATTAGGGTTAGGGTTAGGGCTAGGGCTGAGATTAGAGTTAGGGGTGTGTTGGGGTTAGGGTTGGAGTTAGAATTGGGGGTTTCCACTGTTTGGGCACATCAGGTGCTCTCCAAATGCAACATGGCGTCTGATCTCAATTCCAGACAATTCTGCGTTGAAAAAGTCAAATGGTGCTCCTTCCCTTCCAAGCTCTGCCATGCGCCCAAACAGTGTTTTACCCCCACATATAGGGTATCAGCATACTCAGGACAAATTGCAAAACAACTTTTGGGGTCCAATTTCTCCTGTTACCCTTAGGAAAATAAAAAATTGGGGGCAAAAATATTTGTGGAAAAAAATGTTTTTTTATTTTCACGCCCAGGCGTTATAAACTTCTGTGAAGCACTTGGGGGTTCAAAGTGCTCACCACACATCTAGATAAGTTCCGTGGGGGGTCTAGTTTACAAAGTGGGGTCACTTGTGGGGAGTTTCAATAGTTTAGGTACATTAGGGGCTCTCCAAAGGCAACATGACACCCGCAGACCATTCCATCAAAGTCTGCATTCCAAAACGTCACTACTTCCCTTCCAAGTCTCGACGTGTGCCCATACAGTAGTTTTCTCCCACATATGGGGTGTCAGCGTACTCAGGACAATTTGGACAACAACTTTTGGGGTCCAATTTCTCCTGATACCCTTGGGAAAATGAAAAAATTAGTGACTAAAAGATCATGTTTGTGGAAAAAATACGATTTTTTTATTTTCACGCCCGGGCGTTATAAACTTCTGTGAAGCCCTGGGTGGGTTCAAAGTTCTCAGCACACATCTAGGCAAGTTCCGTGGGGGGTCTAGTTTCCAAAATGGGGTCATTTGTGGGGGGTTTCCACTGTTTTGGTACATCAGGGGTTTTCCAATTGCAACATGGTGTCCGATCTCAATTCCAGCCAAAAACGTCAAATGGCGCTGCTTCCCTTCCGAGCTCTGCCATGCGCCCAAATAGTCATTTACACCCACATATGGAGTATCAGCATACTCAGGACAAATTGCACAATAAGTTTTAGGGACCTGTTACCCTTGGAAAAATAAAAATTGGGGGTGAAAAGATCATCTTTGTGGAAAAAATGATTTTTTAATTGTACCACTGTACGTTATAAACTTCTGTGAAGCCTTTGTGGGTACAAAGTTCTCACCACATATCTAGATAAGTTCCTTGGGTGTCTAGTTTCCAAAATGGGGTCACTTGGGGGGGTTTCCACTGTTTAGGTACATCAGGGGCTCTCCAAACACGACATGGCGTCCGATCTGAATTCCAGCCAATTTTGCATTGAAAAAGTCAAACGGCGCTCCTTCCCTGCTGAGGTCTGCCATGCGTCAAAACAGTGGTTCCCCCCCACATATCAGGTATTCGCGTACTCAGGACAAATTGCACAATAACTTTTGCAGTCCAATTTCTCCTGTTACCCTTGGTAAAATAAAAAAAAGTTTAACCTGAAGTATTTTTTTTAGTGAAAAAAAGTTAAATGTTCATTTTTTTTTTTTAAATATTCAAAAAATTCCTGTGACGCACCTAAAGGGTTAATAAACTTCTTGAATGTGGTTTTGAGCACCTTAAGGGGTGCAGTTTTTAGAATGGTGTCACTTTTGGGTATTTTCTATCATATAGACCCCTCAAAGTGGCTTCAAATGTGATGTGGTCCGTAAAAATAAAATGGTGTTGCAAAAATGAGAAATCGCTGGTCAATTTTTAACCCTTATAACTTCCTAACAAAAAAAAAATGTTGGTTTCAAAATTGTGCTGATGTAAAGTAAACATGTGGGAAATGTTACTTATTAAGTTTTTTGTGTGCCGTATCTCTGTGATTTAAGGGCATAAAAATTCAAAGTTGGAAAATTGCGAAATTTTCAAAATTTTCGCCAAATTTCCGTTTTTTTCACAAATAAACACAAGTTATTTGAATGAAATTTTACAACTAACATGAAGGACAATATGTCACGAGAAAACAATGTCAGAATCACCGGGATCCATGGAAGCGTTTCAGAGTTATTACCTCATAAAGGGACAGTGGTCAAAATTGTAAAAATTGGCCTGTCATCAACGTGCAAACCACCCTTGGGGCTTAAGGGGTTAAGGGGAGGAGTGCTCTCTGAGGGCCAAGCGGAAGGCATGGTCAGTTAGTGTGAGGAGGTCCACATGTGCAGACGTGTGGAGAGAAGCTGGAGGTTGAGCTGAGAAAAGAGAGCTCCCTCACAGTGAGAGTGCATGAACTGGAGTCAGGTCTCCATGGTTGTATGGGTACTAATGATCCTGCAACAGACAGCAGAGGAGTAGGAGGCTGTAAATGCACTACCCCATCTAAGACTCGGAGGCACAACAGCACGGAGTGAGCAAAGAGAGGAATAGTGGCTACAGCTGTCTGCCATACGAGGAGCGAGAGTAGAGGAGAATTGAAAGGAACTTCAGTGTAACTCAGTACTAGGAGTACTTCACTCAAATAAGCGCTAGGAAGGAGACTGCACAGCCCATCTGCTGAGAGAGAATCACTGAGTTGCTTCCAGGCTAGCCTGCTCCGGTACCATCTTTAATCAGGACTCTGGACTGCGTTTGTCAAGTAAAGGTACAGAAACTGCACCCCGCTGTGTCTTGTCTGCTTCCTAACCTTCCGGCACCACTACATCCCCGTGCCAATTACATCTACACTGCCCTGGGACTACAGCTCCACCTCTGGGGAGCTTTTACATCATTGCTGCACACTACATCAGTCCCAGTGGATCTGCATGCAGCGTCTGCTTAACACCTCCCTTGCCAAACACCACAGGTGGCGTCACAAACTATTCATTTAACCACATTCCACCATTCAATCTTCCCTTTTTACATTGGGCGCCCAGGGCCACGGACCGGGTCCCCGCTGCTGTGACACATCTCGTTGATACCGGCCCGGTACCGAGTACCCCACAGCCCTGGGAGGGCGACCCATGAGTAGTTGAGTCCACTTGAGTAGTTGAATCAGGCTGTACAAGTGAGGACGAAGGTACACCCATTTCTTCTGGGATGGCTGCTTTGGGTACCACAGGCATTTGCCTCTCTGCTAAATCTACTGTAGGTTGTTCATGGCCCTCTTCCTCTTCACAATCAACTACAACTGACAGGACTATTTCTGGGATGCTTTGCACCTCCTCAACTGAGTCAGGATCTTTGGACAAGCAGGGCCGTAACATTCAGATCAACTATTCGTGTCAAGTGCATAGCAGTCTGATGTCCGCGAGCAGTGGGCAAGGTCACAGGGGATGTGCAAGGTGGGCCTGCGCTCACGTGAAGCTCTGCTAACCAGGCCTGCACCTCACCCTGCTGCGCACCTCAGCCTTCCCGCCAAGACTCCTCTTTCTTTCCCGCGTGCATCCATTTTTATCTCAGACCCGCACCATGCTGACAAGTGTATAGGTCGGTCCAGGCTGGAAAGCAAAGGTGACAGTCCTGACAGTTCTGAAGCCGGTGCAAAAGAAGTACCCCCGGTCCAATTCATCTTCTTACACCAATATGATCACTGTACCCCTAGATAAATTCATTGAGAGGGGTACTTTGTAAAATAGGATGCAAATTGCCTGTTGGTAGTAGCGATCCTACAAGTCACAATCAACCCTTTAATGAGTCTTGTAATATGACTTAGGATAAAAGTCAAATCAGAATCTCAATTTGCAGACATGGTGTTTAGAGCAATTGGCTCTAGTCATGGGGTCACTTATGGGGATCTGTGCTGTTCTGGCTCCTCATGGGCTCTCCATGGCACCTGCAAACCATAGCAGTAAAATCTAGCGCTCCTTACCTTCTGAGCTTTGCACTGTGCCTGAAAAATATTTCTCTTTACATGTAGGGTATTGGCGCACTCAGAAAAAAAATGGAGCCCTATCTGTTAAAAAAAAAAAAAAGAAAATTCTATTAGCCCTTAGAAAAATGAAAAACTTGGAGCTAAAACAACATTTTAGTGGTAGAAGTGTAATTTATTCTTTCACCACTCAGTGGTTTTAAATTCTGTGAGGCACATGTGTTGTCAATACGATCACTGCAACACTAGATGAATTCATTAGGGAGTGCAGTTTGTAAAATGAGTTGACATATAGGGGGTTTGTGTTATTCTGACACCTCAGGGGCTCTGCCAATGTGACATGGCACCCTCAAACCGCTCCAGCAAAACCTGAATATGGCGCCTCTTCCCTTCCGAGCTTTGCACTGTGCCTCAAAAGTAGTATTTCCCAACATATGGCATATCGGCATACTCAGGAGAAATTGTACAACAAATTGTATGGTGCAATTTTTCCTGTTGCCCTTAGGAAAATGCAATATTTTATGCTGAAAACATTTGTGGGGAAAAATTGATTTTTATTTTTACGGCTCAACGCTATAAACTCCTGTGAAGTACCCGAGTTCAGGGTGCTCGCCACACATCTAGATCAGTTCTATGAGAGGGGCTGGTTTCCAAAATGTTGTCACTTGTATGGGATTTTTACTGTTTAAGCACATCAGGGGCTCTCCAAATGTGATGTTGAGTCCACCTATTCTTTCTGAGCCCTGCCATGCACCCATACTATGGATTTCTCCCTCATATGGGGTATCGGCATGCTCAGAAGAAATTACACAACAAATTTTGGGGTCCATTATTTCCTGTTACCATTGTAAAAATAAAATTGGATCTGAAGACAATTTTTTCGTGAAAAAAAGTTATTTATTTATTTTTTTAATTCCAGTGAAGCATCTGAAGGGTTAATAAACTTGGCGAATGTGGTTATGAGCACCTTGAGGGGTGCAGTTTTTAGAATGGTCTCACTTTTTGGTATCTTCTTTCATATAGCCCCTCAAAGTGACTTCAAATGTGAGGTGGTCCCTAAAAAAAATGGTTTTGTAAATTTTGTTGGAAAAAAGTGAGAAAATCGATGGTCAACTTAACAAAAAAAAAAATTTGGTTCCAAAATTGTGCTGATGTAAAGTAGACACGTTGGAAATGTTATTTATTACCATTTTATGTGACATAACGCTCTGTAATTTAAGGGCATGAAAATTCAAAGTTTGAAAATTGCGAAATTTTTAACAAATAAACGCAAGACATACCAAATAAATGTTACCACTATCGTGAAGTACAATATGTCATGAAAAAAATCTCAGAATCAATGGAATCCGTTGAAGCGTTTCAGAGTTATAACCTCATAAAATGACAATGGTCAGAATTGGAAAAAAATCGGCCTGGTCAATAACATGCAAACCACCCACAGGGATGAAAAAAAGAAAAAAAAAAAAAACAAACAAACACTGGGCACGAGATTTCTAGTAATCCAATCCATTTTATTGAAACTAAGATCTTACATTTTTTGCACGGCGAAAAAATACAGTGTGAAAAAACTAATTGTGGGAACTTAACGTTACAAAAACAAAATAAAACAAACAGAAAAAGCTAAACAATATAATCATCTCCAGAGGTGATTATTTTTTATTGCTTTGGAATTTGAAATTCAACTATGTGGCAGCAAATCTGCACGAAAATGTACACTATTTAGTCAAGTTTTGTTACCGCAAATGGTCAAAGGTTTCTAAGAAAAAACAATCTCTCTGGAAATTTCCCCTCATGAATATATTGTAAAGGGGGCTGTAAATTTTAAAAGTGGGCAAGAGTGGAGAATGTTACAAAATAAAGCAAATTCCATAGGAGATGATGTTGTCTCTATTCAACTGCTGCAGCCAATAACCAGCCTCTGTGTAAATGTAAATGTCACAGCCGAGGTCAAAGATTTGTTAGCGGTCAAGTGATTGACGGACAAGATATAAGCTACTTATCCTCACATTTGGTACCAATGGGGACCGCAGGAGATGAAAACAGGCAAGGAAAGCATATTTATTGTAGAACATTCCTTACTCTGCACATTTTTTTTTTTTAAATCCAAGTATACCATTTTAAAGTATTGCATTTAATACAAATGTACTATAATTGATTCATCCTTTTGCTTCTTATATTTTTTACATAAGAAAATGACAGAAGAATATATTTCAATATCCAGACCTGTCACTCGAAGCCGGGCTTGGCTTGACACTTAGTTTTTCTTGGGGCGATTCAAATCCTTGCGGAGTTAGAAAGCTTTTGTTACATTACCCTATCACTTTGGCCTGAGAAAGCCTTTGGCTAACTACTAGACACTATGACCTACTGAAAGAACTTTAAACGGTAGGCAGAGAGCCCGAGGCTTTGTAACATAACAGACCTCCATTAGAATCTTTCAGCACTCTGAAAGCCACTAGATAGAGCCAATCCATTACTTAAAACCAATAAAATAAAAGGCAAAACACTTTCATATAGGAAGAAAAGCACCACAGTGGAATTTAAAAAACTTAGACGTTATCAATGGGTTTGTGGACTTGTAATGTTGATAATAGCTTAAGGCTGTTATTACATAAACAGTCTGGATTATGATGACATAAGTGACTGATCACTTTTTCTTTTATTGGGCAGATAATGGTCAATGCAAATTTTTAATGGTGCAATTCTTTAGACCTACAATGTAGTTTTTTTTGCACGATTTTGTAATGTGGAGTGGGGCAGTAGTCATGGGTGAGGTGCTAGTCTCCTGCACCCCAGAACATTACATGAAAGTGGAGGTCCTGGCTAGGTGTGCCGCCTTGTGCATGTAACCGTTGTTGCAGGTTAGCCAGGACTAAATGTTTCACAGTTCAATGAGGGAGACCATGATTCAAAAAGGATAGCAGGTACACAGTCTTATGAACGTTTCCTTTACAAATAGAAGCATTTTCCGCAGTTTCCTTCCTTAGTTTACTCCATTGCTGTCTATGTCCACTGTTTCTCCCTACTTCACCACAACCCAGAGTTAACATAACAGTCCTGATAAACAAGCGTCATCTACTTATTCTGCGGTTCAATGTCCTCTTTCCCCCTTAAGGGCTCACTCCCTCTTGAGATGAAATTGGATGAATGCAATCCGATTAAAAATCAGATTGCATTAGAACCACTGTTATTCTATGGATTGTGTGTTCATCTGCGTTTTTTTCTAGCTCTGGATCACGATCGAACTGGAAAAAAACACATAGCACGCTGCGATTGTAAATCGGATTGCATCCTGCAATAGAAGTCAATGGGTGCAAGAAAAGAAAAGCAAAAACATGCCAGTGCTGACCAATTTTTAAAAAAATATTCAGGATTGAGAGTCCTCAGTAGTTGATACCTTTTAATGGCTAACTGAAAAGATGGTAACACATTGCAAGCTTTCGAGACTACTCAGGTCTCTTCATCAGGCTAGACTAATACAAAATCTGAAGTCACATATTTATGCACAATACAGCATAGAAAAAATGCAATAAATACAAGTGACGTGAAGCAGAACTATCAATATGGGAGAGGGAGAAACAAATATAAACATTGGACCAGTTCATAGATAAGGAGTCCGGATGTTTTATGGTCCTCTGATTGGGGTCTAGTTCTGTGTTGTGATGCCCCCACACGGTTTTAAAAGGAAATTCCTTAATTGATGTAAAAAGACATAAATCCATGCGACACATTCATTCCAGCACTGAGAGTGTCAAAGGTCGTCATAATTTTGTACTCCCAAACTCGTCTCTCTCTCTGAGAATTGAAGTTACCTTTCAATACCAGTAATTTCATATCCACGCTGCTGTGATCAGGGATACAGAAATGTTTTGCCACAGGTAGATCCATTCTTTTTTCTCTTATTGTGTGACGATGAGCATTCATCCTTGTTCTAAGCTTTTGCCCTGTCTCCCCCACATACAGACCCCCAGTTGGACATTTAGTACAAATAATTAAGTACACCACATTAGATGTAATGCAGCTGAAAGTACCTGCGATCTTGTAGTCCTGATGTGAGTTGGGGATCTTTATCTTGTCTGTGGTCATTATAAACGGACAGGTTTTACATTTTTTCTGGTTGCAAGGAAAGGTTCCTGCAGCTGTTGGAGAGGACACGGAGCTTCTGACAATGATGCTTCTTAAATTCAGGACTCAATACAAACAGATACAAAACAAATCCAAAACCTGACAACTTGGACAACCACTTCACTCCAGACACAAAAGCATCTAACTGTCATCAATCTCTCAGATTATAAACCCAACAAAGTGGAACTGGCCGTGCTTTCTAGAGGACTCTCATTTTGTCCCACTAAGGCCCTAGATAAAACTGAACTCTGCAGTGATATGGAACAGTATTTCAGGAGACTGCGCCTGAGGGAATATTTAAATGATACAGAAGATTCAGAAAACACTCAGACTGAAGGAAAAGGGATCGTAACAACTAGGAAAAGGTCAGACTGGACACCACCCTCATTTGGATAAATATATAGACTCCTTCAGACATTTGATAAAATCCACAATCATAGACACTAACAGGAGACAAGCATCCAACATCAGTGCCCAGGAGAGAAAGGCCATACAGTCTTTAAAAACCCACAAAGAAATCATCATTAAACCTGCTGACAAGGGAGGTGCAATAGTCATGATTAGAGTTGAGCGACTTTTGGTTTTTTTAGGGTCGCGTTTCGTTTCGTGAAACCCGACTTTTCCAAAAGTCGGGTCGAGCAAGATCGTCCGATTATAGGGAAAAGTCGGGGTCGTCCCGAAACACGAAACCCAATGTAAGTCAATGGGGAATAAAAGTCGGCAGTGAGAGGAGGACAGGAAACACACCTACAGTGCCCATTTGAATGCCAAAAGCATCAATTCTTCTTACTTAAGCTTGTCAACCTTAATTAACTTCATAATACAAGTTATGCACTGAAAAATGGGGGTTATTTGGCTAAAGTTGTGGGGGGGGTGGGCTGGCTCCAGGTTTTCATGTGCCCTGGGCGAAAGAGCGCCCCTTTAACACATACCAAAACTCATCATGCTCCGATACGGCAGAGAAATAGCGGTATAGTACAATGAAAAATACCTCACTTTTTACATCTCATGACGAGGCCCATCTATTTCTCCATACAGAATCATTGGTCCCATATAATGTTTGAAACAGTATATGATGAGCTCCACATAATGCTACAGTATATGTTGGTCCCCATGGATGAAGCTCCACTGTCTTATGGGCCCAAATAATGCTCCAAACATAATGGGCCCCATTTCTAATGCTCTAGTGTATAATGGGCCCTGTAATGCTGCTCCAGTGTCTGATGTCCACCTTTGGAATGTTCCAGTGAATGGTGGGCCCCATCTATCATTCTCCAGAGTAACGTGCTCCCCAAAAATTGCTGTCCCAACATTGAAAACAATCAAATAAGTCTCCTCGCTAGGGAATCCCTGTACTAGTCTGTACTCCTCGTCGTCCCCATCTTCCATCTCACTGCACAGTATTTCAACCTTGCAAGTGCTGTGATCCTGAGCAAGCAGGGGGGCCCACTCGTTGGCGACGGCACTGGCACAGGGCCCCTGATAGTACGATGTTGAGTCTGATGGCGGGTGGGCCGAACCTGCACTTTCATCTGCAGCTTCCTCTTTGTCACCGTGTAAGATGGAACTGTATATGGGAAGGGTAACCTGAGTTTCATCAGGGTCAGATTCAGGCCGTGTAGCATGCGAGAGGAATGTAGTGGTCTGGGTCAATGTACCAGCAGATTCATCGAGCAGTGGCTGGGCATCAGTGCACTTGTGTCGCCCCCAGGAGTACGGTCGCCACAGTGGCATTACCTTCCTCCTAGGGAGTGTGATGTCATGCTTGGGAGCAACGAAGGATCTCTCTAGCAGGTTAACTGATTGGGCGGCGTTATTCCCACGAGTCATGACCCTCCAAACAGCGTTCATGAAGGCAAATTGTTTGTTTTACATGGGCAGTATGGTTGCAAAGCTGAACCTTAAAGGAATGTCCAGAAGGGCACCACCAGGAGTGGAGCCTACGGTTAAATTCGACTCCACCTGGGAAACCTCAACCATGCCAGCTACAGAAAAGATGCACACATTGCAAGCTTAATTCCGTTAACGAACGAAACTCCGTCATGCCCCGCGGTCCGAGTCCGGCTTACTAGAGGGACACGTGAGGCTCTGGAACATGAGATTGGCCAATAACTGGTGTGTCATGCCCTTACATGTCCGTGGCTGCATGTGCGCTACACTGAAAAGGCCAGCGTTTGTCGCTTACAGGTGCAGATAACCCGCTGAACAACGTTAGTGATGGGGATCACTGATTACAATTATTACCCGCGAACGATGATTTCCCAGTAAGTGCAGGTCAACCGCAGTTCCGGAATTAGGCCTAACCGTCATTCCTGAAAAAATGAAAAACTTACGTGTGCAAACCACAGGTGCTGTAGCTTGCTTAACAGCTCGCCAGCCGTTCTCACGCCCAGTATGGATTACACGTGATTGCACAAAGGTTAGAAAGGGTACCGTATCCCCAGATAACATGTATGGATAGCGTACACATTCAAAATATATGTCTCAGGAGGCAGGCTCAGACGGTGTTAGGCCCAGTATGGATTGCACGTGATTGCACAAAGGTTAGAAAGGGTACCGTATCCCCGGATAACATGTATGGATAGCGTACACATTCAAAATATATGTCTCAGGAGGCAGGCTCAGACGGTGTTAGGCCCAGTATGGATTGCACGTGATTGCACAAAGGTTAGAAAGGGTACCGTATCCCCGGATAACATGTATGGATAGCGTACACATTCAAAATATATGTCTCAGGAGGCAGGCTCAGACGGTGTTAGGCCCAGTATGGATTGCACGTGATTGCACAAAGGTTAGAAAGGGTACCGTATCCCCGGATAACATGTATGGATAGCGTACACATTCAAAATATATGTCTCAGGAGGCAGGCTCAGACGGTGTCAGGCACAGTATGGATTTGACGGCCCAGATTACACAGCGGAGGAGCAGGGAGAGGTAAAGATTGCAAATGCTGGGGCCCTGCCCAAGCAAGGGGGGCCCACTTGTGGCCGTCGGTACTGGCACTGGGCCCCTCATAGTACAGCGGTGTGTCTGACGGCAGGTGTGCACCACCACCGTCAGAGACACTTGATTGCACTATGAGGGACCCTGTGCCAGTGCCCGCGCCCAAGAGTCAGCCTACCCACCTGTCCAGGGCAATGGCACTCGCACGGTGTCGTGCGCTAGGTGGTGACCCCGGCCATGGGGGGGGAGGCAGCACAGTTAGGGAGTTTTAGAAAGTGGCATATGTTGATGTTGGACATTCAGCTGATGCAAAAGGCGAAATAGGTCAAGTCCCAGGAAGAGGTGGACCAAAGCAAGCCATTTTTCTGTCACCCTATGTGTCATCAGGGGAAGGTGGGACAAAATCCTTGGAAACCCATGCATGGTTCATTTTAATGAAGGTTAGATCATCCACATTTCGGGTTGACAGACGGGTCCTTTTTTCTGTCAGGATTGATCCAGCTGCACTGAAGACTCTTTCCGATAGCACACTTGCAGCTGGGCAAGCGAGCTCCTGTAAGGCATGTTGGGCCAATTCAGGCCAGGTGTCCAGTTTAGCGGCCCAATAGTCAAAGGGGAATGACCTGTGTGGGAGAACATCGATATGGGAGGAAAAGTAGTTTGTAACCATAGTTGACAACTGCTGTATCCTGTCACGTTCCATCGATGCAGTATTACCAGTTGTGTGAGCGGTATTTGAGAAATCAGTCCACAACATTGTCATGAAACCCCTGTCTCCAACGCCACTTCTGCTGTGTGCACCACGAACACCTCTGCCAAGCTGCCCCCGACCCGTACGGCTCGTGTGAGAACCATCACCGCTGCTGTGTGCTGGGAATGCCTCAAGCAACCGATTTACCAGAGTTGCTTGTTTATTAGCCAATATTAGGTCAAGGTTCTCCTGTGGCATGATGTTTTGTAATTTGCCTTTATAGCGTGGATCCAGGATGCTGGCCAACCAGTAGTCGTCATCGTTCATCATTTTGGCAATGCGGGGGTCCCTTTTTAGGATCCGCAAGGCATAATCTGACATGTGGGCCAATGTTCCCGGTGTCAATGATGCACTGCGAGTGCTGGTTGGAAGAGCACTTTCTGGCAAATCCACATCCCTCCAGTCACGCACAAACCCTGTACCAGACCTTGCCACGCCAACATTTTCACTTGCCCCACGAGATGCATCCTCCTCCCCTAAGTAATCATCCCCATCATCATCCTCCTCCTCCTCTTCTTCCTCCACCTCGTCCAGGAGAGGTCCCTGAGCAGACAATGGCTGAATGTCATCAAGGATTCCCTCCTCCTCTTCCTCCTCATCAACATTGGCTGCAGATGCCTGCTCCTTAAGGTGCGTCAAAGTTTGCATGAGCAGACGCATAAGTGGGATGCTCATGCTTAGGATGGCGTCGTCTGCGCTTACCAGCCGTGTGCATTCCTCAAAACACTGAAGGACTTTACAGAGGTCTTTCAGCTTCGACCACTGCACACCTGTCAACTCCATGTCTGCTCTCAAAGTGCCTGGCCGTGTATCCTCCCACAAATGCATTATGGCCTGCCTCTGCTCGCACAGCCGCTCCACCATGTGCAGGGTGGAGTTCCACCTTGTTGCAATGTCGATAATGAGGCGATGGTTGGGAAGGTGGAGCAATCGCTGCAGCTTCTGCATACGAACGGAGTGTACAGGCGACCGGCGGATGTGCGCGCACAGTCTTCGCACCTTCTGGAGCAGGGCTGTTAACTCCGGATAATTTTTGAGGAAGCACTGCACCACCAGGTTCAAGGTGTGAGCCAAGCAAGGTATGTGGCTGAGTTTTGAAAGGGCTATGGCTGCCACAAAATTACGGCCGTTATCACTAACTACCTTGCCTGCCTCAAGATGTACACTGCCCAGCCATGACTCAGTTTGTCGCTTCAAGTACTCGGCCAGCACCTCGGCGGTGTGTCTGTCGCCCAAACACATCATCTGCAACACAGCCTGCTGACGCTTTCCACTAGCTGCTCGATAGGGGGACACATCGTGTGCAACAGTGGCAGCTGCAGATGGAGTGCTCGTACGACTGCGCTCTGTGGACGAGCTTTCGCTTCTGGAGGAGGAGGAGGAGGGTGGAACGCCTACAGCCAACTGTTTCCTATACCGTGGGCTAGGCAGCACTGTCCCACCACCGCTGTCCCCTGAGGACCCTGCATCCACCACATTAACCCAGTGCGCAGTGATGGACACGTAACGGCCCTGGCCATGCCGACTGGACCATGCATCAGTAGTGAGGTGCACCTTTCCGCTCACTGACTGCTTGAGTGCATGGACAATGCGGTCTTTCACATGATGGTGGAGGGCTGGGATGGCTTTGCGAGAGAAGAAGTGGCGACTGGGTAGGTCATAGCGTGGTACTGCATAGGCCATGAGTTCGCGGAAAGCTGTGCTTTCCACCAACCGAAAGGGCATCATCTCAAACGAGATTAGTTTGGCAATGTGGGCGTTCAAACCCAGTGTACGTGGATGAGAGACTGAGTACTTTCTTGACCTACTCAGTGTCTGGGAGGGTGAGCTGGACTTGAGAGCTGCATATGGTGGAAGTAGCGGTGGACAGGGCGGACAGAGAGAGGGTTGATGATGGTGATGGAGTTGGTGTTCTTTCTGATGGCCTAGAATCAGTCTTTCGTTGATCTAACAGTGGGATTCCCTGACTGCTGTGGCCTTGCAACGACACCTCAACATTTGCTGCTGTGCTAACCGGTGGGCTTACAGTGGGGGAAACAATGTAGCGTTGCTGACTACCTTCGTTGTGATCAGTTGCACATGTGGCACTTGAGGTTTGGTGTTGTGTCCACGCTTGCAAGTGCATGCTGGTTAAATGTCTAAGCATGCAACTGGTATTCAAATTTTTCAGATTTTTCCCTCGGCTAAAGGTCTTTGCGCACTTCTTACAGATAACCTTGGCCTGATCATGAGGATTTTGTTCAAAAAAGTGCCACACTGCACTCTTCCTACTTTGGCAGACATTTTGCGGCCTAGCACGCTGTGATCTTTTGACCCTCTGGACAAGCTGTCCAGCAACTCTTTTGATGTTTGGAACCTGTCTTTGGAGTGCTCCGGGCCTGCCAGATAACAGCTGTTGCGATGTCGATGTCTGCTGTGGATGCTCCTCATCTGAGCTATTGGAAGCAGCACCCTCTTCCCCCAATGGATGCCAATCTGGGTCAACAACTGGGTCATCCATCACCTCCTCTTCTATGTCATGTGCACCTTCCTCTGTGTCACCGTGTATGGTGGTATAGTGTGCGGGAAGGGGCACCTGAGTCTCATCAGGGTCAGAATCTGGCTCTGTACACTGCGAGGACAATGTAGTGCTCTGAGTGAATGTACCAGCAGAATCATCCATCAGCGGCTGTGCATCAGTGCACTCCATGTCAGATTCATCTTGGCCTGGGTAATTCACCATTTCACTTGATAATCCAGGCATGGTATGTGAAAACAGCTCCATGGAGTAATCAGTAGTATGGCCTGCGTCATCCTTCAATCTTGGTTGGGGTGAAGGACACAAGGAAAGGTGTGGTTCATGAACATGAGCCTCCAATGACGACTCAGTGCTTTTACTTTTTACAACTTCAGAAGAGGAGGCGATAGAACTGGAGGCTGAGTCAGCAATGTAAGACAAAAGTTTTTCCTGATGCTCTGGCTTTAAAAGCGGTTTGCCAACTCCTAAAAAACTAAGCGTTCGAGGCCTTATGTAGCAAGACGATGACGCAGGCTCAACACCTCCTGCATTCGGTCCTATTTTGCTCTTGCCACTACCATCAGATCCACCACCAACACCATCATTACCAGCTGCCAACCCCCGCCCAATTCCACGGCCTCTTCCACCAGCCTTCCTCATTTTTGGTAGAAATGTAGACAAAATCCAACAAACTATATAGTATGTAAAACAAGGTACAAGGTGTCTATAGGACAGGGGAGATTTTGAATTTCTGCACACACTTTTGGACACTGGACACTTTGATTGTGTGAGGCCCACTGATATCTGAGCGCTATGTGACAGGCTCGATGGCACAGCTGTGACCTAAGTGACTAGAGGATAAGTGAGATTTTGAATCTCTGCACACACTTTTGGACACTGGACACTTTTGGATTGTGTGAGGCCCACTGATATCTGAGCGCTATGTGACAGGCTCGATGGCACAGCTGTGACCAAAGTGACTAGAGGATAAGGGAGATTGGATTGCTTTTAAAAAAGCAGTTTGCGGAGCAGTGGGTAAACAGCAATGCCAGCCTGTCAGGAAGCCTTAAAAGGCAGCCCAACAACCAACACTACTGATACACCACAATATAGCCTCCCCTTGCACTGCACACACAGTGACTGGTGTGTTGTGCAGGCCAAATTGCTATCAGCAGCAGAAGCAGTTTTTTTTTCTTCTCAGCAGGACAAAAAAAAAAAAAAATTGGGATTGCTTTTAAAAAAGCAGTTTGAGGCCCAATGAATATCTGAGCGCTATGTGACAGGCTCGATGGCGCAGCTGTGACCAAAGTGACTAGAGGATAAGGGAGATTGGATTGCTTTTAAAAAAGCAGTTTGCGGAGCAGTGGGTAAACAGCAATGCCAGCCTGTCAGGAAGCCTTAGAAGGCAGCCCAACAACCAACACCACTGATACACCACTATATAGCCTCCCCTTGCACTGCACACACAGTGACTGGTGTGTTGTGCAGGCCAAATCGCTAGCAGCAGAAGCAGTTTTTTTGTCTTCTTCCCTGCCTAACGCTCTCCCTACAGAATCAGCAGCAACCTCTCCCTATGCTAAGATCGGCAGAAGTAAGATGGCGGTCGGCGTGCACGCCCTTTTATACCCCCTGTGACGCCCACCAAAGCAAGCCAATCACTTGCATGCCCTTCTGAAAGATGGTGGTGACCCGTGCCTATGTCATCACGTTGCCCACAGTGTCCGTGGATCCTGATTGGCTGAAAAAGAGCGCAAAACAAACTTTTGAAACGCGACTTTGGCGCGTAAGTCGCCGACCTCGTGGCCGACCTCATCCTAGGGTCGGGTTTCGTTTCATGAAACCCGACTTTGCCAAAAGTCGGCGACTTTTGAATTTTTTCGACCCGTTTCGCTCAACTCTAGTCATGATGAATACGTCAGACTACATGAAGGAAGCAAACAGGCAACTTATGGACACACGCTACTATAGAAAATTGGAGTCGGATCCTACACAGGACTATTACAAGGAACTAAACAAGTTGGTTTCTTGTCTGCCTGACCAGTCCTTAAGAGCTGGTGATGACCTGATACCAGAGACTCCAAGAATTCTACATGCTTCCCAAAATCCACAAATCTGGAAATCCAGGAAGACCAATTATTTCATGTGTGGGCACCCTCACTGAGCAGGTATCTGGATGGGTAGAGGGTATTCTTAAACCACTGGTGAAGGATACATCCAGCTAAATTCAGGACACAACTGACCTATTGAATAAACTAGCAGCAATAGGTCCTCTACCAGAAGGAACCATCCTGGCCACCATGGATGTGGAATCTTTGTACTCTAATATCCCACACCAAGATGGTTTAAATGCCTGCAAATTCTTCATGGAAAACACAGGGACTGATGCTGATGCTGTGGTGAAACTTATAAAATTCATCCTCACCCACAATTACTTTGAATTTGACAACAGGATCTATCTACAGGAGACTGGCACAGCTATGGGAAGTAAAATGGCTCCACAGTATGCAAATCTTTTCATGGCAAAGCTTGAAAGCGACTTTTTGTCCTCATGCCCCATCAGGCCCCTGGCCTACTACCGTTTCATTGATGATATTTTAATCATCTGGACGGAGTCTGAGCAACAGCTAAAGACGTTCCACGAACAGTTAAATTGATGGTGGGATGAAATTGATTAAACACTCAACTACTCCAGTACTGAGATTAATTTTTTGGACACCATCATTAAGCTAAAAAACAATGAAATAGAGACATCCCTGTATCAGAAGCCAATCGACCGTCCAACATACCTTAAATGGGACAGTTTCCATCCAAAACACATAAAGAACTCTATTATATATAGCCAAGCCATCAGATACAATCGTATATGTTCCAACCCCATGGATAGAGACAAACACCTTGGTCGCCTCAAAAAGACCTTTTTGAATCAGGGTTACCATCCAAGAACAATTGAAAACCAAATTACAAGAGCCACCAGATTGTCAAGGAATCACCTGCTAAATTACAAAGCTAAAGAAGAAAATAACCTAGTGCCTCTAGTAGTCACCTACAACCCAAATCTGGAGGTGCTAAGGGGAGCTGCACGGAAATTACAACCTTTACTACAAAAAGATGCCCGATTGAAATCCATTTTTCCAGACCCCCCACTGCTGTGTTTTAGGCAGCCCCCAAATTTAAGAAGCATCATTGTCAGAAGCTCCGTGTCCTCTCCAACAGCTGCAGGAACCTTTCCTTGCAACCAGAAAAAATGTAAAACCTGTCCATTTATAATGACCACGGACAAGATAAAGATCCCCAACTCACATCAGGACTACAAGATCGCAGGTACTTTCAGCTGCATTACATCTAATGTGGTGTACTTAATTATTTGTACTAAATGTCCAACTGGGGGTCTGTATGTGGGGGAGACAGGGCAAAAGCTTAGAACAAGGATGAATGTTCATCGTCACACAATAAGAGAAAAAAGAATGGATCTACCTGTGGCAAAACATTTCTGTATCCCTGATCACAGCAGCGTGGATATGAAATTACTGGTATTGAAAGGTAACTTCAATTCTCAGAGAGAGAGACGAGTTTGGGAGTACAAAATTATGACGACCTTTGACACTCTCAGTGCTGGAATGAATGTGTCGCATGGATTTATGTCTTTTTACATCAATTAAGGAATTTCCTTTTAAAACCGTGTGGGGGCATCACAACACAGAACTAGACCCCAATCAGAGGACCATAAAACATCCGGACTCCTCATCTATGAACTGGTCCAATGTTTATATTTATGTTTCTCCCTCTCCCATATTGATAGTTCTGCTTCACGTCACTTGTCTTATGTATTGCATTTTTTCTATGCTGTATTGTGCATAAATATGTGACTTCAGATTTTGTATTAGTCTAGCCTGATGAAGAGACCTGAGTAGTCTCGAAAGCTTGCAATGTGTTACCATCTTTTCAGTTAGCCATTAAAAGGTATCAACTACTGAGGACTCTCAATCCTGAATATTTTTCTATCTACTGGCTAACACGGTACAAAGATATACATCTTTCCTGGACCAATTTTTAGACACCGATCTCCTTGGAAAAGGAGCAATTCATCTGCCGCGTACAGTAAGATCAGAGTGACAGGTTAAAAAAAGGATATATACATATAGAATACATATTTATATAGATGTCAGTGACACTTACCGTATATACTCGAATATAAGTCGAGTTTTTCAGCCCCTTTTTGGGCTGATAAACACCCCCCTCGACTTATATTCGGGTCACGGTTCAAACTTACCTGGTCCCCGTCGTCTCCGCGTTCCCCGGTACTTGTCTGCGGTCCCCTGCAGCCTGTCAGTGTCCCGGCAGCGGCGGGTGATAGGGCCGTGGCGGCTGCGGCGGTGTTGTTTCAAGTCGCTCTGTGCCGCTCTCTCCCGGCGCGTCTTCTGGCAGTGACGTACAGGGGGCGCGATGACGTGGATAGTACGCGCCCTCTGAGTCACTGAAGAGCCGGCGCATGGGGACTGAAGAGCCGGTAATGCAGCATTTATGGGGCATAAGTTGTGCAGCATTTCAATATTTGGGCCACCATTATTCATGTGCAGCATTTATGGGGCATAGGTTGTGCAGCATTTCAATATTTGGGCCACCATTATTCATGTGCAGCATTTATGGGGCATAAGTTGTGCAGCATTTCAATATTTGGGCCACCATTATTCATGTGCAGCATTTATGGGGCATAAGTTGTGCAGCATTTCAATATTTGGGCCACCATTATTCATGTGCAGCATTTATGGGGCATAAGTTGTGCAGCATTTCAATATTTGGGCCACCATTATTCATGTGCAGCATTTATGGGGCATAAGTTGTGCAGCATTTCAATATTTTGGGCCACCATTATTCATTATTCATTCTTATCTATTTTTATTTTTGAAATTTACCAGTATCTTCGGCAATTCCCACCCTAGACTTATACTCGAGTCAATAAGTTTTCCCAGGTTTTTGAGGCAAAATTAGTATATACGGTATATAAATGTATATATTACATAGATAGAAGAAAAGTCAGCAGTTCAGCAGCCATGTACAGTAGATACAAATAGAATAAATAGATATAGCGGTCAGTGACAAAGACAGTTAGTGCATAATGTACATTAAAAGACTAGCTGAAGAGCCCGGCGTTGCCTGGACATAGTAACCAACTGTGCTTAGTTATAACAAATTATAATGATTATATTGCACATAAAAACATTTCACATCATATTCAATACTACAGATTTGCAACACAAATTAACTAAACAATTACCCAAGTATTGATAGTATTTCATTTTCAACTTTTTCTAGATTTTTGTTTTTTCCTTTCGGTGCAAAGATGAGCAGATTTTTGGCAGTTCAAATTCTTGAACAGACCACGTAAAGTTGACCATGAGAAAAGCATGGAGATTGCAAATCGATCCCTACTACTTTCAAGGACTGTCCCTGAGCATTGTTAATGGACATTGCAAATAGCAGTTGAACTGGAAACTGGTGGCGTTTAAAATCAAAAAACAAATCTGATGGAATGAGTGAAATTCTTGGAATGAAAATGTCCTCTCCTTTGGCACATCCTGCTTCTGATCTGTGTATCTCACCCTATCCTGTGTGATAATGTCTGCTGAGCTGTGTACCTAATCCTTTCCTGTGTGATACTTTCTGCTGAGCTGTGTATCTAATCCTATCGTGTGTTACTGACTGCTCAGCCGTGTATCTAATCCTATCCTGTGTGATACTGACTGCTGGGCCGTGTATCTAATCCTGTGAGATACTGACTGCTGAGCCGTGTATCTAATCCTATCCTGTGTGATACTGCAGTCTGTATCAGAGGGTGGTCTGTGTTGGCACAGTAATAAATTGTGTTATTTCCAGCTTTACAGAAGGACGATAATACCATAGAAATGCTAAGAATAATAGGTCAAATTGTTTGGTGAATTGGAACGTGCGGGGTTAAAATTTCACCTCACAACATAGCCCATGACGCTCTCGGGGTCCAGACGTGTGACTGCGTAAAATTTTACATACACACACAAACATTGAGCTTTATATATTAGATTAGTTTTCTGAAAAAAATTGGCGTGGGTTCCAGCATAATTTTCTTAACCAGCAGAGGGAAATCTGATGGATGGGGCAGGTGTTTATAGCTTGGGAAGGGGGTAATATCCATTGAGCATCCAATGCAATTAATATTAGTTTACAGCTGTATACTTAGCCTTTACTGCCTATTAAAATGGGGGTTCCTAGGAGAAAAATGACGCAGGATCTCCATATAATTAATAACCAGCAAAGACTGTGTAGACATCTGGAGGGCTGATATTAAAAGCCTAGGAAGGGGCCATGGATACTGCACCCCCCTAAGTTAAAGACTTCAGCTCTCAGTCGCCCCAGAAAAGGCGCATCTATAAGATGTGCCAATTCTGCCAACTAGCCTCGCTCTTCCCACTTCCTCTGTAGTGGTGGCAAGTGGGGTGATAGTTGGGAGGCGGGGTTGATATCAACTTTGTATTGTTAGGTGACATCAAGCCCCCAGGTTAGTAATGGAGAGGATCAATAAGATGCCTCCATTACGAACCCCATAGTTATATTGTATAAAAACATCAGATACCCAGTCCTTTCATTGAAAGAATGACACAGATTCCTTTAATAAATCTTAAAGACATAGGGAATTTAGATTGTGAGCCCCATCTGTGACAGCAATGATAATGTGTGCAAACTGTATAGCGCTGCAGAATATGTTGGCGCTTTATGAAGATTATTATAATACTTACGACCATTCCCTCGACACGATTGTCTTCTTCAAATAAAAAAACGAGTTAAAAACAAAAAAAAAAATCCAACAACATTCCTCAACTTTACGCAGAGATGATAATCCATCTGTCCTACACTGGGTCTAGCTCTGCTATATCTAAATGGCAGGCTGCATGGTTGCATGATGCAACCATACAGCCTGTCATCAGGAAGAGACACCGAGTAGAGTGTGCTCAGTGTCTCCCTGTGAACTCTTATTCCCTGTCTGATGGCACCATAAGCATGAGAAAAGTTCTGCTCGCGGTGCATTCAGACAGGTCTTGGGAGTTCACGGCCAATAAACTCACCACCTTTCTGACATCAGCGCAAGCGCCGTGGGATAATTTCCCACCGCGCTGACATCACAGTTCATTGACTGAACTCGCAGGACCGGTCTGACAGCACTGCAAGCAGAACTTTCTCACGCTCACGGAGCCCTCAGAGGGGCAATAGGAGAACACAGGGAGACATTATTCTAACATGTCACAAAAAAAAAAAAAAAAAAAAATCGTATTGTATTCACATGACACTTGCATTACACTTGTCCAACTCTTGCATGAACAAAATTGGAGGGATTTCAAAAAAGCTAGTGTGACTCTAGCCTAAGGGGTACTTCACACTAAGCGAGATAGCTAGCATCACCGATTTTGTGACGCAACAGCAATCTCGCCAGCGATCTCGCTGTGTGTGGCACGCATCAGCGACCGCCCCCCCCCCCCCCCCCGCTGGGTATCGCTGATTGTGCAGGAATGTCCCAGACCATTTTTTGATCGTTGGTCTCCCGCATCGCTGCGTGTGGCAGTGGGAGACCAACGATCAGCGAGCACCCAGCGCTGTAAGCAGACGCTGGGAGCTGGTATCCAGGGTAACTACGCGCCACGCACTTAGTTACCCACTGTTTACCCTGGATACCAGCATGCTCGCTGGTCCTGATCGCTGGTGAGTCTGCCTGTTTGACAGCTCACCAGCGATTATGTAGCGACGCACCAGCAATCCTGACCAGATGGCATGTTTGTCAGGATCGCTGGTGTATTCGCGTACTCAGGAGAAATTGCACAACAAATTTTGTGTACAATTTTCTCCTGATACCCTTGTGAAAATAAAGTTTGGTTGCAAATTAAAGTGTGTGAAAAAAGTAAAAGGTTTATTTTTATTTTTTCCTTCCACATTGCTTTAGTTCTCGTGAAGCATCTGAAGGATTAATAAACATCTTAAATGTGGTTTTGCACAACTTGAGGGATGCAGTTTATAGATTGGTGTCACATTTGGTTATTTTTCATTATACTGACCCTCCCCAAACTCACCTCAAATGTGAGGTGGTCACAAAAAAAAAAAAAAAAAAAAATTATATTATAAAAGGTTTTGTAAGTTTTGTTGGAAAATTTCGAATTCGCTGGTCAACATGTAACCCTTAAAATGTCCTAACCGAAAAAAAAAAATTTCCAAAATTATGCTAATGTAAAGTTGACATGTGGGAAATGTTATTTATTAACTATTTTATGTGACACCATTCTCTGATTTAAGGGCACAAAAATTAGGTTTGAAAATTGCAAAATATTCAAAATTTTTGCCAAATTTCTGTTTTTTTCTTAACCCTTTCGCGCCTGAGCCTGTTTTTGCCTTCGTGACCAGGCCAATTTTTTCAATTCTGACCAGTGTCACTTTATGAGGCCATAACTCTAGAACGCTTCAACGGATCCTGCTGATTCTGACATTGTTTTCTCATGACATATTGTACTTCAGGATAGTGGTAAAATTTCTTAGATATGAACTGCGCTTATATGTTAAAAAAAAAAAAAAATAATCGAAATTTGGCAAAAATTTTGAAAATTTTGCAATTTTCAAACTTTTAATTTTTATGCCCTTAAATCAGAGAGTGATATTGCACAAAATAGTTCATAAATAACATTTCCCACATGTCTACTTTACATCTGCACAATTTTGGAAACAATTTTTTTTTTTTTTAGGAAGTTATAAGGGTTAAAAGTTGACCAGCGATTTCTCATTTTTACAACACCATTTTTTTTAGGGACCACCTCACATTTGAAGTGAGTTTGGGGGGTCAATATGACAGAAAATACCCAAAAGTGACACCATTCTAAAAACTGCACCTCTCAATGTACTCAAAACCACATTCAAGAAGTTTATTAACCCTTCAGGTGTTTCACATGAATGAATGGAATGTGGAAGGAAAAAATAAACATTTAACTTTTTTTCACAAACATTTTACTTCAGAGCCATGTTTTTTATTTTCACAAGTGTAAAAACAGAAAATGAACCACAAAATTTTTTGTGCAATTTCTCCCAAATACGCCAATACCCCGTATGTGGGGCTAAACCACTGTTTGAGCACATGGCAGAGCTCAGAAAGGAAGGAGTGCCGTTTGACTTTTTCAATGCAGAATTGGCTGGAATTGAGATAGGACGCCATGTCGCATTTGGAGAGCCCCTAATGTGCCTAAACAGTGGAAACCCCCACAAGTGACCCCATTTTGGAAACTAGACCCCTTAAAGAACTTATCTAGATGTGTCGTGAGCACTTTGAACCCCCAAGTGCTTCACAGAAGTTTATAACGTAGAGCCATGAAAATAAAAAATCATTTTTGTTCCACAAACATGATCTTTTAGCCCCCAATTTTTTATTTTCACAAGGGTAACAGGAGAAATTAGACCCCAAAAGTTGTTGTCCAATTTGTCCTGAGTACACTGGTACCCCATATGTAGAAGAAAACTACTGTTTGGGCACACGGTGGGGATCGGAAGGGAAGTAGTGACGTTTTGGAATGCAGACTTTGATGGAATGGTCTGCGGGTGTCATGTCGCATTTGCAGAGCCCCTGATGTGCCTAAACAGTGGAAATCCTCCACAAGTGACCCCTTTTTGGAAACTAGACCCCCCCCAAGGAACTTATCTAGATGTGTGGTGAGCACTTTGAACCCCCAAGTGTTTCACTAAAGTTTATAATGTAGAGCCGTGAAAATAAAAAAATCATTTTTTTTCCACAAAAATGATCTTTTAGCTCCCAATTTTTATTTTCACAAGGGTAACAGGAGAAATTGGACCCTAAGAGTTGTTGTCCAATTTGTCCTGAGTACGCTGGTACCCCACATGTGGGGGGGGACCACTGTTTGGGCACACGGTGGGGCTCGGAAGGGAAGTAGTGACGTTCTGGAATGCAGACTTTGATGGAATGGTCTGCGGGCGTCATATTGCATTTACAGAGCCCCTGATGTACCTAAACAGTGGAAACCCCCAATTCGAATTCCAACCCTAACCCCAACACACCCCTAACTCTAGCCCTAACCCTAGCCCTAACCCTAACCCTAGCCTGCCTGCTTTTTTTTTTCTTTACTTTTTTTTTATTTTTGTGTTTTTTATTTTTTGTATTTTTGACTCATAGTAACGCCACTTCTCCTCTGATCTCATACTGGCAGATGATCAGAGGAGAAGCAGCGTTACTATGTGACAAGATCGCTGCCCGGCACATAGTAACGCCACTTCTCCTCTGATCTCACACTGACAGATGAGCAGAGGTGAAGCAGCGTTACTGTGTGACAAGATCGCTGCCTGACACAGCTGTGCCAGGCAGCGATCAGCTGTGCCAGGCAGCGATCTAGTCACACTGTAACGCTGCTTCACCTCTGCTCATCTGTCAGCATGAGCTCAGAGGAGAAGTCGCGTTATAATGAGGGAGATCGCCGGGAAACAAGCAGCTTTCCCAGCGAGCTCTCTCATTGGCTGCTGTGACGCGACGTCATCAGGACCTGAACCAATCAGGTCTCGATGACGTCGGGGGTCCCAGCATGCATTGTGCACCGGGATCCCCGCTTATAAGGTATGAGGGGGTCCTGGGGGGCACAAAACCGCCGACAGTAGATAAACGTCGGCGCTGCACAAAGCCCAGCAAGCGCCAACGTTTATCTACTGTGGGCGGTCGCGAAGAGGTTAAATAAACGCAAGTTATATCGAAGATACATGTCACAAAAAAAAAAACAATCTCAGAATTAGTGTGATACGTTGAAGCCTTCTAGAGGTAGTGGGTACAGAAAGTATTCAGACCCCTTTACATTTTTCATTGCATCCATTTGGTAAATTCAAAAAAGTTCATTTTTTTCTCATTGTACACTTACACCCCATCTTGACCAGAACTTTAGAAATTTTTGCAAATGTAATAAAGAAAAACTGAAATATCACATGGTCATAAATATTCAGACCCTTTGCTCAGTATTGAGTTGAAGCATCCTTTTGAGCTAGTACAGCCATAAGTCTTCATGGGAATGATGCAACAAGTTTTTCACACCTGGATTTGGGGATCCTCTGCCATTCTTCCTTGCAGATCATCTCCTGTTCCGTCAGGTTGGATGGAGAATGTTGATGGACATCCATTTTCAGGTCTCTCCAGAAATGCTCAATGGGGTTTAGGTCACGGCTCTGGCTGGGCCAGTCAAGAGTTGTTCTGAAGCCACTCCTTTGTTATCTTAGTTTTGTGCTTATGGTCATTGTATTGTTGGAAAGTGAACCTTCGGCCAAGTCTGAGGTCCACAGCACTCTGGAAGAGGTTTTCATCAAGGATATCTATTCTTGGCCACATTCAGGTTTCCTTCAATTGCAACCAGTCTCCCTGTCCCTGCAGATGAAAAACATCTCCATAGCATGATGCTGCTACCACCACCATGTTTCATGCTTGGGATTGTATTGGGCAGGTGATGAGCAGTTCCTGGATTTCCATGCACATATCACTTAGATTTATCACCAAAAAGTTCTCTCTTCATCTCATCAGACCAGAGAATCTTATTTCTCAGACTGGGAGTCCTTCATGTGTATTATTTTTAACAAACTATGCGGGTTTTCATATGTCTGGCACTGAGGAGAGACTTCCGTCGGGTCACTCTGCCATAAAGGCACAACTGGTGGAAGGATGAAGTGATAGTTGACTTTGTGGAACCTTCTCCCTACTGCATCTGTGGAGCTCAGCCACAGTGATCTTGGGGTTCTTCTTTACCTCTCTCACCAAGGCTCTTCTCCCATGATTGCTAAGTTTGGTTGGATGGCCAGTTCTAGGAAGACTACTGGTGGTCCCAAACTTCTTCCATTTAAGTATTATGGAGGCCACTGTGCTCTTAGTAACCTTGAGTACTGCAGAAATTCTTTTGTAACCTTAGCCAGATCTGTGCCTTGGCACAATTCTGTCTCTGAGCTCCTTGGCCAGTTCATTTGACCTCATGATTCTTATTTTGTCTCACATGCACTTGAGCTGTGAGGTGTTGTATAGACAGGTGTGTGCCTTTACAAATCAAGTCCTATCAGTTTAAACACAGCTGGACTCCAATGAAGGAGTAGAACCATGTCAAGGAGGATCACAAGGAAAAATCTTAAGTTACTTACCGGTAACAGGATTATACAAAGTCCATGACAGCAGAACCTGAGAGAGGGTATCCACCCACCTGGACAGGAAACCTACTGAATAAAAAGGCAATACCTCTCCTCCGCATCAGTTTGGTTTCAGAGCACAAGAGGACTACCAGACAGTTCTTAAAACAGCCATCACCAAATACATTCTTCTTAACACCCTTAAAAGTGCACACCACACGTGACAAAGCAGGGGAGGAAATATAAGGGTACTATCATGGGCTCTGTAAAATTCCATTACTGGTAAGTAGCAAAGATTTTTTCCACTTCTCCCATGACAGCACCACCTAAGAGATTTAAATAGATCAAAGCATCCTAGGGAGGGATCATCCCTTGTAATACCTTCTTTCCAAAGGATAGGTCAACAGAGGAGGACAGTTTAAGGGGATAGTGTCTAAAGAAGGTAGAAGGGGAAGACCATGTGCCTGCCTTACATATCTTGTCAATGGACACCTCCACTCTCTCAGCCCAGGAGGTCATCATAGCCCTGGTGGAATGGGCTTTCAGATTTCCAGAAACCAGTCTATTACTAGAGGTGTAAACTAAGCTAATGGTGTCCCTTATCCATCTAGCTATGGTCCACCTTGGTCACCACACCCCTTCCTTATTCACTGGAATGACACAAATAAGGCCTAATCTTTCCTCCATTTCCTAGTTCTGTCTAAGTACTGCAGCATCAGGGCCCTCCTGATGTCTAATGTGTGAAGTTTGCATTCCTTTGCAGTCTTTGGCTCACTATAGAAGGAGGGAAGAACAACCTCTTGACTCCTCGAAGTTTAATAGGCCACTTCGGGGAGATGCACTGGATCTGGCCTCAAGACCATTATCATCTAATACATGCATAAAATGATGATTAATAGATAGGGCTTGCAGATCACCAACCCTGAGGGCCGACGTCAGGGCCACTAGAATCACCGTTTTTAGCGCTAGTATCTTATCTGGCACCTCAGGTGTGGGCTCAAAAGGCAGTTTTGTCAAGGCTTCCAGGACTAAATTTAAATCCCACAGAGGCATTTTTGGAGCAGATATAGGCCTAGACCTCTGGCATGCTTTAATGAACCTAGCCACCCATCTATCCACCTCCAGGTTATAGTTGAATAGGGCCGCTAAAGTGGATATCTGCCCCTTTAGAGTGCTGGTGGCCAAGCCCATCTCCATACTCCTCTGTAGGAACTGAAAATATCTCCGATTTGGACCGTACCCCCAACAGACTGTCCTGAGAAAGCCAAAAACGTAGCCCATATCCTGCCATAAATCCTAGTTGAGAAAGTAGGAAGCCTATAACAGAGTAGCTACCAGGGCTGGAGAGAACTCCCTCTGTGTTAACAGTGCCCTCAAAATCCAAGCAGTCAAATGTAGACCTGAGTTCTGAGGATGTGACACTGGGCTCTGCCTGAAGAGACCTGGAACATCCAGGAGAATGCAGGGATCTGCCAAGGACATCCTTCTGATCCAAGAGAACCATGGTCTCTTGGGCCAAAATGGAGCAATGAGGTTGACATCTGCTCCTTCCTCCTGAATCTTCCTCAGAACTGCTGGGATCAACATTTATGGGAGAAATGCGTAAGCTAGTGGGAAATCCCAAGGGATCTGCAGCGTATGATCTTTCTCTTGGGTTCAGGGAACAGAAGATCTGTTTTCCTGTTGGCAAATAACTGTATGCCTGGTTGTCCCCAAAGATTCACAACCTGAGGAAATCTGCTTCCTCATTCTCCTTCCCCTTTATGTGTAGGGCCGATATCTGCAGCTGATGTTCCTCCATAACCTAGCCATATTAGGGTCCGGGATCTTGAGGCCCCCTGGTGATTGATATACGCTACAGAAGTTTGATTGTCCGACATTATTTGAATGTGGCTCCCTTCCAAATGAGGAAGGAATTCCATCACTTCATTCTTTATTGCTAGCAATTCCCTGTAGTTTGAGGAATGACTTGCTTTTGCCTCTGACCAGATTGCCTGAATTATATGGCTCCCGAGATGCGCACCTCATCCTTCTGCGCTTGCATCCATCACCATCACATCTGATATTTGGAGGGACCATGGTACGCCCCGCGTTAGTTTCCCTAGATCCAGCCACCAGGTCAAGAAGTCTACTTATATAAAAAGAAAATTATATAAAACCAAAAGGCAGCTCATCAACCAGACCATCAGGTGCACGGAACTCCATCCTGATGCGATGTCATCTTGTAATAAGAGAAGAAAAAAAAAGTTTGTTCCAGCTCCTTTAAAAAATTTAATCCTTTAAACGAGTCCAAAAAAGTTTTCACACGATTAAAAACTCCAGACAGTGTGCAAATATGAGTGCAAGTGACA
Source organism: Dendrobates tinctorius (assembly GCF_039654945.1). Taxonomy (NCBI): domain Eukaryota; kingdom Metazoa; phylum Chordata; class Amphibia; order Anura; family Dendrobatidae; genus Dendrobates; species Dendrobates tinctorius. The sequence continues at coordinate 43,785,785 of NW_027361775.1, read as the reverse complement.
TGTTTCGATCTATTACAGATCTTTCTCAAAGCTTTGAGAAAGATCTGTAATAGATGGAACCATGTCACTTGCACTCATATTTGCAAACTCTGTGGAATTTTTAATTGTGTGAAAACTTCTTTGGACTCATTAAAAGGATTACATTTTTTAAAGGAGCTGGAACAAACTTTTCTTTTCTTCTCTTACATGAAGTCTACTGCTTCCTGGGAAAGCATAAACTTTCCCTCTAAAAGTCCCGCAAGCTTCCTTTCCCCCTATAGGACATCCTGCTGAAAAACCCTGGATTGACATTGGACCCACTGTACTGCTGGAATGCATGATGTCATTGATCTTAGAAGGTATGCAAAAGACCAATGCATATGGACTATGCACACCTGTAGTAGAATAGATTAAAAAAAAAGTCTGAATTGTCACAAGAGCACAAAACATAATTAGAAACATGCTACTAACACCCTTATCCATACAAAGATGACCAATACAATAAAGCATCCTATAAACCTATGATGCACCCAAAAAATGGCACAAAATACAAATGGTAATACAAGACAATGGTACTTCAATATAATGTAGAGGATCAAGCTACTGCACAGTCAATCAAGAGATAACCAATGCCCTGTATCTAGAATTGCTTAAATAACACATATAAGAGGCAATCAATTGGCGTCACCATAGATGCCTTCTGTATATGGAGGAGTAAGAGTGCCATACACTCATGTGAAAATTACTACAGTGAGATGGAGGATAGAACAAAAATATCAATAAATAAGGCATGAGGATCAAAGAAAAATTAAAAGCATATGGGTATTCCTATGCAATTACCAACAATACCATGTGTGCTCTGAAAGAGCAAGACCCGAGTGCCCCAATTTAAATCACTGCAGGGGAAGCTCGTGTAATAATAATAATAATCTTTATTTATATAGCACCAACATATTCCGCAGCGCTTTACAGTTTAGCAGTTCCAAACATAAGTCATAAGTAACAACGTTAACAATACAACAATGAAAGCAAAATAAGACGACCCTGCTCGTGAGAGCTTAAAATCTACAATGAGGTGGGGGAGATACAGAGTACAGGTGTGTATTTACAATTATGTATTTACAATGATGGTCCAGACATCTTGAGAGAGTGAGGGATGGAGATAGTGAATGGGCTACTCATGCACACTTACACATAGAATGACTTTGATTAGTGAACGTGATAGGCCGCTCTGAACAAATGTGTTTTGAGGGAGAGCCTGAAACTATGCAAATTGGGGATAGTCCTAATTTCTTGGGGTAGAGCATTCCAGAGGATTGGTGCAGTGCGGGAGAAGTCTTGGAGTCGGGAGTGGGAGGTACGGATTAGTGCAGAGGTTAGTCGAAAGTCATTTGCAGAGCGCAGTCGGTTAGGCCGATAGACAGAAATGAGGGAGGAGATGTAGGGGGTGCGGCACTGTGTAGAGCCTTGTGGGTGAGAACAAGTACTTTGAATTGGATCCTATAATGAATGGGCAGCCAACGTAAGGACTGGCAAAGAGCGCACGTGTCAGAGTACCGATTAGCCAGATGGACGATCCTGGCCGCTGCATTAAGTATGGACTGGAGAGGGGATAGTTGAGTAATATGGAGGCCAATTAATAGAGCGTTGCAGTAATCCAGGCGGGAGTGGATCAATGCTACAGTGAGGGTTTTTGTTGTTTCCATGGTGAGAAACGGGCGGATTCTAGAGATATTCTTTAGGTGTAAGGGGCAAGAGATTGTTTATGGGATGTGAAGGAGAGATTGGTGTCAAACATAACACCCAGACAGCGCCCCTGCTGATGGGGTGTTATTGTGGAGCCACCCACGGAGTGGGAAATGTCAGATTTAGGGAGGTTAGTAGACGGCGGGAGCAGAAGTAGTTCAGTTTTGGAGAGGTTGAGTTTCAGATAGAGAGCGGAAATGTTGTTGGAGACTGCGGACAGACAGTCACTGGCATTCTGTAGTACAGAAGGGGTAAGGTCGGAAGATGACGTGTATAGTTGTGTGTCATCAGCATAAAGATGGTACTGAAAGCCAAATCTGCTGATGGTCTGTCCAATTGGGGCCGTGTAGAGAGAGAAGAGAAGGGGGCCAAGGACTGAGCCCTGAGGTACCCCAACAGCGAGAGTAAGAGGAGATGACGTGGAGCCAGAGAACAAAACACTGAAGGAGCGGTCAGAAAGATAGGCAGAGAACCAGGAGAGAGCGGGGTCCTTAATGCCTAGTGACTGGAGCCTAGAGAGTAGAAGATGGTGTTCAACAGTGTCGAAAGCTGCAGATAGGTCAAGAAGAATAAGCAGAGAGTGGTCACCGTTACGTTTTGCTGTCAGAAGGTCATTGGTCACTTTGAAGAGTGCAGTTTCAGTCGAATGTAGGGTGCGGAAGCCAGACTGTGAAGGGTCTAGGAAGGAGTGAGTGGAGAGGTAATGGGTAAGGCGGGAGTAAACTAGGCGCTCCAAAAGTTTAGAGATGAAGGGGAGATTGGAGACTGCTCTGTAGTTGTTTGTGCAGGATGGGTCGAGAGCGGGTTTCTTTAGTAATGGAGTAACAATGGCATGTTTGAAGGAGGATGGGAAAATGCCCAAGGAGAGGGAGAGATTAAAGATTGCAGTTAGACGAGTTGTGATGACTGGAGAGAGAGACTGGAGGAGATGTGAGGGAATGGGGTCGGTAGTGCATGTGGTCAGATGAGGGGAAGAGAGGAGTCTGGAGACTTCTTCTTTGATGGGATCAAATGTGGAAAGTGAGCCAGGGGAGATGCAGGAAGGGATGGGAGTCACAGCACTTGGTGGTTGGGAGCAGATTTCCTGATGGATATTATCTATTTTTTCTGTTTAGTGGGAGGCCAGGTCATCAGCACAAATGTCTGTGATAGAACTTGTGCTTTTGGCCTGAGGAGGGAGTGAAAAGTTTTGAAAAGTTTCTTGGGGTTGTTGGCTAGTGAGGAGACCAGGGTGGTGAAGTAGGTCTGTTTGGCGAGGTGAAGGGCAGTGTTATAGGTTCTTAACATAAATTTGAAGTGGATGAAGTCTTCTAGTGTGCTGGTTTTTCTCCATAGGCGTTCAGCACTCCTAGAGCATCACTGGAGAAGTTGAGTTTGCGATGTGAGCTAGGGCTGTTTTACTCTGTGCTTGGAGGTTCTCAGGGTGAAGGAAGCTACTTGGTCAAGGGTGCTTCTAAGAGTGCTGTTGTAGTGATGAACAGCCAGATCAGGACAGGAAAAAGAGGAGATTGGGGACAGTGATGAGTGTAGGGAGTCAAAGTGTCTGAGGGTTAATGGCTTGTAGATTTCTGACTGTGTGGTAGGTAGGAGTGAGCTTGGGTGGGCAAGGATTTGTGAGCGTGAAGGAGAGAATGTTGTGGTCAGAGAATGGAAGCGGTAAGTTATTCAGGTGGGAGATTGAACAGAGCCGGACAAAGACCAGATCAAGGGTGTTACTGTCCTTGTGTGTCTCAGAGGTTGAAAGCTGCGAGAGGCCTAGAGAGGTGGTTCGTGATAGAAGCTGGGATGCAGATGTGGAAGTAGGGCTGTTAATGGGGGATGTATGAAAAAAAGAGCTGGAGTTGTGGGAAGGAAAGGGTGTGGAGAGACCTCATGTGTTTCGCTGCTGCGGTGAAGTTTCGTCATTGGAAGTGCTGGTATGTGATAAAGGTCGCCTTTAAATAGCCAAGGATAAAGTCGTAGTTACTCACCGGTTAACGGTATTTTTCGGAGTCCATGACAGCACCACCTGAGAGAGGGAATCCGCCCTCCAGGAACAGGAAATCCTGCAGATACATAAGGGCGGCACCTCTCCCACGCATCAGTTGGTTTACAGAGCACAAAAGGACCGCAATGGTTAATAGCATAATTTTTATACAATACTCTACACGACTATCAGTTACCCGTGTACATATAAGAGTAGAGTTGAGCGAAACGGGTCGAAAAATTTCAAAAGTCACCGACTTTTGGCAAAGTCAGGTTTCATGAAACGAAACCCGACCCTAGGATGAGGTCGGCCACGAGGTCGGCGACTTACGCGCCAAAGTCGCGTTTCAAAAGTTTGTTTTGCGCTCTTTTTCAGCCAATCAGGATCCACGGACACTGTGGGCAACGTGATGACATAGGCAGGGGTCACCACCATCTTTTAGAAGGGCATGCAAGTGATTGGCTTGCTTTGGTGGGCGTCACAGGGGTTATAAAAGGGCGTGCACGCCGACCGCCATCTTACTTCTGCCGATCTTAGCATAGGGAGAGGTTGCTGCTGCTGATTCTGTAGGGAGAGCGTTAGGCAGGGAAGAAGAAAAAAAAACTGCTTCTGCTGCTAGCGATTTTGCCTGTACAACACACCAGTCACTGTGTGTGCAGTGCAAGGGGAGGCTATATTGTGGTGGATCAGCGGTGTTGGTTGTTAGGCTGCCTTCTAAGGCTTCCTGACAGCTGCATTGCTGTTTACCCACTGCTCTGCAAACTGCTTTTTTAAAAGCAATCCCAATTTTTTTTTTTTGTCCTGCTGAGGTACTGAGCGTGCATTTTTCACACCATACAGCAGTGTACGCTCCTCACACAGTACCGTGTAACGGCTGTTATCACAGCCACAGTGAGGCTGTGTGTCACTCTGTGAGAATAAGTCGAGGACATGTTCCGTTCTTACAGACCTGCACCTACTAGTTTTGTCTAGCTTTCAAACAGTTAAATATATTTGCTGTTTGATCACATTCAAAACTATAGAGAGACAGCGTGTGTCAGTCCGTATACTTAAAAAACACGGAGCTTGACAATTTTACGTACACCGGACAGCCGTGTACGTGCACGCTCCTCTCAGTACCGTGTAATGGCTGTTATCACGGCCACAGTGAAGCTGTGTGTCACTGTGGAAGGATAAGTGGAGGACTTGTTCCGTTCTTACAGACCTACACTCTAGGGAGATTCCTATTCTGCCCAATTCTACATACACCTTGTAGTTTGTGATACACTAGCCAATTTCTGCCTGTGACATAGCGCTCTGATATTCAGTGGGCCTCACACAATCCAAAAGTGTCCAGTGTCCACTAGTGTGTGCAGAAATTCAAAATCTCCCTTATCCTGTAGTCACTTTTTTCACACCTGTGCCATCGAGCCTGTGACATAGCGCTCTGATATTCAGTGGGCCTCACACAATCCAAAAGTGTCCAGTGTCCACTAGTGTGTGCAGATATTCAAAATCTCTGTGATCCTGTAGTTACTTTTTTCACACCTGTGCCATCGAGCCTGTGACATAGCGCTCTGATATTCAGTGGGCCTCACACAATCCATAAGTGTCCAGTGTCCACAAGTGTGTGCAGAAATTCAAAATCTCCCCTGTCCTATAGACACCTTGTACCTTGTTTTACATTACTATATAGTTTGTTGGATTTTGTCTACATTTCTACAAAAAATGAGGAAGGCTGGTGGAAGAGGCCATGGAATTGGGCGGGGGGGTTGGCAGCTGGTAATGATGGTGTTGGATCTGATGGTAGTGGCAAGAGCAAAATAGGACCGAATGCAGGAGGTGTTGAGCCTGCGTCATCGTCTGGCTCCATAAGGCTTCGAAGGTTTAGTTTTCTAGGAGTTGGCAAACCGCTTTTAAAGCCAGAGCATCAGGAAAAAGTTTTGTCTTACATTGCTGACTCAGCCTCCAGCTCTATCGCCTCCTCTTCTGAAGTTGTAAAAAGTAAAAGCACTGAGTCGTCATTGGAGGCTCATGTTCATGAACCACACCTTTCCTTGTGTCCTTCACCCCAACCAAGATTGAAGGATGACACAGGCCATACTACTGATTACTCCATGGAGCTGTTTTCACATACCATGCCTGGATTATCAAGTGAAATGGTGAATTACCCAGGCCAAGATGAATCTGACATGGAGTGCACTGATGCACAGCCGCTGATGTACCAGCAGAATCATCTATTCACTCAGAGCACTACATTGTCCTCGCAGTGTACAGAGCCAGATTCTGACCCTGATGAGACTCAGGTGCCCCTTCCCGCACACTATAACACCATACACGGTGACACAGAGGAAGGTGCACATGACATTGAAGAGGAGGTGATGGATGACCCAGTTGTTGACCCAGATTGGCATCCATTGGGGGAAGAGGGTGCTGCTTCCAATAGCTCAGATGAGGAGGAGCATCCACAGCAGACATCGACATCGCAACAGCTGTTATCTGGCAGGCCCGGAGCACTCCAAAGACAGGTTCCAAAAATCAAAAGAGTTGCTGGACAGCTTGTCCAGAGGGTCAAAAGATCACAGCGTGCTAGGCCGCAAAATGTCTGCCAAAGTAGGAAGAGTGCAGTGTGGCACTTTTTTGAACAAAATCCTCATGATCAGGCAAAGGTTATCTGTAAGAAGTGCGCAAAGACCTTTAGCCGAGGGAAAAATCTGAAAAATTTGAATACCAGTTGCATGCTTAGACATTTAACCAGCATGCACTTGCAAGCGTGGACACAACACCAAACCTCAAGTGCCACATGTGCAACTGATCACAAAGAAGGTAGTCAGCAACGCTACATTGTTTCCCCCACTGTAAGCCCACCGGTTAGCACAGCAGCAAATGTTGAGGTGTCGTTGCAAGGCCACAGCAGTCAGGGAATCCCACTGTTATATCAACGAAAGACTGAATCTAGGCCATCAGAAAGAACACCAACTCCATCACCATCATCAACCCTCTCTCAGTCCGCCCTGTCCACCGTTACTTCCACCATATGCAGCTCTCAAGTCCAGCTCACCCTCCCAGACACTATGAGTAGGTCAAGAAAGTACTCAGTCTCTCATCCGCGTACACTGGGTTTGAACGCCCACATTGCCAAACTAATCTCGTTTGAGATGATGCCCTATCGTTTGTTGGAAAGCGCAGCTTTCCGCGAACTCATGGCCTATGCAGTACCATGCTATGACCTACCCAGTCGCCACTTCTTCTCTCGCAAAGCCATCCCAGCCCTCCACCATCATGTAAAAGACCGCATTGTCCATGCACTCAAGCAGTCAGTGAGTGGAAAGGTGCACCTCACAACTGATGCATGGTCCAGTCGGCATGGCCAGGGCCGTTACGTGTCCATCACTGCGCACTGGGTTAATGTGGTGGATGCAGGGTCCACAGGGGACAGCGGTGGTGGGACAGTGCTGCCTAGCCCACGGTATAGGAAACAGTTGGCTGTAGGCGTTCGACCCTCGTCCTCCAGAAGCGAAAGCTCGTCCACAGAGCGCAGTCGTACGAGCACTCCATCTGCAGCTGCCACTGTTGCACACGAGGTGTCCCCCTATCGAGCAGCTAGTGGAAAGCGTCAGCAGGCTGTGTTGCAGATGATGTGTTTGGGCGACAGACACACCGCCGAGGTGCTGGCCGAGTACTTGAAGCGACAAACTGAGTCATGGCTGGGCAGTGTACATCTTGAGGAAGGCAAGGTAGTTAGTGATAACGGCCGTAATTTTGTGGCAGCCATAGCCCTTTCAAAACTCAGCCACATACCTTGCTTGGCTCACACCTTGAACCTGTTGGTGCAGTGCTTCCTCAAAAATTATCCGGAGTTAACAGCCCTGCTCCAGAAGGTGCGAAGACTGTGCGCGCACATCCGCTGGTCGCCTGTACACTCCGTTCGTATGCAGAAGCTGCAGCGATTGCTCCACCTTCCCAACCACCGCCTCATTATCGACATTGCAACAAGGTGGAACTCCACCTTGCACATGGTGGAGCGGCTGTGCGAGCAGAGGCAGGCCATAATGCATTTGTGGGAGGATACACGGCCAGGCACTTTGAGAGCAGACATGGAGTTGACAGGTGTGCAGTGGTCGAAGCTGAAAGACCTCTGTAAAGTCCTTCAGTGTTTTGAGGAATGCACACGGCTGGTAAGCGCAGACGACGCCATCCTAAGCATGAGCATCCCACTTATGCGTCTGCTCATGCAAACTTTGCCGCACCTTAAGGAGCAGGCGTCTGCAGCCAATGTTGATGAGGAGGAAGAGGAGGAGAGAATCCTTGATGACATTCAGCCATTGTCTGCTCAGGGACCTCTCCTGGACGAGGTGGAGGAAGAAGAGGAAGAGGAGGATGATGATGGGGATGATTACTTAGGGGAGGAGGATGCATCTCGTGGGGCAAGTGAAAATGTTGGCGTGGCAAGGTCTGGTACAGGGTTTGTGCGTGACTGGAGGGATGTGGATTTGCCAGAAAGTGCTCCTCCAACCAGCACTCGCAGTGCATCATTGACACCGGGAACATTGGCCCACATATCAGATTATGCCTTGCAGATCCTAAAAAGAGACCCCCGCATTGCCAAAATGATGAACGATGACGACTACTGGTTGGCCAGCATCCTGGATCCATGCTATAAAGGCAAATTACAAAACATCATGCCACAGGAGAACCTTGACCTAATATTGGCTAATAAACAAGCAACTCTGGTAAATCGGTTGCTTGAGGCATTCCCAGCACACAGCAGCGGTGATGGTTCTCACACGAGCCGCACGGGCCGGGGGCAGCTTGGCAGAGGTGTTCGTGGTGCACACAGCAGAAGTGGCGTTGGAGACAGGGGTTTCATGACAATGTTGTGGACTGATTTTTCAAATACCGCTCACACAACTGGTAATACTGCATCGATGGAAAGTGACAGGATACAGCAGTTGTCAACTATGGTTACAAACTACTTTTCCTCCCATATCGATGTTCACCCACACAGGTCATTTCCCTTTGACTATTGGGCCACTAAACTGGACACCTGGCCTGTATTGGCACAATATGCCTTACAGGAGCTCGCTTGCCCAGCTGCAAGTGTACTATCTGAAAGAGTCTTCAGTGCAGCTGGATTAATCCTGGCAGAAAAAAGGAACCGTCTGTCAACCCAAAATGTGGATGATCTAACCTTCATTAAAATGAACCATGCATGGGTTTCCAAGGATTTTGTCCCAACTTCCCCTGATGACACATAGGGTGACAGAAAAACGGCTTGCTTTAGTCCACCTCTTTCTGGGAGTTGACCTATTTCGCCTTTTGCATCAGCTGTATGTCCAACATCAACATATGCCACTTTCTAAAACTCCCCAACTGTGCTGCCTCCCCCCCCCCATGGCCGGTATCACCACCTAGCGCACGACACCGTGCAAATGCCGTTGCCCTGGACAGGTGGGTAGGCCGACTCTTGGGCGCGGGCACCGGCACAGGGTCCCTCATAGTGCAATCAAGTGTCTCTGACGGTGGTGGTGCACACCTGCCGTCAGACACACCGCCGTACTATGAGGGGCCCAGTGCCAGTACCGACGCTCATGAGTGGGCCCCCTTTGCTTGGGTAGGGCCCCAGCATTTGCAATCTTTACCTCTCCCTGCTCCTCCGCTGTGTAGTCTGGGCCGTCAAATCCATACTGTGCCTGACACCGTCTGAGCCTGCCTCCTGATGTATAGACATATATTTTTAATGTGTACGTTATCCATACATGTTATCCGGGGATACGGTACCCTTTCTCACCTTTGTGCAATCACGTGCAATCCATACTGGGCCTAACACTGTCTGAGCCTGCCTCCCGATGTATAGACATATATTTTGAATGTGTACGCTATCCATACATGTTATCCGGGGATACGGTACCCTTTCTCACCTTTGTGCAATCACGTGCAATCCATACTGGGCCTAACACCGTCTGAGCCTGCCTCCCGATGTATAGACATATATTTTGAATGTGTACGCTATCCATACATGTTATCCGGGGATACGGTACCCTTTCTCACCTTTGTGCAATCACGTGCAAGCCATACTGGGCCTAACACCGTCTGAGCCTGCCTCTTGCTGTATAGACATACATTTTGAATGTGTACGCTATCCATACATGTTATCCGGGGATACGGTACCCTTTCTCACCTTTGTGCAATCACGTGCAAGCCATACTGGGCCTGAGAACAGCTGGCGAGCTGTTAAGCAAGCTACAGCACCTGTGGTTTGCACACGTAAGTTTTTCATTTTTTCAGGAATGACGGTTAGGCCTAATTCCGGAACTGCGGTTGACCTGCACTTACTGGGAAATCATCGTTCGCGGGTAATAATTGTAATCAGTGATCCCCATCACTAACGTTGTTCAGCGGGTTATCTGCACCTGTAAGCGACAAACGCTGGCCTTTTCAGTGTAGTGCACATGCAGCCACGGACATGTAAGGGCATGACACACCAGTTATTGGCCAATCTCATGTTCCAGAGCCTCACGTGTCCCTCTAGTAAGCCGGACTCGGACCGCGGGGCATGACGGAGTCTCGTTCGTTAACGGAATTAAGCTTGCAATGTGTGCATCTGTTCTGTAGCTGGCATGATTGAGGTTTCCCAGGTGGAGTCGAATTTAACCGTAGGCTCCACTCCTGGTGGTGCCCTTCTGGACATTCCTTTAAGGTTCAGCTTTGCAACCATACTGCCCACATAAAACAAACACTTTGCCTTCATGAACGCTGTTTGGAGGGTCATGACTCGTGGGAATAACGCCGCCCAATCAGTTAACCTGCTAGAGAGATCCTTCATTGCTCCCAAGCATGACGTCACACTCCCTAGGAGGAAGGTAATGCCACTGTGGCGACCGTACTCCTGGGGGCGACACAAGTGCACTGATGCCCAGCCACTGCTCGATTAATCTGCTGGTACATTGACCCAGACCACTACATTCCTCTCGCATGCTACACTGCCTGAATCTGACCCTGATGAAACTCAGGTTACCCTTCCCATATACAGTTCCATCTTACACGGTGACAAAGAGGAAGCTGCAGATGAAAGTGCAGGTTCGGCCCACCCGCCATCAGACACACCACCGTACTATCAGGGGCCCTGTGCCAGTGCCGTCGCCAACGAGTGGGCCCCCCCTGCTTGCTCAGGATCACAGCACTTGCAAGGTTGAAATACTGTGCAGTGAGATGGAAGATGGGGACGACGAGGAGTACAGACTAGTACAGGGATTCCCTAGCGAGGAGACTTATTTGATTGTTTTCAATGTTGGGACAGCAATTTTGGGGGAGCACGTTACTCTGGAGAATGATAGATGGGGCCCACCATACACTGGAACATTCCAAAGGTGGACATCAGACACTGGAGCAGCATTTACAGGGCCCATTATACACTAGAGCATTAGAAATGGGGCCCATTATGTTTGGAGCATTATTTGGGCCCATAAGACAGTGGAGCTTCATCCATGGGGACCAACATATACTGTAGCATTATGTGGAGCTCATCATATACTGTTTCAAACATTATATGGGACCAATGATTCTGTATGGAGAAATAGATGGGCCTCGTCATGAGATGTAAAAAGTGAAGTATTTTTCATTGTACTATACCGCTATTTCTCTGCCGTATCGGAGCATGATGAGTTGTGGTATGTGTTAAAGGGGCACTCTTTCGCCCAGGGCACATGAAAACCTGGAGCCAGCCCTACCCCCCCACAACTTTAGCCAAATAACCCCCATTTTTCAGTGCGTAACTTGTATTATGAAGTTAATTAAGGTTGACAAGCTTAAGTAAGAAGAATTGATGCTTTTGGCATTCAAATGGGCACTGTAGGTGTGTTTCCTGTCCTCCTCTCACTGCCGACTTTTATTCCCCATTGACTTACATTGGGTTTCGTGTTTCGGGACGACCCCGACTTTTCCCTATAATCGGCCGATCTTGCTCGACCTGACTTTTGGAAAAGTCGGGTTTCACGAAACGAAACTCGACCCTAAAAAACCAAAAGTCGCTCAACTCTATATAAGAGGAAGAAGTGCACACCCAAATTAAACTAAAGGGAGGGAATATACGGGTGCTGTAATGGACTCCGAAAAGTATTAAGTTACGTACCAGTAACGGTATTTTTCGGAAGCCCATGACAGCACCACGGGAGAGAGGGGATCCGCCCTTTAGGAACAGGAAACCTACAGATACAAAAAGGGCGGCACCTCTCCCACGCATCAGTTGGTTTACAGAGCTTGAGAGGCTACCATGGTTAGTACACAACATATAATATATACAACCTATCTACCCTATATAGCAGAAATATATATATATATATATATTTTTTTTTTTTTTTTTTTTTACACCATCTCCCACATACCGTAAATTGTGGACAATCTTCTAAAGGAGTGCACCCCTATATGTGAACAAGGGAGGGAACTAAGGGTGCTGTCATGGGCTTCCGAAAAATACCGTTACCGGTACGTAACTTAATACTTTATTCGGACTCCCATGACAGCACCACGAGAGAATTACAGAGATGTAAACTAATTTAGGGCGGGACTACAGCCTGCAGCACCCTTAGCCCGAAGGTGAGATCTGAAGAGGCACCCATATCTAATCGATAGTGGTTAAAAAAGGTGGAAGGAGATGACCAGGTGGCCGCCTTACATATCTGATCAATTGACACTCCAGATCTTTCTGCCCAAGATGATGCCATGGCACGAGTGGAATGCGCCCTCAGGTTCTGCGGAGCCGGACCTCCACCTGCTGTGTAGGCAAGAGAGATAGCCTCCCTAATCCACCTCGCTAATGTGCGTTTTGATACCCTACAACCTTTCCTGGGACCTTGGAAGGATAGGAATAATGCATTCTCCTTCTTCCAAGGATCCGTGGCTGCTAAATATTTAAGTAAGCATCTCCTAATATTTAATGCCTGAAGTTTTTGCTCCTTAGGGTTGGTCGGATTAGGGAGGAAGGAAGGCAGAACTATCTCTTGTGTCCTGTGAAATTGTGATGCTACCTTGGGAAGGTATGCTGGATCTGGCCTTAGGATTACTCTATCCTGTAAGAACTCTGTGTAAGGGGGCAATCTGGAAAGTGCCTGTATGTCGCTCACTCTACGTGCGGATGTTATCGCCACTAGAAAAGCTGCCTTAAGAGATATAATTTTTAATGAGGCCGAATCCAGAGGTTCAAATGGTCTTTCTGTCAAGGCCGTAAGGACTAAATTTAAGTCCCAAGGTACACATCTGTCTTTGTGTATGGGTCTCGATCTAGCCGCTGCTTTGATGAACCTTGCTACCCAATAGTTATTGGCAATATCACATGCAAACAAGGCCCCTAAGGCTGAAACTTGTACTTTTAATGTACTTGTGGAGAGACCCAATTCGAGACCCTTCTGGAGAAATTCCAGAATATGTTTCGTGGGAATTCCGTCTCTGGCGTCAAACTGAAAGGTGGACAGGAATCGCTTCCAGGTCCTAGCATAAATGTTAGTGGTAGTCAATTTCCTGCTTTTTAGGAGGGTGTCAATTAACTTCTTGGAGAACCCTCTATCCTCTAACAGTGACCTTTCAAAGACCACGCCGTCAAATGGAGTCTCGCTACTTGTGGGTGGCTGACTGGCCCCTGGTAGAGGAGATCCGGAAGGTTCGGCAGCACCCAGGGATCGCATACAGACATGGTCCTCAACCATGCAAACCAGGTCCTCCTGGGCCAAAAGGGGGCAATTAATATGACTCTTGCCCGATCTTCCCTGATCTTCCTTACTACCAGAGGTAGAAGATTTAATGGCGGGAAGGCGTATGCCAGAGAAAAGTTCCATCTTATCAGGAGGGCGTCCACTGCTAGTGGATTTTCCCTGGGATTCAGAGAGCAGAACGATTTTTCTTTTCTGTTCTCTCTGGTGGCAAAGAGGTCTACCTCTGGCCGACCCCATCTGCGGACAATCTGGTGGTAAATATCCCTGTTCAAAGCCCATTCTCCTTGCTTTAGAGCCTTGCGGCTTAGAAAGTCTGCCTTTACGTTGTCCTTTCCTCTGATGTGGAGCGTCGTCAAAGATAGAAAACTTCCCTCTGCTATTTGAAGGAGACGTTCTGTTGTCCGCATCAGGGCGTCGGAGCGGGTTCCACCTTGGTGGTTGATATATGCTACCGCTACCTGGTTGTCCGAGAGTATCCTCACGTGATGGCCCTGTAGGTACATAATGAGTTTTTTGACTGCCTGCTCTATCGCCAATAGCTCTCTTTGGTTGGATGAGATCTCCGTATCAGAATCCCACTGTCCCTGTACCACTATGTCCCCCATATGGGCCCCCCAACCGAAGGGACTAGCGTCTGTGGTTATAACACGGGTTATCTGCGTTATCCAGGGCACCCCTGAGGCTAGGTTCTCATCATCGAGCCACCATCTAAGCGATGTGACAGTCGAGGGGCTTAGCAACAGTTGACCTTGTAAGGAGTGTCTTAAGGCCCTGCTATTAAATAGGACATCCTTCTGAAGGGCTCTAGTATGGAATTGTGCCCACCTAACTGCTGGGATGCATGAGGTTAGAGATCCCAACAGGGACATGGCCTGTCTGAGGGTCATAGAAGGATTATCAACCGCCCGAAGAACCTGCTGCTGTATCTTTTGCATTTTATCCAATGGCAACAGACACTGCTGAGTTTCTGAATTTAATAGTAAGCCTAGAAACTTTTGTATTTTTGAGGGCTGGAGTCGGGATTTCTCGTAGTTTAATATCCATCCGAGGTTTTCTAACCTGGACTTAGCTCTTTCTATCTGGGATGTACAATGGCCCCCTGATTTTCCCACAATTAAAAAATCATCCAAATATGGAACAATCAGGATGTCCACCTCCCGTAAATGCGCCATCACTTCGGCCACTATCTTTGTAAATACCCGGGGCGCTGCAGAGAGACCAAAGGGAAGGGCTCTATATTGATAATGACGGACTGTGCCGTCTATTGAAACCGCCACCCTCAGGAACTGCTGGAAGTCTGCATGGATAGGTACATGATAGTATGCATCTTTCAAATCTATGACTGCCATAAAACACCCTTTAAACAATATTTTTATTGTCGTATTGATGGACTCCATCTTAAAAGTACGGTTCACCAAAAACTTATTAAGGAAACGTAAGTTAATGATCGTTCTAAATGTCTTATCAGGTTTTTGGATCAGGAATAACCCTCTTCCTCTCTCAGCTTCCGGAACTTCTATCAGGACGTTTTTCTGGCATAGGCTCAAGACCTCCGCTTCTAAAGCTGCTTGTTCAAGGGGTGAAGATCTTAAAGGAGTGGATTTAAAGGTATCCCGTGGGACCTGGGTAAACTCCAATCTAAGCCCGGTGGATATTACATTGCGCACCCAGTCACTATTTGTAATCTGTGACCATGCCGGAAGGAAGGATGATAGTCTACCTCCCACGGGAATTGCTAGTCATTGATTCTGTCTCTTTTGATCTCTAGACGAGCGTCTAAACATGTAGCCCGTACCTCTTCTCCTTCTATCTTCCCATCTGGGACGGTCTCTAGTAGGCGAAGAATTGGGCCTTCTCCCCAGACAGAATCTCCTTCTACCAAATGGGCGTCGGTAGGATGTAGGCCAGAGATTTGGGAATTTTTTCTTGTCGTCCCCAGCCTTCTCAAGCAGTTCGTCCAGGACTGCGCCGAACAAATATTCCCCCTCACACGGAATAGTACAAAGCTTCGCCCTGGTCTGAATGTCTCCCTGCCAGCACTTTAGCCACAGGGCTCTACGAGCCACATTAGAGAGACCTGCTGCTCTGGCTGCCATTCTTACTGCATCCGCCGAGGCATCTGCTAGGAAGGCTGCTCCCTCTTGGATTGTTGGTAGGGCCCCAAGAATTGTTTGTCTTGACGTACCCTGTTTTAATTGTGACTCCAACTGGTCCAACCAGACCATCATGGACCTGGCTGTGCATGTTGACGCCACTGCTGGTCTTAAGGAACCGGCTGCCATCTCCCAAGTATTCTTAAGGAAGGTGTCTGCCTTCCTGTCTAGGGGATCTTTAAGGGATCCCATGTCCTCAAAGGGCAGCGAGGATCTTTTCGATGCCTTTGCAATGGCCGCATCTAATTTGGGGGCCTTGTCCCAAGTATTTACTGCCGGATCGTCGAAGGGATATCTGCATTTGAGGGCTGGTGGTAGCGACCCTCTTTTATCTGTTTTTTTCCACTCTCTGTGGATTAGATCCTGGATCTTCTGATTTAACGGGAAGACTCTATGCTTCCTCTGCTCCAGCCCCCTGAGCATGACATCCTGCATGGATAATTGGGGCTTAGGCTCCTCTACTTCCATTGTCCCTCTGACTGCTTTGACCAGCTTGTCTACCCGGTCAAGAGGCAGACAAAACCGCCCAGAGTCCTCTTCTCCTGAGGAGGACGAGGGAGATGAAGCCTGGGAGTCTCTACTTCTCCTCCATTCTGCCGAGGAATCGGACTCCACCGGGACCCCGCCCTTTATAGTTTCCGGCTGGGACAGTGACTTTAGGGTTTCCTTCATTTCTGCCCTAACAATGTCTCTCAAACTCGCTGCTACCGCGGGCGACTCTTCCGCCACTGTCTGCTGAATACAGGGGGGGCACAATCTTTTGGGGCATGAGTCCGGTAATGGGCATGCACAGAGTGCGCATTCCCTGTGTTTAGTTTTACTTGAAG
This sequence comes from Dendrobates tinctorius, assembly GCF_039654945.1. Classification (NCBI taxonomy): domain Eukaryota; kingdom Metazoa; phylum Chordata; class Amphibia; order Anura; family Dendrobatidae; genus Dendrobates; species Dendrobates tinctorius. The sequence continues at coordinate 43,769,428 of NW_027361775.1, read as the reverse complement.
CCTTCTTCCCCTAGAATAAAGCACAGAAGGGGGGCCCCGTCACTGAGTGAACTTTCACGAAGATCACTTACCAGTGCCACTCTCAAGTACCGGAGGATGAGGGGGATTCTTCTCAGACGATGCTCCTGTCTGCTTAGAGGAGCTTTTATGGCTGGACTGGTCATTTCGTCCCGCACGTTCACTGTCACGTGACTCTTTCTTTTTCTGCTTGACCTGCCGAAGGTCATCCAGGGGCGGCAGAGATGTTTGTCGCTGCTGCCGTCGTTGCTGCTGCTGCTGCCACCGCTGCTGCTGCTGCTCCTGCTCGCTCTCCATTACTGCTCGCAATAATGTGGCCAAGGCAAGGCACCCTGCCCGGGTCCCTGCCTATATACCCCTCCTCCGGACAGCAGTATGCGTGCCGCGCCCCTCCCCCCTAATAGGGCTCCCTTCCCCAGCTGGCTCCAAACCCGGCCGGAGAGCAGACGCTCATCGGCGTTTGCGATGGGCGCCGCCATCTTGTTTTTCTCGTGCATGCACAGTGGCGCCGCCGACCCGGAAGCACCTCCTCCGGCCGCCCCCTGACGTCACCACGACCCCGCCCGACCGGAAGTCACGCGGGACGCCCGGGATCTTCGGGATACCGCGCTCCCCGGTCGCAGCGTCCCCCGCAGCGCGCCGGCCACCGCACCAGCGCCGCCGGATCCGGGGGCCCCCGGGGGGAAACATACTCACCGGCGGCGGCCTTTATTCTGGAGTCGGACATCCTCCGGACTCCGCTCCCTGCTGACTACGCCACCGCCGTGCTACCCATCCTGGGCCACCGTGGCGTCTTCCAGGGATCTGCACCAGGCCGAGGTAGGAGACCCCCCCGCTACCTGTATCGGCCGGCCGGCCTGGGATCCTGGTCTTCTGTAGGATCCCGTCCCTTCAGGAACAGGAAACCAACTGATGCGTGGGAGAGGTGCCGCCCTTTTTGTATCTGTAGGTTTCCTGTTCCTAAAGGGCGGATCCCCTCTCTCCCGTGGTGCTGTCATGGGAGTCCGAATAAAATACCGTTAACCGGTGAGTAACTACGACTTTATTCAGTCGTCCATGACAGCACCACCTGAGAGAATTACAGAGAGTAATAAATACTTTAGGGAGGGACTACAGCCTGCAGAACCCTTACACCAAAGGAGAGGTCTGAGGAAGCACCCAGGTCTAGTCTATAATGGTTATAAAAAGGTGCTCGGAGAGGACCAAGTAGCTGCCTTACATATTTGGTCGATTGAGACCTCCGATCTCTCGGCCCACGAAGTTGCCATGGCCCTGGTGGAATGCGCCCTCAGCCTGCCAGGGGCCGGTTTGCCTTTTTAGGTGTATGCTAAAGAAATGGCCTCCCTAATCCATCTCGCTAGCGAACTTTTTGAAGCTCTAAGTGCCCTGATAGGAAATAAATAAGGCATTACCTTTTTTCAAGGGGTCGGTAACTGTCAGGTACTCTAGGAGACATCTCCTAACGTCTAGCGTGTGTAATTTCCTTTCCTTATCGTTCGTGGGATTAGGGAGGAAGGATGGAAGAACTATCTCCTGAGTTCTACGGAAACTGGAGGCTACTTTAGGCAGGTATGCTGGATCAGGTGTAAGAATTACCCTATCATCCCTGAATTGTATGTAAGGAGGGAGTCTAGATAGTGCTTGGATGTCACTCACTCTACGGGCAGATGTCAACGCCACCAGGAGAGCCACTTTAAGGGATAGGTTTTTCCTGGAGGCTGATATAGGTTCAAACGGGGCCTCTATCATGGCTGTAAGAACTAGGTTTAGATCCCATGGCATAAATTTATTTTTCACTAACGGTCTGGACCTGCCTGTTGCTTTAATGAACCTATTGATCCAATGGTTATTGGCGATGTTGCAGTTGAACAGTACCCCAAGAGCCAACACCTGTACCTTGAGGGTGCTGGTGGAGAGTCCCATATCCAGACCTTTTTGCAAGAACTCTAAGATCTGTGCTATGGGAGTGGACTGTCCAGCTACTACCCCTGAGCTATGAAGGAATCTCTTCCAGATCCTGACGTAGATTTTTGTTGTAACCGGCTTTCTGCTTTTAAGCAGGGTGTTAATTAGGGCCGGGGAAAAACCTCTCTCTCTTAGCAGTGCCCGTTCAAAATCCCCAGTGTCAGATGTAGGCCAGCTACCTGAGGATGGTAAACTGGGCCCTGGGACCCAAGGGTCAGATACCGACATGGTCCTCAGACATGAGAACCATGCCCTCCTGGGCCAAAACGGGGCGATCACTATAATCCTCGCTTTGTCCTTCCTGACTTTCCTCATCACCAGGGGTAGTAGAGCCAGGGGAGGGAAGGCGTATGTTAGCCTGAAGTCCCATTTGATTAAAAGATCATCTACTGCCAGAGGGTTCTCCCTAGGATTCAGGGAGCAGAACCAAGGCACCTTCCTGTTCTCTCTGGTGGCGAAGAGGTCCACTTCTGGCTGTCCCCATTTTTGTACTCTCTGGTTGAAGATGGACGCTTTTAAGGACCATTCTCCTTGCTTTAGGAGGTTGCAGCTGAGGAAGTCTGCCATGGTGTTTTTTTATGTGCAGAGCTGTTAAAGACAGGAGATGTTGCTCTGCCCACTGGAACTGCCGTTCTGCTACCTCCATCAGGGGCTTGGACCGAGTGCCGCCTTGGTGGTTGATGTAAGCCACGGTGACCTGATTGTCGGAGAATATACGAACATGGTGCCCCTGTAGATAAAAACCTTCTTGTGTAACTGCCTGCTCTACGGCTGTTAGCTCTTTCAGGTTGGAGGACATTCCCAACTGATGACTATCCCACAGGTCCTGAATTAAGGTTTCCCCCATGTGGGCCCCCCAACCCATAGGGCTTGCGTCCATAGTGACTACCCGGGTTATGTTATATTCCCAGGGTACCCCTCTGGCTAGATTGAGATCACTTGAGTGGTGGCTAGATGAGAACAAAGTGTGTTGGGACAGAGTCAACCGACCTTCTAGATACCCGCCCAGGATTTTTTGGTGGCATAAAACCTCGCTCTGTAGCACCCCTGTATGGAACTGGGCCCACCGAACCGCGGGGATGCAGGATGAGAGAGAGCCCAGGAGGGACATTGCCTTCCTGAGAGACATGGAAGGGCTATTGGAGGCGTTCAAGACCTGCTGACGTAGGCGGACCAATTTGTTGGGAGGAAGACGACATTCCTGATTCTGTGAATCTAGGATTAAGCCCAAGAACTGCTGGACCTTCATGGGCTGTAGATGGGACTTTTTAATATTTAATAGCCACCCCAACCTTTCCAAAGCCAATTTTGCTTTCTGGAATTGATTCAGACAATGGACTGCTGTTTTTCCTACAATAAGGAAGTCATCCAGGTAGGGGATTACTAGGATGTCTGCCTCCCGTAGATGGGCCATAACCTCCGCTATAACTTTAGTGAATACCCGGGGGGCAACTGCTATACCAAAGGGAAGGGCGACATATTGGAAATGCTGCAACAACCCCTCCAAATGAACTGCCACTCTAAGGAAACGCTGGTGAGACGCATAGATGGGTATATGGTAATAAGCGTCCTTTAAATCCAATACCACCATAAAGCAATTTTCAAACAGCAACTTTATTGTGGAGCTGATAGTTTCCATTTTGAAAGGTCGAATGACTAGGTATTTGTTAAGCGCCTTCAGATTAATTATGGTCCTGTAGGAATTATCTGGTTTACGGACCAAAAATAAGGGGGAGTAGAAGCCTTCGCCCTTCTCTGCCCCTGGTACCTTTATCAGTACCCCCTTCTGGCATAGTTCAATAACTTCGGTTTCTAGGGCAGTCTGTTCCGCCAAGGAAGACCTAAGCGGAGTGGCTCTAAAGCTGCTCTGGGGGACACAGGCAAATTCGAGCTTTAGGCCTGTGGCCACCAACCCCAGGATCCAGTTACTGTTCGAGATCCGCGACCAGGCTGGGTAGAAGGCCGATGGTCTACCTCCCACCGGGGCCTCTAGTCAATGGGGAGGTTTTTTGGACTCACGGGATGCTTCTTGGCGTCCAAACTTAAAACCGGTACCTTTTCTTTTCTTCCCATCTGCCCCGGTCCCTGGATGACCTCCTCTGAAAAAAATCTCTTCCTAGCAAAGGGACGCCTATAGGAAGTGGTGGGTAGGGAAGGGAATTTCTTTTTATCATCGCCAGCCTTCTCCAGGAGTTCATCTAGGACTGGTCCGAATAAATATTCTCCCTCACATGGGATAGAGCAAAGCCGGGATCTGGCCTGGATATCCCCGGGCCAGCATTTCAGCCATATAGCCCATCGGGCTGCATTCAAAAGCCCTGCAGCCTTGGCCGCAATTCTCGCAGAGTCTGCTGAAGCATCGGCTAAAAAGGCTGCCGCATCCTGTATGGTAGATAGGGTTTTTAAGATAGACTCTCTCGAGACTCTGTCCACTAGCTGTGTTTCTAATTGGTCCAACCAGACCATCATAGATCTGGCCGTGCAGGTAGCTGTGACCGCCGGTCTCAGGGCGCCAGCTGACATTTCCCATGTGCCTTTCAAGTAGGAGTCCGCCTTTTTATCCAGCGGATCTTTCAAAGAGACCATGTCCTCAAAGGGAATAGTGGATTTTTTGGACGCCTTAGCCACTGCTGCATCCAATTTTGGGGCTTTGTCCCATTTATTCACCACATGGTCCTCAAAGGGATATCGCCGTTTAAAGGCTGGTTGTAGGGAGCCTTTCCTTTCCGGTTTCCTCCATTCTTTATTAATCAAATTTTGGACCTTGTCCTTTAACAGGAACGACTTACGTTTCCTGGGGTCTAAACCCCCGAACATTAGGTCCTGTGCTGACCGTTCAGGTCTGGCGTCTGTTACCCCCATGGTAGCCCTAACTGCCTTGACTAGCTTGTCCACTTGGTCAAGACCTAGGCAGAAACGGCTGGCGTCTTCCTCTGAAGAGGATGCAGAGGTGGAGGGTTCTGAGGAGTCTTCACTCCCTCTAGGGTCTGCTGAAGAGCCTGACTGAGAAGCTCGCCCTCTTTCTCTTCCTAGACGACTCCCCCTGGGGTACGGATTTTAGGGCTTTAACCCCCGCTCTGATTATCTCCCTTAGACTTGTAGCGAAGTCAGGGGTCTCTTCTGCCACCTACAGGAGGGGGGACAGAGCAAGGAAGTATGCTTGTAACTCTTTGGGACTACGCCCCCCTTTTGCCTCTTTTTTTTTTACCGTCTGCATGACTGGCACAGCCTCTTAGGGTAGGCATCCGGCAAGGGGCATTTACAAAGGGCGCATTTCCTGTTTTTTGCCTTGTCGGTACATTTCTTCCCCTATAGGAGGAAAAACAAAGGGGAACACTGCATCAGGGCACATTCACGAAGATCTCTTACCCTGAGCAGAAGGCGTAGGTACCGCATCACGGGGGGGGGGGGGCCAGCTGGATCATTCGGCCTGGAGGAACTTCTTTGGCCGGATTGTCCAGTTCGTTTCTTCTTTTGCTGGGAGTTGGTTTGGGACCTCTCTGAGGTATTTACCTGCTCTTTGTCCAGCTGTGGCATGGTAGCTTCTGGCTCGTCCATCCTGCCTCTGAGCTTGAAGCCGCTCGGCAGTGCATCTGTGCCCTTTTTCTCCCCCCGGAAATCCGGGTCCGCAGGTGACGTGGCCAGGGGCTGATTTTTGCCCCCCCCATTTTCCCTAACGTCCACCCCCCCGCATGCCGTGCCTCCCCGCCCTGACGGCGCCACACGGGGAGAGAAAGCCGGCCGGCACCCGACTTCCGGTCCGGCGCCACCAGCCCCGCCCCCGCAGCACCACTTCCGGTCCGGGCGCGCGCAGGCCATCAACGTCACTGGCCCTGCCCCCGCCGCGCCACTTCCGGTCCGGTCACGCGAGGATGCGCAGGCCACCGGCCCCACCCCCATTGCGTCACATCCGGTCCGGGCGCGTGCGAAGACGCGCAGACCACCGGCCCCACCTCTCACCCGTGCCACCCCCGGCCCGCACGAGGATGCGCAGACCACCAGCGCCGCCGACACATAGTGCTCCCGAGCGCCACCGAAGCGCAGCCGCATTGCCCCGACCACAATCCAGGCAAGGGGAGCCGGTAGCAGCCGGGACAAGGACCAGAATCCTGGGGAGGGGGGGCGGGGATGGGTGGGGCAGGTGGGGGGGAAGCCTACTTACCCACCGGCCCAGGAGACAGGCATCCACTGGACCCCGCTCCCACCTGCCCCGCACACTGCCGTGAAACCCTGCGCGGGTCACCGTGGCGCTTCCAGGGGACTCCGCACTGCCCGAGGTAGGAGACCCCCCCGCTACCTGAGTCGGACAGCTGGCCTGGGGATTCCTTCGTCCATGATGGCATGATCAGTAGGGAATCCTGTCCAACAGGAAACCAACTGATGCGTGGGAGAGGTGCCGCCCTTATGTATCTGTAGGATTTCCTGTTCCTGGAGGGCGGATCCCCTCTCTCAGGTGGTGCTGTCATGGATGACCGAATAAATGATTATTATTTACCATTGGGTTTGTCCCGGGATCGTGAACACAGAGCGGAGGCAAGGACATGCCCAAGCGCAAAGCATGTCCGGGAGCGGGCGACATCATCGTCGAGTTGCGTATGATCAAAAGGTCACTGCCGCCGGAAAGGACTGAGGGTGGCAGGCACATGTGCAGCATGAGGCTGCACAGAAAAATAAAGCATGCGCTTGTGCATAGTATGGGCACAAGATATGGGACTCAAGTTGGATTGGCTGCTAATGGCCAAGATTTAAGGGGCCACGCACTGCATTATAAAATATTTAAGAAGGAAAAAAAAAAAAAAAGTGTAGAATAGGTCCGAAACACCCATAAATTGAGCAGGGGCAGTGTGAATCGGAGATCAAGAAATTTTCATAATAAATGTATGAAAAAGCGTGAATCTCAAAAGAATATATTTGGATTGCATAGATTTAAACATGAATGACCAAAACTGAAGAGGCAGCAGTTTGAAATGAATATCAAACCCCAATAAATAATTAGGTTACCAGATATGAATGTAAAAGTAAAAAATATATAAAATGAAATAAAATAAAAATAATATAGAGGTACAAAACCAAAATAAGCAAAAAAAAAAAAAAAAAAAAGGAAAGAAAAATTGAAAAATAAAAGTAAATAGGTCATGAAGAAACTTAAAGAATAGCAATATGTAGAAGAGTTAGGAAAAGTATCCTAAACTAGACAAAAATAGTTGGTCCAGTTGAAAGAAGGTGGGATACACCTATGTATGTGTCACCATTTTTTTCCTGGACCTCCGGATTTCCGTGAGCGAGGGTCACCTTGTTACCAATCTCCATCGGAAACTGACAACCAACTCCAATTCCAGAGCTTCCATCTTCAACGTGACCGGAATGGTGTCCCTGTGGGGCAATTTCTTCAAACTCATCGCAATTGTAGATCGGATGAGCGCTTTAGGAAGCAAGCTAAAGCATTGGCCATGAGATTTTGTCAGAGGGGTTATCCCAGGAAGAGAATCTCAAAAGCATTCCAACAGGCCAGAACCTTCATCCAAGATGCCCTTCTTGTATCTTGGCCTCATATACAGGATTCCACATTAAGGTTCATCACTGAGCACAACATAAGTTGGAATCAGGTGAGAAATATCTTAATGAAACATTGGGACATTCTTACAACGGATGCCCAAACCTCTACCTGTGTGAGTTGAAAACCCTTAATGACTGCGAGAAGGGCTCCCAGTCTACGTGACATCCTCAACAGAAGTAAGTTTTTCATTACCCATGGTCAGCCTCAACCGAAGTATTCGCCTCAGTGGCTCATTCACCCGGGGCCACTGCAGTGTGTGCCCGTACATGCGGCTCACTAGAGATCGTTTTATCAATCCTCTTGACAACTCGAACCATTTGCTACATCAACATATCAACTGCTAAGCAAGTCATGTAATCTATGCAATTGTCTGTCCCTGTCATAAGGTCTACGTGGGACAAACTTCACAAGAGCTCAGAAAATGAGTGCAAAAACATCTCTCTACCATTAACCTAGCATATTCTGATCACAAGAAGGGTAAGATCCTAACACCCATTGCAATGCAATTTCTCAACATGCATGAAGGTAAACCAAACCCGCTAATACCCATTTTTTTGGGCTACAGAAAATAGCGGGCAATGAAAGAGGCGGTGATCGACGCAGGTTGCTCCTACAACATGAAGCAACGTGGATCTTCCATTTAAACTCAGTTCCACCATCAGGTTTAAAATGAGGATTCGATGAGCGAGCACCAAAATGCTCGGGTGCTAGTTGCTCGGGTCGTGCAAATTGGAATACTTGGGTACTCGGACAGAACAACGAACCCAATGCAAGTCTATGGCAGACCAGTGCATTTTTACCGCGATCGCCCCCAGTGGTCCTTTCAAGGTCTAAAATCATCAGAAAATGATGGAAACACTGCTAAAATGCCACGGGAACATCATGGCAACTGCCCCTGGAACCATTTCTCACTCCTAGGTCACAGCTATAAACAACGTTGTCAGAGTTTCACGCCCTTTTTACAGTCGCCAAAAAAACTACAAAAACTGAACCAAAATGGATTTTGCTGGGAAAATGTTAAGGAACATAGTTTCCAGGTTAATGACTTATCCAAGCCAAAAACAAAAATGTTCCTCCGCCACTTGGGCTATGTTCAAACACAGCTGCTAAGTCACATGCACCCCAATAAACCTTTGAAACCACGTACTGGATGGCCACATGAAACAATAGTTTCCATTATTATTCTTTTTTATTACCATAAATTTTGTCCATGAAGTGAATGCAAGGCCTGGCCCTAATTTGCACTCACCACAACCCCCTTGGAAGAAAAGTGGGGGAGCGTTTCATAAAAAAAGTCACATTTCAAAGGAGCGTTTCATCTATACTTGGAATGCCCATATACTAAGTGTATGGGCTGACAAACATTTCCCCCTGGGGGTACAGATCAACATAGTGTGTAAATAATTTTTTTTTTTTTTTTTAGGGGCATCAAACACCTTGCAAAACTGTAACGTAGTTTTCTACACTGTTGCTGCTGGGAAGGTTCATGTTTTCAGTAAAAATTTGGCAGACGAATCGTTGGATGAAGTGATCAGGAAAAGGGGCATGGTGATGACAGGAATGGGAGCATGCATGATTAATAACAGCAGTCTCTAGGCAGAAGATGATGATTGTGGTAGTAGTTGAAGCATTTAAGACAGTCATGAAGCAGCCATAACAACTTGAAACAGAAGTATTTTTACCAAGATTCTACACTGTTCAATATGTGGCCTGTATTTTTACCCCAAAATAGTGTAGAGAACTAGGGTAACAAACAACAACTACAGTTGAATGTAATTGCCACAATTTGTAAGCCACAAACATCAGATGTCTGCCAGCGACACCAGACTGTTCAATAGGTGGCCTGTATTTTTTATTTTTTAAAAAAGTCTTTAAAAAAATAACCAGACTCAGAAGACCCAACAGTTGAACTGGCAACTTCCACCATATTGTTGGTTTACGGGGAACGGTTGCCCGCCTTATGTCTGCAACCACCACAGCTTCTTCCTGCCTCCTATCTGGCGTCTCCGGCTCACACATGCTGCTGTGTCATTGAGTATCAGTTGGGGACAGAGGATCTGCGGTCTTTGATCCTCCAGATTCTGCTGCTGGAGCTTTAGTACCCACACCCTCAGGCTCTGGGGCCTGGTCTCTGGCACTCAAGCCTGGGGGTGAGCACAGCTATAGCTCCCCTCTCCCAGCTCCTCTCCACACGTCCTGTCTCAACCCTGTTCAGGCACTAACCACTAACTTCCTGCTTCCGACCAGAGAGCAGCTCTCCAGAAGTCGGGTCAGAGCTCCCCATGCTGGCCTGAAGCAGGAACTGTGTTGCATGCTGAAACTACCTTTTAAGGGGATCCCTTCCTTGCTTCCAGGCATGACATCACCTCCCCCCAACCGGAGGGAGGCAAGGCCACTGTGGCAACCGAACTCGTGGGGTGCCACACACTGGCAGTGCATTGAGTTTGTAAGACTCTGTTTAAGGTCAGGGTCACACATGCGAGAAATTTAGAGTAGTCTCACACGTCTATAACCAGCACTACCATCTCAGGTGACCAAGACAAGATGGTAAACCTGGAAAAATAAAATTAAATGCGTTCCATATACTGGGTACTTGATTTTTTCCAATCACCCAATTGCTTTCATTGGGTGAAACACTGAAAGAAGTGACATGTTCTATGTCCAAAAGACATGCAAAGCACAAAATACTGATGACAAATAAAAACCTGTGCTTGAGATTTTTTAAATCTCATCGGCTTTGCAAATACTGCAAAACACAGCTGAAAAATAGCATTAAAAACATGGAAAAAAACGCCTAGTGTGAACTTGGCCTAAAATATGCATACAGAGCAGTTTTCACTTGGGTGCTTCACCTTCCGCAGGAGTGATCTTTGACCATAGTGACAGATCCAGTCTATATAGAGTCAGTCCCATGCATTCGGCTGAAGTACCGAGATACTGAATGCAGAATGACCTGGAGTGACAGTCACCGGGACAGATTTTCCTGGTGACCATTATGACTGGGTTTTTGCCAGTTTTGCTCTGCAAATAGGAAAGTAATTTCTCATAACCCATAGAAATATAAAGTCATCAAAAAGATCATGTTAATATTTACACCAAAGTACCTGAAAATGTATGTACAGCAATGCTTTGAAGAATCATTTCCTTATTTAATAAGGTCACATCAAACAGAGCGGTAAGGAAAAGAAAATCCCTATTTTACAAAGTGCAATAACCAAACAAAGGACATTTAGAGATTATATTACCACAAGTCATTTTCCCTATGAACAGAGAGGGCCATTTGTGAATATACGTTTTACTCTCCAGACACTTGGCAGAGTATTGTGTTCTGGAATTCCCCATACTCTGCATTATAACACAGCGAAGCTTGGTGGCCATCCTTACTCAGCAGGGCACAGCTGTGCGGGGAACATGAGGCGGCCCTCACTGCCAAATGCAGACTTCAGTTTGGCAACTAGTAGATTTGGAATTCCCCTCCCTGAATACAGGACCTAGATCAGTGAAAATCAGAGGAAAAGGCCACTTCTATTCATTGTTATACTGTGCAATAATAATGAATTTAGCTTTATTGTGCATCTCACGCATAACATGTAGAACTGTTAGTGGGGGGGGGGATTTCACTCTTCAGCACACTATTATATTTGCTATGTGTTAACCTATTCTTTGCCACAAGATTTCATCTTCTACTCATTTAGAACCATGTTGTTTAATGGCTCAATTAGATGAATTAACATATTGCATCAAAAGCGTGTTTCCTATGCATATTCTGTTGAGCAAAAAAATTAGGCTAATAAGAGTTAGGGTCATGCAGAAAAGGGGATTTCCTTTCCTTTTTAAAAGACCAATTCATGAGAATTAGGGGCGGAATATCTTGTATTTTTTTTTTTTTTTTTTTTTTTATAGTGGTTGCTCCATATCCTTCTACATATTACATATGCAGAATCCAGCTATGTTAATGGGAATTTTCTATACAAATAAAAAAACAAAAATAATTTAGAGCTACAGTAAATTTATAAGGATTTGCACCAGGTGTTTGCTGCCCCATCGTAGAGCAGCATGAAGTAGGGCCAAGACACAAATTGCAGCACTGGACCACTTGCAGGGCTTTTTGCGGTAGTTTTGATAAAGCACTACATTATCTGCCTCAGCTCAGCTAGCCCTCTCAATGAGGAGCTCTTCATATGTAGTCCTGCATATTAATGAGCTCTAGCTTTTTCTCCCCGTCACTGTGTGCCATCTTTCTTTGCCTACACAGAAAGCAATGTTGAGACTATGTGCCCACGTAGTGTTTTTCAAGCGTTTTTGTCCTGAGCAGAAACGCATGCCCTTGCCAGGGAAAACACATGCGCTTTTTGACACGCGTTTTTGGCGCGATTGTCAAGCATTTTGACATGCGTTTTCCTATGCGTTTTTGCAATTGCAGTGTATGTATGCGGAATCGCGTGCGTTTCCGCACAATTAATGAACATGCTGCGTTTTTTTCCGCTAAGCATTTCCGCAGCGGAAAAAAAACACACCATTAGCACAACGTGTGCGTTTTCCATTCTATTACATTAGATGCTTTTCTTAAGCGTTTCCGCAGCAGAAATGCTTGTATAAAAGCGCTGCGGAAACACTTAAAAAATGCAATGTGGGCACACAGCCTGAAAGTTCTACTTCAGCGCTATAAACGTCAATACGGCTTGAGCCTGTTTCATACTTTTTTTTTCTCCTTTTCCATCCGCGAAAACAGTAAAATATAGACAGTACAAAAGAGTACATCCATGTGCTGTTTTATCATTCCCCACCACCAAGGTGCACTGCCAATGACTTGCATTGGAAAGTTTGATCGGGTACACAGATCAATGTAAAAGGTCTTGCTTTTGCAGATGATTGGCCCACACAAGAAATAAATCACATTGACTGTAGTAAGCTCAAGATTTAGCAGTTATAAAATACCAGCTAGTACACATACAAAAAAAAAAAAAAAAAAAAAGTGAAAGTACACTTTCTTGCTCTGAAGAGGAGAAATACCATACATGACATTACTTCTAGCTTCCCCCTTCCCCCAAAATAAACATTCTGACACCAAGGTGGGTTAAATTGGACACAGGAGCCTTTTATTATAAAAAAAAAAAAAAAAAAAAAAATATATAACGCTTTAATCCTAACATTGGAGGATTGGCCTCAAAGTCTTTGATTGGCAATGGGCAGTATATCCACAACTGCTTAGCTTGAATTTTACCTCTAGCTGTTTAATCATCAGCTCAAAAAGTACCTGCTAACCAACCTGGCTTACTTGAATATAGTCCACTAACCGCTGGGCCCTTCCTCAGGGGGATCCACTGCCGCCACCACTTGAGTCCATTTGGGGGGTCCAGAACCTTAACTGTTCACCGACCACACACACACCTTTCTGCCACCAACCAACTTTGTGCCCCCCCCTCTTTTTTGCCAAAATAAGTGTTTTGCATCCCTTAAACATTTAAATCCCTCTTCAAATTCAAGCAAACCGTCCCGCCTCCAGAATTCGTCCTCACCTGATTGCAAGGCTGCATGACTCACAGTCACTGCCCAGTTCCTCACCATTAAACAACTCACCACTATTAAGTTTGATCCTAGCCTTGTTGATCTAGCCCCTCATCAGACCTCTCAGGATAATATCCAATCAAACTGTAATTACTTTTGCAAACATCGCCCATGGCCTAAAGACATCAAATTTGATGTCCCTAACCAATTCTCACACAGTCCTCCTCCCCAAGTAATTGCCCCTGATGTGCAGTACCAATATATTTGGGGGTCCGATCTAGCCTCAAACTGTCAATTTCTACCTGAATTTGATCAAAAACCATATCCCGATTACTGATCTACTGGAAAATGGCCGCCTCCCACGAAATTTCCAGTTGCCTGCCCGACTGCCTAACCAAGGCTCGCAACACCACCCAGAATACAAACAGAATGGCCCATAATCCACACTAGATGGGGTCCAGTGCTTGCAGATGTAAAGCAGAATTTTTTTTTTTTTTTTTTAAAGAACTCAAAAAACTTATAACCGTTAGGCCACACATAAGACCTGAATCTTGCAGATTCTCACCTACCCATCCACTTCACCACTTAAAATTGCTCAGCCCTCACCTCATAGCCTCAGTAGCAGTCCCATTTCTAAAATAATGGCCATTATAATCCACTGGCGATACACGACCCAACTGCAGACAATGCTTAAAAATGTCATCAAAGTGAAAGGGAAACAAGTATGAGCCATCTTCATGGACTAACAGGAGCACCAAGTATTCCATCAAGCATTTTATTGGACACCTTGCTAATCCTATGACCGGGAAAAATCACCACTACTACCTGCCTGATCCATCTTGCATGAACTAACCGATAACTATCCGATCGCAAGTCAATGTCCTTCCTTTAAAAAAAACAAAAAAAAAAAAAACCTTGTGGAAATGCAGGGGTTAACGGGAGCCCTCATCCACTGGTCTGGCTGTCTTGTGAAAACCCCACATGGACCTGAACTCATGCTACTTAACACTCGTACACCCTTTCCTATAGGCAGAATATCACTCAGAAAACACAGGGAAAGGGGAAAACAGCGTGGCAACAATTTATTGAACCACCACCAGACAATAAGATGTATAACAGTCCCAGCAAATACCCAAGATGGTGCAAATTACAGAGTCTCACCCTTCGGCTGACTCTCTGGGATTAGAGCAGCTGTGACTTTGGGGCTTCCGGGGCCGACTACCCCCACCAATGGCACCTCGATTTTGGCAGGCACCCACAGAGATGAGGGAACCACAAGCTTAGGAATTCAAGAGTCTATTGAGGTACGAGGTCATCCCAACCTGGCTTATCCGAACGTCTCCATGAATTCAGTGAATGTCTATGGAGCAGATCTGCTCCTCCAGCTGTGGCCATGGTCCCTTAAGCTGGCATCCTGTAGAATGTCAAGTCTATATTTCTCTTGATTGAGCCATGGTGACTTGGCCGTTATGCAGAATCTCATTTCGGAAGGATAGAGATCCTTTTTATACCTACAGATGTTCTCCAGGCCATCATCCACAGGTCAGGTGTGGGAAGGTCAGATGAGGTTAATTCTCATTGACTAAATACTCAAACTATATGCATAGTTTGTCAATCACTGTGTCGCAGGTCAACAAACTGCATAGAATTATATAATGGTAATAAGCATTAGCAAACATTAGATATCTCCTACAAAGATAGCAACACAAACTGTAGAAGCTAATATAATTGGCTGCTGATTACTTTTCAACAAGAGTATGTTCAGACTCAAGAACAACAGTCCGTCTCCTAGCCCACTGAAAGTATACATGGCATAATTAAGATTAAATGCTGTCATGTCACACCCCTCTTTTGCTTTTGGAGGGACTGGCTAATAGTACTCCCCACCCTCAATGGACTTGAAGAAGGCCAAACCCCCTTTCTGACCTTGGATGCAATAGTAAGTCCAAGGTCACATCCCATGCTTGGATGAGGGCTCCGGCGGTGAGCCCACATCAAAGCCAGGAAATGTAAGCTGTTTTGAACAGCTGACATGTGCCTGCAATAGGCGCAGGTGGAATCGCGATCCACCCGCGCCTATTAACTAGTTAAATGCCACTGTCAAACGCTGACAGCGGCATTTAACAAGTGCTTCCGGCCACCGGGCCAGAAGTACGTGCATTGCTGCCCCCCGTTACGTGATCGGGGGTCAGCGATGCATTGGCATAACAACCACAGGTCTCCAGGAGACCACTATGGTTGTTGAAGCATGATTGGTATGAGCGCCACCCTGTGGTCAGCGCTCATAGCAATGCTGTATTTCTGCTACATATAGGTGATCTAATCATCGCCTATCTGTAGCACTGGCGATAGAGTTATGGCAGCTTCTTGCCTCCCATGGAAGCTATTGAAGCATGCCAAAATGAAAAGAAAAAAAAAAAAAAAAAAGTTTATAAAAATATGAAAAAAAATATAGAAGTTTAAATCACCCCCCCCCCCTTTGCCTCATTAAAAAAAAAAAAAAAAAAAAAAAAAAAAAAAAAAAAAGATTAACCTGATCGCTAAACGGCGTAACGGGAAAGAGAATCAAAACGCCAGAATTAAATTTTTTGGGTCGCCGCGACATTGCATTAAAATGCAATAACGGGCGATCAAAAGATCAAATCAACACATAAATGGTATCCTTAAAAACGTCAGCTCGGCGCGCAAAAAATAAGCCCTCACATGGCCAGATTGATGGAAAAATAAAAAAAAGTTATGGCTCTGGAATGAAGGGGAGTGAAAACCGAAAAAAAGCTGGGGTCATTAAGGGGTTAATGAACGTCAGAGACAACATTTATTAACTTAATACATCCAGATGGATAGCACAGGGAAAAAGTATTTCCCAAACTCTTATGCTAGCCTATTTACAGATGTAATGCAGAACACAGAGCCAATGCGGTGATTGCAAGTTCTTCTGTACCCTGACCTTTATACCCAGGATGAAAGATTTTTAAGACTGATATGGAAAGGGTTAAAGAGAGCCATACACAAAAAAAAAAAAAGTGCACCAGTAATCAAAATTCAGCCTCAGAACAATACCATACTTTATCCTCAGGCCCAAACAATTATTCCACACCTCGTTTTATTGTTACTATTCAACTGTTAGCAATGCTATAGCGCTTTTTACATTGTGATGTCACAAATAAGACTGTAGGCTGCCGCCGAATGCATTGTAATAATACATACATTTCACAATATTCCCAAAGTCAGTTACACAATGCCAAAATGTATCAGACCTGTACATTAAATGGAGGATTCCAAAATACAGAAAGTAAACTAAGCACGCTAAGAATACATGCATTTAGTATGCTGAACTGTAGAAGGAAAAATGAAAAATAAAAGAGGGAGGGGGGGGTAAATGGACCACACAATCAAAATTCATATAATGCCACTGCACAAAAACTTAACATGAGTTTCTTAGTTTAACGTTCTGATCAGAATGTATGAAGCCCACTGCCACGTGACAGTGAACCGCTCAGTGGGCCCTTAACTTTTTATAGCTTTAAAAGGTGCTACACCTTGCACCAACCACCACTGCAGCAAGATGGGTGACCTGCCTCACTGCACCCATACTGCAAGGCTGAGCTCTCATGACTCCAGGACACACAGGTACATAACCACAGCCACAATGGCCACCACACAGCACCAAGATAAATGAGTTAAAACTCACCTTACACAAGCTTTCAGACTGTCAACTGAGACAATAGGTGGAACCCCTCCTGCAGTCTCCAGCTAATTAAAAACACCTGTGCCAAATGGGAGAGGTGCTGGTCCAAGAAAAAAGGAAAAAAAAAAAAAAGAAGGGACAGACCATGGTACATGCTGAACTGAAGGAAAAAGTATTGGACCGCACATACAAAAATTGTAAGTTGATCTAACGCCACTAGGAAAAAATTTATAAAACTGACCATTAGGTTCTTTGTTTAACATCCTGATCAGAGTGTATGAAGCCCATTGCCACGTCATGATGACAGACCTCTCAGTGGGTCTAATGCTGTGTGACCATGTTGCGTTTTTTTTTAAGCGTTTCCACAGCATTTGTGCCGGATCAGATGCTGCAGAAACACTTAAAAGAAGCTTCAAATTAATTTGCATGCTCTTTTGGCTTTTTGTGCCAATGCATGCGTACTTAAACGCTCAGGAATCGCTTAGCGGCTAAAAATGCAGCATGCTCATTAACTTCTGCATTGCTGAATGTTTTTAGCCTTCCCCAATGTTCCCAGAAAACGCGCGTCAAAAGACGCGCGTTTTCTGGGAAGGGGATCAGTTTCCTGAGCGTTTAAAAACGCTAACGTGGGCACATAGCCTTAACTTTTTATAGCCTTATCCCCTCCACCATTTTGTTTTTTTGCGGGACGAGTTGTACTTTTGAATGACACCATTGATTTTACCATATAGTGTACTGGAAAAATGGGGGAAAAAAGTGCAGAGAAATTGCAAAAAAAAAAAGTGCAATTCTACGATTAATTTTTTTTTTTACCATGTTCACTAAATGCTAAAACTAACCTGACATTATGATTCGATTCTTCAGGTTATTATGAGTTTGCATATACCAAACCTGTATATGTTTTTTATTTAAGCAGTGAAAATAAAAATCCAAAGTTTGTTAAAGAAAAAGGCACCATTTTCTGAGACCCGTAGCGCTTCCATTGAGGGCTTATTTTTTTTGTGCATTTTTTTTCTTTTGATCGCTTGTAATTGAAATGTTGCGGAGACCAAAAAAAAAGTGTAGTTTTGGCATTTTCATTTTTTTTCCCTTGACATTTACTGATCGGATTAATTTTTATATTTTCATTTATCGGGTGTTTATGAACTCAGCAATACCAAATATGTGTAATTTTAACTGTTTTATTTTGAATTTGGCAAAAGGGGGGTTATTTGAACTTTTATTTATTTTTTTATATTTTTAAATTTTGTAATTTTTTTATTGGCTTTAACAGTCTCCTTAGTTGACTTGAAGCTGCGATCTTCTGATCACTTGTACTACACATAGTACGCTCAAGCTCTCCTATGTGTAGCAGAAATAATCATCTGCTACGAATGCCAGCCAGAGGGCGGCACTCATAGCAGATCATCAATGATAAGAATGGGGGTCTCCTGCAGACCCCCAGTTGTCATGCCAACCCATCGGTACCCCGCAATCATGTGACAGGGGAGCTGATGGGCGTGGTTAGTGACACGCTTCCAGCTCATGCATGTTAAATACTGCTGTCAGAGATTGTTGAAGCATTTAACATGTTAACAGCTGCAGGTGGATTGTGAGTCTACCGACACCTGTTATGGGCATATGATAGCTGATCATATCTGGCGATGAGCCCGCATCGAAGAGGGGAATGCAACCAATGACATACCTATACTTTCAAAGCAGGATGCAGTGAGAGGCAGAGCAAGGGTTAACAAATGTAACAGTTTAAGGCTGGTTTCACATTAGTGTTTTTTTGCGAAGCGCATCATGCACGTCCATGTGCATGCGTCCCTATGTTTAACATGGCGTGCGCATGGTCTTGCGCTTGCACGCGTTCGTATGCGTTTTCGTGCACATGTGTTTTTCAAGGTGTGCACCTAGGCGCGCCAGACGCAACCTGTTGCATTTTGGGGTTCGCCGAAAGGCGTAAAAAAAAAGTATGTGCACGCTTGTGCACGAAATGCGACAAAATAACACATTACAGTCTATGGGAACGCAGGTGTGCGCTTGGACATGCATTCATCTGTTTTCGTGCGCATGTATTTTCGGCGTAAAAAATGTGTAGACACTGGTTTTAACCCCTAGAGAACAAATGCGCATAAAAAACGCAAACACATGCAAAAACACATGATGCGTTTTTTGCATGTGTTTCTATTGCGTACGATGCGCTGCGCAAAAAAACGCTAATGTGAAATTAGCCTAATCTAACAGGGTATTAAACTCCTCGCAGCAAGATAAATGGTTAGAGGGTAGATAACAGACACAACAAATGCAGAATAACAGCAGTCCAGTTATCAAACTTATCATGTATTTTGTGTTCCTCCTCTGCAGATGTTCGCACAGGGGTTGTGGTGAGGAAAACGATGATCCGTCTTCTGGAGGCAGCGGTCGGTCTCTAGTACCTTCTACTGAGCCCCTAGTCCATGATCTTGTGCAGCCAAAGCAAACCGGGCTGCAGCACTCTCGGAGTTAACTGTGGTCTGGTGTAGCGCAGGTGACAGGGAAGGTTGCAAATGAATGTCCGGTACTCAGCCTTCTCTCCTCCACGTGGGTGCAGTACTCACAGTCTCTGGGTGCTCGGCACCTCTATCTCTTATACTCCCGCTGGTGGCCACGGGAGCCGAAAATCGCAGCGTTGGTGCTCAGGAGACGGAGAACACTACTCACCCAGCTGCACGCTGCCTGTTCGTGCCAAAGACGCCGCTGCTGCGCGCATTTTTGTTTATATATTGCTCCTCCTACCCGGGTCATGAGGTTGGTCCTGTTCCTCATTCCTTCCCCAGGCAACATGGGAGGCAGCCTCAACAGTTCCGGGCCCGGATCAGCACAGGTACTCGCAGTCCCGTCTTCCTCCTTACACCTTCATAGGTCATAAAAGGGTTAAATCTGCAGTGCTATGTGCCAACCATCACCACTGCGACAGTGCATCAGCAGGACAGGTGACTTGGGGCCTCGCTGCACCCATGCTGCAAGGCACCACTATACAGGCACAAAATAGCAGCAATGACCGCCATACAGCACCAATATCAAGCGAAAGGAGCAAAAAATACTTGCCGTATATACTCGAATATCAGCCGAGATTTTCAGCCCATTTAAATGGACTGAAAGTCCTCCTCTCGGCTTATATTTGAGTCATATACACCAGGGGGTCGGAGGTGTCAGGTCATACTTACCCGTCCTGGTGCTGTCTTTGTAGCCCCCAGCTTCTCCACGATCTCCCTTCCTTCAGCGATCACATGGTACCGCTCATTAAACTCATGAATATGCGCATATTCATGAGTTTTAATGAGCGGTACCATGTGACCGCTGAAGGTAGGAAGGGAGATTGCCGAGAAGCTGGGGGCTGAAGAGACAGCGCCAGGATGAGTAAGTATAGTGATACTCACCTGTCCTGCATCCATGGGTGCTTGCTGCTGTCTGGCACGTCATCTGTCAGTGACATTCAGACAGCAGATGGCACGGTGACGTGGTTAGTGTGCGCCGCACCCCCTGCAGTCTGAACGTCACTGACAGATGACGTGCCAGACAGCAGCAAGCAGCTATGGACATAGGACAGGTGAGTATCTCAGGTGCCAGCAGTTACACCGGCACCTGGACCCCAGCGACAGAGATGTGAGTATGTCTTTTTTTTATTTTTAAATGCAGCAGAGGCAGCACATGGGGCCATAATCTATAGGGCATCTTATGGGGGCAGCATATGGGGGAATAATCTATGAGGCAGCATATGGGGGAATAATCTATGGGGCATCATATGGGGGAATAATCTATGGAGCATGTTATGGGGGCAGCATATGGGGGAATAATCTATGGAGCATCTTATGGGGGCATAATCTATGGAGGATTTTATAGGGGCAGCATATGGGGGCATAATCTATGGAGCATCTTATGGGGCCATAACCTTTATGGAGCAGCATATGGGGCATATTATTCTATGGAGCATCTTATGGAGCCATTATTAACCTTTGTGCAGCATTATATGGGGTGTATTTTGAATGGAGCATATTATGGGGCTATCATGAACTGTATGGAACATTATGTGGGGCTCCTGATTCAATATGGATATTCAAAAACATTTAACCTACTGATGTCTCAATTAATTTTACTTTTATTGGTATCTATTTTTATTTTTTAAATTCTCCAGTAGCTGCTGCATTTTCCACCCTAGGCTTATACTCGAGTCAATAAGTTTTCCCATTTTTTTGTGGCAAAATTAGGGGGGTCGGCTTATACTCGAGTATATACGGTACCTTACAGAAGCTCTCAGGCCATGTTCTCAAGTTCAAAATGTATCCTCAGTATCTGTAAGCCAAAACCAGGAGTGGCACAGTCAGAGGAAACGTATAATAGAAATATGTGCATCACGCCTGTATTATTCACCCACTCCTGTTTTTGGCTTACAAATACTGATCTGAAATACTGACCAGATACTGAACGTGACCTGAGAGCTTGAGAAAGGAAAGGGTTTTTTTTTTTTTTTGCTCTTTTCACTTGGTATTGGTGTTGCGTGGAGACCTTTATTGTTGTGGTTTTGTGCTTGTGGGGTGGTACCTCAGAATGTGAACTGTGAGCAAAAATAGGTAGAATCTAGTGATTAGCGAGTATGCTTGTTGCTCGGGTTTTCCTGAGCATGCTCGGGTGATCTCCGAGTATTTGGATGTGCTCGGAGATTTAGTTTCTGTCGCCGCAGCTGCATGACTTCCGGCTGCTTGACAGCATGAATATGTGTGGGAATTCCCTAACAAACAGGCAATCCCCACATGTATTCAGGCTGTCAAGTAGCCGTAAATCATACAGCTGCGGCGATAGAAACTAAATCTCCAAGCACATCCAAATACTCGGAGACCACTCGAGCATGTTCGGGGAAACCTGAGCAATGAGCATATTCTCTTATCACTAGTAGAATCCCTTTTGCAGTCTCTTGCTAATTAAAATGCCTTTGCCAAATGAGAAGAGTGCTGGTCAATGTTAAAAAAATAAAAAAAGAGGGCAGATCCAAATTAAGAATCTCATGCCCAGTTTTATTAATTTTTTTCGTAGTGGCATATCAACTCATGATTTTGGGATGTACGGTACATGTCGTTTTTTTTAATTAGCAGGAGACTGCAAGAGAGGCTCCACCTATTATTGCTCTCAATTCACAATCTTAAAGCTTGTGGAAGGTGAATTTTTTTTTATTTTGGTTTTGCTCCTTTCACTTGTCTGCTGGTTGGTTTTGTGCCTGTTGGGTGATGTGACTTGGAGTCATGGAAACTCAGGCTTGCACGGTTGGAACTGTGAGGCACCATGTTACTGGCCTTGCTGGTGGACTGATGCTGTGGCGGCATTGGCGCATGGTGCTGCACCTTTAAGGCTGAAAAAGTTAAAGTTCCACTAAAAGGTTTGTCATGATATTGCCATGGGCTTTATACAGTCTGATCACAGCGTTAAACTAAGAGCCCCATGTTCAGTTTTGTTCATTTTTGCCTAGCGGCATTAAATCCACTTATGACTTTTGGATGTGCATTCCATGCCATGTTGTTTTTCTACCGTTTAGCATAAGTGCATTTAAGCTTCACACTGTTTAAGTTCCTTTTAACCCCTTCACGACATGCCCCATGCATGTACGGTGTTGTGAGTTCATTTTCCCCTTCACTACTGAGGCCCGAGGAACTCCCTCTTCTGGTGAAGAAAGGTAGTGAGCCTGATTGTCAAACACCTGGGGCTGATGATGATGACTGGCTGAGTGGAGTTAATGACTGGATATAAGGCTGCCGACGCCCTTCTGGCCTGCGGGTGATTTCTCTGTGGACTTCTAGGAAACCAGTCTGATTCCTGCTCATCTAAAGCTAAGATTTCTGCTTTGCCTTTTTGCATTAGTGTTTTGTTTTCCTTGCTTTTCTGGATTCTGCCATTCCCTGCTGGGGTGAGCTGAATCTCCTTTTGCCTGTTGCTCTGTCTTCAGAATATTCCTGAGTACTGACATAGCTTTTTTGAAGCCTAGCGTCTTCAGGGCCTTTTTTACTGTCAGTTTGTTGGCTCTTATTTTCATAGGGTTTTTCACGGATTGCAGACAGCAGCCTTCCTGTCCTTTCCTATCTAAGCTAGCGTGGGCCCCATCTTTGCTCAGTCTATCTTTCTGTCTGTGTTTTGTTCTTTCTTCTTGCTTCACCGTCATATGTGGGGGGCTGCCTTTTGCTTTGGGGTCTGCTCTGGGGCAGTTTAGATTTCCCTTTCTGTCTTTAGGCTATGTAGTCCTCTGGCTGTGATCGAGGGGCATAGGGCATCGTAGGAGCCCCCACGGCTACTGCTAGTTGTGTTGATAGGTTCAGGGGTCTGCAATCTGATATAGCTGCCAACTTCTCTGGTTTTCTGGACTTAGCTAGCATTTCTATTTTTGCCTCCTACGGTGACTCAATCATAACAGTACGGCACATGTCGGGTCTCCCCCTTTGATGTGGGCTCCAGCGCTGAGCTCACATCTTTTCCTACACATGTCAGCTGATTTCAACAGCTGACATGTGACCCTGACAGCTGCGTGTGGAATCGTGATCCACCAGTGGCTGTTTACTTCTTAAATGCCACTGTAAAACTCTGACAGTTGCAATTAATATTATCATGATGGAAGCAGGTCACTAATTCCGCACGTCTGCACCTGTGTCACATGACTGTGGTTCGTCTACGTGTTAGCATGACAATCCGGGGCCTGTAGCAGATGCCTGTGGTTGTCATAGCAATTGAGCATTTCTGCTACACAGAACAGGGCTGCAGCTCTGTGTAGCACAAACGATTGGAGCAACTAGCGTGGCGCTCCTGAGGGTTCAGTCGCCACAGAGGTACTGCACCTCCTCTTGAGGTGTGGTGCCCCACCATTCAGGTAAGGTGGAGACACCTGACCATGCTCCAACACCTGCATCCCACACAACATAGTATTGTAGCAAAGCACCCTTTGGTGGCTCCCTGCTTGGAACACGAAGCGTGCTGGAAGGCGGGTGGAGTTTAGCTTGCACTTAAAGAGCGGGAAGAGGATAGGATTTAGGTAGTTATTCACAGGAGTCTGACGAGGTCAGTCTGTGAAAGGAGATCCCCTGAGTGGGATGGATGAAGGAAGTGCTGCAGCCTACCTCAGTGATCGGGGTCCGCTGGCACAAGAAAGGAACATTGATAGAAAGCCTGACTCTCCGTAAGAAAGAAAGGATTGATACGGAACGTGAGGAGAATAAGAGAACAAGGACCAGGGTTAGAGGAGAACCCTTCCCAAGTTCTAAGCGCAAGGCCTGGGTCCAGTCCCCGAGGTTGTATGGATACTAATGGTCCTGCAGCAGACACCGGAGGACTAGAAGTAGTGACCACTTTATTGCCACACAAGACTTGGGGGCACAACAGCAACGATAGTGAGCCGGGACTAGGTAGTAAGGAGTCCCCGAAGAAGGCTATAGCTGTCTGCCGTACAAGTAGAGTTCATAGGAACATCTGACAGGAGGAAGTCCAGTGTAACTCAGTACTGTGAGTACTTCACTCAAAGGCACTAAGAGGGAGACGTTCAGAGAAGGCACATATGTTGGCGGAGTGTTGGAAGGGAGTACTTCATCTTGCCTGGAAGTTGGCTGAGCTCCGGACCCGGAGGACACGGCACGGATGCGGGCACCTGTACCACAACAGACTGTGAGTAAAGCTTTGGAACTACATGCCCTGGTGTCCTCCACTTATTCCTGCGCCAGCCTGCCCGACACCGCTATATCCCTCCTGCGCCCGACACTACACCATCTAAGTGTCACTTCACCTACACTGCCCTTGGGACTACAGCCCTGCCTGTGGAGGGCTATAACATCATTGCTGCACTACACCATCTGTCCCAGAGGATCTGTCTGCAGCGTCGGCTAAACATTTGCCGAACACCACAGGTGGCGTCACAAATCACTTATAATCTTTCACCACCATAAGCACACTGAAACAACCCCTTTTGCAATGGAGCCACAGGGCCACGGACCGGGTCACTGCTGCCGTGACAACTCCCGTTGAGAAGCTCAACCAGCCCGTTACCGAGTACCCCATGGCCCTCGAGAGTGAGGGCGCTCCACTAGTCTTCCAAGCAAGGTCGGTCTGGCCTGGCCGGGGTACCAGGGAAATCCCTGGTGGGCCCTTGGCTGTGGGAAGGAGTGGAGGAAGAGACGAAAAAAAGTCTGCGTTTTTTAGGGGTGCAGGCCCTTTAAAAGTGCAGGCCATTTATGTGCAGGGGCGCGTGCACGCAATGCTCATTACCTTAACTGCTGAGGCGCACTGGCAATCAATACTGGCAAGTGTGCACCTTTCATGCTTTGAAAGAGATCTGTATAAGATCGAAATGCGTCGCTTGTGCCATTGCATGCACACTGTTTATGGCGTTTTTACCGCAGTAAAATATTTTTGGTAAAGCACTAATAAAATTTCAAGAATTTTTTACGGAGCTGGAACAACCTTTTTTTTTTTTTTTTCCTTCTCTATTGGAAACATGGCATCTAGTCAAGATGGAGTTCCGTGCACCTGCAGATCGAGTTGGTGAGCTGGCTGAGGTCTTGTACCTTATTTTCTCTATGTTTTCATAAGTCTTGGCATGCTTTCCACCAATCTTTCACACTGCTTTTGGGTGACCTTATGCCACTCCTGGTACAAAAATTTAAGCAGTGTTTCTTTGTTTGATGGCTTGTGACTATCCATCTTCCTCTTGATTTCATTCCAGAGGTTTTCAATGGCGTTCAGGTCTGGAGATTGGGGTGGCCATGACAGGGACATGATGTGGTGGTCCTTCATCCACACATTGATTGACCTAGCTGTGTGACATGGTGCATTGTCCTGCTGGAAAAACCAGTCCTCAGAGTTGGGAAACAGAAGGAATCAACTGTTTTTACAGGATAACCTTGTTTGCGGCTTGATTCATTAGTCCTTCGCAAAGATTTACCTGCCCAATTCCAGCCTTACTGAAGCATCTCTAGATGATCACCGATCCTCCACCAAATTTCACAGTGGGTGCAAGACACGGTGGCTTGTACACCTCTCCAGGTCTCCGTCTAACCATTAGAGGACCAGGTGTTTGTCAAAGTTGAAAATTAGAGTAATCAGAGAAGATTACTTTACTCCTGTCCACTAAGGTCCAATCCTTATGGTCTTTGGCAAACTTAAGCCTGGCTCTCCTTTGCTTCTCATTGATGAAAGGCTTTTTCCAGGACATCCCTCCTGACAGCACCACCAGGAGGTTGTCCTTCTTATCCTTGATAGGGACAGGAACACAGAAGAGTTTAAATAGCCCCTCCCCACCAACACCCTTCAGTGTTTTTCCTGTCCCTATCAGAGACAGATGCAGAAGAGCGCAGCGGTGCGTGTACCCGTTAGGCCGGCGAGAGGCGCTGGGAACAGGGGAGCAGGAGTTCCCAGGACAAGCGATGCCCTCTCCAGAGGGTTTCCAGTCAGAGGAGGCAGGATCCCCTCCACAGCAGCGCTGATACCGCCGGAGGTCCCTCAGAGCTGGGATCAAGCTGGCTGCTCCCCCATCGGATGCATCCCCTCAGAGGGCTCTGCGCCACGGCAGCTGCTGCTCCAGGCTGCAGGATGCCGGCGCCTCGTGTCCTGGACTACCGGCGCGCCACGTCATCGCGGGCGTGCCGGTGATGACTTCCGGGGGCAGGGCCAAGAAAAACATGGCGGCGCCCAGCGCGATGCGGCCCGGGCAGACGATGGATCCCACCGGGGCCGGCGTCGCATGGATTCCGACGCCCTGTGCAAGGAAGGGCGTTGGGGAAGGCGGACATACAGACCCGCACAGATCGGCGCACCAGGTGCGCAGCAGGCAGCCTCATCATTACCAGCAGCTGGGCTCGGAAGGAGGACAAATCAGATGTCTTGTAGCCGGGTAAGGTGACTACTTAAGACACACTGACGGACAGCACGCTGACTCAGTAAGAGATGGAAGGTGATAGCCGTCCAGATGTCCAGTCCCTAGAGCCAGATCTGGACCATGTGAGTAAAGGGGGTTAGTAGGGTCCCTTACAGGTCTCCATAGACAGACACACAGGACCCTCTTCCCGATATATATTTTGCAGGCCAAGGAGGCTCCTTAGCAATCCACCTCGACCATCAGAAAAAAACCTAGTAAATGCCCCCTATGCTTGGTCAGGCTCCCATCAGGACATACAAAGAAATTATGTGAGGACTGCATATCAAGACTCCTAAGACAAGATCAGTCCTCTCTCCTGGACAATATGAGATCTGTGATACGAGAGGAGGTGCAGTCCACAGTCTCGACACTGGTACTGACACAATCCCCGCATCCTAAGAGGCCCAGATGGGAGCTGGAATAAAGTTCTGAGGTGGGAGAGGTGTCAGACTACTCCGATCCTGACTCCGGTGAATGTTCCTCGGCAGCTCGTCCGGAAGAAAGGAAGAGATGCCTCTTTTCCGTGGAAGATACGGACACGCTCCAACAGGCAGTCAGAGATACAATGAAGGTAGAAGATTCTACAGAACCTCGAACAACTCAAGACGAGATGTTCAGAGGGATGAGAGCCCCCAGAAATACGGTATTCCCCATTAATAGACATATAACAGCGATGATACTGGAAGAATAGGAAGAATCAGGGAAGAAACTGATAGTCCCAAAAGACTTCAGGTCCGTCTTCCTTTTGATCCAGAAGAGACAAAAGTATGGGAGACAGTTCAGAAGTCGATATACCTGTAGCCAGAGTGTCAAAGAAAACGGCTATCCTCTTCGAGCTTCGAGGATTCGTCGGGCCTGAAAGATCCGATGGATAGAAGATCAGAGGACCTCCTCAAGAAAGCCTGGGAAGCATCAGCAGCCGTTATGAAAACTAACATAGCAGCCACCTCGGTAGCCAGATCAATGAGTTTATGGGTGAGCGAGCTAGAAGATCAGATTAGAGCCAAAACCCCCAGAGAGGCGATCCTAAAATCACTACTTTTACTGAGAATGGATACCGACTTCATGGCGGCCGCCTCGGCGGAATCAGTCCGTTTTGCCGCAAGAAATAATGCCCTGTCTAATGCAGCAAGGCAAGCGCTGTGGCTGAGATCTTGGACAGGAGACACTCAGTCGAAAAACAAACTGTGCTCTATACCCTTCTCTGGACTCCACGTTTTCGGGCCCGTATTGGACGAGCTACTTGAGAAAGCTTCAGACAAAAAGAAGGGCTTTCCGGAGGAAAAACCTAAATGAACGCCTTTTTTTTCGGAGGACCCGCTCCCATCCCAGACAGGACTATAGGGGAAAGGGAAAGTCCGGTAGGTGGAGCTACCCAAAAGGAGGAAGAGGGAGAAGTTCTCCTCAGGAGCAGAAGGCAAGACCTTCCAGAGAATGACGCCAGGAAGATAGGAGGAAGACTCCATTACTTCAAAAACATCAGGAAGGATATTACCCAGAACCCGTGGGTTCAAAATACGGTCGCAGAAGGTTACAAAATCGAGTTCACCGAGTGACCGCCCAGGAGATACTGCGTAACCCAGACCCAGTCTCCGGGGACCCATCAAAGACTGTTAAAAGATGTACAGGACCTGATAGAGATAGGGGCCATAACCCGAGTTCCCCATGCTCAGAGATATCAGGGTCACTGCTCAACATTATTCTCCATAAAAAAACCAGGAGGAGAATACCGGACCATAATAAATCTAAAGCCACTAAATCGGTGGGTGACCTACAAAAGATTCAAGATGGAATCAATGGTCATACCGTTAATAAAAAAGGACACAGTAATGTGCACCCTAGATTTAAAAAGTGCCTATTATCATGTGCCCATCCACAGAGCTTACCAGAAATTCCTCAGGTTCGCGATAAAAGATCACGGGAGAATACAACATTACCAGTTCTGTTGCTTGCCATTCGGACTTGCCTCGGCGCCCCGGATCTTTACAAAACTCATAGCAGAGATCATGGCCCATCTAAGGGAAAGAAATACCCTCATCATACCGTACTTGGATGACGTGCTGCTAGTGGCAGACTCTCCACAACAGATGGAGCAGGACCTTACATCCACCATATCGGTCCTACAGAACCTAGGATGGGTAATAAATTGGAAGAAGTCAAGCCTAACACCGGAAAAAGAGAAAATGTTTCTTGGAGTCTTACTAAACTCTGGAAAAGAATGTTCCTTCCTTCCCCTGCACAAACAGCAGGCGATCACACAGGAGGTCCAGAGACACAAATACATCTCCATAAGGAAAGCCATGAGTCCTGGGTCTCATGACTTCATGCATCTCCAGTGTACAATGGAGCCAGTTCCACTCAAGAATCCTACAAAGAGAAGTCTTGGCGTCCTGGGATGGCAGAGAAACGTCACTAGACAAAAACATGAGACTCTCCGAGGAAGGAAAGCAGTCCCTTTCCTGGTGGACAAGCACACAAAACCTTGGAAAAGGGAGACCCTGGAGACTATTGCCATGTACAAACATCACTACCGACGCCAGTCTCAGAGGCTGGGGAGCTCACATGGATAGTCGATACCTCCAGGGGACATGGGGCCCAGCAGTACACAACCGTTCCTTGAATTAGAGATCTCAGAGCAGTCTGGGAGGCGCTAAAAACATGCCAAGAAGAACTGAAGGGTCACAATGTCAGGATCTTCTCGGACAACTCAATGACAGTTGCCTTCCTTCAACATCAGGGAGGCCCCAGATACCGTCACCTTCAGGACCTAGCACACAAAATCTTTTGCTGGGCAGAATGGACAATTACCTCTGTTACGGCAGTCCACCTGAAAGGATCCAGAAATCAGGTAGCGGACTTCCTGAGCAGAGAGAACATCCAATCTTCACAGTGGTCACTAAGCAACGAGGTCTTCACACAGCTATCCCAACGCTGGGGGACACCAGAGATCAACTTATTCACCACAAGGAAGAATTCAAAAACAAAGAAATTCTTTTCTCTCAACCTGGCAGACAATCCAACAGGAGTAGACGCGTTGGCTCAGGAATAGAACATGGACCTCGCTTACGCCTTCCCGCCACTCCCTCTTATACCAAGGGTCTTAAGAAAGATCCAGGAAAGCAGAGCATTAGTAATATTGATTGTTCCTTACTGGCTCAAAAGGAGCTGGTTCTCCTTACTAAAATGGATGGCACGGGAAGATCCGATACTATTACCAGCGAAACGGGACCTGTTAACTCAGGGACCCCTAGTTCATCAGAGACCAGAAATGCTACAACTATCGGCCTGGATCCTGAGGCGAAGATCCTAAAATCAAAAGGAATTTCTGACTCAGTAGTATCTACTATGCAGAATAGTAGAAAGCCGGTAACCTCAGCCATATACCAAAAAGTCTGGAAAACATTCTGTTCTCAATGTAAGGGGCCAGTATCAGTCACCCGGGGTCCAAATATCCCGCAGATTCTCAACTTTCTCCAGGCGGACTTTCACAAAGGACTAAGACCTAGTACCCTGAAAGTACAGGTGTCAGCCTTAGGCTCATACATCGACTTCCCCCTAGCCAATCATCCCTGGGTAATAAGATTCATAAAAGCCACTCAGCGGAGGAGACCCACAATCCGTAGCTCGATACCACCTTGGGATCTCAGCTTGGTCCTAAACGAGCTGTACAAAGACCCATATGAACCACTAGAGCAGGCCCTATTAACATCAGTGACATTCAAAACCCTATTTCTTGTAGCAATAACTACTGCTAGACGCATAAGGGAGATTCAGGCCCTGTCTATAGAGCATCCATATTTGAAGATCCAGGAAGACTGCATAGTCTTAAAATTAAATCCAGCCTTTCTTCCCAAGGTGGTTACAGATTTCCACCGGAGTCAAGAAATAGTACTACCGGCTTTCTGCCAGAATTACAACAACGAGAAAGAACACTCTCTCCACCTTTTGAACGTTAAAAGAGCTGTCCTCCAATACTTAGATTTTGCAAAAACTGGAGAGCAGACTCTAACCTCTTCATCCAGATGGCAGGCAAAAACAAAGGGAAGAAGGCATCAAAAGGTACCCTAGCTAGATGGTTAAAATCCACTATCAGTGCAGCATATGTGTCGGCGGGAGAAACTCCGCCAGAAAACCTTAGAGCCCATTCTCTAAGAGCGGTTTCTGCCTCATGGGCAGAGAGCGCGGGAGCATCTATGGACCAGATATGCAAGGCCGCGACCTCGTCTAAATTTAATACCTTTTGCAAACCTTATAAGTTAAATGTTATGGCAAATCCTCAGACAGCCTTTGGGAGGAAAGTCCTCCAGGCTGTAATCCCGCCCTAGTTGGAGTAATTTGGTAATTCTCCTGGTGGTGCTGTCAGGAGGGACGTCCTGGAAAGTAGAAATTAGTCCTACCGGTAATTGTATTTGCAGGAGTCCATCATGACAGCACCCCTTATATACCCTCCCTGGAAATTCCTATCTGATATGTGATGTAACATGTGTGGTAGGGAGTTCAATAAAATTGCATTGCATCCATCCTGATGTGGTACTTAGAAAATCACTGAAGGGTGTTAGTGGGGAGGGGCTATTTAACTTCTTCTGTGTTCCTGTCCCTATCAAGGATAAGAAGGACAACCTCCTGGTGGTGCTGTCATCATGGACTCCTGGAAATACCATTACTGGTAAAACTAATTCCTACTTTTCTACCTTTACATGACTTAAGCCCTGCCTCTAGGAGCCTGTTACGATCTGTTCTTGCCATGCACTTCACCCCAGCTTCCATTTGCAATTCCTTTTGTAGATCACTTGATGTCATCCTGTGGTTGCTGAGTGACATTCAAATAAGATGACGGTCATCCCGCTCAGTGGAGAGTCGGTTTCGCCCTCTGCCTGTCTGTAGGTTTGTTGTCCCCAATATCTGCTCCTTGACCTTGTTGTAATGGAATATCATCTTAGAAATCTTAAGGATGGAGGCAACATGATGCTCACTGTGTCCCTCTGCTTGTAAAGCCAGAATTGAGCCCTTCTTTTCCTCACTCAAGACTTTTCTATTCAACTACTTTGGCATGGTAAAAGTTATTTTTTCATTCCTATTACTTTTGGGATATTACTAGCACTTGTTTTGCCATCCAACTTGTCCTATTGCAAGAGGATTGTGAACACCACAGCAGAGTTTTTTTTATACTTCCCTTCGTTAAATAAGATTTGGTTCAGGTGATCACCTAATCAGAAGCACATTAAGTAGAATGAGGTGTCCTCTGGTTGGAATTCAACTGACACCGGAATGGAATGGTTGTCAGACATGTAGAGAAGCTGATTTTTATAAAACTGTGCAGTGATCACTCAATTTTTGCTAGAGCTGTATACAGAGCTCCCGTGTATAATATCGCTGGCTTGGTGATCACTGTATTATCTATACACTGACACTATATACAGAGCTCCTCTGAATAATGTCACTGGTGGTAATAAGTGTTGGTAGTATTGTGGTTTGTATTCATAATCAGTATTGTAGTATTCGGTCACTATGTGGTGGTATCATGCTGGCGCCTGCTGTCACGCCGGCGTCGGCTGTCATGTCGGCGCGTGCTCCAACTAACACTGCCTCATGCTTCCCCCGACTCCCCCGCTCACCGTTCCCGGCACCGCACTGCGCTTCCAGCCTCCCGTCCTGCAGCCTGGGGAATCCAGCGTGGGCTCTCTTCTTCCTGCTACCACTCCTGACATGCGCCTTAGGCCGCGGGCGCGGGCTCCCATCCCCTCTTAACCCCTTCTGCACCTTCCCTGAGGAGTGATCTCCAATCAGGCACCATCATGGGGTATGCCAGGTGGCTCCTCCTTCATGGAGGCACCTGATTATCGTGTGCTACCCGTACGGTATTCTGGCCCGTCCTGTCGCTCCTGACTCCAGTCAATCCTGACTCTTGTCGCTCCAGTCTCTAGTCGACCCTGTCTCTAGCTGCTCTTGACTCCTGTCGCTCTTGACTCCTGTCGCTCTTGACTCCTGTCGCTCTTGACTCCTGTCGCTCTTGACTCCTGTCGCTTCTGACCCCCGCCTTGTTAGTCTCACCTTCACTTGAGCCATCCCTCTTGGTATCAACTGTAGCGGTATTCAACTACTTCAGGCCTGCTCCTAACGGTCCCTGTATAGGGGTCGGCACCACCTGGCCAGCTCGCTCCTGGGAGCTCGGTACCGCGACGCAGAGGGTCCACTCTTGCTACACCTCACAGGTGGTAATTTGTGGTCTGGTCATGGTGTGGCAGTACTTCTCCTTGTATGTTGTATTATTTGGTCCCTATATGCTGGTAATATGTCATATTATTCGGTCACTATGTGGTGGTAATATGTGGTCTGGTCATCGAGTGGCGGTATTTGTACCTTATATGTAGTATTATTCAGTCACTGTGGTCTGGTCATGGTGTGGTTGTATTTCTTTCTGTATGTGAAATGAAAAAAGTGGTTTGGTACCATGTTAGCCAGTAGAAAAAAATATATAAAGTGCTCTCAGTGAGAGAGCTTTTTTTCGCTCACTGAGCGCACTTTATATATTTTTTTCTGTATGTGGTGATATTGGTCTTGGTATAGTTGATTTTGTTGTGTATGGCGGTCATTTATTCTCTCTGATATTAATTAGGAGAAGATTCTGTATTTCCATTAGAGTATAAATACTTTGTACACTGTAGCAGAGATGCACTTACAGGGGTTTCCTGTGAAAAAAGTAATTGCCTATCCACAGGATAAGTGATAACGTATTGAATGGTGGGGGTCTGACTGCTTGGACACATTTAGCAAAATGTGGAACTTTTTATCCCCATTAGACTGGAGCGGCATATTCGACTTGACCACTTATCTATTCATTCCCTCAGTGGCTGCACTTGTATTTTTTTTTCTAGAAGCCCCAAAGAGAATGAATGGAGCTGCGGTCAGATATCCCACCTCCCGCTCCATTTTAAATTGGGGAAAAGTGTCCTATCATCGAGAAAACTTCCTCATTCTTCCGATTGGTGTAGTTTCTAATGGTCGGACCTAAGGGATCACCTATCCTGTGGAGCCCATGGATTGGTGATAACTTGTTTTAACCAAAGAACCCCATAAATGTAAACTACCGTAATTATACATCCCAGTTATGGTGGCGCACAGTAGATGTGCAGGAGCCGCCTGTGTTTTACAGCCGATGCTCCACTATAATGGGGATAAAGACTGACAGATATTTGCATATAGCTGTAGGGTGAGCCTCTAGAGTCCATTTCCCTGGTGGGCCCCAGATACCCCAGTCCAACCCTGCTCCCAAGTGTACCAAAAAAAAAGTTTAAATCATCCCCTATGTTCGTCCCATCCAAAATAAAACCGTTAAATAAAGAATACAAAATACACATTTGGTATCGTGGAGTTCAGAATTGCCCGATCTATCAATATATAAAGAATTAATCTGATAGAGAAAGTCAAAACACCAGAAATATGTTCTTTTGGTCGCCGCAACATTGCACTAAAATGCAATAATGGGCGATCAAAACATTTTATATCTACACGGAAATGGTATCCATAAAAATGTCAGATCACCTAGCCCCAGATCATGACAAATTGAGATGTTACAGGTCTCGGAAAATTATGCAAATTTTGTATTTTTTTTTCACCACTGAAATAAAAAGGCACCTATACATGTTTGGTATCTACCAACTTGTAATGAACTGGAGAATCCTAATGGCAGGTCATTTTCTAGCATTTAGTGAACATGTTAAAAATATATACACACACACATTTTAAGCACAAATGTGGAATTACAGGGGGGTTTTTTTTTGCACTTTTTAAGCACACTTTGGGAATTTTTTTCACGCTATCCAGTGCATCACTTGATAAAATTAGAGTCATTTAAAAAGTACAACTTATCCTGCAAAGAACAAGCCCTAATACCGCTACTTGAGCGGAAAAACAAAAATGTTATGGCTCTTGGAAGAAGGGGGGAAACGGAAAGTCGCTCGAGGGAGAAGGGGTAAAGAAATCTGTAAAGTGCTAAATGCTATTGTAAAGGCTCAGACAATGTTTTTGAGAGCTAAAACTCATACCTATTATCTATATGGATGTTTATAAATCTGCTTTTTTTTTTTTTTGGAAGGGTGGAGGGCGTTTAAGCAGGAAGTAAAACTTTTCCGTTATTGTTTAGATGATCAAAGTTAATATAACCATGTGTTTGTATTAGTTGGTGTAACCATGATTAGATCCTTTTTGTAACTGATGCCTTTGTGTTTGGCTGCATGATTGTCCTGATTCTCCAGTAACAAGAAACAATTATCACAACAGCTGACTGCAGACTATACAGCTACAGCCACTGTTATTCAACCATGTTGAGTATTTGGTCAATATTTTACATCAGTATGTGTAAGCCAAAACCAGGAGTGGGTGATAAATACAGAAGTGGTGACGTGTTTTTATTATACTTTTCCTCTGATTGTTCCTCTCCTAATTTTGGCTTACAAATACTGATGTAAAATACTGTCCAAATACTCAACGTGTGAACATGGCCTTGGACTCGTGTCCTAATCTTTAAAGATCCAGCCAAAGTGAGGTTAAGGATCAGCACAATGTACAGTATAGTGATGCATGCCAAATGTGCCCACACCATCACCCGTAAGAAAAAAAAATAGCTGTTATTGCTAGCCAAGAATAACTGGCCTCCTTAGATACCGAAATCCCGATCTGTGTGTTACTCCCCTCTTCTTGCCGAAACATCAACACAATTGTTCTGCCCTCTGAATATAGGGCAAATATGTTTGTATTATGTGCTGATTTAGTTCTAGCACTATCTAGTGGTGGCAGAATTTATAGCTGGGTCTTTAATAGCATTTACAGCCTGTGTCTTTAACAGAGTTGCATTGTGGGATTGAAGCAATGTATCTGGGATGAGGATGATGCCATTTTCTTCTGTGTATTTCATGGGATGCATGTGTTTATTTGTCCTCCTGTAACTTCCCTACTTGAGTTTGTTATCCTGATAAAGCATATCTGGTAAGATTAACATCTTTTCTTGCAATGTAGTGTTGTACAGAGATGTTATTAACTGTATAGCAGCCAGTGCACAGTTGATGTAATTAGACACCTATGTATTCCATGTAAAGTTTGCATCACACTGTATACTTCCTGTAATTGTGTTAGCTATGTGATCATCTCCCCAGTACTTACCCATGTCGTTTGTATTCTTTATAGTTTTACCACATGTTCTATACTCTTCACCAATAAATAAGTTAGACTACAGAGAACAGTCTGCTTATTTTGGAAGATAGAAGGTGGTTTATGCTGTATGCTAGATTGCACACCGTGTCAATGTGTATGAAGGCAGAATAATAATTCTTATGTTTGTGGCATGAGGGAGGTGAAAGCGAGTGGTAAAGAGAACAAGAGTTTGACCTACAGGGATCTCGGTTACTGCAGCATGTAAATAGCCAAATCAGAGGCAGAGCTTCCTTTGTGCTTCTTTCCTTGACCTTCGCCAGTAAACATTACAGAATAAACTAAAGTACTAAAAACAATGGCAGAATGCTTTTTTTGGAAATACCTTACTAACTTTAAAATTATAGTACCTTGAAACTGTGCTTTTAAATCTCCTTTGAGGGCTTATTCACACTGCCATATTTTCGGTCTGCCCGTAAGAAAACGGATAACACTTGGACCAATGGTATTAAATGGGGCAGTGCAGATATGTGATTTTTTTTTTTTTCTTCAAATCAGCAGCTAGTAATGTTTTACAGGACTATTAACAGTTTGTTATGCTACAGAATTGCAATGAATCCATAAAAATCAGATGTTATACAGTGGCATTGTATGTCATTCTTATTATTTTTTTTTTAATATTTTTCCACTTGCGGATTCAGTCTGTGAAGGAAAAAAAAAATAGCCCTCAGATGACAAATGCAGTCATGTGCACGCGCCGTAAGGCTTGGGTCAATACTTCACCGTGTTACACGAAAAACATTATGTGAATCTTGCTGTTCGGTGACTCTTTTAGAGCTCAGATCTTGATGTCAATAAAACGGATAAGTCGCTCGTCGTGTTTGACTTGCATTGAAGTTTATGATAAATGTTTTGTGTGTGACATGCAGTATGGCACAAGTGAGTCACAGGATAAGATAGGAAATCATTAAATCCAATATTGCAATGTGTCGCTACTATTTCAGTGTGGTGTGACACTGCCTTGTTGGCCTAAAACTTGCATTCTATAATTTGAAATCCATGGTGTTTTTTTGGCAACTTGTAGTATCTGCCTGTGTATTGGGCATGAAGGAGTAGGAGGCGGCACAGGACTAAAAGTGAGATATTGTGTAGAAAACCAGGGCTGAAGTAAATCGCATATATGAAGCTCGTATTGCAATATACAATGTCAAACTCCGGAACTAGAATTCTGCGGGTGTGTAAAGACATTACTCTAAAACACCAGTGCACACATTTCTAGGACTATTGACCAAGTGTCACAACACATTATGATCTTTTTAAAACATATTAGCTTCAAAAGCCACATATCAGTTTTCCTGTCCCTAATTACATCCTGGTCACACCCAGCTGTTTACAGCCGCAATTAAATTCAAAGCTCTACGTAGTGGTGCCTCCAGCCACAAAGTCATTGTGCTCTCCGCTGATCCACCTTTTATCGTGGATTAACCAGGGCACTTCAAACATCCATGAGGATTCACTTATTGCATTTCAGTAGTATACAGAGATGCACCAATATACAACTTACAGGGAGATGACTAGTGTGAAGGTGATAGACCATAGATCTAAAAAGTCTAATCTATACAGATTAAAAACAAAGTCTGGAAACTAATTGTGATATTTCATGAATTTGAGAAGAATTATGTTGCAAAGGTCATCTGCAGTTTTCAGTTAAAGGGCATGTACCGACAAAATGTATGCACAGCTGGTTTTCCATCTGGAATTGCAGCCATAAAAAACTCAGTATATTGCATGAGCAATGGGCTGCACGGTGGCTCAGTGGTTAGCACTGCAGCCTTGCAATGCCTGGGGTCCTGAATTCAAATCCCACCACGGACAACATCTGCAAGGAGTTTGCATGTTCTCCCCGTGTTTGCATGGTTTCCTCCGGGTACTGCAGTTTCCTCCCACACTCCAAAGACATACAGATAGGGATTCTAAATTGTGAACCCCAATGGGGGACGGTGATTATAATGTCTGTAAAGCACTGTGGAATTAATGGTGCTACATAAATGAGTAAAATAGATAAATGAATTAGCAGTAATTTTCCCACAATGAGCTTCTGGTACGTTTTTGACACTGAGCATTTTCAGAGGTTCCGTCTGAATCATATATTTTGGGAGGCAGAATGAACAAAAACCAGCAATTCAGGATTTTTTTTTTTTTTTTTGGGGGGGGTGAGGGGTTTATGCCATTCCGCGTGTGGTAAAATTGATAAGGCAGTTTTATTCTTCGGGTCAGTACGATTACAGCGGTACCACATATTTCTTTTTTATGTTTTGGCGCTTTTACGCAATAAAAACTCTTTTATTGAAAAATAATATTTGCATTGCTTTATTCTGAGAGAGAACTTTGTTTCTGCTGATGCAGATGTATAGCAGCTTGTTTTTTGTGGGACAAGATGATGTTTTCAGCAGTACCATGTTTACATTCATCTTTTAGATTGCGTTTTATTCCAATTTTTGTTCGGCGGTATGATAAAGCATTTTTTTATGGTGTTCAGTAAAGGGGTTAACTAGTGATACAGTTTATAGGATGGGTCGTTCCAGACGTGACGATACCAAATGTGTACTTTTATTGTTTATATTTTTTCATACAAATATTTATTGTATGTTTGATTTTTTTTTTTTTTTTTTGCATCAGCGTCCCTACGCTATGCAAGCTGTCAGCTCGTCAATGATAGAGTAAGTTGCTGAACATGCTTTGAGCATGATCTAGCAACTTTCCTAGCTCTGGTGAACAGGATGTCGTCATGGAAATGATCGAGACCCAATGTCAAGCCGTGGGGTCTCCGATCCAAGGCCAGAGTGACTGTCATCCTTTTGCCGGCTCCTGGAATGTGGCGATTGAGTTTGATCGCAGCATATAGAGGGTTAAAGTGCAAAGAGCAGTGCCTGGTGTGAGCTTTCAGAATCAGCTGAACACAGCAATTGCGCGCACACAGCTTGTGTGCACGCACAATTGCCATGCAGTAATATGTCCTTGGTAAATAATGCACAGGGTGTATGGACGTAGTATTACTGCAAATGTCAGAAAGAGGTTAAGAAATCTTAATTAAACTATACTTACTGAATTGCCCATTCCAGTGATGCCATTGTCTCCTGCAAGAGCATTAACCCCTTACTGCCATGTGATGTACTATCCCGTCCATGTGCCCTGGGACTTAATTCCCAGGGACAGGATAGTATGTCACAGCGATCAGCGGCGCCCACGTGGTGAGCGCCGCTGATCGCGGCCGGGTGTCAGCTGATTATCACAGCTGACACCCGGCACAATGTGTCAGGGGCAGTCACGGACCGCCCCCGACACGTTAACACCTTGCACACAGCGATCAAACACGATCGCGGTGTACCGGGGGTTAAAGGGATGCATCGGGAGGGAGGGGGCTCCCTCCGTGCTTCCCTGAGCCCCCCACAGCAGCGCAATGTGCAGCGCTGCTGCGGGGGTCTCCTTCCCTGCAGGTCCCCGAATCCAAGATAGCGATGGGGACCTTCGGGGGCCTGCAGGGAGCTGGCTTCCTCAGTGCCTGCAAAGCGCAGGCAAGAGGAAGTCTTCTTCAATGCCTGTGACAGATCGCTGTCACAGTGATCTGTGATGTGACAGATCAGCGATCTGTCACAGGACAGTGATGTCCCCCCCAACCTAATAAAGTTAAAAAAAAGTATAAAAATAATTTTTTAAAAAATCGCTAAATTAAAAAAAAAATTCCCTAATTCATTTTTTGTAGATAAAAAACAAAACAAAAGTACACATATTTGGTATTGCTGCATCCGTAACGACCTGCCCTATAAAACTGTCCCATTAGTTAACCCCTTAAGCGAACCCCTCAAAAAATAAAAAACGAAGCAAAAAATAATGTTTTATTATCATACCGCCGAACAAAAAGGGCAATAACGCGCGATCAAAAATACACATATAAATATCCATGGTACCACTGAAAACTTCATCTTGTCCCGCAAGAAATGAGCCACCACACAGCATCATCAGAGAAAAATTAAAGTTATAGCTCGCAGAATAAAGCGATGCAAAAATAATTATTTTTTATATAAAATTGTTTTTATTGCATAAAAGCGCCAAGACATAAACAAGGTATTGCTGTAACTGTACTGACCCGAAGAATAAAACCGCTTTATCAATTTTACTGCACGCCGAACGGTGTAAACGCACCCCCCAAAAGAAATTAATGAAACGCTGGTTTTTGTTCATTATGCGTCCCAAAAATCGAAATAAAAAGCGATCAAAAAAAGTCACATGCCCGAACATGATACCAATAAAAGTGTCAACTCGTCCCGCAAAAAATAAGACCTAATATGACTCAGTGGGTCAAAATATGGAAAAATTATAGCTCTCAATATGTGGTGATGCAAAAGCTATTTTTACAATAAAAAGCGTCTTTTAGCGTGTGTCAGCTGCCAAATATAAAAAACGCCATAAATAGTAAATCAAACCCCCCATTATCACCCCCTTAGTTAGGGAAAAAAAATAAAATTTAAAAAATATATTTATTTCCATTTTCCCATTAGGGCTAGGGGTGTGTTGGGGTTAGGGTTGGAGTTAGAATTGGGGGGTTTCCACTGTTTGGGCACATCGGGTGCTCTCCAAACGCAACATGGCGTCTGATCTCAATTCCAGCCAATTCTGCGTTGAATATGTCAAATGGTGCTCCTTCCCTTCCAAGCTCTGCCATGCGCCCAAACAGTGTTTTACCCCCACATACGGGGTATCAGCCTACTCAGGACAAATTGCAAAACAACTTTTGGGGTCCTATTTCTCCTGTTGCCCTTAGAAAAATAAAAAATTGGGGGCAAAAATATCATTTTTGTGGAAAAAAAATATGATTTTTTTATTTTCACGTGTGGGCGTTATACACTTCTGTGAAGCACTTGGGGGTTCAAAGTGCTCACCACACATCTAGATAAGTTCCATGGGGGGTCTAGTTTCCAAAATGGGGTCACTTGTGGGGAGTTTCAACAGTTTAGGCACATCAGAGGCTCTCCAAACACACATGACACCCGCAGACCATTTCATCAAAGTCTGCATTCCAAAACGTCACTACTTCCCTTCCGAGCCCCGACGTGTGCCCATACAGTAGTTTTCTCCCACTTATGAGGTATCAGCATACTCAGGACAAATTGGACAACAACTTTTTGGGTCCAATATCTCCTGGTACCCTTGGCAAAATAAAAATATAGGGGACTAAATGATCATGTTTGTGGAAAACTACGATTTTTTTTATTTTCACGCCCGGGCATTATAAACTTGTGTGAAG
The DNA here is from genome assembly GCF_039654945.1 of Dendrobates tinctorius. Classification (NCBI taxonomy): domain Eukaryota; kingdom Metazoa; phylum Chordata; class Amphibia; order Anura; family Dendrobatidae; genus Dendrobates; species Dendrobates tinctorius. Next base: position 43,728,336 of record NW_027361775.1, on the reverse strand, counting down.
CCCTTGGGGGTTCAAAGTGCTCACCACACATCTAGATAAGTTCCTTAGGGGGTCTAGTTTCCAAAATGGGGTCACTTGTGGGGGAATTCCACTGTTTAGGTACATCAGGGGCTTTCCAAACGCGACATGGTGTCCGATCTCAATTCCAGCCAAAAAAGTCAAATGGCGCTGCTTCCCTTCCGAGCTCTGCCATGCACCCAAACAGTCGTTTACACCCACATATGGGGTATCGGCGTACTCAAGTCAAATTGCACAATAACTTTTAGGGTCCTATTACCCTTGGGAAAATAAAAATTGGGGGTGAAAAGATCATTTTTGTGGAAAAAATTGTCATGATCCAGTGTTGGATCTGGCGGTATTAAAAGCACAAAGTGAACTTTTTTTACTTTGGTTGAGTTCAAGGGTGTTTTGACTGTCCCCGGTGGTGGTTAGCAGTATTGCACTTTAGGTTTTTGTGCACTTAATTAGGGATCAGGTGTGACACCCTATAAAGGTGTGCTAGGGGGTGCAATCACTGCCTGTGATATTGTGAGTTTGTGTTCACTCTGAGTTTGGAGAGCCTGGATGAAGGATGGAGCTGGTGAGGAGTCCTGCGCAGCTTAGCCAGGGGGAAGAGTGTCAGCTATGGTGTCTGGACGAAGGGCTGGCATGGCGTGGTGGAGTCGCAGTGATGGTGTCAGCGGGAAGTGTCTGCATGGGCTGGTGGAGTGGCTACTATGGAGAGTGGCACTCACCATGTGGGACTTGGCTGCTGAGCTGGACTCAAGCATGCTCGACTTCGTGTCAGCAGCTGAACACTTCCTTGGGACTCTGGTACTAAGCAGCTGCAACTGGTGTTGGACTCTGCTCCGAGGCTGCACAAAGGTGAAGGATCCTGTTATGGTGATGGATCCAGGTGGAGGAGAAGATGCACTCAGGTGGAGGGCTCTGTTGCTAGGAGCGCACGCAACAGAGCAAAGCTAAGTGGTGTTTCCCCTGTATTGTCTCTTTCCTCATGTGTGTTATTAGTGCAGTGGTGGGATTAGTTTCCGCACCGACCTATTCCCTAGTGAGGGTTTAGGGTCAGGGCGAGCTAGGGCATTGAGGTACGCGTGCGGCGCCCGGTGCGAAACCGGCATAGGGAACGTTAGGAGTGCAGGGACACTGGCTCAGGGGAGCTCAGGAGGTCTCCAATTCCCTTTTCCCTATTGCAGGGCCCACCATTGTTAATGTTTCCCAGGTCCCCCTTATTATTTAAATTCGCCATACTGGAGGCGGGGTTTCCAGAATGTTTATTAACGTGTAATACCTAAATTCGCCAGGTGGAGGCGGCGTATCCACCTGCACGTATTATTATTTAAATGCGCCCCACTGGAGGCGGTGTATCCAGGGTCACGTGTGTTATGGGTCCGCCTTGCGGTAACATCTGTGTCCTGACACACGTGATCATGACATTAATATGATTTTTTAATTGTACCGCTGTACGTTATAAACTTCTGTGAAGCCATTGTGGGTTCAAAGTTCTCACCACATATCTAGATAAGTTCCTAGGGGGGTCTAGTTTCCAAAATGGAGTCACTTGTGGGGGGTGTCCACTGTTTAGGTACATCAGGGGCTCTCCAAACATGACATGGCATCCGATCTGAATTCCAGCCAATTTTGCATTGAAAAAGTCAAACGGCGCTCCTTCCCTTTTGAGCTCTGTCATGCGCTGAAACAGTGGTTCCCCCCCACATATCAGGTATTAGCATACTCAGGACAAATTGCACAATAACTTTTCCAGTCCAATTTCTCCTTTTACACTTGGTAAAATAAAAAAAAATTGAACCTGAAGTATTTTTTTTGTGAAAAAAAGTTAAATGTTCATTTTTTTTAAATATTCAAAAAATTCCTTTGAAGCACCTGAAGGGTTAATAAACTTCTTGAATGTGCTTTTGAGCACCTTAAGGGGTGCAGTTTTTAGAATGGTGTCACTTTTGGGTATTTTCTATGATATAGACCCCTCAAAGTGGCTTCAAATGTTATGTGGTCCGTAAAAATAAAATGGTGTTGCAAAAATGAGAAATCGCTGGTCAACTTTTAACCCTTATAACTTCCTAACAAAAAAAAATTTTGTTTCCAAAATTGTGCTGATGTAAAGTAAACATGTGGAAAATGTTAATTATTAAGTTTTTTTTGTGCTGTATCTCTGTGATTTAAGGGCATAAAATGTAAAAGTTGGAAAATTGCAAAATTTTCAAAATTTTCGCCAAATTTCCATTTTTTTCACAAATAAACGCAAGTTATATGAATGAAATTTTACCACTCTCATGAAGTGCAATATGTCACGAGAAAACATTGTCAGAATCATCAGGATCCATGGAAGCGTTTCAGAGTTATTACCTCATAAAGGGACAGTGGTCAGAATTGTAAAAATTGGCCCGGTCATGAACGTGCAAACTATCCTTGGGGATTAAGGGGTTAAAATGACAAATATTCCTCACCTGTGTTAGCACCACGCCGGATCCCTGCTCTGACAGGCAGGGTCTCTGGCATGTCACTTCACTCACCCGTGCTGTGGACAGTTCTTCCCTTCCCCATTCTCTGAATGCTTCCGGACAGTCCTCTAGCCATGTCCTTAGGGCACGCAAGCTTGCACTCCCGCCCTCTTAAAAGGACAGCGCATGCACTTGCTATTTCCTCCCCAGCTAATGGCTGTGGGACATTATGTATATATTGGTTCCTCCCCACTTGGGAGGTGTCTGAGCAACCTTCCTATTTGCAGTCCATGTTGTGTAAGGTTGCATACCTGTCCGTGCTGCACTCTGATGGCAATGCAGGCAGGATTTCCACCAAAGCGTGGTGGAGCTGCAAGTCTAGGACCTGAAGCTCGAACAAGCAGACTGACTGAGAGGTCTCCGGAGAAGGCCCGGCTTCATGAATGTGAGGAGACTCTGAAGAGATGTGTAAGGCTTCCATCTTAGTAGTCAAGGACTGCAACTGCATAGACAATTTCTCTTGTATGCTTTTCTGTCGACAGAGCTCTTGTTACATGGTCTGATCAGATGAGATCCAGGATCCAGCGGAGTCCATGGCCTGAGCAAACTGTCATGGATGTGGTTTGTGGAACCACTGTGCCATAAACCACAGAGAGCCTGGGTGGCCTAACTAAGTGAACACCAGACTGTTCACTAGAGCCTCTGATGGTGAGGTTACACTTGGCTCCTGATGAACGCCATGTGCCACTCCAGGACAGACCAACGGTCGCGCAGCAGCTGGACACAGAAGGACAGACTGTTACAAGCTCTGCCTGCTGCTCCATCCAGAGTGCAGCAGGCAGGATGTGCCCCAGAGTGCAGCAGGCAGGATGTGCCCCAGAGTGCAGCAATCCTAAGCTCTGCCGTGGGTTCATCAATCAGTGCCAGCTACATTTGGAACTCCTTCCTCATCACTTCCCATCAGACCATACAAAGGTAGCATTTCCTTATGTCACATCTTGGAGGTGAGGCCCTGATGTGGTTGAATCTATTATGGGAGAGAGACGACCCTATCATCTCCAATTTCTCCATATTCGTGGAAGCTTTTCGCAAAGTATTCGATGATCCCAGGCAAGCCGCCTCGTCAGCTTCTGCTCTTCTTCGCTTACACCAGTCAAACTCATCTGTGGGACAATATGTGGTACGCTTCTGAGCTCTGTTGAAATAATGAAGTGTTGGTGGCAACATTCTGGGAGGGGCTCTCTGGAAACAAAGGATGAGCTAGCAGGTTGCGACCTACCAACTACCTTCAACAACCTGGTCTCCCTTGCCATCCGTATAGACCTTTGGTTTCAGGAGCGCACCCGTAAGGTGGCACGTGAAAGATGATTGCGGCGTCTGGCCCCGTCCTTTCAAAGACCGCTTGCAGGTCAATTGCTTTGCTCTTGCCAGTCAGTGACAGAGGGATCACCATGCTAAAGGCCAGTGCCTCTATTGTGGTGACATTGTGGTGTATTGTGGTGACATAGCCCTGTGCAGAGCTGCAGGACGGGAGACCGGGGGTGCCGCGCAGTGGCAGGAGCAGTGAGCGGGGAGCCAGGGGGAGACCCAGGGAGCAGGCAGAGCGGGACTCGGCCCCAACCTGACAGGCGGCGCTGATACTGACCTGACAGGCGGCGCCGGCATGACAGTACCCCCCATTTACGTCTCCTCCTTCTGAGATTAGCCAGGAATCGGTCAATGATGCGCGGAGCATCCACATTCTCTCGCGGTTCCCAAGACCTCTCCTCAGGACCGAACCATCTCCAATCGATGAGGAAAAAGGTCTTTCCCCTAACCTTTTTCATAGCCAAAATATCTCTCACTTCAAAGACGTTATCGGCCCCTACTGGCTGAGGAACAACAGGAGGCGCAGGGCAGAACCGAATGAGGATGACCGGTTTCAGGAGCGAGACATGGAAGGCGTTATGGACCCAGAGTGAAACAGACAGCCTCAATCTATAGGCCGTATTGTTGATGCATCCAAGAATCTCAAAGGGACTGATGTACCGGGGGCCCAACTTATAAGAAGGGATTTTCAAGTGGATGTGCTTGGTCGATGTGACGAGCATCAGCTTACGCTGAGTCGTTTTCCTTTTTTGAGTGCACCCTCTGGACCGTTGCACCCACCCACCTTGGGCGAGCGTACCTAGTGAGAACCCACCCCCTGTACAGGGAGTGTCAGGGGCAAGACCAAGGGGGTGAACCACCACGGCATCTGGACCAGACGGCCGGCTCAGGGGACACTATTGAGTGTCTGGCAACAGGATAACAAACATAAGGCGAAGTCTCAGAGTTCCTTCAGCAAACGTGGCTACACACTTTAATCAGATAGAAGCAAACACAGGGAATCAGGCGCAGGGCAAAACACGGCTGGATGCGTGTAAGGGCACGCCAAATGTTTCAATCATAACACGCGCAAGAAACATACTGGAGTCCAGGGCAGGGTACGTGTTAGGGATCACACAAGAGTTCCTAGAAAGGATGCGTGCTAGGACACGCCAGAGTCCAAGACTAGGTGCGTGCTGGGAGACACGCTAGAGTCCAAGGCAGGGTGCGTACAAGGAGAGATGCCAGGGTCCAAGACAGGTGCGTGGCATCGGACTCCGAACGACTGGCAAGGCCCGACAGGATCCAGGCATCAGGATGAAGTCATCTGATTCCGGACCTCTGGCAGCGGTCGGCAGGCTTCGGAATCCGGCAGACAAACCAGGATACGAGGCAGGGTGCGTGCTATGAGACACGCCAGGGTCACGTTTAAGGACGGAGGCCTGCGCGTGTAGAGGGACACGCCAGGGACCGGTACAAGACTGAGGCCTGCGCGTGCAGAGGGCACACCAGGGACAGGTACAAGGACGGAGGCCTGCGCGTGCAGAGGGCATGCCAGGGACAGGTACAAGGAACAGGGTTAGGACCTGTACGTGCAAGAGGGCACGACAGGGAACATGGCAAAGCCTGCGCGTACTTTACAGAAGTACGGGGAGGTATGCCACGGAGCAGGCGAGGGTCTGCGCGTGCTTTAGAGAGCACATAGAGCACAGTGCAGAAACAGCGTGAGGTGCAAGGAAGCACAGAGAACACGGCTGGGGCACTGGCTAGCTGATCTGTCTGCAGCACTGGCAGGCGGGCAAGACTCCAGCGAACCCGACTGAGGCATAGCAGGTGACACAGCTGTCACTGACCGAGCACGGCTGAGGCACAAGCAGGCGGGCACGGCTAGGGCAGGCACAGCTGAGGCACAAGCAGGAGGCTAGGAAGGCCAGGCGTATGCAAAGGGCACACGAAGCAACAAAGCAAAGCAAGACAAGAAACAAGGCAGAGCTAGGCAGAGTACGGAACCAGGAATGGAAGCATAGGCAGAAACACGGAATCAGGTCAGAGCAAGAACAGAGCTAGCAGCGGAGTGTAGGCCAAAGCCTAGAGCCTTGGGACTAGCCTAGAAATGTGCAAGAGAGCACAATAGGACAGAGTCTAGCAGCGGAGAGTAGGCCGAAGCCTAGAGCCGGGCCAAGGCAGAGCCTTGGGACTAGACATGGAAATGTGCAAGAGAGCACCAAAGGGCAGAGTGCAGAAAACCAGGCAGAGACAAGAAACAAGAGAAGTACTGCAAGGCTCAGAAGAGCAAAGACCAGACATGGCGAAACAGGCAAAGGCAGAGAACAGCGGAAGTACTACAAGGCAAGGCAAGGACAAACATGGCACGAGAGACAACACAAGACATGGCACGAGACCAGAGACGGAGTACAAGCACGGAGCGTGTGCAGAGACGCACGACAGGGCAGAGTGCAGGGGCACAGAATAGAGGGAGCGACCCAGCAGACCAAGCAGCCATGCAGGGAAGCAACACAATACTCAGGCCCTGACCATAGGGAGGGGCGGGCTGTATAGCACCAGTACTTCCGGGTCAGGACCAGGGAGTGACCTTGGGTTCAGATCCTCCAGGATCATAGAGTGCATAGCTAGGACAGCCTGGGTAGAACCATAGAGAAAGTCACATGATCAGGAGTTCCAGGAATACAGCGGATTGCAGAGTCAGAGCAGGGCTGGAGCATAGGAAGGGTCACATGATCAGGGGTTCAGGAATACAGCAGATTGCAGAGTCAGACAGACGGGTGGTTACCCAGCAACAGCGTGCAGCCATGAGGTAAGGCGCGCGTGCACACTGCTCCAGGCATCTTGCGGCATAACAGACATCACGGGCATGACAGTCGACAGCCAGACCTTGTCTCCTGGATGGTATGGTGGGAGATCCTCCGCCTCTTGTCGGCATGTTTTTTCATCTGGGCGGCGGCTTGTATAAGAGCCTCCTTGGTCTTCCTCCAGACCAGGGAAAACTCTTGGGAGAGGGCATCGGTGGCGGGTACGCCCGAGGATGAAGATACTGGAAGAGGTACACCTGGGTTCTGACCAGAGGCCACAAAAAACGGAGACTTGGTGGTGGATTCATTGGAATGATTGTTATGGGCTAACTCTGCCCATGGAAGAAGATCAACCCAATTGTCATGATTGGTGTTAGAGAAGTTCCACAGGTAGGAGGTCAAGACTTGGTTGACCCGCTCGACTTGCCCGTTGGTCTGTGGATGATAAGCGGAAGAGAAATCCAAAGATATGCCCAAGAGTTTACAGAGTGCTCTCCAGAAGCGAGAGGTAAACTGTACCCCGCGGTCAGACACGATTCGCTGAGGAAGCCCGTGTAATCTGAAAATCTGATGAATGAAGATTTTAGCCAATTTGGAGGCCGTGGGCAAGCCGGGTAACGGGACAAAATGGGCCATTTTGGAAAACCGATCGACCACTACCAGAACAGTCGTACATCCAGAAGAGCGGGGTAAGTCAGTAACAAAATCCATTTCGATGTGTTGCCAAGGAGCTTCGGGAACAGGCAATGGCTGAAGGAGGCCAGTGGACAAGCTTCTAGGTACCTTGTTCCTGGCTCAAATTGAGCAGGAGGCCACGAAGTCTAACACATCTTGGCGGAGAGAAGGCCACCAGTAATAACGGGAAACCAGCGCAAGGGTCTTCTTGATGCCCACATGTCCAGTGATCTTGGAGGAGTGGCCATAGCATAGTACTACCCTTTTGCCTTGCGGGACGAGGGTCTTGCCAGGCGGCACGGAATGAAGACTCACAGAAGCTACCGTGATAAACCGGGCAGGATCGATAACATGCGACGGAGCCTCCTCCACTTTGGGTGACTGCAGGGACCGGGAGAGAGCATCTGCTTTGGTATTTTTGTCACCAGGTCGGAAGTGGAGCTCGAAGTCGAAGCGAGAGAAAAACAATGACCACCTGGCTTGTCTGGAGTTAGGCCAAGTTTTTCTGGTCAGTGAATATGGTGAAGGGATGGACTGCCCCCTCCAGGATATAACACCACTCCTCCAGTGTCATCTTTATGGTCAGCAACTCTCGATCCCCAATCGTGAAGTTAGATTCTGAGGGTGAAAATGACTTGGAGAAGAACCCGCACGGAGTCAAGCGCCCAGTAGTCGTCTTTTGGGAAAGAATCACCCCAGTAGAAGATGCGTCTACCTCCAAGACGAAGGGCTTGCCGATGCAAAACCGGAGCTGTGGCAAAGGCCCACTTCAGGGCGAGGAATGCGCCTTCAGCTTCCGAGGGCCAGATGTTCGGTCTTGCTCCCTTCCGGATAAGGGCAACAAAAGGCTTGGTTAAAGCAGAGAAGTGCGGGATGAACTGCCTATAGTAATTTGCGAAGCCCAAGAACCGTTGAATGGCTTTCACTCCGACAGGTCACGGCCATTTGAGCACCGCGGACAATTTCTCTGGGTACATTTGCAACCCTGAGTCCGTGATGATATACCCCAAGAAGGGTAGGGAGGTGTGCTCAAACAGGCATTTCTCTATCTTGGCATAAAGTTGATTCTCCCGCAGGCGTTGCAAGACCAGGCGAACACTCCTCCTGTGAGAGGACAGGTCTGGTGAAAAGATGAAGATGTCATCTAAATACAACACAAGGCACGAGTACAGAAGATCTCGGAAAACGTCGTTAACAAATTCTTTGAAGACCGCTGGGGCGTTTACAAAGCCCAAAGGGCATGACCAAATATTCATAATGGCCATCCCGAGTGTTGAAGGAGGTCTTCCACTCATCTCCAGAACGTATTCAGACCAAATTGTAGGCCCCCCATAGATCCAGTTTGGTAAAGATCCGGGCACCACGCAGGAGGTCAAACAGTTCAGGGATAAGTGGTAGAGGATACCTATTCTTGACCGTGATGTTATTTAAGCCTCGGTAGTCAATGCAAGGTAGAAGGGATCCATCCTTCTTACGAACAAAGAAAAACCCGGCCCCTGCTGGAGAAGATGGCTTCCGGATAAAGCCCCTGGCCAAGTTCTCCTGGATGTACTCCGTCATGGCTGAGGTTTCTGCAGGCGACAACGGGTATATTCTTCCCCTGGGAGGAGTAGCTCAGGGAACTAGCTCGATTGGGCAATCGTAGGCCCGATGCGGAGGAAGGGTCTCAGCTTCTTTCTTGTTGAAGACATCCGCAAATGAATGGTAGGCCATGGGAAGCCCCGGAAGGTCTGCGGGCACTTGGTGCAGACTGGTACAGGTAACAAGCAGCAGACAACGTTCTTGGCAAGAGTGACCCCAGTGAAGGACTTCCCCGGAGCGCCAAGCAAGGACTGGCTCATGCGACCTGAGCCAGGGCAGGCCAAGGAGCAGAGCATGACACAATTTAGGCAAAACATAAAAAGCAATTCTGTCCAGGTGTAGAGCTCTGATCTGCATTTCCAGCTCGAGAGTGACCGTGGTGACGGGGACAGGTAAAAGCTTGCCATCCACCAAGGTGATCACACGCGGCTCTTCAAGGGTGACGACAGGAATCCGAAACTTGTCCACTTCTTCCATCCGAATGAAGTTGCCCGCCGCAAGCGAGTCCACATACGCCTCCACAGATCTACGCTCCCAACCTAGGAGAATTAAAGCTGAGATAGTAAGGGGTAGAGAGGGAACAGAGTCACCTAGGAAGGCCTCTCTTACCTGGCCTAGGCGGAGGAGTTTCCCGGCCTCTCCGGACAGAAATGCAGAAAGTGGTTGCCTCCACCACAATAGAGGCATAATCCTTGCTCTAATCTTTCCCTGCGCCGCAGCTCCGATAGCTTAACATGATCCACCTGCATGGGCTTCGGGGCAGAACTACTGGCAGGCTTGGATGAACGAGGGCTGGGCGCTGGGTTGAACCTAGATGGGCGTCTCTCCCTGACTGTCTCGCGTTCCTGGAACCGCAAGTCAATATGAGTAGCCAGGGAAATAAGGTCCTCTAAAGAGGTGGGGGTGTCCCAACAGGCAAGCTCGTCCTTGATTTTCCCCGAAAGCCCCCTCCAAAAGGCCCCCACCAACGCTTTATTATTCCACCCCAGCTCTGAGGCCTGTGTCCGGAAGTGAATAGCGTACTGTCCCACGGTAAGAGTTCCCTGCCGGAGATTGAAAAGGGACTCCGTGGTGGAGGCCAGACGCCCAGGCTTGTCAAAGACCCGGCGGAAAGTATCTAGGAAGTCTTGTAGGCTAGATACTATAGGATCATCCTGCTACCACAGGGGGTTCACCCATGCCAAGGCCTCCCCCTCGAGATGGGACACGATAAATGCTATCTTAGCCCTATCAGACGGGTATTGCTGGGGCAGCAGCTTGAAATGTAGGCTGCACTGGTTAAGAAACCCCCGGCACAATTTGGGATCCCCGCTATACCTAGGAGGCTTCCCCAAATGTGGCGGTGGGTGAGCTGCAGGGTCGCGGGGCAGAGGCCACTGCGGACGACTGCGGGGACTGCAAATGGTCATCAACAGACGCCATGTAATTTAGAGTATGGGACTGGGTATCACGCTGCTGCACGAGCTCCTGCTGGAGTCCCGCCAGCAGAGGGGCACTCCCTGGATCGGAGGTTTGAATGGCGGATAACCGAGTGTCTATGGACTTCATAAAAGCCATAATCCGGTTTTGGTTCTCTCGCAAAAAGTAGTTCTTTTTGGGTGACTGCCGAGGCACCAGCGGGGTCCATGGCCTGATTATACTGTAAGGAGTTACAAGAGTGGACCCTCTGGGTCACGGTACCGGGATCCCTGGGGCGAGCTGGCCAAGTGGTGCCGACCCCTATACAGGGACCGTTAGGAGCAGGCCCGAAGGAGTCGGTTACTGAGACAGCTGATACCAAGAGGGGCGGCTCAGGTGCGGATGAGACAAACAAGGCAGAGGGTCAGGAGCGACAGGAGACAGGAGTGACTGGAGACAGGAGTGACCAGACTGGGCCAGAGTACCGTACGGAAGGCACACGATAATCAGGCGCCTCCACGAGGGGAGGAGACGCCTGATGTACCCTGTGCTGGAACTTGATTGGTAATCACTCCACAGGGCTGGTGCAGGAGGGGTTAATTGAGGGGAAGAGTGCGCCCGTGGCCTAAGGAGCATGCCTGAGACAGGAGCAGAGTAGGAGGAAGCCCTGTGCAGAGCTGCAGGACGGGAGACCGCCTGGGGTTCTGCGCGGCAGCTGGATGGTGAGCGGGGAGCCCCAGGAAGCAGGAGCAGGCAGAGCAGGACCTGGCATGACTGGCGACGCCGACCCCGTCCTGACAGGTGGCGCCAGCGTGACACATTTTCAGTAGAATAGCTTGAAAAATCTAATTTAGGGTACGTTCACATGGCAACTTTTATATGCCAGTTTTTCAAATAGAATTCACTTCAGGAAAAAATGCCAGTGGTGTTTTTACTGGTGGGTTTATTTTTTTGTAATTCTTCCGGTGGCTTTCCTGATGGCGTCTTTTTTATTTTTTAACTTTTTTTTTACGTATATAAAATAGTAGCCGCTTCTAAGCCGGAACCCCCCTGAAGATTAGTCAGATCACTTCTTTTCACCTTTTGAAGCCTAAAGTGATAAAAACATGTTATAGGGATGTGATACCTATGCACATCAATACATTTGTTGTGCATACAGTTAGGTCCAGGGAGTGCACTGATTAGGTTGGGAATTCCTGCATGTCCATGGAAGACCACATTGGTTGATCTTTGCAGGATCCTTTCCACTGTGGAAAAAAGCAAAAAACCTTCATCACATCCTGGAGAGTGTACTTCACTTGGATGGAAGTGTAGGTGTTTTAGTATTTAAGTCTGCCATAATGATAAAACTTAATGAGAGCAAATACAGAGGGATATCCTCAAGGTACAAACCATTAACCAGCCTTAAAAATAGGTCAGAATAGACTTTGCCAGAAAGCATCTGAAGAAGCCAGCCCAGATATGAAGGAGCATTCTAAACTAAGAGCAACTTGTACCATAATGATGGGAATAAGAAAGTATGTTGAAGGCTTTAAATGCCTCATGATCCAAAGCACACAACATCCTCTGTAAAACATGTTCGAGGCAGTGTGATGGCATGAGCATGGACGGCTTTCAATGGGATTGGGTCAATGGTGTCTTTTGATGATGTGACTGAAGACAGAAGGCGCTGGATGTATTCTGAACTGTACAGGGCAATACTTTATGCTGAGATTCAACCAAATGCACCAAGGTTGACTGGACGGCGCTTCACAGTACAGATGGGCAATGACCCAAAGTATACTGCAAAAGCAAGCCAGGAATTTAAGGAAAAGTGGAATATTCTTCAATGGCCGAGTCAATCGCCAGATCTCATCCACATATAGTATGCATTTCAAATGCTTAAGACAAAACAATGCTAAAAGACCTACAAACAAGCAACTGAAGTCAGCTGCAGTAAAGGCCTGACAAAGCTTCACATAGGAGGAAACACAGCGTTTGGTGATGTTCGTGACTTCCAGACTTCAGGCAGCCTGCAAAGGTTTTTTACAAAGTTATTAAAAATGAACATTTTTATTTGTTAGCCCCTGTAATGAGAAGGCTTTTTAAAATAAATGGTTGCAATTCCTAAATGTTTCACGGTATATTTTTGTTTAATCCCTTTAATTAAACCTAAAAGTCTACACTTCGGTTTCATTTTAAATCCAGAATAGTGGCTTGCAGAGCCAAAATCACAAAGTATACTGTAGGTCACTGTCCAATTATTTCTGGACATACTGTATACTGTATGTACGTTCATTATTTTCGACGTCTGTTGAAAGGTTTTTCAAATGGGTTCACATGCCATCTGCACATACCCTTAGAAATGAATTTCTTTTCAGCATTATTCCTACAGTTATGACTTTTGCGTTTTCCTTTGTGAATTTGATATACGGTAATTGCAACTTTTTCTAAAACTAATTCAATACTTTAGCCAAATTTATATAAATACACTATGCAGAAGACTGTTTTACTGTATAATTATGTCTGTCATAAGTTCATCAAAACAAAATACAGGATGACTTTTTTAAAATGGTAAAAATATTACAGTAATACCAAACGGTAATAATAAATTAATATAGTATATAATACAATAAGTAGATACAGTGTCTTGCGAAAGTATTCTGCCCCCTGGAACTTTTCAACCTTTTCCCACATATCATGCTTCAAACATAAAGATGCCAAATGTAAATTTTTGGTGAAGAATCAACAAGTGGAACACAACTTTGAAGTTGAATGAAATGTATTGGTTATTTTTAATTTTTGTGGAAAGTCAAAAACTGAAAAGTGGGGCATGCAATATTAGGATATGTGCACACACTGCAGATTCTGCTGCGGATCCGCAGCAGTTTTGGCTCTGCGGGTCTGCAGCAGATTCTGCTGTGTTGTACAGTACCTTTATTTCCTATGGAATTAAAAAAACGCAGTGCACATGCTGCAGATTTTTCCATGCGGTTTTGCTGCGGGTTACAATCCACAGCATGTCAATTCTTTGTGCGGTTCACACCTTATCATTATGAGGTGTGAAACCGCAGGGCAAAACCGCAGGCTAATCCGCAGATAAACCGCAGGACTTTTGTCCTGCGGATTTACCTGCGGATTTTTCATCAAAATCCGCACAACCAAAAAACTACGTGTGCACTTACCCTTATTCGGCCCCTTTTAATTTCAGTGCAGCAAACTCACTTCAGAAGTTCATAGTGGATCTCTGAATGATCCAATGTTGTCCTAAATGAAAAATGATGATTAATATAATCCACCTGTGTGTAATCAAGTCTCCGTATCAATGCACCTGCTCTGTGATAGTCTCAGGGTTCTGTTTGAAGCACAGAGAGCATCATGAAAACCAAGAAACACAACAGGCAGGTCCATGATTCTGTTGTGGAGAAGTTTAAAGCCGGATTTGGATACAAAATGATTTCCAAAACTTTAAACATCCCAAGGAGCACTGTGCAAGCGATCATCTTGAAATGGAAGGAGTATCATACCACTGCAAATCTACCAAGACCCGGCCGTCCCTTTAAACTTTCATCTCAAACAAGGAGAAGACTGATCAGAGATGCAGCCAAGAGGCCCATGATCACTCTGGATGAACTGCAGAGATCTACAGCTGAGGTGGGACGATATGTCCATAGGACAACATTCAGTCATACACTGCACAAATATGGCCTTTATGGAAGAGTGGCAAGAAGAAAGCCATTTCTCAAAGATATCCATAAAAAGTGTCATTTAAAGTTTGCAACAAGCCACCTAGGAGACACACGAAACATGTGGAAGAAGGTGCTCTGGTCAGATGAAGCCAAAATTGAACTTTTTGGCAACAATGCCAAACGATATGTTTGGCGTAAAGGCAACACAGCTCATCACCCCGAACACACCATCCCCACTGTCAAACATGGTGGTGGCAGCATCATGGTTTAGGCCTGCTTTTCTTCAGCAGGGACAGGGAAGATGGTTAAAATTGATGGGAAGATGGAAGAAGCCAAATACAGGACCATTCTTGAAGAAAACCTGTTGGAGTCTGCAAAAGACCTGAGACTGGGACGGAGATTTGTCTTCCAACAAGACAATGATCCTAAACATAAAGCAAAATCTACAATGGAATGGTTCCAAAATAAACATATCCAGGTGTTAGAATGGCCAAGTCAAAGTCCAGACCTGAATCCAATCGAGAATCTGTGGAAAGAGCTGAAAACTGCTGTTCACAAACGATCTCCATCAAACCTCACTGAGCTCAAGCTGTTTGCCAAGGAAGAATGGGCAAGAATTTCAGTCTCTCAATGTACAAAACTGATGGAGACATACCCCATGTGACTTGCAGCTGTAATCGCGGCAAAAGATGGTGCAACAAAGTATTAGGTTAAAGGGGCCGAATAATATTGCACGCCCCACTTTTCAGTTTTTGAATTTCCCAAAAATTTAAAATAACCAATAAATTTTGTTCAACTTCATGATTGTGTCCCACTTGTTGATTCTTCACCAAAAATTTACATTTGGTATCTTTATGTTTGAAGCATGATATGTGGGAAAAGGTTGAAAAGTTCCAGGGGGCCTAATACTTTCGCAAGGCACTGTACTTATAATTGATTCCATGATACGGAAATAATTTTCTATGTTGGCAGTATTGGAAGTCAAAATGAAGATGAAGCCCCATACATCTATATAGTACATGATGCCGCCATATTAAACCATCATACTGCTCACAAGGTTGATAAGAAGAAAAACCAGACCTAGAGAGCAGTGTTCACCAACTGGATTTAATCTACGCCATGCTGTATTAAATCCACATGATATCTTTAAATGAAACCAGTTAATAGTTGCCACTGAGATCCTCCACCCTATGAACCCTAGCTCTTCCGGGAAAAACATAATGCTCTTTCCCTCAGAGATGTACATAATGGCTGCTGGGAAGTGATAAGCTGTTAATTACCACAGACAAGCTGCCACACAAAATAATACATGTGCGACTAAAAGCAGTTTCTTACTATTAAATGCAATAAAATATACTTTTTGGCTGAAAATTATTGGTGAAGTGTTAGCGACATGATAAGCATGCTCTATGCAGATGAATTTGACGAAAAAGGCTCTATATGTAGCTTCTGCACAGGAGCTATTTATCTTATGCTCACCCCTGCATGGCATATCAGCGTTGCTAGCACCGAATGACAGGGGAATGTGCCCCAAATCTTTTGTACCATGCCCTAGATCCCCCTGGAAGGCCACTTCTCCGTTCTGATACAGCATTTTAGAGTCCCACTGTTGAATCAGTGGGGGGTCCAGCAGTCTGACAACCTCTTGGTTTTACTCCACTTTTATTGGAATTACATGACAAATGGTGCCTTTATTTTCAGGGTTGGCTGGCAATACACCTTAGATGACTGATGCTTCAGTGGTTCATATGGTCAACAGCCATCTAGGTCAACACTTTCCGACAAAGGAGCACTCGATCTGCCAAGTGAGCTTTCCTATGTTATCAATAAGAAAGTTGCCGACTGACAAGTCAACTGGCGGCTTATCTTGGGGAGAACAATGCCATCAAGTATGAAATTGGGCATGCATGATTGTCATCTCTTCTGACCATCAGTCAGCTGGTGCCCCCATATGTATTGGCGTCAATATTGGTGGGTTCAGCTGACATTAGTCCAATGTCTATGGGGGGGGCGCTTTAATAGTCAGAACTCTCTCTGTAAGAATAATTAATCCAAACAGTCCTTTTAAAGCGATATACAGTATTAATAAGCACAATAGTGATGTAAAAGCATTCCACACAGAAGGTCTTAATGTCATCTGACCAACTAAATCGCCAGATCCAACTGGACTTTCCAAATATTTGCGTGACTTCATAATGTGTTGCGTGGTTATCATAAGCTATCGTATCACTAACTTACGCATATCAAATTTTCTGAAAAGTTGATTTTATTTTCTTAAGTATATAAGCAAGCCAAATTAATTATAAATACGTACATAAAGAAGCAATACTCAAAATGTGGTCACTATTACTGATTTTAGGCAGTGTGGATGGAGTGGTTGGGGGAATATGTACAGTATTTGCTGGAGTGAACAAGTCAAAGTCTGGACCTCGATCTGTTAGAAAATCAATGAACTCAGCAGAGATTTTGTAGGCACATTGGACATAGAACCTTTTTTTGTGTGGTATATTATATCTAATCTGATTAAACATGGCTACAACAGTAAATCATTAAATCCAATGGAGTGAACATATTTAATAAGCCAAACTTATAGCAGTGCTAGGTGGTTCTGAATCCATTAATGGTTTTCCAAAGTCTGTGTATACATATGAAAAAGGATGTCACAGGGTATGTAATAAGTGAGGGCATGCTCAGGGAGTTTTCTCTTCTGTACCGTTTTATTCAGTCTTAAATTCACTTTCCATTTTCCTTTATGTAAAGTAATAAAGTAACTGCACATAAAGGATTCTACAGGTCAGTTTTACGTGGATGAGAAATCCAGTACTCAGAACATTTCTGTTACCATAGTATTGAGATGTTGTACATTTCTGTTACCATAGTATTGAGATGTTGTACATTTCTGTTACCATAGTATTGAGATGTTGTATGATGGATGCGCTCCGAAAAGCAATAAAGTACATTCAATTTGAAAAAACTTTTGTTTCATGACTCAGTGTATACATGCCAATTAAAATTATTGGTGAGCCATTTATTATAACATTTGGTCTTCTTTATGGATACACTGAATATTAGACAACAATACGAGAATTCCTAATCCTTAATATTTCCCACAAACAATACAACAAAAGGTAATGGCTGTAACCATTTGTACAGTATTCTCCATTCAAGATATCATTCATAATATATCTCTATACATTATTGTTGTATCGCAATTAGTGATTCATTGTATATTATTATATTAGCAGAACATGAAGTGCTGCTGCGAATGAACGTTAATGAATGAAATCATTCCTGACTGACAAAATCCTAGAACCACTGGCCAGCAAAAAAGTTTTTATGTAATTTTCCTACTTAAAATAAATGTCACATTCTTTATCATTTTGGGCTCATGCAAACATCCGTGCATCTCGGACTACAATGGACAGCCTGGTGTCAGGTCTCTTGACTTGAGCACAACAACCTCATGGAAACACATAAAGCGGTGGAGACCCACAGCCAGTCCATGCCTTGTGTTTCCGTGCTTGGATGTCTGCATGAGCCCTTAATCAGTACTTTTTCTGCACATTGATTCCAAAATTAATGTAGTCACAAATGTAATAGTCCATTGAAAAGAACCTGATCAGCTTGCTGAGTTGGCCATACACATGAGATATTTATCTGCAGATCCAGTTTATTTTAGCAGCACCTGATGATACTCTTATGCGTGCAACCACCACATGCATCAGATTCTCAGAAGATATCACCACTGATTCTTGCAATGATTGCGAGACATTTTCTGTGTCTGACCAGCTTTACACATCTTGGGCAATTGCATGCATACCTATAAATATAACCACTTGAATGGACATTTTACAATAATTTACAGGTACATACATAAAATGATCAGTAAACAGACTGCTAACAAAAGTTTGTTAAAAAAAAATTATATATACTACAAACTACCACCTGACAGCAAAATTAATGACCACAAAGGAAAGGGGTATGTCAGAAATAAAGTAGTTGGCACTCACCGTGATATGTGTGGATCAGGATGGTATGGCAAAGTTGTACAAGGCGAGGGTTCGAAATTCATTTTCTTCAACTTCTTTTGATATAAATAGAGAAATAAATATCTAGTAGAGATGTACATGTAGATTTAGAGTATAGACACCTCAACTATAGTGACAACTGGCAGAAGAGATAAAAAGTTTTTGACATGTGTCAATAGGCGGGACTCTTACTGAATGAGCCAATGAAATCTAGCAAGTGACAGAGGAATGATTCTGTCCTACTGGGCACCTCTACTTATTTATTTGTTTTGCATGGTGCTCAAGTCTTGCACAAGTGATAGGTTTTTATGCTGAGCAGTTTATTGCATTGTATTTGATCTGTATTTGGGCAAATTGTGGCTATTATAGGAGTTTTATTTCAGATTCTCTTAGCTGTTATCGTTGCTCAGTTTGCATTACATAAGATGCCCTGTCTTTGTGGACTTATTGGGGCTCACTTGATTCGGAAGTTTACACCGTGTCACAAAACCTTCAGGGGATTTTTGTATGTCCTTAGTACACACCAACGGTCTTGTGGTAAGGTTCTCGATGCTGGGAAATTCCTATGCATCAGATGCAGAATACTTGTACTCCCAAGATCATTTTTGCATTGGTTGTGGTGATGTATTGTTATGCTGAAGTCAGTGATATAATACTATTTTCAAAATGTTGAATCTGTGATAAAAAATAAATAAAAAAATAATTATCATGAACAATTACATAAAACAACATATAAATGTATACTGGAGTTTATAAAATTTGGCACTCACTCATTGATGGCTGTATTGTTCTGCAAGGTCAACAGATCTGTGTAAAGGATTATCTCCTAGGAGAAGCAGAGAGCTGCAGGAACTGTGTGTGCTTCTTCTTACTTGGTTCCTACACAGACTCCCACCCAAACATTGTACTGTTAGCTGATATGGGTTTTGTGGTTTTGGAGACTGAAGGAAATATGAATCAGGTTCTAATTTAAACCTGATTCCAAGAAGGAAAAAGAGAATTTGGGTGTCTATGCTACTACAAGAGTGTTGTATGTCCAAGTTCAAGAAATGACCCAGTGTCAAATACCGCCCATGTACCTTTTTTATAATTGAAACATCAGCATAAATGCCAAACGTATGAGACACGCTCAGTTACTGTGTAACATTTATGTCTTGTAGAAAGTACCATGTGGAAATTCTTCAGCTCCGTTGTGTATCTGCCAGAGTGGTCAGAATGCTATTTAAAACTTGACATTCTCCACCCACAGACGGCTTGATAGCCCTGAACATCTGTGAATTGTGAATCCTGTAAACTTAAAGTCTTGAGTATCCGCCAACCTAAATACTTTGGATGACAGCACGGGTAAATTGCAAAACAATGAGTACAGAAAATAGATCAGGTTCAATGTTAAATCAATTAATGGACCTATAATTATCATCAGCCATTCATAAGGAGCTTTCCCTAGTTATTAAGAAATCCTAATCTCTAAACATATTTATACAGAAAAAATGTATATAATATAGGTGCAAGATTGTTAAAACAATAAAAAATGTTGATACATGACCTTGGTAAAACCTTCCTTGGTGGCAGTGGAGAAGACCACCGCCACTGCCACTTTGCCCACCATAGCTATCAATCAAGTACAGCATCTATAGAGCTGCTCTAGGCTGTGAGGACTCAATCAGTGTTTGGTCAGTATTTTACATCAGTATATGTAAAGTGCTGTGGGATATGATAGTGCTATATAAGCAAAGCATAATAAATAATCAGTATTTGTAAGTCAAAATCAGGAGTGTACAAATCAGTAGAAAAGTATAATAGAAACACGTCACCATTTCTGTATTTTCCATCCACTCCCCGCTTTGGCTTATAAATACTGACCCTGTGAAGATGGCCTAATAGTGTTATAGATTCCTGAGATGGAACAGAGCATAAGAGATCAGGGATGGGAGCCAACCCTATTCTCCAATACAGCTGGCACGACACAGCTGTTGGGTGACCCGGGACCAGGGGCTCCTTCCCTGACACTAGGGGGCACCCTAGCTCACACTATTCCACGGGATACTTCTGAAGGTGAAGATGCTGGGGCTGCCATCCTTGCCTTATCTCCTGCCTTAGCCCTTTGACTGTTCTCTTCCCTCACCCAGGGAAGAGGGGTGCTACCATGCACCGCAGTATACCAACCCGACAAACAAGGCAACACAGAAGAGGGACAGCAGAAAACACCAGGCATACAAAATATTCACTCACATATAACAGAGGAATGCTCCTGGGAGTAGAGGGAAGGGAATAAACCAATGTAGAGGAGGGAAGGGAATTGCCACGCTTACAAACCACACAACAGTCACAGATAACTCCTCCAGGAATCCTCATATGAATTCCACTCCTCCTAAGCCATGCAGCAAATGCTAGCTCTGACATGCATTTGAATCAGGAGCCAGATTATAAAGGGAACAGGAGTGGCTAACTGAGCTCAACTGAGAGCACAGGGTTCTCCAACATGGCCAAATAACCTCTGTTCTTCCAAAAGGAATAAACACCATTAAAATGAATTCATGCTTCTTCTCAGCGTAGGAGTAGGAGCAATCAGATGCTGCGCTCTTCTGGCTCGTCTCTGTGACAACAGCAGTGTGTACTGAACATGTTCTCCTTCTCACTTGTACTGTTAAAGGAGGACTTTGCAGACCAGAGGGAGGCAGTCCTTCACTTTCAGCACAAAATGTATTTCTCACACTACAATACACAATAATGGTAAGGATTTTTTGAAAACATCTCTACAAATTTTAAGTATTTTTAACCAAAGCCAGAAGTGAATTCAAATTTAATGCTCCAATCCTTCAACTATGTTTACTATTTACTGTGGCAAATTTATATTGCCTACACTCACAAAGTCAATGTGAAAATAACAAAAGAGATATATTTGTAGCATCAATTTTTTTTTTCCTAAGTTTTGGAGTGGACATTCTCTAAAAAACAACTGGGTTTAAAAACTATGAGCTTTGGTTGGAGAGTTTCTTCTCTGAATACTCAGCACAAAAAATCAGTGTGAACTCATCTTAATAATGCATTACAGCTAAAAGATGTACCCAGAGATTCATATGAGCAACCATCCTGCCCCCCAGTGAAGACCATAAAAATTAGTAAAATGAACAGACTCAGTTCTACGAACTGAGCTTCTTAATTCACATTAGCAATTCGGAGGACATACACAGTCAGCAATTCAAGTTCACATGACCCGCATCAATGCGTTTCCGGTGCCTGCGCACCCTTAATCATGATTAAGCTGGAGTCTCTTCATTTTTCATTTTAGACTCTTTGACAAAGTGCTTCCAGGCTCCAAACAACCTCAAGATGCAATTACAGTGATGGTTTATTCTATACAAATTAGTACTTAATAAAAATCCCGATATCTCTTGAACAGCATAGCAAATTAAAAGGGAAAAAAATACAATAGCGGATAAGTGGGAATAAAATCCAAGCAAAAGCTTGACACTTTCAGGTCCTCTTTAAAAAACATAAAACACTTGTTTCAATTAAAATGCATGAACAAAAGCATTTTTATGACTTCAGAAAGTGAGTTTGCTGTGCCCCTAATTTTAGCTATATTTTGCTCCTAAGGGCTGGACCATAATTTGACTTCTTGTAGCTGATTTTACTGCATTTGAACCACTTTAGAGAATACATGTTGCTTTATAATGAGCCACATCACATTGCTAATTAGTGAATGTTTGACTTGGCTGTGAAGAAAGACATTCTTGCCTTAACAATAAATATTAATACATGCATATGTTCATACAGAAAAAAAAATTCCAGTTTCCTTGCTGCCCTATAGCAATGAAGAGGCCATCATTTCAAATCAGTTGTCACCAACTTCTTCCCGCCCCATTTAAAAATGATTATATCATGGAGCAGTTGTGGGGCATTAAAAAATGATCCTGCTTCACACATTGTACAGTGGCTTACAAAAGTATTCACCCCCTCTCCCCGCCCCTTGGCATTTTTCGTGGGTTGCTACCTCACAACCTGGAATTTCAGGGGGTTTTTTTGTTTTTTTTTTTGAGGGCTTGCATCACTTCATGTAAAGAAAATGCCTACAGCTGTGAACACTTGGTATTCTTTTTCTTGTGAAGCAAACAAATAGGACAAAATAACTGAAAACTTCAGTGTACATAACTATTTAGCCACTTAAAGTCAGTACTTTGTAGAGCCTCCTTTTGTGGCAATGACAGCTGCAAGTCACTTTGGATTAGTCTCTATGAACTTTCCACATCTAGCACAGTGGTATTTTTGTCCATTGCTCCAGCAAAACTGCTCCAACGCCTTCATTAGATGGTTTTCTCTGCTGAACAACAATCTTCAAGTCTGACCACATATTCTCAGTTGGATTAAAGTCTGGGCTTTAACTAGGCCCCTCCAAAACATTCACACGTTTCCCCCTAAACCACTCGAGTGTTGCTTTAGGTAATTGTCTTGCTGGAAATTGAACCTCAGTCCCAGTCTGAAATCACTGACAGACTGAAACAGGTTTTGCTCAAGAATATCCCTGTATTTCACACCATTCATCTTTCCCTTGACTCAAATCATTTTTCCTGTCTGTCCTGCTGAAAAACATGCCTGCAGCATGACTCTGCCTCCACCATGTTTCACTGTGGGCATAGTGTTCTTGGGATGATAAGCTGTGTTGGTTTGGCTTCAGACATAGCATTTTCCTTGGTCGTGAAGATTTTCAATTTTGGTCTCATCTGACTCCAGCACCTTCCTTCTAAACATTTGGGGAGTCTCCCTAATATGTTTTGGCAAACTCAAACAAGCCTTACAATTTTTGTGCTGCCTCTCTGATTAATGCCCTCCTTGCCCAGGCTGAGAGTTTTGGTGGGTGGCCCTCTCTTGGCAGGTTTTTTGTGCTACCATATTATTTTCATTTCATGATAATGGATTTGATGGTGCTCAGGGGATCATCAGAGATTTGGATATTTTTTATAAGCCATCAAACATGATCGTAGCGTTCTGGCAGCAGGCAGAAGGGCTGTGAGCTGTGACAGCCCCTCTGCCTTTGGATCAAAGACCCTGTAAGAGGGTGAAGAGGAAGAAGAGCCAGAAGGGGGTTACCTCTCCTGCTCCGTGTCCAGAAACACATAGCCGGGCAGCAGGGTTGATGGGGGGGGGAAGCTTTCTGACCTGGACCGACTGCACCATGTGACTGTAAGGGGCAGTGAGGGAAGAGAAAGGGTGGTGGATGAGAAGCTGTGTAGGCTTAGGGCGCCAAAGCAGAGCGCGCCAGAGACAGAGCAGCGTGTGTCAGGTAGAAAGCAGGCTGCAGCATCACTCTCCAGAAGAGAGAGAACTCCCCGTCAGAGGACTGGGACTGAAGGACAAGATATAGAAAGCGCTGTCTGTGAGTACGTGGACTTGCTAGCCTCCGTGACCAGAGGAGGCTTTCCCCCTGACAGTGCAGAGACAGTGACCCTAGCACACAGCCCTGGTGCCCGTGGTGACAGACAAGAGCCACTGAGTCTGTCAGTGAGACTTCCCAGTGTGCGCAGCTTCGTACCTGCAGAAAGACAGACGGTGTGCTTTACAGAGACTCAGAGCAGGGGAGACTCAAGTCCGCAGCGTCTCCCTGCTTTATCCTTTAACTCCTGAGGTTTCAGCTTCATCCAGAGGACAGAGCACAGAGACTGCAAGCGCCACTGTTGTCGGTGCCAACATGGGAGAATGAGATCCTGCAATCAAGCTTTCCGCGGACTGATAAGTTACAAGAATTCCAGTTTAATCGTTTCAACTCTGCATAACTGTTTAAATAGCTTTCCCTAGCCTTTTTACTGTTTTACCATTTACTCTGTCACTTTTAACCCACAATGTTTCTCCCTGCGTGGAGAGTAAAGTCCCTATAAGTAAATCTTTAACTCCTGGTCTGTCTCGATTCCGTGCTGACATCCTCAGCACCGGCAGTGTACAACCCCACGGCATGAAGCGAGGTCCCGATCGCTGCCATGGAGACCTGATGTTGTCACGATGAGATCCGGGTCTCTATGCTGAGAGACTTCCTGTCATGCGCAGTGATGACGAGGAAGTCTCTCAGGTCAGTGTACAAAATGAGTGTCCCATAGTGGGACACGGTGTAAAAGTAAGAATTAAATTAAATATTTTTTTAAATAATAGTCAAAATAATTTTTTAAAAAATCAAAAAATAATAAAAAAATCAATATTTACTCAATCAATAAATATTTAAATAAAAAAGTACACAATAAAAGTACACATATTTAGTATTGCTGCGTCTGTTACGACGCACCCTATAAAACTATTCCACTAGTTAACCCCTTTAGGGAACACCTTTAAAAAAACAAGGCAAAAAAAACATGCTTTATCATCATACCGCCAAACAAAAAGTGGAAAACACGTGATCAAAAAGAAGGATATAAATAAACGTGGTACCGCTGAAAACGTCATCTTGCTGTGCAAAAAACAAGCCCCCATACAGTGTCATCAGCGAAAATATAAAAAAGTTATAGTTCTCAAAATAAAGCAATGCAAAAATGATTATTTTTTATATAAAATAGTTTTTATTGTATAAAAGCGCTAAAACATAAAAAAATATAAATGAGGTATCGCTATAATCGTACTGACCTGAAGAATAAAGTTTTATGAATTTTACCACACACGGAATGGTATAAACACCCCTCCACCCCAAAAAAAGAAATTCATAACATGCTGGTTCTTGTTCATTCTGTCTCACAAAAATCGGAATAAAAAGCGATCAAAAAATGTCATATGCCCGAAAATGGTACCAATAAAAACGTCAACTCATCCCGCAAAAAAACAAGACCTCACATGACTCTGTGCCAAAATCTGGAAAAATTATAGCTCTCAAAATGTGATGATGCAAAAGCTATTCTTTGCAATAAAAAGCGTCTTTTAGTGTGTGACAGTTGGCAAACATAAAAACCCACTATTAATAGTAAATCAAACCCCCCTTTATCACCCCTTAGTTAGGGAAAAATAATTAGATAAAAAATGTATTTCCATTTTCCCATTAGGGTTAGGACTAGGGTTAGGGTTGGGATTAGGGTTAGGGTTGAGATTAGGGTTGAGGGCGTCTTAGGGTTAGGTTTGTGGTTAGGATTATGGCTAGGGTTGGGATTAGTGTTAGGGATGTGTTGGGGTTATGGTTGGAGTCAGAATTGGGGGGTTTCCACTGTTTAGGCACATCAGGGGCTCTCCAAACATGACATGACATCTGATCTCAATTCCAGTCAATTTTGCATAAAAAAGTCAAATGGCGCTCCTTTCCTTCCAAGCTCAGCCATGCGCCCAAACAGTGGTTTACCCCCACATAAGGGGTATCAGCCTACTCAGGACAAATTGCACAACAGCCTTCAGAGTCCATTTTTTCCTGTTACCCTTGGGTAAATAAAATGTTGGGGGCGAAAGATCATTTTTGTGAAAAAAATGATTTTTTATTTTTATGGCTCTACATTATAAACTTCTTTGAAGCACTTGGGGGGTTCAAAGTGCTAACCACACATTTAAATAAATTCCTTAGGGGGTCTACTTTCCAAAATGGTGTCACTTGTGGGGGGTCTCCACTGTTTAGGCACATCAGGGGCTCTCCAAACTCAACATGGCATCCGATCTCAAATCCAGCCAATTTTGCAGGTGCTCCTTCACTTCCGATCTCTGCTATGCTCCCAATCAGTGGTTTGCCTGCATATATGGGGTATCAGCGTACTCGGGACAAATTGTACAACAACTTTTGGGGTCCAATTTATCCTATTACCCTTGGTAAGATAAAGTAAATTGGATCTGAAGTAAATGTTTTGTGAAAAAAAGTTAAATGTTCATTTTTTTTTCTAAATATTCTAAAAATTCCTGTGAAGCACCTGAAGGGTTAGTAAACTTCTTGAATGTGGTTTTGAGCACCTTGAGGGGTGCAGTTTTTAGAATGGTGTCACTATCGAATAGACCCCTCAAAGTGACTTCAAATGTGATGTGGTCCCTAAAAAAAAAAAAATGGTCTTGTAAAAATGAGAAATCGCTGGTCAACTTTTAACCCTTTTAACTTCCTAACAAAAAAAAAATGTTGGTTCCAAAATTGTGCTGATGTCAAACAGACATGTGGGAAATGTTATTTATTAACTATTTTGCGTGACATATTTCTCTGTTTTAAGGGCATGAAAATTCAAAGTTGGAAAATTGCTAAATTTTCAAAATTTTCACCAAATTTCTGTTTTTTTCACAAATAAATGCAAGTCATATCAAAGACATGTTATCACTATCATGAAGTACAATATGTCACGAAAAAACAAAGTCAGAATCACCGGGATCCATGGAAGCGTTCCAGAGTTATTACCTCATAAAGGGACAGTGGTCAGAATTTTAAAAATTCAGATTACAAAAATATTTAAACACAGGTTATAATGTAATAAAATAGGTAAAAAGCCTTGGGGGGTGAATACTTTCACAAACCACTATATGTGTTATGTAGCTAGCATCTGCTTCTATTCTTAGAAATAGGCAGCAGCATCAGGCACTGCTGTTTAACCATTAAATGCTGCAGTCAATCACTGACATTGGCATTTAAACCATGCAATGCGCTCACGAGTTGCCTGGTATAAGGGTGCCTATTGAAGGCTTCCCATGCCTGCCATGCTGATTGTCCTGTGATATCCAGCCACAGACCAGGTGTCCTAGGAGAACATGAGTTTCTATAAACGCAGCAGTCCAGCTGTATTGCAGTATGAAAAACAAGCAAACAAATTGGGGACATAAAAGAGAGTGAAAAATAGAGACTTAAAGAAAAAAAACTAAGGCTTTGCATCATTGTTCCTTCCCCCAGATAAAAATACATTTCAAATATAAAATAAACATATTAGGTATTATGTTTGTAAAAGTCTGCTCTACCAAGATATAAAATTATTTAACCTATTACATCAAAATACTGTAGGGCATTGCAGTAACACAGGTATCCTTGGCTATAACCACTAACTCACTATATGGGTGGTCATAATAACCAGGGATACCTAAGCTACTGCATTGCCCTGCACATCAGATATGTTAGGCGTCGGGTTCCTGTTGCTGCACAGCAGGAATCCTGAGCCCTGCTTCTGGCGGTCTCCCATTCCTCCCCAGCCACAGAGGAGGTTGCTCAGCAAACTCGTCGGTCCCGGCGCTCTGCCCAGACCACCTCCGTGGGTTTGCTTGCTGCTGCCACCTCTGGCACAACTATGACAATGCAGGCTGCTCAGCAGCGAGATTCTCCAGGGACCAAGTCCTTATGTCGGGCCACTGAGCATGCCCGTGGAGTGATCTCCCATTGGAGATCGAAGGTTACGTGCTCGGGTCCTGCTCCTGTTCGGATTGGCCCATCCGAGAAGCCAGGAAGGTCCCGGACGATCGCGGCTATAAAAGGTTCGCATGGCCGCTCGGCCATGCACTAGGATACACTGTATTTTCAGACTATGAGGAGTGAGTGATGTATGCACGTATGAAAGTCTCTGGTGACTGACTCATTATGAAACCCCTACCCTGGGTACGCATGTGTTGTGCAGTCTAGCCTGCTAGCGCCCAGGTTTAGGTGTAGGTAGGGCAGAGTCGGAGTCAGGCATTAGTCCCCATCAGTGACTCGGCATGCCACAGTGCACGTGCTCCACACTCCATAGCCAGCATCTATAGCGGCGTTCGCGGCAGCGACGCCGTGTGCTCAGAGGGCCTAGAGGAACTCTAACCCCGTGTCCTTGGGGTAGAGTTCTGTGGCCGCTTTCTGTGCGCCTTTTGGCCGGGCTCTGTGAGCTAAACAGGCTCCGGTATTTGCGTTCAGCGGCTGTGCAGCTCTGAGTCAACAGAGTTCGCTCCAGTTCACACTGGGTGACATAACCCACATGTGACTGTTTTCACGCCGCCCTATTCTTCCGCTATTACCTAGCAGCAGTGTACCACCTCTGCACGGTGGACCCTGGGCTGCGAACGCTCCTAATATTTATAATTTTGTGCGTTCCGCCAGCCCTAACAGGATAAGCGATATAGCAAATCAGAAGAACTATACCACATTTCTAATGTGAGTTATTTGCTAATTTTATTATTACACCTACAATACTACATGCTTGGCTAGCATTTAGGAGACTGGGAACACCCCTTTAATGAAGACTAAGGGTATGTTTCCATGGTCAGTAAACGCTGCGGATTCAATACTGCATACAGCCGCAGCGTCGAATCCGCAGCATCCAGATGTTACAGCATAATGGAGGGGATTTTATGAAATCCCAGCTCCACTATGCGTTCAAACACGCAGGTCTTTCTAGATAGATAATGAACACATGCGGAATCACTGTGCGTACAAAATCCGGCAGCGCTTTGGACGGAGCGGGTATCTTCTGCGTTCAAAGCACTGCCGGTACGGAACGTGGAAACATATGCTTAGACATTCTGTTGCAAGTGCTCCTGAAACAGTTTTTCTTAGAACTTTATAAACACCAACTGTCATCTCCTCTGTCAGAAATGGGAAATTCTGTATTCACTGAAGTCGGATTTTGCTCATTAATTGAGACTTTTAAATTAGTTCAAGAGAAGAAAGAAGCAGATAAGATAAATCACAAAAGTTTCATATTTTATTATTGTAGATTTGATTTATGGAAAAAATAATTAAAATGCTTGTTACTCTTTAAGGTTACCATTCACCACAATCCAGTGCCTGAGCAATAGGTTTTCTATGGTTCAAATGTGCTTTTCTATTGTGTTGCCTAGAAAAGACTTGGCTTGTCCTGACCTCACTCTCTATTCTATTGCTTTCCCTAACATTTTGCCTCTGACTACTATTTTAAGTAAACTATGGCTGATGGACTTGTATATGGCAGATCAGCACTCATTTACCTGCCAGCATATGTAAAGGTTGCACAAGCCACTGCCATACTGTAATCACATAGATGTAATGCCAAAGGGAGTACCTTCCTTAGCTGCACTAATACAGTCTGAAGTATACTTCACCTAGATGATAAATTCTAATTTATATAATTTGTTTACCAGCTATAGAACTAGAGCCACAAATATCAGATGTTGCCATCATGGATCTTGTGAATTCTTTATAACGTTTCGACATTTATTACAACTATGTTCACTAGTTGCTAACTACCTGACTGTTCTACCCGGCTCTAGCTCAAAGCAGTCACTGAACTGACTCCTGCTGTCGGCGATTCAGCTGCACCATGTCAACAGAGGAGCTCTTCTTCTAGGCTGCATCATGCAGATTGACAGCCAGCTCCCCGCAGCAATGTAACGGGGAGCCAACTGTTAATCAGCATGACATCAGCAGTCACATCCCATCGACAGAGCAGAGAGGAAGAGAAGCCACTGCTCTGTAGCCGTGATGTCAGCAGAAGCGAGTGACAGCTCTGTGCGCTGGGCAAAACAGGCATGGAGTTGGCACCTACCTACCTGTTAGTGCTTAGGCACACAGTAAAAAATGAACATAGTTCTGAATAACTCCTTTAATAATGTATGCAGTTTGTATTGTGCAATCTTGTGACAGATCCACTTTATTTACTTATAAACAACCTTACGTGGTTTATGTAATTTGAGCAACATTTCACTTTTAAATAGTTACAATGTTGAACATTACAAATCACACCAAAGGCTAAACTATAAATACTTATACAGAAAATCAAACACACAATTTATAGTGTCAGGGTTATGTAGCGATGTGCCATGTCTTGCTTTTTTCTAATGGCTCAATAAATCCTGAGATAAGTGACTCAAGATGATCGCCTTTGATAAAGAACGTTATTTTGCCATACTCTGTCACAAGGTGTCTATGCTAGAAGTGTGGCCACCCAGTGGCTGTGATAGGTGCTGCAGTATATCAAGGATTTCGCTCTACTGTTGCAATAATGTGTTGCGTTTGCTGCATGTGAGTCGTTAAGAAAATCTGGGCAAAGTTTTGAGTGCACACTTCATCTGTAGCAGTGAAACAATTTCACCCCCATGAAAGTGCGCAAAATTTCACAGAACCTGAATAAGGCCGTGTTCACATTTGCAACATTGGTTCTGTTTTTAACTGGGGTTATAACACTCTGGCAGATTGATTGTGTCCAATCTGGATAGGGACTGATGGATCCTACATATAACAGGGTTTCAATGAGGCTCCTGTCACTTTGACTTGAATAGTGTTGCATGTTGTGCTATTCTTGCTTTCAAAAGTAACAGAAAAACTCAGAATATACTAGCACAAGTGTGAACATGACCTAATGTCCCCAATGATATTCCACTGGTTTATAATTGCAGTGATGTCACAGTACAGAGATGAGGAGTACAATGATGTCATGATGACACGGATATGATTACAGCACAGAGATAACAGGCAATGTCTTCACACCGGGATAATAAATATAAAGTCACATCATAAGAGTAATTGTCAAAGGATAAAGTAAGAGCAGATTAAGTGACGGTAATGTCGCAGGGCAAGGATGTGGCATACAGTAATCATGGTCACAGAGTTACACTGTAAAAGTATAATTCACAAACAGTAGTGAATGAATACATTAATGCATTAAAGGGAATCTGTCACCTATTTTTTTGCCCTATTAGCTGCGGCACCGTCATCAAGGGCTTATGTACCGCATTCTGTAATGCTGTAGATAAGCCTCCAATGTAATCTGAAAGATAAGAAAAACGAGTCAGATTATACTCACTCAGGGGCGGTCCGGTCCGATGGGTGTTGCGGTCCGGTCCGGCGCCTCCCATCTTCTAGCGATGACGTCCTCCTCCTTACTTCGGCCGCGGCTCCTGCACAGGCGTACTATATCTGCCCTGCTGAGTGAACAGTTCCTTATATGTATCGCAACAACACATGTAATTAATTAGAGAGGACTACCTCCCCAATTAAACGTGATCGTCTATATTTTTATTAGATCGCTCTGCCGTATCATTGCAGTATTCAGCTAACATCTTACTGTTTTTTGCGCATATGATGAATGTCTTGTGTATCATTATCATTCAGTGTAAAAATATCGCTGTGTTTTTTTTTTTCAATCAACGTGTGGGTTTTCTTTTTCTTGTTTTTTGCTTGAATATAAGCTCAGCTATGCTAATTTGCGAGAACAGGTTTTCAACTAATCCTATTCATATGAAATGTCTTCATACAACGTTCGCATGTGTTAAATATGTATATACTTATTATCTGATGTATTTTCATGACATTTTAATCTCATGTATATGAAGGACTCATTTCCCTTGGTCAATATGGGGTTAATTGGGAAGGTAGTCCTTTCTAATTAATTACATGTGTTGTTGTGATAGATCTAAGAAACTGTTCACTCTATGTTTGCATGCCTTTGAGGAAGGACTGTTTTTACTGGGTCCGAAACGCGTCAGGCCTATGGGGGGTCCCCATGATGTTGTTTATCGCTGAAGATGTTTATATAAAAATTTTTTACTGAAAAAGGATTCCTGTGCCGGAATTCTTCTATTTCTATTTGCTTTCTTGTGGTAGTCAGCCACTGATCTCCAGGCACGGACGGTCTCAGGTAAATTTTGGAGAGCCAAGTTTTCTCTTCCCTTTCCCCTTTTGCTATGTTACAGTAGGTCTGTGCCTGGTGTGTTAGGGTATGTTCCCACAGTTAGTAAACGCTATGTATATCCGCAGCGCCAAACCCGCAGCATCCAGATGTTTCGGCATAGTGGATGGGATTTCAAGAAATCCCATGTCGACTCTGCATTCAGAGACACCCGCAGCATTCCTGCATAAATGGACATATGGCGCGTTTTTTCAGACCGCAGCATGTCTATTTATGTTGCAGAGATGCTCCATCTCCGCAGCATAAATTACCCATAGGCTTTAATTAGATGCGGTGAAACCGTATTATTTTCTTAGTCACATGCGTATTAAGTGCGGGAACCCAGCTTACTACGCATGTAAGTTCGCGTACACTGCAGTTCTCGTGACGAGCTGAACTGACCGCGAGAACTACCGTGCACCAGACCGCTGGGAACAGGGTTATCTCCGGTCACTAGCCAAGTTCTCACAGTCAGCTGACCGCGAGAACTGCAGTGCACTTGACTGCTGGGGGCTGAGCTATCTCTGATCATCAGTGGTCATCAGCTTAACCCCTTAACGACCAAGCCATTTTGTAGGTTAAAGACCAGGCCTTAATTTTTAAATCAGACCACTGTCACTTTATGTGCTTTTAACTCTGGAACGCTTCAATGGATCCTGGTGATTCTGAGTTTGTTTTTTGTGACATATTGTACTTCATGTTAGTAGTAAAATTTCTTTGATATGACTTTTGTTTATTTATTAAAAAAGCGGAAGTATGGCGAAAGTTTTTAAAATTTCGCAATTTTCAAACTTTTAATTTTTATGCCCTTAAATCAGAGAGATATGTCACAAAAAAACGTTAATAAATAACATTTCCCACATGTTTACTTTACATCAGCACAATTTTGGAACCAACATTTTTTTTGTTAGGAAGTTATAAGTTGACCAGCAATTTATTATTTTTACAACAAAATTTACAAAACCATTTTTTTAGGGACCACCTCACATTTGAAGTCACTTGGAGGGGTTAATATGGTAAAAAATACCCAAAAGTGACACCATTCTAAAAACTGCACCCCTCAAGGTGTTCAAAACCATATTCAAGAAGTTTATTATCCCTTTAGGTACTTCACAAGAATTTAAGTAATGTGGAAGGAAAAAATTAACATTTCATTTTTTTTCCCCAAAATTTAACTTTGGACACAATTTTTTTTTATTTTGTCAAGGATTTCAGGAGAAAATGAAAAACAATATTTGTTGTGCAATTTCTCCTGAGTACACTGATACCCCATGTGTGGAGGAAGACCAATCTTTAGGCACACGGCAGTGCTCAGAAGGGAAGGAGCATCATTTGAGATTTTGAATGTCAAATTGGCTGGAATCGAGAGCGGACGCAATGTTGCGTTTGGAGAGCCCTTGATGTGCCTAAACTGTGGAAACCCCCCACAAGTGACACCATTTTGGAAACTAGACCCCCCATGGAGCTTATCTAAATGTGTGGTGAACACTTTGAACCCCCAAGTGCTTCACAGAAATTTATAATGTAGAGCTGTGAAAATAAAAAAAAATCATATTTTTTTTCCACAAAAATGATCTTTCTGCCCCCAAATTTTTATTTTCACAAGGGTAACAGGAGAAATTAGACCCCAAAAGTTGATGTGCAATTTGTCCTCAGTACGCTGATACCCCATATGTGGGGGTAAACCACTGTGATCGCCTTACTGCGATTCTTGGGAAGTAGAATGCACAAATCCACAAAAGGTGAAGAATTGGTTTTATTTTTTACGCCGTTCCTCGTATGGTATTAGTGATTAGGTGACTTTATTCCTCGGGTGGGTGCGATTACAGCGATACCAGATTTATATCCTTTTTTCATGTTTAGCTTTTGTCACACACTAAAAGACACTTTTTTTGGAATAATTTTTTGTAAGAGATTTTTGCATCGCCGCATTTTGAGAGCTATAATTTTTCTATATTCTGGCCGACAGAGTCATGTGCGGGCTTATTTTTTGCAGGACGAGCTGACGTTTTTCTTGGTACCAGGCACGTAATGTTTTTTGATCGCTTTCTATTCCGATTTTTGTGGAGGCAGAATGAACAAAAACTAGCAATTCAGGAATTTTTTTTTTTCATCGTTCCGCGTGTGGTAAAATGAGTAAGGCAGCTTTATTCGTCAGGTCACTACGATTACAGCGATACCTTTTTTTATGTTTTGGTGTTTTTACACAATAAAAACTTTTATAGAAAAAATAATTATTTTTGCATCACTTTATTCTGCAAGCTATAACTTTTTTATTTTTCCACAGATGATGCTGTATGGCTTCTCGTTTTTTGCGGGACAAGATGATGTTTTCAGCGGTACCATGTTTATTTATGTCCGTCTTTTTGAACGCGTGTTATTGCACTTTTTCCAAACGGTATGATGATACCGCTTGGAAAAAGTATAATTTGCTACTTTTTTGTGGGGGTTTTTTACGGCGTTCACTGAAGGGGTTAACTAGGGTGGTGCTTCTATAGATGGGATTTTTACGGACGCGGTGTTTTTTTTTTAACATAAAAATGTGTATTTTTAGGGACATTTTTAGAGGTTTTTTTATTGTTTTTCATTATTTTATATTTTTTCTACATATTTTTTTTAAAAAATGTTGTTTTTTTTTACCTTGTCCCTTCATGGGACTTTCACATTTGGTATAATACATTGCAAAGCTCCAGCATTGTAATGTATTATGCCTATGCTGAAAGCTGCTGACACCATGCTGTGAGCATGGTCTCTGCAGCTTTCCGTAGGTGAATGACCCGGAGGTTGTCATGACACCTCTGGGTTGTCATGACACCTTTGGGTCATCATGGCACAGGTCGGGCCCTGTGATAACATCGCGGGGATGCCAACCTGAGGCAGAGGGAGCCCCCTACCCTCTGCCTCCCCCTCTGAACACTGCGATCGTGCTCGATCGCAGCAGTGAAGTGGTTAACAACCAGGGGCAGTGGGGGCGCCGCTCCTAGCTGTCAGTGCAGAAGCTCAGCCACTGCAGCGCTGAGCTTCTGCACTGAGATTGGGCAGTTGATGCTGAGATTTCAGCTTCTCCTGCCCGATCGCTGCTGTGTTTGATCAGTCAGATTGACTGACCAATCACAGCGCTTGGGGTGCAGGGACCTTTGCAATCGGTCCCTTGCCATGCCTGTCAGCTTTCATAGACAGCTGTCCGCACTGAACTGTCACTGCGTGTTTATATGCAGTAGCAGTTCAAAGCCATGACATGCACAGTCCGTCCTGGTGCATGAAGTTACAGCTGCCCATGATGGACTGTGCACGTCAATGGACATTAAGAGGTTAAAGCTCGGCTGTGTCTGGATGTCATGCTGAGTGGTGGCAAATGCCACCGTTCAGCCAAAGGCATACAGATGTAGCAGAGCTGGACTCGTCATGGGACAGTGTGTATATCTACTCGGTGGACAGGTATGGTATACTGTTGCTTTTTTATTTTATTTCTCTTCCAGGAGATCGAGGGCTTTGGTGGAATTAGGCGATGCAGTAAGTATGGTTTAATTAAGATCTATTAAAGGAGTCTGTGTCATTATTTCAATTAAAGGGCTTTATTTTGGCTGTGTCTTTATTTACCATGCAACTGTAGCATTAGTAATGGATAGGTGTCTTATAGATGCTTCTCCTTTACTAAGATGTGGGATTGACGTCACCGGACAATACAAAGGTGACATCAACCCCACAAATATTACCCACTTGCCACCGCTACAGGGAAAGTGGGAAAAGCCAGGTATAGTGCGACAATTGGCGTATCTTTGGATGCGCCAGTTGTGGGGTGGCTGCGGGCTGCTATTTTTAGGCTGGTGAGTGCTAAAATCCATGGGCCTCGCCAGTCTGAGAATACCAGGCCACAGATTTTCCTTAGCTGGTTAACAAAAATAGAGGGACCCCACACTATTTTATTTGGAGGGGATCCTACTATTTTTGCTAA
The DNA here is from genome assembly GCF_039654945.1 of Dendrobates tinctorius. Classification (NCBI taxonomy): domain Eukaryota; kingdom Metazoa; phylum Chordata; class Amphibia; order Anura; family Dendrobatidae; genus Dendrobates; species Dendrobates tinctorius. The sequence continues at coordinate 43,692,892 of NW_027361775.1, read as the reverse complement.
CCATCCAAGGTAAGCAGACTGCTGCAGCCTAGTATTATCAGTCTGGTAAGGTTCATGGATATGAAATATCAGCCCCAGTAGTCTGCTATACTCTGATTGGTTATCAAATATACGGGGAACCTACACTATTTTTTTAAAATTTATTATTTATTTACTAGCTGAAGAGCCTGGCGTTGCCTGGGCATACTAACCAACTGTGGTTAGTTATAACAAATTATAATGATTACTGTATATTGCACATAAAAACATTTCACATCATATATTCAACACTACAGATTTGCAACACAAATTAACTAAACGATTACCCAAGTATTGATAGTATTTTATATTCAACTCATTCAAGAGCCTTTTGATAAACAACATTTTTGGTTTTTCCTATCGGTGCAAAGATGAACAGATTTTTGGCAGTTCCAACTCTTGAACAGACCACGTAAATTTGACCATGAGAAAAGCATGGAGATTGCAAATCGATCCCTACTACTTTCAAGGACTGTCCCTGAGCATTCTTAATGGACATTGCAAATAGCAGTTGAACTGGAAACTGGAGGTGTTTAAAATCAAAAAACAAATCAGATGGAATAAGTTGAATTCTTGGAATGAAAATGTCCTCTCCTTTGGCACATCCTGTTTCTGAGCTGTGTATCTAACCCTATCCTGTGTGATAATGTCTGCTGAGCTGTGTACCTAATCCTCTCCTGTGTGATACTTTCTGCTGAGCTGTGTATCTAATCCCATCGTGTGTTACTGACTGCTCAGCCGTGTATCTAATCCTATCCTGTGTGATACTGACTGCTAAGCAGTGTATCTAATCCTATCCTGTGTGATACTGACTGCTGAGCCGTGTACCTAATGCTATCATGTGTATTACTGACTGCTCAGCCGTGTATCTAATCCTATCCTGTGTGATACTGACTGCTGAGCCATGTATCTAATCCTATCCTGTGTGATACTGGGCTCCCCTTGCAGTCTGTGTCAGAGGGTGGTCTGTGTTGGCACGGTAATAAATTGTGTTATTTCCAGCTTTACAGAAGAATGATAACACCATAGAAATGCTAAGAATAATAGGCCTCAGTTACCATAACTGTCTGCAAGGAAAAATGTTGCTCATAGCAACCAATCACAGCTCAGCTTTCATCTTTAAAACAGCTTTGGTGCAATGAAAGATGCTTGGTGATTGGTTGCAAGGAAAACTGTTGTTCATAGCAACCAATCACAGCTCAGCTTTCATCTTTTAAACAGCTCTGGTGAAATGAAAGGAAGGAAGGACGATAACACCATAGAAATGATAAGAATAATAGGCAAAATTGTTTTTGTGAATTGGAACGCGCGGGGTTAAAATTTCACCTCACAAAATAGCCTATGACGCTCTCGGGGTCCATACGTGTGACTGTGCAAAATTTTGTGGCTGTAGCTGCGACGGTGCTCATGCCAATCCCGACATATACACACACACATACATACATACATACACTTTTTCCCCATTATGTACCTAGGGGCAAAATTGTTTGGTGAATTGGAATGGGCTGGGTTAAAATTTTGCCTCACAACATAGCCTATGACACTCTCGGGGTCCAGACGTGTGACTGTGCAAAATTTTGTGGCTATAACTGCGACGGTGCACATGCCAATCCCGGACAAACACACATACATACTGTACATACACACCCACATTGAGCTTTATATAGGTGGATTCATAACTGGCTTAGTGATCGGACCCAAAGAGTGGTCGTAAATGGCTGCACATCCAGTTGGAAGAATGTCTCAAGTGGGGTACCACAGGGCTCTGTCCTGGGCCCTGTATTGTTCAACATCTTTATCAACGATTTAGATGAAGGAATTGAGGGTAAACTGATTAAATTTGCTGATGACACAAAGCTAGGAGGGATAGCTAATACTAGAGAAGAGAGAGAGAGGATTCAAAAAGATTTAAATAAACTGGAGAAGTGGGCAGCAACTAACAGAATGGTTTTTAACAGGGAGAAATGCAAAGTACTACATCTGGGCAATAAAAATGGAAAAAGCATATATAGAATGGGAGGAATAGGGCTAAGTGACAGCACATGTGAAAAAGACTTGGGTATACTAATAGATCACAGACTGAATATGAGTCAACAGTGTGATGCAGCAGCAAAAAAGGCAAATGCAATTCTAGGATGTATTAACAGAAGCATACAGTCTAGATCACGTGAAGTCATTATTTCCCTCTACTCATCTTTGGTCAGACCTCATCTGGAATATTGTGTCCAGTTTTGGGCACCACATTTTAAAAAAGACATCAACAAACTGGAGCAAGTTCAGAAAAGAGCGACCAGAATGGTGACCGGTCTGCAAACCCTGTCTTATGAGGAAAGGTTGCAGGATTTGGGAATGTTTAGTTTGCAAAAGAGAAGACTGAGAGGAGACTTAATAGCTGTCTACAAATATCTAAAGGGCTGTCACATTGTAGAAGGATCAACTTTATTCTCATTTGCACAAGGAAAGACTAGAAGCAATGGGATGAAACTGAATGGGAGGAGACACAGATTATATATTAGAAAAAACTTTTTGACAGTTAGAGTGATCAATGAGTGGAACAGGCTGCCACGAGAAGTGGTGAGTTCTCCTTCAATGGAAGTCTTCAAACAGAGGCTGGACAGACATCTGACTGGGATGATTTAGCGAATCCTGCTTTGAGCAGGGGGTTGGACCAGATGGCCCAGGAGGTCCCTTCCAACTCTACGATTCTATGATTCTATGATTCTATATATTAGATTATAGCAGGGTTTTTCTCATTTTGTCTTTTGTAGGTTTTGTATGCTTTATGGCCAGTGTGAACATGCGTTTATATGCTGCATGTGTACCAACTCAGACCAAGCTAAATTTTTGCGCTTTCTTTTTTTTTTTGCCGAGTATTATCAGTCTGGTTAGGTTCATGGATATGAAATACCAGCCCCAGTAGTCTGCTATACTCTGACTGGTTAACAAATATAGGGGGAACCCACACTATTTATTTTTTTTAATTATTGTTTATTTTTTAAAAAGGAAAGGACCTCTCTCTATGCTTTCCTCCACTTCCTGTGTTGTGTACTTCTGGCTGTGTCACAAGATTAGCTATTATTTAAATAAGTATATGCAGCGCCCGCTAGGGCCAAGGTTCACTCGGTACCAGGCCCGTCAGTTGTTAAAGGGGATGTCACTGCAGCAGTGACCCGGTCTGTAGCCCTGAGCGTGCAATGAAAATAAAGAAGATGATGATTTTAGGAAATAAAGATGTGGATAATTTGTGATGCCACCCGTGGTGTTCGACAAGGAAAGTGATAGCCGATGCTGCAAAAGAGACTGCTGGGGCTGTTGGTGATGCAGCAGAGTTTTTACAGCTCTCCATGGGTAGAGCTAAGCCCCAGGGTAGTTATAGGTGTTAGAGATGTGATGATGATAGTTGTAGTTGTAAGGGGGGTGGTGCTGTTATAGACAGGAAGAGACACGCTGCCACTTTAAGAGACAGCACCCCATTGTTTGGTGTGATGGAATGTTCTGCTTCCCCTGCAAAAGTCTGTGTTATGGACTGCACAAGACTGAAGAGGGGAGGAGTTGAGCCTGTGAGAGAGAGAGAAGGGAGCAGCTGCTGAGAACGTCTGGGCATGTAGCTATGAAAAAGGTCTCACAGCCTGGGATGTATTGGACTTGTGAAACTGAACAGACTCTTTGAGTGTAGCAAAGGTGGCTGTCCTTTGCTATTTTGAGAAGCCATGAAGAGACCGAGAAAGGGATTTACAGTTTCCAGGAGCACCTCCAGGACCCTGAAGCAAGGAAAAGACCAGGTTTCACAGATCTGCCAGACAGTCGTGCGCACCATCATACAGGACTTCTGGGGGCCCCCAGGACTGGACCTGAGTCCCCAACGCTATTGTGAGTTTGCTCCCGTTTGTGCACATGTCAGGGCCTAGTGTAGTCTTCAACACACAGAAGACGGCACCCGTGTTGCCTGAGTAGCATCATTCTTTGTACATTGTTTGGATTTGTCTGTGTGAAATATATTGATCCTGTAATAGTTGGAGTTTCGTGCTATTTGACAGCCCAGTTAAAGAATACAAACTCTTGTAAATCATCTTTTGCCACTGCATACCAATTTGCACCTTCCTTATCCACTTCATTCCTTGCCTTCCAAATAAATTTACCCTTTGTTGTTTGCACTTCATCTTGTGTACCGTAGTCTCCCTGCACCATGGTGGTTCCCCGGCCATCGCTTCATAGTCGTGGTGCAAGGCAGGTGACGCTGTAAATAAGTCAGAGGTCACAGGGGAGTGCAGTCTTCACACTTTTACTTACAGTTCTTCAAGTTACAATCCCCAGCCGGGGTGCTGTGTCCTCCGGGTCAGTGGTCCAGCCAGCTCTCATGTAATTTGGGGTATACCTTGTCAGAACTCCTTTCAGATGTTCCTTTCCTGGCCGTCTCATTTCGCTGACTCCCTCCTCTCCTGCCCTGCGCCTTCACACACAGTGTGCCAAGCCAGCAGCCCCAGATCTTGTCTCGCAACATGCTCTAGGTCCCCTTGATCCTATCCGGCTGCCTTTTCAGCAAATGTGTTGGATGTGGCTGCAGCACATGCAGATACTGCAACCTCCGGTTAGCTAGCTGAGTCCTTAGTTTCTCCACTAGTCTGGGGCCGGTCCTTTACTGCAACCTGGTCCCTCCACCTGACCACTGTCGGCATGAACATGGGCCCTACGGGTGGACTCCTCACTACCAGTGCCCAGAGGAGCCCTTCTTTCTCTCTTCCACTGAAGCTTATCTTTCTGTTCTTCTGTATTTCCTTTCTCTTCTTCTATTATCTTCTGGTCCAGGGATGAGCTCCTCACTGCTCAAGTTCCCAGCTCCAACGCTATGCTCTCTCTGTCACTTCCTTTAGCTCCTCCTGCTTCTTTCTCCACCCACACCCTCTGCCTAGCTCCTCTCGGGTCCTGAGAGGTATAGTATTGGATGCAAGTGTCTGGGTTCAGGGTAGTGCCCCCTTCCTTACCTGAGAGCAGAATACCACACCTGTGGATGAGGTGCAATACCTCTGTGGCGACTGAACCCTTAGGGGTGCCACATATACATGTGTAGTATGCTGCATTTCCGCACTTAATACACAGTGACTTGGAAGATAATGTGGTTTTGCCGTATCTAATGATAGTGAATGGATAGATAAATTGACATGCTACGGTCTGGAAAGAAGCGCCACATGTCCGTCTCTGTGGGTGAACCGCGGGCATTGGTGCATGCATAATGTGCATGGGATTTCTTGAAATCCCATCCACTAGGCTGTAACAGCTGAATGCTGCAGTTTGGACATTGTGGATGTATGCAGCATCCAACGCACAGCATTTACTGGCTGTGGGAACATACCCCAATATATCTGCAAACAGGAAATCATTTTTTTACCTTCCCAGAAGCCAACTTTCAATTAGATTTATTTCAAGTGACAAAAAAATGCATGCAATGAAAAAACGCATGTAAAAAATGCATAAAAAACACAGGTGACCTGCCAGTGACCTTAGATGCAGATTTGTACAGATTTCTCCTGTGTCAAATCCTGAGCAAATACTGAGCCATAACTGATCGTGTGCACTAGGGTGACCGGATCTCCTATGGGGGGGAAAAAATGTCAGAATCTTGTTCGTCTGGACCCCACAAAACGATTCCCCTTTCCAGATATTGAGATAGCCAAAATTTGAGCTCGATCAAACGACGTTAACCCATGCCGCTCGTCGCTCAAAGTTTGAAAAAATCCAAATTGAGGTATTTTTAGGTATTTTGCATAGTCTGTTAGACTATAAAGAATGTGACAACAACATTGCAGAAATAGCCCTGAACAAATTTTCGAACCATTTGTGGTATTTGAATGCAGAGTTGGTGGGATTATCGTTTTTTGATCCCACCATTACAGACAATGAAAAGTTGTTAATGGCTAATAAATTGCTCAGTAGCACAGATGAACCATCAGAGCACGCTAACCTACATGAGTTGATAATTTTACATAGTTATCTAAACTATTCTAGAGCTTTCGTTAAAGTAGTTTTTGAAACGTCAGAATATAATGCTCGGCATTTGCTTACAACTTGCAGGACATATTGCTTTTGTTCTTCATCTTTTGTCAGAAGGTCGTTAAAGTCGGTTACTTCCTACCTCTTAATTTTTCTTTCCTAACTTTTGGATTTACAACCCTAGCGTGCTCTGATGGTTCATCTGTGCTACTGAGCAATTTATTAGCCATTAACAACTTTTCATTGTCTGTAATGGTGGGATCAAAAAATGATAATCCCACCAACTCTGCATTCAAATACCACAAATGGTTCGAAAATTTGGTCAGGGCTATTTCTGCAATGTTGTTGTCACATTCTTTATAGTCTAACAGACTATGCAAAATACCTAAATCTTAAAATACCTCAATTTGGATTTTTTTCAAACTTTGAGCGACGAGCGGCACGGGTTAACGTCGTTTGATCGAGCTCAAATTTTGGCTATCTCAATATCTGGAAAGGGGAATCGTTTTGTGGGGTCCAGACGGACAAAATTCCGACATCGATTTTTTGCGGTCACCCTAGTGTGCACATACCCTTACTGTGAGGAGGTAGTTGTCTCTCTCCCTCACCGGATGAACTTAAAGAAACATGTCTGCAGTCTCAGGGAGTATAATACTGGGTTCATCACCTTACATTACAGCTGATAGGACCACATTCACCTCATACATTGTGTACTATTGTAGTATCAGCTCCTACATCATAAATGGGATCAATATTACCTCAGAAATTCATGTAGCCGCCACATTACCTCATGTGTCTGCTAAAACTTACCTCATACATTGCAGAGGCAGCTCCTGGGAGACCTCCCTGTAGACATGGCTAATATATCACACATTACTGCTGTATTATACAGAGTCTTCATGAGTTCTGGGTGCTACTGTCTGTATAATATGGGGAACAAAGGCTGTGAGCAGATATCAGCCATTACTGTGTGAGGACAGAGCATGGGCACATACAGTGTCTGCCATCATTGTGTAATGCTGGGAGGACAGAGCATGGACACATATTGTATCTGCCATTACTGTGTAGTAGTGGAGGACAGAGCATGGGCACATACAGTGTCTGCCATCATTGTGTAATGCTGGGAGGACAGAGCATGGACACATATTGTATCTGCCATTACTGTGTAATAGTGGAGGACAGAGCATGGGCACATACAGTTTCTGCCATCATTGTGTAATGTTGGGAGGACAGAGCATGGACACATAGAGTATCTGCCATTACTGTGTAATAGTGGGAGGACAGAGCATGGACGTATAGTGTCTGCCATTACTATGCTCTCTATGGTGGAGCTGGGCAGTCACATGTACTAGAGTCATTGGTGAAAGCGGACCAGTCGGGGGATGGTACCTTATTTTTCGCTTTGTAAGATGCACTTTTTTCCCCCAAACTTACAAAAGTGTGCATGCCTTACCTGGTGTAGGCCGCAGAGGTGTCCAGGTGTCTCCGGGTGCCCGATGGTGCTGTGGGTGTCTCTGGTGCCCAGCGGTGTCTCCGGCAATGCCCGGGGCTCTGCCGAAATTTTGCGACAAGTCAGAGCCTCGGGGCAATTTTTCGGTTCCCTCTGTGTGATGGACTCCGGCAATATGGCCGCCACCAAGGGCGGAGCATGCACTGATGGTGATCTTGGGACTAAGATCTTGAGAGATGAGATCTCAGCGCTGAAATATCATCTCTCAAAATCTTAGTCCCGAGATCACCATGTGCGCATGCGCCGCCCGCGGCGGCAGCCAGATTGCCGGAGTCCATCACACACTGAACACAGAGGGAACCGTGAAAGTGCCCCGGTGCTCTGGCCTGTTGCAAAATGTCAGCAGAGCCCCAGGCAGTGTCAGAGACCCTGCTGGGCACCGGAGACACTGCTAGGCACCGGAGCACAAAGTCCCCCCGGCAGCAGCACAAGCCCCCCGGGCAGCAGCACAAGACCCCCGCAGCAGTGTGCTGCACATCGAAGCACCTCCTCATCCCTGCCTGTGGCCTGCAGCATCACCCCACTTCTGCCTCCTCCAGCAGCGACCCTGGGACCCCACCTCGCACCCAGGGGGGCGGGGTACTCGGAGCCGGGCCCGTTGGTTTCAATGGGGGATGTCACGGCAGCTGCGACCCGGTCCGTGGCCCTGGGCATCCATTGTAAAAGGGGAATGGTTGAACGTGTGGATGATGATTAAAGTTTGAGTGAATGATTCGTGACGCCACCTGTGGTGTTCGGCAATGAAGATGTTAAGCCGACGCTGCAGACAGATCCTCTGGGACAGATGGTGTGGTGCAGCAATGATGTTGTGGCCCTCCACAGGCAGGGCAGTAGTCCCAGGGCAGTGTAGGTGAAGAGATAGGGAAGAGACGTAGATGGTGCAGTGTCAGGCACAGAGATGTAGCAGTGCTGAGGGTGTTGGCACAGGAATAAGCGGAGGACACCAGGGCATGTAGTTCCAAAGCTTTACTCAGTCTGTTGTGCATACAGGTGCCCGCATCCGTGCGGTGTCCTCCGGGTCAGGGGCTCAGTCAACCTCCGAGCTAGATGAAGCACTCCGTTTCAACACTCCGCCAACATGTGCCTTTTCTGAACGTCTCCCTTGCGCCTATGGTGAAGTACTCACAGTACTGAGTTACACTGGAGTTCCTCCTTTCTGATGTTCCTATGAACTCTACTTGTACGGCAGACAGCTGTAGCCTGCTTCGGGGACTCCTTGCTACCTAGTCCCGGCTCACTTACGTTGCTGTTGTGCCCCCAAGTCTTGTGTGGGAATAAAGTGGTAAAACTTCTATTCCTCTAGTGTCTGCTGTAGGACCATTAGTATCCATACAACCTCGGGGACCGGACCCCGGCCTTGTGCTGAGAACTTGGGAAGGGTTCTCATTTAACCCTAATCCTTAGTCCTCCTTTCCTCCTTACGTTCCATACAAATCCTTCTTTCTTATGGAGAATTAGGCTTTCTGAATCTCTCCTTCCTGTGCCAGACCCAGGTCACTGAGCTCTGCTGCAGCACTCCCTTCATCCATCCCTCTCTGGGGATCTCCTCTCACAGACTCCTGTGACAGACTCCCTTAGTCAGACTGATCCCATCCTAATATCTTCCCACTCTTTTGGTGCAGTCAAAGCTCCACCCACCTCCCAGCACTCTTCGTGTTCCAAGCAGGGAGCCACCAAAGAGTGCTTTGCTACTCTACTATGTTGTGTGGGATGCAGGTGTTGGAGTGTGGTCAGGTGTCTCCATCTTATCTGGATGGTGGGGTACCACACCTCATGAGGAGGTGCAGTACCTCTGTGGCAACTGAACCCTCAGGGGCGCCACACTTCACCACAGCAACTACCCCCGGTAAGCAATAAGACGCATGGATTATAAGAAGCACTATTTTATTAAAAGATATGTTATTTCTTATTTTTCTCCTCAAAATTTGGGGTGCGTCTTATAATCTGGTGTGTCTTATAAAGCGAAAAGTACAGTATGTATGATAGGACAGAGCATGGACACATACAGTGTCTGACATTGCTATGTTCTCTATGGTGGAGCTCAGCAGTCACATGTACTAGAGACTGGTGAGAGAAGAGCAGTTGGGGGATGGTATATATATGATGATGATGAGAGGCTGCACTTCATGTCAGTGCAGTGCATACTGACCTTACTGTGTGCTGATTAACCCCCTTCCCATTTATAGAGTCTGATCACCTGTATGTATTCTCATCTCTGCTATATACTGATTGATGCTGTGTATACAGATCCGATGTATCCAGGCTATTCTCCTCATATATGTGGTATCTGGGTACAAGCTTCATTCCTGTGCTGTATACAGATCCAGGTTTTCATTCCTCACCATATGTGTGTCATTTTGTATGTGTTAGGTGTCAGGTTCCTGCCTCTGCTGCCTTCCCTGGTTCAGCTATAGCAGCTTGCACAAGTCAGCGGTGAGCACCTCCCAGTCTAAGTCCCTTTTGCAGCCCACTGAGCATGTCCGTGGGATGACCTCTCATTGGAGGTCGGAGGTAATGTGCTCAGGTCCTCAAGCAGCTCGGATTGGACCATCAGGAAGGTCCCGGAAGGACGCTGCTATAATAGCTAATATAGACTCATTATGTTATTGGTATGTGTGATGATGGATGCATGAAACTGGTGAATGACTCATTAAATTACCCCCTCCTTTGATACGCATGTGTTAGCGTTTTCTGAGTCAGCGCCAACGCGTGGCTATGTTTCCGCCACTGTGCTCCTAGCATTATCACACATTAGCGTCCGGTGGTGTTATCCTGTATAAGGCACTACCGTGTCACGCCAAGTCAGCAACCGCCAGTGCAGCGCCATGCGCAAGTTGTGTGCTGTTTAGCCCAACCTTGGGCGATTAGTGGTGCCTGCCAATGAGGGGCCGTGCATACTTGCATGTCTCTCTCACCACAATTGCGGCGCCGAGCACTGCTGGTCTAGAATGACCCTTTCCTTTGTCTCTGGAGCAGGGTCTTGTGACCGTATAGCAGCGCTCCCCCAGCCGAGTCCTGTGAGGTTAACAGGCTCTGACTTTACTTCCTGTGGCTCTGTGAAGTAACAGAGTTCGCTCCTATACGCACCGGGTCAGTGGTTATGGGTCACCCTCGCACACCAAGGGCAGCGGGGTACTCGGTACCGGGCCGGTGTCAAGGTGGGAATGTGTCACAGCAGCGGTGACCCGGTCCGCGGCCCTGGGCGCCCTATATCAATGGCGGTGATGTTAATGGTGTTAAAGTTTACATGAATAGTTTGTGACACCACCCGTGGTGTTGGGCAAGTAAGATGGTAAGCCAACGCTGCATACAGATCCGCTGGAACTGATGGTGTGGTGCAGCAGAGATGGTATAGCTCCCCACAGGTGGAGCTGTAGTCCCAGGGTCGTGTAAGTGCAATGGATAAGGAGAGGCACAAAATGCTATGTAGGCTGGTACCCAGGTGTAGTGGTGCGGGAATAACTGGAGGACACCCGAGTATGCGGTTCCAAAGCTTTACTCACTGTTTGCAGTTCACACCACTGCCTGCCTCCATACCGTGTTCTCTAGGTCAGGGCTCCAGCCAACCTCCAGGCTGGATAGGATTCTCCCTTCCACACTCTGCCAAAATGTATATTACTGAACGACTCCTCCAATGCGCCTTTAGGTGCGAAGCACTCCAGTACTTGGTTAACCTGGAATGCCTCTCTCTAGGTCTTCCTAGTCTTTACTTGTATGACAGATAGCTGTAGCCTGCTTCGGGGACTCCTCACAGCGTCCCGGCTCTCTATTCAGTTGCTGTTATGTCCCAAGTCTATGATGGGAGCAAGGCGTTAGCGGCTCAATACTCCTCCAGTGTATGTTGCCGGACATAAAGATCCAATCAACCTCGGGGACCGGGCCCTGGCCTTTGCACTCTCTGGACTGGAAGGGTTCTCTCTCTTTCTCAACCTGCTTCCCACCATCCTTCTATTCTCCTTCGTTCCGATCTGTTCTCTCTCTCTCTTATGGAAGGTTAGGTTATCAGTCTTATCAGTCTCTTTCTCTGGTCTTTCTCATGCCAGCAGCCCAGATCACTGGGACCTGTTGCAGCACGTCCCTCAGACACCCATCTTCTCTCTTCTCTCTCCTCCAACCAACTAACCACTAACTCTCACTCTCCCACTCTTTTATATCTAACTCCACCCGCCTCCCCAGCACCTCTCGTGTTACGAAGCCAGGGAACACAAAAGGCACCCTATGACCTTTCCAGCATAAAGCATGGATGGGTCCCTGCTGAACTATCCTGTGTGTGGGGTGCAGTTGTTGGAATGCGGAAAGGAGTTCCCAGTCTACCTGGATGGTGGGGCACTACACTTTAGGAGAAGGTACAGTACCTCTGTGGCGACTGAAGCCTCAGGGGTGCCACAGTTACACGCCGGTGTTCAGATAGAACTCCCCCATTACCTAGCAGCAGTTTACCATCTCTGCACAGTGGACCCTGGGTTGTGATGGCACTCTCTTATATTTTATCTTTAGTGCGATCCGCAACCCTAACAGTATGTGACCCCCATCTCTGCTATATATGGATCATGTTGTGTATACAGATCCTGTGTATATAGGTTATTCTCACTATATATGTGGTATCTGTGTACAGGTGTGGTAATCGCAGGCAGGCGGGATGCAGTGATGGGAGCCGGAATGAACCTAGAATGTAACTTATATATATATATATATATATATATATATATATATATATATATATCTATAAGGGCTATCTCGAGTAACCAGCAAGCTAACAGCAGTTATCCTCGTAGGGATCAGAACAATAATAAACAGGTAACAGGATAACGACTACCCGGTTGGAACCGGTAACTATAAGGCCACGGTATGGCAACTACGGGTCCTGGAACTACGAGTTATCAACTACAACGTGTCACTTATCCTCCTCTGATGTCCGGCAGAGTGGTGGTCGGTGTCTCTTCGGCGTCTCAGCCACTGGGCCCAGCCGATGAGGAGTTGATGCAAACTTCTGGCGTTCCTACGCCCAGGTGGAGTGTGGGCACAACAGGCCTCTGTAGAGTTCCTCTGCGTTGCACCTCCCGGCGGAGGTGGGATGGCGATAGCCGGGGGCCCAGGGCGTGCAGGCCGCCGGCTGAAGCTGAGCAGCGGCGGCCGGCAGCAGGCAGGCCGCAACCGTGGGCCGAAGTTGGGCACTGGCGGCTGAGGGTGGGGTTAGGCAGGCCGCAACCGCGGGCTGGAGTCGGACGGCGGTGGCCGCAGGTCACAGTGGGCAGGCCGCTGCTGCGGGCTGGAGTCGGGCAGTGGCGGCTGCAAGTGGCGGCAGGCAGGTTGTAACCGCGGGCCGGTGTCGGTGGCCGTGGGCCACAATAGCGGGCTGGAGTGACAGGCGCAGGAGTGCGGTCGTGCAGTCGATGTCCCTCTGCTGGGCAGCTCGGCGCCATCTCCTCCCTGACCGTGGTGAGCCTTTCTCCAATCCCTCTGGTCATCGCTCACTCATTCTGGCTCTGGCTCTCTTGCACCCCCTGGTCATCCTGCTCCTTCTCTCTCATTCTGTCGAGTGCCCCCTGCTAGCATTCTCAGCCCCTTTTATACCTGCTCCGCCCCCTCTCCTTCTAGAACTGTCTCTGGTCCATCCTCTAATTACGTCCCCCGGAAACAGTCTCCCTAGGAACCTTGGTGATAGTCTCCTTGGTTCCGGTCCGGTTACACAGTGGGGACTCTCCCTCCTACACAGGCTCCATTCCAGTGCTTTCTACTTATCATGTATACAGACCTGTGGTACATGTTATCACTCCTCACTCTGCCTTATACGGATCATGCTGCATATACAGATCCTGTGCATACAGGTTATTTTCCTCGCTGTACAAATAATCTGTACATGACTTCCAGCTCAGTGCTTTATTTCTGTAGCTATGACAGCCTTTAGTCCTGTTATGTTACATACTGTCCTACCTGATATATCCATCCTGTTTCTTTATACTGTCCCCCTCCTATGTTTTCAAAATCGGTGTACACCAATACCAAGAACTTGTTTTACATTACCTAAGATGATGGATAGCACAGACCTGTGTGGATTACCTGGAGCCTTATTATATATGTTTTATCATATATAAAATAAATATTTGGGGAGTTACTCAGCACATGATGGGGCAGTGAATGGGCACTAATAAGGGCCCCGTCACACATAGCGACTCACCAGCGATCCCGACAACGATATGAACTTGTCAGGATCACTGGTGTGTCGCTACATGATCGCTGGTGAGCTGTCAAACAGGCAGCTTCAACAGCAATCAGCACCAGCGACGACGAGCGCACGCGTCACTGTTTACCTTAGATACCAGCGCGCTGGTGCAGGGAGCTGGTAACCAAGGTAAACAGTGGGTTTCTAAGTGCCGCGCGGCACTTAGAAACCCACTGTTTACCTTGGTTACCAGCTCCCTGCACTAGCGTGCTGGTATCTAAGGTACACAGAGGGTTTCTAAGCGCCGTGCGGCGCTTAGAAACCCGCTGTTTACCTTGGATACGAGCTGGGAGCTCGCTGATCGCTGCTCTCCAGCCTGCCACACGCAGCGATGCGTGCTGGCTAGCGGGAGGCCAACGATCAAAAAAAAGACCAGAGCATTGGAGCACAATCAGCGATACCCGGCAGGGGGGCCGGTCGCTGATAGGTGTCACACACAGCGATCTCGCTGGTGAGATCGCTGTTGCATCTCAGCGAGATCGCTGTGTGTGACAGTGAGTGGGTGCTCCTAGTGTGATGCCGCACCCAGTTCTGGAGGATACATCACGGGCCCACTTTTCAGCCCTGTCTCCTGAGTATTGTATGTAGGTAGCGTGACTGACTGGGGTACAGACCTTGCAGTCTTCTGCACATACACCTATGGCTGTAGGCAGCTTAAACTAGATCTGCATATTCTATTTCTCACTATCTATGTGCAGCTGGTGATTAGAGAGCAGTGTCTGTCTGTAACTGCTGTATAGGAGCAGGTGGCTTGTTCTCATTTATTGTTACAGCATATAACACAGCATTGCCCATCACTGACTGTATCTGACCTTATGGGATATATATATATTTTTTCTTAGAAAATGGTTGTTACCTTTTTCAATTAAACTTCAAAATAATCAGTCATGTGGATACACTGTTACTGGTCATTAATGCCGCTATATAATACATAAAGTATAAAAAAAAAGTTATTTTTATTCCTTTTTAGTGGGTCCTTGAAGTTACTTATAATTTGGTCAGTAGGGGTAACCATCTCAGGTATAGACCACTGGTTTGGATGGGTGTCCATCACAATATGACCCCCAGATATGGAGGGATAACTATCTCATGTATGGCCCTTTGGTGTGGAGGGGTAACCATCTCGGGTATGGCCCCCTTCCTGGTGTGGAGGGGTAACCATCTCGGGTATGGCCCTTTGGTGTGGAGGGGGTAACCATCTCGGGTATAGACCCTTGGTGTGGAGGGGTAAACATCTTGGCTATGACCCCCTGGTGTGGTAATCTAGTGCATTAAGGGGGTTTTACACATAGTGATATCGCTAGCAATATTGCTAAAGCATCACCGATTTGGTGACGCAGCAGCGATATCGCTATGTGTGATACTTACCTCCGACCGACTCCTCCGCTGGTTATCGGTGATCGCGCGAGATCGTCCTGGACCGTTTCTCATCGGCCGCTTCCTGCCTGGCGAGCGACGCGTGGACGCGGGCGGGAGGATGTCTTCGGGTCTGACAGGTAAGTAACGACCGCTGACCGCTGCTACGTTGCAGGTGAGATCTGCCTGTTTGGCAGCTCACTAGCGACCATTTAGCGATGCACCAGCGATCCTGACCGGGTCGTATCGTGGTCGGGATCGCTGGTGCATCGCTAAATGTGACAGGACTCTTAGGGTAAATAAAACAAGTGCATTAACACACAGGGCAATATGCCTATCCCTGGTGCTCTTGAGTTGGTGGGAGCGGTAAAGGGTAAATGTCATCATGTGCCTGAAAAACTATTGACAATGACGTGGCAGGGTTATTAATAATGCCTTCTGACTTTTTCTACTATAGGTATGTTTCAATCACTACGTCCAAATATTATGAAAGTTATTTATTGGTCGGTTATAATGTTGATGTTATATTGTGTATAGTTTTTAATTACTCCCTATTTATAATATCTTTCTCTTTATATATACTCATCACTTTTCGTGTAATAGTAGTAAGTGGGTTTAAGAAATCATTACTGCAGAGCACAGTTACTGTACATAATGGTTTCTAGAACCGAAAACTGTGAATTGGTGAATTATTAGAGCTGGTTACAATACATGCAGTATAATAGTTTTTTGAGGCATGGCAGATGTCATTTACAGGTATTCAGACTGTGGCTACTCCTTTATTATGGTTTAGATTCCACATTCCCCATTATTGGATCCTCATTGCAGGATGTTTAGAGACTGTTATTTCACTTTAGTTACCGTATTATCAATCACAATTTGGTAGAGCTGCATTGTTAAAACTAATCTGTCGTAGCTCTGGAATTTTGTTATTTGTATGCACAGTCTTTCCATAGCATATAGAACTGGTTGATGGCTTTAGTAGCCATGGTTAATGGTGGTTGAGTCCATTTAAGGTGTCAAACGGCCTCTTTAGTGGTGGTTTAGGAGTCAGGTGGAAGTTGCAGACAAGTTAAGGTGGACTCATTTTAACTAATAGAGGATGTAAAACCTCATGGTGGTGGCAAGCCAGTGTGTGCTGCCCCTTTATGGCTGTCTGTCCTGGTGCTGTATGTCAGACAGCTGGGGACTCCTACTGTGAATTGTTTTAATCCTGTAATTTAAATAAGATGTGGCCATTTTGACAACCAAAATAATGTGTTTTGTATATTTATTCCAGTGTTTAGATTTACTTTAGTTATGGTTGTTTTAAGATGGAGTGGGATCCGTCCCACATCCAAAAAGTCATGTGTATATCAACATCACAAATAATTCCAAAGGTGCAACATAATAAGGTGCTAATAGCAGTCTGGTTATGAATAGCATAGCTATATATAAAAAAATAGAAATATTCAGCTAAATGTTGTGGCATGGTGACTAGTCATGTGATTGATGGGCAGTATGTATTGCAGAGGTGAGTAGTCCTGTGATGGAAGTCTGGGCGTGTTTTGCTCAGCAGAGCTACTGCTGAGGGTTTTGCTATACATTGGGAGGCTTCCAGGTGACTTGGAGAGTTGGGTGGGTCCAGTCACCTACATACCCACCCAAGGGGTGTGTGTCTGAATACCCAATATGAAGCCTGTATGTGGTTGTGTATGTTTAAGGACCTGTGGTGATGTCATGATCACCTGACCAGTGCATATGATGTTACCTCGCCTGTGGGTGTGGTTAGAGGCTACCTAATGGAGCCTGTGTGTTTGGCACATGTGGCAGTGCTGGCTAATCTGAGCCAGAGGAAGGAGGGCTATGAGATACCTCCAGAGTGGACGGTCTGACAACCGTGAGTGTTACTGACCGGGGTCAGTGAGAGACGTTGTGGGATACCTCTGAAGAAAAAAGGCATCCGGGAACCTGTGTGGCTGACACCAACAGGTAACGGACAGGGATCCGTGGTATGCTGACTGGGGTCAGAAAGACTGTGTTTTGGCTAAGGAGCCTGCATGCTTGACATGGCACAGCCTGTGCGCCCACAGTCCAGACGGAGCCAAGCCCTGTTTATGGACATTGTTATTTTGTTTTGCCGGATCTAAAGGCTGTTTTACTTTGTGTTTGTGCTGCTGGGGCTATGGAGCAATAAACACGGGTGAACTTTTAAAAAAAATTAGAGTCCTCCTGCATGTTATATCGCAGCCGGGCAAGTACACCCCAACCCGCTAGTGATCGCTACGTCACAATGTGTATAACTATAGTGATAAGTTAATATTGATGGATAAGCTACCCAACATATCAAATAATGTGCAAGTGCCTAAAAATTAATTAATAAATGTGAACATGTGTACTGAAAACTTGTGAAGGGGATACAAATATCAAAATAATCCCAAAGCTCCCCACATGTGAGAGAAATAATAATATCTATGTATAGATAGTATAGTTGCCCACTAGGAATAATGAATGGGAAGGGATGGTAGTCTGTATGGCTGGATATCTGAATCAAAAACCTAAGGCAATAACCAGAAGATAAGGGGAGCACATTATTATCAAAACAAGACTAATCCATTTTAAGCTATTCCAATATATACATTGCAATAAGTTCATACATACTCTGAAAAGATGCATCATGATTAGAAATGAGCGACTTTGCCTTTTTTCGGTCGAGTCGGGTTTCACGAAACCCGACTTTCTCAAAAGTCGGGTCGAACGAAATCGGCCGACTATCGTGAAAAATTGAAGGCCGACTGAAACTCGAAACCCAATGCAAATCAATGGGGAGCCAAGGTCGGAAGGGAGTGGAGGACAGGAAACACACCTACAGTGCCCATTTTAATGCTAAAAACATCAATTCTTATTACTTAAGCTCGTCAACCTTAATTTACTTTATAATAATAGTTAGGCATTGAAAACTGGTGGTTATTTGGCTAAATTTGTGGGGAGTGGTAGGGCTGGCTCCAGATTTTCGTGGGCCCAGGCTAGAGTTGAGCGAAACGGGTCGAAAAAATTCAAAAGTCGCCGACTTTTGGCAAAGTCGGGTTTCATGAAACGAAACCCGACCCTAGGATGAGGTCGGCCACGAGGTCGGCAACTTACACGCCAAAGTCGCGTTTCAAAAGTTTGTTTTGCGCTCTTTTTCAGCCAATCAGGATCCACGGACACTGTGGGCAACATGATGACATAGGCAGGGGTCACCACCATCTTTCAGAAGGGCATGCAAGTGATTGGCTTGCTTTGGTGGGCGTCACAGGGGGTATAAAAGGGCGTGCGCGCCGACCGCCATCTTACTTCTGCCGATCTCAGTATAGGGAGAGGTTGCTGATTCTGTAGGGAGAGCGTTAGGCAGGGAAGAAGACAAAAAAACTGCTTCTGCTGCTAGCGATTTGGCCTGCACAACACACCAGTCACTGTGAGTGCAGTGCAAGGGGAGGCTATATAGTGGTGTATCAGTGGTGTTGGTTGTTGGGCTGCCTTCTAAGGCTTCCTGACATTCCTGCATTGCTGTTTACCCACTGCTCCGCAAACTGCTTTTTTAAAAGCAATCCAATCTCCCTTATCCTCTAGTCACTTTTGTCACAGCTGTGCCATCGAGCCTGTGACATAGCGCTCAGATATCAGTGGGCCTCACACAATCCAAAAGTGTCCAGTGTCCAAAAGTGTGTGCAGAGATTCAAAATCTCCCTTATCCTCTAGTCACTTTAGTCACAGCTGTGCCATCGAGCCTGTCACATAGCGCTCAGATATTCATTGGGCCTCACACAATCCAAAAGTGTCCAGTGTCCAAAAGTGTGTGCAGAGATTCAAAATCTCCCTTATCCTCTCGTCACTTTGGTCACAGCTGTGCCATCGAGCCTGTCACATAGCGCTCAGATATTCATTGGGCCTCACACAATCCAAAAGTGTCCAGTGTCCAAAAGTGTAAGCAGAGATTCAAAATCTCCCTTATCCTCTAGTCACTTTGGTCACAGCTGTGCCATCGAGCCTGTCACATAGCGCTCAGATATTCATTGGGCCTCACACAATCCAAAAGTGTCCAGTGTCCAAAAGTGTGTGCAGAGATTCAAAATCTCCCATATCCTCTAGTCACTTTGGTCACAGCTGTGCCATCGAGCCTGTCACATAGCGCTCAGATATTCATTGGGCCTCACACAATCCAAAAGTGTCCAGTGTCCACAAGTGTCTGCAGAAATTCAAAATCTCCCCTGTCCTATAGACACCTTGTACCTTGTTTTACATTACTATATAGTTTGTTGGATTTTGTCTACATTTCTACCAAAAATGAGGAAGGCTGGTGGAAGAGGCCGTGGAATTGGGCGGGGGTTGGCAGCTGGTAATGATGGTGTTGGTGGCGGATCTAATGGTAGTGGCAAGAGCAAAATAGGACCGAATGCAGGAGGTGTTGAGCCTGCGTCATCGTCTGGCTACATAAGGCCTCGAACGCTTAGTTTTCTAGGAGTTGGCAAACCGCTTTTAAAGCCAGAGCATCAGGAAAAAGTTTTGTCTTACATTGCTGACTCAGCCTCCAGCTCTATCGCCTCCTCTTCTTCAGTTGTAAAAAGTAAAAGCACTGAGTCGTCATTGGAGTCTCATGTTCATGAACCACACCTTTCCTTGTGTCCTTCACCCCAACCAAGATTGAAGGATGATGCAGGCCATACTACTGATTACTCCATGGAGCTGTTTTTACATACCATGCCTGGATTATCAAGTCAAATGGTGAATTACCCAGGCCAAGATGAATCTGACATGGAGTGCACTGATGCACAGCCGCTGATGGATGATTCTGCTGGTACATTCACTCAGAGCACTACATTGTCCTCGCAGTGTACAGAGCCAGATTCTGACCCTGATGAGACTCAGGTGCCCCTTCCCGCACACTATACCACCATACACGGTGACACAGAGGAAGGTGCACATGACATAGAAGAGGAGGTGATGGATGACCCAGTTGTTGACCCAGATTGGCATCCATTGGGGGAAGAGGGTGCTGCTTCCAATAGCTCAGATGAGGAGCATCCACAGCAGACATCGACATCGCAACAGCTGTTATCTGGCAGGCCCGGAGCACTCCAAAGACAGGTTCCAAACATCAAAAGAGTTGCTGGACAGCTTGTCCAGAGGGTCAAAAGATCACAGCGTGCTAGGCCGCAAAATGTCTGCCAAAGTAGGAAGAGTGCAGTGTGGCACTTTTTTGAACAAAATCCTCATGATCAGGCCAAGGTTATCTGTAAGAAGTGCGCAAAGACCTTTAGCCGAGGGAAAAATCTGAAAAATTTGAATACCAGTTGCATGCTTAGACATTTAACCAGCATGCACTTGCAAGCGTGGACACAACACCAAACCTCAAGTGCCACATGTGCAACTGATCACAACGAAGGTAGTCAGCAACGCTACATTGTTTCCCCCACTGTAAGCCCACCGGTTAGCACAGCAGCAAATGTTGAGGTGTCGTTGCAAGGCCACAGCAGTCAGGGAATCCCACTGTTATATCAACGAAAGACTGATTCTAGGCCATCAGAAAGAACACCAACTCCATCACCATCATCAACCCTCTCTCAGTCCGCCCTGTCCACCGCTACTTCCACCATATGCAGCTCTCAAGTCCAGCTCACCCTCCCAGACACTATGAGTAGGTCAAGAAAGTACTCAGTCTCTCATCCGCGTACACTGGGTTTGAACGCCCACATTTCCAAACTAATCTCGTTTGAGATGATGCCCTTTCGGTTGGTGGAAAGCACAGCTTTCCGCGAACTCATGGCCTATGCAGTACCACGCTATGACCTACCCAGTCGCCACTTCTTCTCTCGCAAAGCCATCCCAGCCCTCCACCATCATGTGAAAGACCGCATTGTCCATGCACTCAAGCAGTCAGTGAGCGGAAAGGTGCACCTCACAACTGATGCATGGTCCAGTCGGCATGGCCAGGGCCGTTACGTGTCCATCACTGCGCACTGGGTTAATGTGGTGGATGCAGGGTCCACAGGGGACAGCGGTGGTGGGACAGTGCTGCCTAGCCCACGGTATAGGAAACAGTTGGCTGTAGGCGTTCGACCCTCCTCCTCCTCCTCCTCCTCCAGAAGCGAAAGCTCGTCCACAGAGCGCAGTCATACGAGCACTCCATCTGCAGCTGCCACTGTTGCACACGATGTGTCCCCCTATCGAGCAGCTAGTGGAAAGCGTCAGCAGGCTGTGTTGCAGATGATGTGTTTGGGCGACAGACACACCGCCGAGGTGCTGGCCGAGTACTTGAAGCGACAAACTGAGTCATGGCTGGGCAGTGTACATCTTGAGGCAGGCAAGGTAGTTAGTGATAACGGCCGTAATTTTGTGGCAGCCATAGCCCTTTCAAAACTCAGCCACATACCTTGCTTGGCTCACACCTTGAACCTGGTGGTGCAGTGCTTCCTCAAAAATTATCCGGAGTTAACAGCCCTGCTCCAGAAGGTGCGAAGACTGTGCGCGCACATCCGCCGGTCGCCTGTACACTCCGTTCGTATGCAGAAGCTGCAGCGATTGCTCCACCTTCCCAACCACCGCCTCATTATCGACATTGCAACAAGGTGGAACTCCACCCTGCACATGGTGGAGCGGCTGTGCGAGCAGAGGCAGGCCATAATGCATTTGTGGGAGGATACACGGCCAGGCACTTTGAGAGCAGACATGGAGTTGACAGGTGTGCAGTGGTCGAAGCTGAAAGACCTCTGTAAAGTCCTTCAGTGTTTTGAGGAATGCACACGGCTGGTAAGCGCAGACGACGCCATCCTAAGCATGAGCATCCCACTTATGCGTCTGCTCATGCAAACTTTGACGCACCTTAAGGAGCAGGCGTCTGCAGCCAATGTTGATGAGGAGGAAGAGGAGGAGGGAATCCTTGATGACATTCAGCCATTGTCTGCTCAGGGACCTCTCCTGGACGAGGTGGTGGAGGAAGAAGAGGAGGAGGAGGATGATGATGGGGATGATTACTTAGGGGAGGAGGATGCATCTCGTGGGGCAAGTGAAAATGTTGGTGTGGCAAGGTCTGGTACAGGGTTTGTGCGTGACTGGAGGGATGTGGATTTGCCAGAAAGTGCTCCTCCACCCAGCACTCGCAGTGCATCATTGACACCGGGAACATTGGCCCACATGTCAGATTATGCCTTGCAGATCCTAAAAAGGGACGCCTGCATTGCCAAAATGATGAACGATGACGACTAGAGTTGAGCGACTTTTGCTTTTTTAGGGTCGCGTTTCGTTTCGTGAAACCCGACTTTTCCAAAAGTCGGGTCGAGCAAGATCGTCCGATTATGGGGAAAAGTCGGGGTCGTCCCGAAACACGAAACCCAATGTAAGTCAATGGGGAATAAAAGTCGGCAGAGAGAGGAGGACAGGAAACACACCTACAGTGCCCATTTGAATGCCAAAAGCATCAATTCTTCTTACTTAAGCTTGTCAACCTTAATTAACTTCATAATACAAGTTACGCACTGAAAAATGGGGGTTATTTGGCTAAATTTGTGGGGGGGGGGAGGGCTGGCTGCAGGTTTTCATGTGCCCTGGGCGAAAGAGCGCCCCTTTAACACATACCACAACTCATCATGCTCCGATACGGCAGAGAAATAGCGGTATAGTACAATGAAAAATACCTAACTTTTTACATCTCATGACGAGGCCCATCTATTTCTCCATACAAAATCATTGGTCCCATATAATGTTTGAAACAGTATATGATGAGCTCCACATAATGCTACAGTATATGTTGGTCCCCATGGATGAAGCTCCACTGTCTTATGGGCCCAAATAATGCTCCAAACATAATGGGCCCGATTTCTACTGCTCTAGTGTATAATGGGCCCTGTAAATGCTGCTCCAGTGTCTGATGTCCACCTTTGGAATGTTCCAGTGTATGATGGGCCCCATCTATCATTCTCCAGAGTATAGTGCTCCCCAAAAATTGCTGTCCCAACATTGAAATCAATCAAATAAGTCTCCTCGCTAGGGAATCCCTGTACTTGTCTGGACAGGTGCTGTAGCTTGCTTAACAGCTCGCCAGCCGTTCTCACGCCCAGTATGGATTGCACGTGATTGCACAAAGGTTAGAAAGGGTACCGTATCCCTGGATAACATGTATGGATAGCGTACACATTCAAAATATATGTCTATACAGCATGAGGCAGGCTCAGACGGTGTTAGGCCCAGTATGGATTGCACGTCATTGCACAAAGGTTAGAAGGGGTACCGTATCCCCGGATAACATGTATGGATAGCGTACACATTCAAAATATATGTCTATACAGCATGAGGCAGGCTCAGACGGTGTTAGGCCCAGTATGGATTGCACGTCATTGCACAAAGGTTAGAAGGGGTACCGTATCCCCGGATAACATGTATGGATAGCGTACACATTCAAAATATATGTCTATACAGCATGAGGCAGGCTCAGTCGGTGTTAGGCCCAGTATGGATTGCACGTCATTGCACAAAGGTTAGAAGGGGTACCGTATCCCCGGATAACATGTATGGATAGCGTACACATTCAAAATATATGTCTATACAGCATGAGGCAGGCTCAGACGGTGTTAGGCCCAGTATGGATTGCACGTCATTGCACAAAGGTTAGAAGGGGTACCGTATCCCCGGATAACATGTATGGATAGCGTACACATTCAAAATATGTCTCTACAGCATGAGGCAGGCTCAGACGGTGTTAGGCCCAGTATGGATTGCACGTCATTGCACAAAGGTTAGAAGGGGTACCGCATCCCCGGATAACATGTATGGATAGCGTACACATTCAAAATATATGTCTATACAGCATGAGGCAGGCTCAGACGGTGTTAGGCCCAGTATGGATTGCACGTCATTGCACAAAGGTTAGAAGGGGTACCGTATCCCCGGATAACATGTATGGATAGCGTACACATTCAAAATATATGTCTATACAGCATGAGGCAGGCTCAGACGGTGTTAGGCCCAGTATGGATTGCACGTCATTGCACAAAGGTTAGAAGGGGTACCGTATCCCCGGATAACATGTATGGATAGCGTACATATTCAAAATATATGTCTATACAGCATGAGGCAGGCTCAGACGGTGTTAGGCCCAGTATGGATTGCACGTCATTGCACAAAGGTTAGAAGGGGTACCGTATCCCCGGATAACATGTATGGATAGCGTACACATTCAAAATATATGTCTATACAGCATGAGGCAGGCTCAGACGGTGTTAGGCCCAGTATGGATTGCACGTCATTGCACAAAGGTTAGAAGGGGTACCGTATCCCCGGATAACATGTATGGATAGCGTACACATTCAAAATATATGTCTATACAGCATGAGGCAGGCTCAGACGGTGTTAGGCCCAGTATGGATTGCACGTCATTGCACAAAGGTTAGAAGGGGTACCGTATCCCCGGATAACATGTATGGATAGCGTACACATTCAAAATATATGTCTATACAGCATGAGGCAGGCTCAGACGGTGTTAGGCCCAGTATGGATTGCACGTCATTGCACAAAGGTTAGAAGGGGTACCGTATCCCCGGATAACATGTATGGATAGCGTACATATTCAAAATATATGTCTATACAGCATGAGGCAGGCTCAGACGGTGTTAGGCCCAGTATGGATTGCACGTCATTGCACAAAGGTTAGAAGGGGTACCGTATCCCCGGATAACATGTATGGATAGCGTACACATTCAAAATATATGTCTATACAGCATGAGGCAGGCTCAGACGGTGTTAGGCCCAGTATGGATTGCACGTCATTGCACAAAGGTTAGAAGGGGTACCGTATCCCCGGATAACATGTATGGATAGCGTACACATTCAAAATATATGTCTATACAGCATGAGGCAGGCTCAGACGGTGTTAGGCCCAGTATGGATTGCACGTCATTGCACAAAGGTTAGAAGGGGTACCGTATCCCCGGATAACATGTATGGATAGCGTACACATTCAAAATATATGTCTATACAGCATGAGGCAGGCTCAGATGGTGTTAGGCCCAGTATGGATTGCACGTCATTGCACAAAGGTTAAAAGGGGTACCATATCCCCGGATAACATGTATGGATAGCGTACACATTCAAAATATACAGTGGGTAAAAAAAGTATTTAGTCAGTCAGCAATAGTGCAAGTTCCACCACTTAAAAAGATGAGAGGCGTCTGTAATTTACATCATAGGTAGACCTCAACTATGGGAGACAAACTGAGAGAAAAAAATCCAGAAAATCACATTGTCTGTTTTTTTTTCATTTTATTTGCATATTATGGTGGAAAATAAGTATTTGGTCAGAAACAAGCAATCAAGATTTCTGGCTCTCACAGACCTGTAACTTCTTCTTTAAGAGTCTCCTCTTTCCTCCACTCATTACCTGTAGTAATGGCACCTGTTTAAACTTGTTATCAGTATAAAAAGACACCTGTGCACACCCTCAAACAGTCTGACTCCAAACTCCACTATGGTGAAGACCAAAGAGCTGTCAAAGGACACCAGAAACAAAATTGTAGCCCTGCACCAGGCTGGGAAGACTGAATCTGCAATAGCCAACCAGCTTGGAGTGAAGAAATCAACTGTGGGAGCAATAATTAGAAAATGGAAGACATACAAGACCACTGATAATCTCCCTCGATCTGGTGCTCCACGCAAAATCCCACCCCGTGGGGTCAGAATGATCACAAGAACGGTGAGCAAAAATCCCAGAACCACGCGGGGGGACCTAGTGAATGAACTGCAGAGAGCTGGGACCAATGTAACAAGGCCTACCATAAGTAACACACTACGCCACCATGGACTCAGATCCTGCAGTGCCAGACGTGTCCCACTGCTTAAGCCTGTACATGTCCGGGCCCGTCTGAAGTTTGCTAGAGAGCATTTGGATGATCCAGAGGAGTTTTGGGAGAATGTCCTATGGTCTGATGAAACCAAACTGGAACTGTTTGGTAGAAACACAACTTGTCGTGTTTGGAGGAAAAAGAATACTGAGTTGCATCCATCAAACACCATACCTACTGTAAAGCATGGTGGTGGAAACATCATGCTTTGGGGCTGTTTCTCTGCAAAGGGGCCAGGACGACTGATCCGGGTACATGAAAGAATGAATGGGGCCATGTATCGTGAGATTTTAAGTGCAAACCTCCTTCCATCAGCAAGGGCATTGAAGATGAAACGTGGCTGGGTCTTTCAACATGAAATTGATCCAAAGCACACCGCCAGTGCAATGAAGGAGTGGCTTCGTAAGAAGCATTTCAAGGTCCTGGAGTGGCCTAGCCAGTCTCCAGATCTCAACCCTATAGAAAACCTTTGGAGGGAGTTGAAAGTCCGTGTTGCCAAGCGAAAAGCCAAAAACATCACTGCTCTAGAGGAGATCTGCATGGAGGAATGGGCCAACATACCAACAACAGTGTGTGGCAACCTTGTGAAGACTTACAGAAAACGTTTGACCTCTGTCATTGCCAACAAAGGATATATCACAAAGTATTGTGAAGAAATTTTGTTTCTGACCAAATACTTATTTTCCACCATAATATGCAAATAAAATGAAAAAAAAAACAGACAATGTGATTTTCTGGATTTTTTTTTCTCAGTTTGTCTCCCATAGTTGAGGTCTACCTATGATGTAAATTACAGACGCCTCTCATCTTTTTAAGTGGTGGAACTTGCACTATTGCTGACTGACTAAATACTTTTTTTCCCCACTGTATGTCTATACAGCATGAGGCAGGCTCAGACGGTGTTAGACCCAGTATGGATTGCACGTCATTGCACAAAGGTTAGAAGGGGTACCGTATCCCCGGATAACATGTATGGATAGCGTACACATTCAAAATATCTGTCTATACAGCATGAGGCAGGCTCAGACGGTGTTAGGCCCAGTATGGATTGCACGTCATTGCACAAAGGTTAGAAGGGGTACCGTATCCCCGGATAACATGTATGGATAGCGTACACATTCAAAATATATGTCTATACAGCATGAGGCAGGCTCAGACGGTGTTAGGCCCAGTATGGATTGCACGTCATTGCACAAAGGTTAGAAGGGGTACCGTATCCCCGGATAACATGTATGGATAGCGTACACATTCAAAATATATGTCTATACAGCATGAGGCAGGCTCAGACGGTGTTAGGCCCAGTATGGTTTGCACGTCATTGCACAAAGGTTTGAAGGGGTACCGTATCCCCGGATAACATGTATGGATAGCGTACACATTCAAAATATATGTCTATACAGCATGAGGCAGGCTCAGACGGTGTTAGGACCAGTATGGATTGCACGTCATTGCACAAAGGGTAGAAGGGGTACCGTATCCCCGGATAACATGTATGGATAGCGTACACATTCAAAATATATGTCTATACAGCATGAGGCAGGCTCAGACAGTGTTAGGCCCAGTATGGATGGCACGTCATTGCACAAAGGTTAGAAGGGGTACCGTATCCCCGGATAACATGTATGGATAGCGTACACATTCAAAATATATGTCTATACAGCATGAGGCAGGCTCAGACGGTGTTAGGCCCAGTATGGATTGCACGTCATTGCACAAAGGTTAGAAGGGGTACCGTATCCCCGGATAACATGTATGGATAGCGTACACATTCAAAATATATGTCTATACAGCATGAGGCAGGCTCAGACGGTGTTAGGCCCAGTATGGATTGCACATCATTGCACAAAGGTTAGAAAGGGTACCGTATCCCCGGATAACATGTATGGATAGCGTACACATTCAAAATATATGTCTATACAGCATGAGGCAGGCTCAGACGGTGTTAGGCCCAGTATGGATTGCACGTCATTGCACAAAGGTTAGAAGGGGTACCATATCCCCGGATAACATGTATGGATAGCGTACACATTCAAAATATGTCTTTACAGCATGAGGCAGGCTCAGACGGTGTTAGGCCCAGTATGGATTGCACGTCATTGCACAAAGGTTAGAAGGGGTACCGTATCCCCGGATAACATGTATGGATAGCGTACACATTCAAAATATATGTCTATACAGCATGAGGCAGGCTCAGACGGTGTTAGGCCCAGTATGGATTGCACGTCATTGCACAAAGGTTAGAAGGGGTACCGTATCCCCGGATAACATGTATGGATAGCGTACACATTCAAAATATATGTCTATACAGCATGAGGCAGGCTCAGACGGTGTTAGGCCCAGTATGGATTGCACGTCATTGCACAAAGGTTAGAAGGGGTACCGTATCCCCGGATAACATGTATGGATAGCGTACACATTCAAAATATATGTCTATACAGCATGAGGCAGGCTCAGACGGTGTTAGGCCCAGTATGGATTGCACGTCATTGCACAAAGGTTAGAAAGGGTACCGTATCCCCGGATAACATGTATGGATAGCGTACACATTCAAAATATATGTCTCAGGAGGCAGGCTCAGACGGTGTCAGGCACAGTATGGATTTGACGGCCCAGATTACACAGCGGAGGAGCAGGGAGAGGTAAAGATTGCAAATGCTGGGGCCCTGGCCAAGCAAGGGGGGCCCACTCGTGGGCGTCGGTACTGGCACTGGGCCCCTCATAGTACAGCGGTGTGTCTGACGGCGGGTGTGCACCACCACCGTCAGAGACACTTGATTGCACTATGAGGGACCCTGTGCCAGTGCCCGCGCCCAAGAGTCGGCCTACCCACCTGTCCAGGGCAACGGCACTCGCACGGTGTCGTGCGCTAGGTGGTGACCCCGGCCATGGGGGGGAGGCAGCACAGTTAGGGAGTTTTAGAAAGTGGCATATGTTGATGTTGGACATTCAACTGATGCAAAAGGCGAAATAGGTGAAGTACCAGGAAGAGGTGGACCAAAGCAAGCCATTTTTCTGTCACCCTATGTGTCATCAGGGGAAGGTGGGACAAAATCCTTGGAAACCCATGCGTGGTTCATTTTAATGAAGGTTAGATCATCCACATTTTGGGTTGACAGACGGGTCCTTTTTTCTGTCAGGATTGATCCAGCTGCACTGAAGACTCTTTCCGATAGCACACTTGCAGCTGGGCAAGCGAGCTCCTGTAAGGCATATTGGGCCAATTCAGGCCAGGTGTCCAGTTTAGCGGCCCAATAGTCAAAGGGGAATGACCTGTGTGGGAGAACATCGATATGGGAAGAAAAGTAGTTTGTAACCATAGTTGACAACTGCTGTCTCCTGTCACTTTCCATCGATGCAGTATTACCAGTTGTGTGAGCGGTATTTGAAAAATCAGTCCACAACATTGTCATGAAACCCCTGTCTCCAACGCCACTTCTGCTGTGTGCACCACAAACACCTCTGCCAAGCTGCCCCCGGCCCGTACGGCTCGTGTAAGAACCATCACCGCTGCTGTGTGCTGGGAATGCCTCAAGCAACCGATTTACCAGAGTTGCTTGTTTATTAGCCAATATTAGGTCAAGGTTCTCCTGTGGCATGATGTTTTGTAATTTGCCTTTATAGCGTGGATCCAGGATGCTGGCCAACCAGTAGTTGTCATCGTTCATCATTTTGGCAATGCGGGGGTCCCTTTTTAGGATCCGCAAGGCATAATCTGACATGTGGGCCAATGTTCCCGGTGTCAATGATGCACTGCGAGTGCTGGGTGGAGGAGCACTTTCTGGCAAATCCACATCCCTCCAGTCACGCACAAACCCTGTACCAGACCTTGCCACGCCAACATTTTCACTTGCCCCACGAGATGCATCCTCCTCCCCTATGTAATCATCCCCATCATCCTCCTCCTCCTCCTCCTCTTCTTCCTCCACCTCGTCCAGGAGAGGTCCCTGAGCAGACAATGGCTGAATGTCATCAAGGATTCCCTCCTCCTCTTCCTCCTCATCAACATTGGCTGCAGACGCCTGCTCCTTAAGGTGCGTCAAAGTTTGCATGAGCAGACGCATAAGTGGGATGCTCATGCTTAGGATGGCGTCGTCTGCGCTTACCAGCCGTGTGCATTCCTCAAAACACTGAAGGACTTTACAAAGGTCTTTCAGCTTCGACCACTGCACGCCTGTCAACTCCATGTCTGCTCTCAAAGTGCCTGGCCGTGTATCCTCCCACAAATGCATTATGGCCTGCCTCTGCTCGCACAGCCGCTCCACCATGTGCAGGGTGGAGTTCCACCTTGTTGCAATGTCGATAATGAGGCGGTGGTTGGGAAGGTGGAGCAATCGCTGCAGCTTCTGCATACGAACGGAGTGTACAGGCGACCGGCGGATGTGCGCGCACAGTCTTCGCACCTTCTGGAGCAGGGCTGTTAACTCCGGATAATTTTTGAGGAAGCACTGCACCACCAGGTTCAAGGTGTGAGCCAAGCAAGGTATGTGGCTGAGTTTTGAAAGGGCTATGGCTGCCACAAAATTACGGCCGTTATCACTAACTACCTTGCCTGCCTCAAGATGTACACTGCCCAGCCATGACTCAGTTTGTCGCTTCAAGTACTCGGCCAGCACCTCGGCGGTGTGTCTGTCGCCCAAACACATCATCTGCAGCACAGCCTGCTGACGCTTTCCACTAGCTGCTCGATAGGGGGACACATCGTGTGCAACAGTGGCAGCTGCAGATGGAGTGCTCGTACGACTGCGCTCTGTGGACGAGCTGTCGCTTCTGGAGGAGGAGGAGGAGGGTGGAACGCCTACAGCCAACTGTTTCCTATACCGTGGGCTAGGCAGCACTGTCCCACCACCGCTGTCCCCTGTGGACCCTGCATCCACCACATTAACCCAGTGCGCAGTGATGGACACGTAACGGCCCTGGCCATGCCGACTGGACCATGCATCAGTTGTGAGGTGCACCTTTCCGCTCACTGACTGCTTGAGTGCATGGACAATGCGGTCTTTCACATGATGGTGGAGGGCTGGGATGGCTTTGCGAGAGAAGAAGTGGCGACTGGGTAGGTCATAGCGTGGTACTGCATAGGCCATGAGTTCGCGGAAAGCTGTGCTTTCCACCAACCGAAAGGGCATCATCTCAAACGAGATTAGTTTGGCAATGTGGGCGTTCAAACCCAGTGTACGCGGATGAGAGACTGAGTACTTTCTTGACCTACTCATAGTGTCTGGGAGGGTGAGCTGGACTTGAGAGCTGCATATGGTGGAAGTAGCGGTGGACAGGGCGGACTGAGAGAGGGTTGATGATGGTGATGGAGTTGGTGTTCTTTCTGATGGCCTAGAATCAGTCTTTCGTTGATATAACAGTGGGATTCCCTGACTGCTGTGGCCTTGCAACGACACCTCAACATTTGCTGCTGTGCTAACCGGTGGGCTTACAGTGGGGGAAACAATGTAGCGTTGCTGACTACCTTCGTTGTGATCAGTTGCACATGTGGCACTTGAGGTTTGGTGTTGTGTCCACGCTTGCAAGTGCATGCTGGTTAAATGTCTAAGCATGCAACTGGTATTCAAATTTTTCAGATTTTTCCCTCGGCTAAAGGTCTTTGCGCACTTCTTACAGATAACCTTGGCCTGATCATGAGGATTTTGTTCAAAAAAGTGCCACACTGCACTCTTCCTACTTTGGCAGACATTTTGCGGCCTAGCACGCTGTGATCTTTTGACCCTCTGGACAAGCTGTCCAGCAACTCTTTTGATGTTTGGAACCTGTCTTTGGAGTGCTCCGGGCCTGCCAGATAACAGCTGTTGCGATGTCGATGTCTGCTGTGGATGCTCCTCATCTGAGCTATTGGAAGCAGCACCCTCTTCCCCCAATGGATGCCAATCTGGGTCAACAACTGGGTCATCCATCACCTCCTCTTCTATGTCATGTGCACCTTTCTCTGTGTCACCGTGTATGGTGGTATAGTGTGCGGGAAGGGGCACCTGAGTCTCATCAGGGTCAAAATCTGGCTCTGTACACTGCGAGGACAATGTAGTGCTCTGAGTGAATGTACCAGCAGAATCATCCATCAGCGGCTGTGCATCAGTGCACTCCATGTCAGATTCATCTTGGCCTGGGTAATTCACCATTTGACTTGATAATCCAGGCATGGTATGTGAAAACAGCTCCATGGAGTAATCAGTAGTATGGCCTGCGTCATCCTTCAATCTTGGTTGGGGTGAAGGACACAAGGAAAGGTGTGGTTCATGAACATGAGCCTCCAATGACGACTCAGTGCTTTTACTTTTTACAACTGAAGAAGAGGAGGCAATAGAGCTGGAGGCTGAGTCAGCAATGTAAGACAAAACTTTTTCCTGATGCTCTGCCTTTAAAAGCGGTTTGCCAACTCCTAGAAAACTAAGCGTTCGAGTCCTTATGTAGCCAGACGATGACGCAGGGTCAGCACCTCCTGCATTCGGTCCTATTTTGCTCTTGCCACTACCATCAGATCCACCACCAACACCATCATTACCAGCTGCCAACCCCCGCCCAATTCCACGGCCTCTTCCACCAGCCTTCCTCATTTTTGGTAGAAATGTAGACAAAATCCAACAAACTATATAGTAATGTAAAACAAGGTACAAGGTGTCTATAGGACAGGGGAGTTTTAGAATTTCTTCACACACTTGTGGACAGTGGACACTTGTGGATTGTGTGCGGCCCACTGATATCTGAGCGCTATGTGACACGCTCGATGGCACAGCTGCCTGTGACCAAAGTGACGAGAGGATAATGGAGATTTTGAATCTCTGCGTACACTTGTGGACAGTGGACACTTGTGGATTGTGTGCGGCCCACTGATATCTGAGCGCTATGTGACACGCTCGATGGCACAGCTGCCTGTGACCAAAGTGACGAGAGGATAATGGAGATTTTGAATCTCTGCGTACACTTTTGGACAGTGGACACTTGTGGATTGTGTGCGGCCCACTGATATCTGAGCGCTATGTGACACGCTCGATGGCACAGCTGCCTGTGACCAAAGTGACGAGAGGATAATGGAGATTTTGAATCTCTGCGTACACTTGTGTACAGTGGACACTTGTGGATTGTGTGCGGCCCACTGATATCTGAGCGCTATGTGACACGCTCGATGGCACAGCTGCCTGTGACCAAAGTGACGAGAGGATAATGGAGATTTTGAATCTCTGCGTACACTTTTGGACACTGGACACTTGTGGATTGTGTGCGGCCCACTGATATCTGAGCGCTATGTGACACGCTCGATGGCACAGCTGCCTGTGACCAAAGTGACGAGAGGATAATGGAGATTTTGAATCTCTGCGTACACTTTTGGACAGTGGACACTTGTGGATTGTGTGCGGCCCACTGATATCTGAGCGCTATGTGACACGCTCGATGGCACAGCTGCCTGTGACCAAAGTGACGAGAGGATAATGGAGATTTTGAATCTCTGCGTACACTTGTGGACAGTGGACACTTGTGGATTGTGTGCGGCCCACTGATATCTGAGCGCTATGTGACACGCTCGATGGCACACCTGCCTGTGACCAAAGTGACGAGAGGATAATGGAGATTTTGAATCTCTGCGTACACTTTTGGACACTGGACACTTGTGGATTGTGTGCGGCCCACTGATATCTGAGTGCTATGTGACACGCTCGATGGCACAGCTGCCTGTGACCAAAGTGACGAGAGGATAATGGAGATTTTGAATCTCTGCGTACACTTGTGGACAGTGGACACTTGTGGATTGTGTGCGGCCCACTGATATCTGAGCGCTATGTGACACGCTCGATGGCACAGCTGCCTGTGACCAAAGTGACGAGAGGATAATGGAGATTTTGAATCTCTGCGTACACTTTTGGACACTGGACACTTGTGGATTGTGTGCGGCCCACTGATATCTGAGCGCTATGTGACACGCTCGATGGCACAGCTGCCTGTGACCAAAGTGACGAGAGGATAATGGAGATTTTGAATCTCTGCGTACACTTTTGGACAGTGGACACTTGTGGATTGTGTGCGGCCCACTGATATCTGAGCGCTATGTGACACGCTCGATGGCACAGCTGCCTGTGACCAAAGTGACGAGAGGATAATGGAGATTTTGAATCTCTGCGTACACTTGTGGACAGTGGACACTTGCGGATTGTGTGCGGCCCACTGATATCTGAGCGCTATGTGACACGCTCGATGGCACAGCTGCCTGTGACCAAAGTGACGAGAGGATAATGGAGATTTTGAATCTCTGCGTACACTTTTGGACACTGGACACTTGTGGATTGTGTGCGGCCCACTGATATCTGAGCGCTATGTGACACGCTCGATGGCACAGCTGCCTGTGACCAAAGTGACGAGAGGATAATGGAGATTTTGAATCTCTGCGTACACTTGTGGACAGTGGACACTTGTGGATTGTGTGCGGCCCACTGATATCTGAGCGCTATGTGACACGCTCGATGGCACAGCTGCCTGTGACCAAAGTGACGAGAGGATAATGGAGATTTTGAATCTCTGCGTACACTTTTGGACACTGGACACTTGTGGATTGTGTGCGGCCCACTGATATCTGAGCGCTATGTGACACGCTCGATGGCACAGCTGCCTGTGACCAAAGTGACGAGAGGATAATGGAGATTTTGAATCTCTGCGTACACTTTTGGAC
This sequence comes from Dendrobates tinctorius, assembly GCF_039654945.1. Classification (NCBI taxonomy): domain Eukaryota; kingdom Metazoa; phylum Chordata; class Amphibia; order Anura; family Dendrobatidae; genus Dendrobates; species Dendrobates tinctorius. Next base: position 43,658,282 of record NW_027361775.1, on the reverse strand, counting down.
AGTGGACACTTGTGGATTGTGTGCGGCCCACTGATATCTGAGCGCTATGTGACACGCTCGATGGCACAGCTGCCTGTGACCAAAGTGACGAGAGGATAATGGAGATTTTGAATCTCTGCGTACACTTGTGGACAGTGGACACTTGCGGATTGTGTGCGGCCCACTGATATCTGAGCGCTATGTGACACGCTCGATGGCACAGCTGCCTGTGACCAAAGTGACGAGAGGATAATGGAGATTTTGAATCTCTGCGTACACTTTTGGACACTGGACACTTGTGGATTGTGTGCGGCCCACTGATATCTGAGCGCTATGTGACACGCTCGATGGCACAGCTGCCTGTGACCAAAGTGACGAGAGGATAATGGAGATTTTGAATCTCTGCGTACACTTGTGGACAGTGGACACTTGTGGATTGTGTGCGGCCCACTGATATCTGAGTGCTATGTGACACGCTCGATGGCACAGCTGCCTGTGACCAAAGTGACGAGAGGATAATGGAGATTTTGAATCTCTGCGTACACTTTTGGACACTGGACACTTGTGGATTGTGTGCGGCCCACTGATATCTGAGCGCTATGTGACACGCTCAATGGCACAGCTGCCTGTGACCAAAGTGACGAGAGGATAATGGAGATTTTGAATCTCTGCGTACACTTGTGGACAGTGGACACTTGTGGATTGTGTGCGGCCCACTGATATCTGAGCGCTATGTGACACGCTCGATGGCACAGCTGCCTGTGACCAAAGTGACGAGAGGATAAGGGAGATTGGATTGCTTTTAAAAAAGCAGTTTGCGGAGCAGTGGGTAAACAGCAATGCCAGCGTGTCAGGAAGCCTTAAAAGGCAGCCCAACAACCAACACCACTGATACACCACAATATAGCCTCCCCTTGCACTGCACACACAGTGACTTGTGTGTTGTGCAGGCCAAATCGCTAGCAGCAGAAGCAGTTTTTTTGTCTTCTTCCCTGCCTAACGCTCTCCCTACAGAATCAGCAGCAACCTCTCCCTATACTAAGATCGGCAGAAGTAAGATGGCGGTCGGCGTGCACGCCCTTTTATACCCCCTGTGACGCCCACCAAAGCAAGCCAATCACTTGCATGCCCTTCTGAAAGATGGTGGTGACCCGTGCCTATGTCATCACGTTGCCCACAGTGTCCGTGGATCCTGATTGGCTGAAAAAGAGCGCAAAACAAACTTTTGAAACGCGACTTTGGCGCGTAAGTCGCCGACCTCGTGGCCGACCTCATCCTAGGGTCGGGTTTCGTTTCATGAAACCCGACTTTGCCAAAAGTCGGCGACTTTTGAATTTTTTCGACCCGTTTCGCTCAACTCTAATGACGACTACTGGTTGGCCAGCATCCTGGATCCACGCTATAAAGGCAAATTACAAAACATCATGCCACAGGAGAACCTTGACCTAATATTGGCTAATAAACAAGCAACTCTGGTAAATCGGTTGCTTGAGGCATTCCCAGCACACAGCAGCGGTGATGGTTCTCACACGAGCCGTACGGGCCGGGGGCAGCTTGGCAGAGGTGTTCGTGGTGCACACAGCAGAAGTGGCGTTGGAGACAGGGGTTTCATGACAATGTTGTGGACTGATTTTTCAAATACCGCTCACACAACTGGTAATACTGCATCGATGGAAAGTGACAGGAGACAGCAGTTGTCAACTATGGTTACAAACTACTTTTCCTCCCATATCGATGTTCTCCCACACAGGTCATTCCCCTTTGACTATTGGGCCGCTAAACTGGACACCTGGCCTGAATTGGCCCAATATGCCTTACAGGAGCTCGCTTGCCCAGCTGCAAGTGTGCTATCGGAAAGAGTCTTCAGTGCAGCTGGATCAATCCTGACAGAAAAAAGGACCCGTCTGTCAACCCAAAATGTGGATGATCTAACCTTCATTAAAATGAACCATGCATGGGTTTCCAAGGATTTTGTCCCACCTTCCCCTGATGACACATAGGGTGACAGAAAAATGGCTTGCTTTGGTCCACCTCTTCCTGGGACTTCACCTATTTCGCCTTTTGCATCAGCTGAATGTCCAACATCAACATATGCCACTTTCTAAAACTCCCTAACTGTGCTGCCTTCCCCCCCATGGCCGGGGTCACCACCTAGCGCACGACACCGTGCGAGTGCCGTTGCCCTGGACAGGTGGGTAGGCCGACTCTTGGGCGCGGGCACTGGCACAGGGTCCCTCATAGTGCAATCAAGTGTCTCTGACGGTGGTGGTGCACACCCGCCATCAGACACACCGCTGTACTATGAGGGGCCCAGTGCCAGTACCGACGCCCACGAGTGGGCCCCCCTTGCTTGGGCAGGGCCCCAGCATTTGCAATCTTTACCTCTCCCTGCTCCTCCGCTGTGTAATCTGGGCCGTCAAATCCATACTGTGCCTGACACCGTCTGAGCCTGCCTCCTGATGTATAGACATATATTTTGAATGTGTACGCTATCCATACATGTTATCCGGGGAAACGGTACCCTTTTTAACCTTTGTGCAATCACGTGCAATCCATACTGGGCCTGACACCGTCTGAGCCTGCCTACTGATGTATAGACATATATTTTGAATGTGTACGCTATCCATACATGTTATCCGGGGATACGGTACCCTTTCTCACCTTTGTGCAATCACGTGCAATCCATACTGGGCCTAACACCGTCTGAGCCTGCCTCCTGAGACATATATTTTGAATGTGTACGCTATCCATACATGTTATCCGGGGAAACGGTACCCTTTCTAACCTTTGTGCAATCACGTGCAATCCATACTGGGCCTAACACCGTCTGAGCCTGCCTCCTGAGACATATATTTTGAATGTGTACGCTATCCATACATGTTATCCGGGGATACGGTACCCTGTCTAACCTTTGTGCAATCACGTGCAATCCATACTGGGCCTGACACCGTCTGAGCCTGCCTCCTGATGTATAGACATATATTTTGAATGTGTACGCTATCCATACATGTTATCTGGGGATACGGTACCCTTTCTAACCTTTGTGCAATCACGTGCAATCCATACTGGGCCTAACACCGTCTGAGCCTGCCTCCTGAGACATATATTTTGAATGTGTACGCTATCCATACATGTTATCCAGGGATACGGTACCCTTTCTAACCTTTGTGCAATCACGTGCAATCCATACTGGGCCTAACACCGTCTGAGCCTGCCTCCTGATGTATAGACATATATTTTGAATGTGTACGCTATTCATACATGTTATCTGGGGATACGGTACCCTTTCTAACCTTTGTGCAATCACGTGCAATCCATACTGGGCCTAACACCGTCTGAGCCTGCCTCCTGATGTATAGACATATATTTTGAATGTGTACGCTATCCATACATGTTATCCGGGGATACGGTACCCTTTCTAACCTTTGTGCAATCACGTGCAATCCATACTGGGCCTAACACCGTCTGAGCCTGCCTCCTGATGTATAGACATATATTTTGAATGTGTACGCTATCCATACATGTTATCTGGGGATACGGTACCCTTTCTCACCTTTGTGCAATCACGTGTAATCCATACTGGGCGTGAGAACGGCTGGCGAGCTGTTAAGCAAGCTACAGCACCTGTGGTTTGCACACGTAAGTTTTTCATTTTTTCATGAATGACGGTTAGGCCTAATTCCGGAACTGCGGTTGACCTGCACTTACTGGGAAATCATCGTTCGCGGGTAATAATTGTAATCAGTGATCCCCATCACTAACGTTGTTCAGCGGGTTATCTGCACCTGTAAGCGACAAACGCTGGCCTTTTCAGTGTAGCGCACATGCAGCCACGGACATGTAAGGGCATGACACACCAGTTATTGGCCAATCTCATGTGCCAGAGCCTCACGTGTCCCTCTAGTAAGCCGAACTCGGACCGTGGGGCATGACGGAGTCTCGTTCGTTAACGGAATTAAGCTTGAAATGTGTGCATCTGTTCTGTAGCTGGCATGGTTGAGGTTTCCCAGGTGGAGTCGAATTTAACCGTAGGCTCCACTCCTGGTGGTGCCCTTCTGGACATTCCTTTAAGGTTCAGCTTTGCAACCATACTGCCCACGTAAAACAAACACTTTGCCTTCATGAACGCTGTTTGGAGGGTCATGACTCGTGGGAATAACGCCGCCCAATCAGTTAACCTGCTAGAGAGATCCTTCGTTGCTCCCAAGCATGACATCACACTCCCTAGGAAGAAGGTAATGCCACTGTGGCGACCGTACTCCTGGGGGCGACACAAGTGCACTGATGCCCAGCCACTGCTCGATGAATCTGCTGGTACATTGACCCAGACCACTACATTCCCCTCGCACGCTACCCGGCCTGAATCTGACCCTGATGAAACTCAGGTTACCCTTCCCATATACAGTTCCATCTTACACGGTGACAAAGAGGAAGCTGCAGATGAAAGTGCAGGTTCGGCCCACCCGCCATCAGACACACCACCGTACTATCAGGGGCCCTGTGCCAGTGCCGTCGCCAACGAGTGGGCCCCCCCCGCTTGCCCAGGATCACAGCACTTGCAAAGTTGAAATACTGTGCAGTGAGATGGAAGATGGGGACGACGAGGAGTCCAGACTAGTACAGGGATTCCCTAGCGAGGAGACTTATTTGATTGTTTTCAATGTTGGGACAGCAATTTTTGGGGAGCACTATACTCTGGAGAATGATAGATGGGGCCCACCATACACTGGAACATTCCAAAGGTGGACATCAGACACTGGAGCAGCATTTACAGGGCCCATTATACACTAGAGCATTAGAAATGGGGCCCATTATGTTTGGAGCATTATTTGGGCCCATAAGACAGTGGAGCTTCATCCATGGGGACCAACATATACTGTAGCATTATGTGGAGCTCATCATATACTGTTTCAAACATTATATGGGACCAATGATTCTGTATGGAGAAATAGATGGGCCTCGTCATGAGATGTAAAAAGTGAGGTATTTTTCATTGTACTGTACCGCTATTTCTCTGCCGTATCGGAGCATGATGAGTTGTGGTATGTGTTAAAGGGGCGCTCTTTCGCCCAGGGCACATGAAAACCTGCAGCCAGCCCTCCCCCCCCCCCACAACTTTAGCCAAATAACCCCCATTTTTCAGTGCGTAACTTGTATTATGAAGTTAATTAAGGTTGACAAGCTTAAGTAAGAAGAATTGATGCTTTTGGCATTCAAATGGGCACTGTAGGTGTGTTTCCTGTCCTCCTCTCACTGCCGACTTTTATTCCCCATTGACTTACATTGAGTTTCGTGTTTCGGGACGACCCCGACTTTTCCCTATAATCGGACGATCTTGCTCGACCCGACTTTTGGAAAAGTCGGGTTTCACGAAACGAAACTCGACCCTAAAAAAACAAAAGTCGCTCAACTCTACCCAGGGCCAAAGAGTGTCAATGGGCTCCTTTAACACATGCCACAATTCATGATCCTCTGATACGGCAGAGAAATAGCGGTATAGTACAATGAAAAATACTTCACTTATTACATCTCATGACTGATATCCATTTTAAATTCTCCAATAGCTCCAAAAACAGACAGTATATCACTCCATACAGTATTATGGCCACCGCATAGTGCGCTATACAGAGTAATGAGGCCCGTATATTTCTCCATACAGAATCATTGGTCCCATATAATGTTTGAAGCAAGGCTACAGTATATGTTGGTCCCCATGGATGAAGCTCCACTGTCTTATGGGCCCAAATAATGCTCCATATATAATGGGCCCCATTTCTAATGCTCCATTGCATAATGGGCCCTGTAAATGCTGCTCCAGTGTCTGATGTCCTCCTTTGGAATGTTCCAGTGTATGGTGGGCCTCATATATCATTCTCCAGACTACAGTGCTCCCCAAAAATAGCTGTCCCAACATTGAAAACAAATAAGTCTCCTCGCTAGGGAATCCCTGTACTAGTCTGGACTCCTCATCGTCCCCATCTTCCATCTCACTGCACTTGGACTGTTTAGGTAGAGGGCGTACAGACGTGATGTCATCGCGCTCTCTGAACAGAATGTCACTGTCAGGAAACGCGGAAGACGTCACGGCGGTGAAGCAGGGAGAGGTAAGTATTTCAACTTTGCAAGTGCTGTGATCCTGAGCAAGCAGGGGGGGCCCCACTCATTGACGACGGCACTGGCACAGGGCGCCTCATAGTACGCCAGTGTTTCTGACGGCGTGTGTGCACCCCCATCGTCGGAGACACTTGATTCTACTATGAGGGACCTTGTGCCAGTGCCGTTGCCAAAGAGTGTGCCTACCCACCTGTCCAGGGCAACGGCACTCGCACGGGTGCGTGCGCCAGGTAGTGACCCCAGCCCTGTGGGGGGAAGCAGCCCAGTTAGGGAGGTGGAAAAATTGGCATATGTTGATGTTGGACATTCAGCAGCTGCAAATGGAGTAATTGGAGAAGTCTGGGAAAGAGGAGGACAAAAGCAAGCCATTTTTCTGGCAACCTACGTGTCAGCAGGGGAGGATGGGACAAAATCCTTTGAAACCCATGCATGGTTCATTTTAATGAAGGTTAGATCATCAACATTTTGGGTTGACAGACAGGTCCTTTTTTCTGTCAGGATTGATCCAGCAGCACTGAAGACTCGTTAAGATAACACACTAGCAGCAGGGCAAGCGAGCTCCTGTAAGGCATATTGTGCCAATTCAGGCCAGGTGTCAAGTTTACTGGCCCAATAGTCAAAGGGGAATGACCGGTGAGGGAGAACATCGATATGGGAGGAGAAGTAGTTTGTTACCATAGTTGACAACTGCGGTCTCCTGTCACTTTCGATCTATGCAGTATTACCAGTCGTGTGAGCGGTACTTGAAAAATCAGTCCACAACATGGTCATGAAACCCCTGTGTCCAACGCCACTTCGGCTGTGTGCACCACGAACACCTCTTCCATGTTGCCCCCTACGGCTCGTTGGAAAAACATCACCGCTGCTGTGTGCTGGGAATGCCTCAAACAAACGGTTTACCAGAGTTACTTGTTTGTTAGCCAATATTAGCTCTAGGTTCTCCTGTGGCATGATGTTTTGGAATTTGCCTTTGTAGCGTGGATCCAGGATGCTGGCCAACCAGTAGTCGTCATCGTTCATCATTTTGGCAATGCGGGGGTCCCTTTTTAGGATCTGCAAGGCATAATGTTCCAGGTGTCAATGATGCAGTGCGAGTGCTGGGTGGAGGAGCACTTTCTGGCAAATCCACATTCCTCCAGTCACGCACAAACCTTGTACCTGACCTTGCCACGTCAACATTTTTTCTTGCCCCTGAGAAGCATCCTCCTCCCCAAAATAATCATCCCCATCATCCTCCTACTCCTCCTCTTCCTCTTCTTCCTCCACCTCGCCAACGAGACTTCCCAGAACAGACAATGGCTGACTGTCATCAAGGCTTCCCTCCTCCTCTTCCTCCTCAGCTGCAGACGCCTGCACCTTTATGTGCGTCAAAGTTTGCATGAGCAGATGCATAAGTGGGATGCTCATGCTTATGATGGCGTCGTCTGCGCTTACCAGCCGTGTGCATTCCTCAAAACACTGAAGGACTTTACAGAGGTCTTTCAGCTTCGACCACTGCACACCAGACAACTTCACGTCTGCCTGCAAACTGCCTGCCCGTGTATCATCCCACAAATGAATTACAGCCTGCCTCTGTTCGCACAGCTTCTGAATCATGTGCAGGGTGGAGCTCCACCTTGTTGCAACGTCGATAATTAGGCGGTGCTTGGGAAGATGGAGCAATCGCTGCAGCTTCTGCATACGACTGGAGTGTACGGGCGACCGGCGGATGTGCGAGCACAGTCTTCGCACCTTATGGAGCAGGGGTGTTAACTCCGGATAATTATTGAGGAAGCACTGCACCACCAGGTTCAAGGTGTTAGCCAGGCAAGGTATGTGTCTGATTTTGAAAGGGCTATGGCTGCCACAAAATTCCGGCCGTTATCACTAACTACCTTGCCTGCCTCAAGATGTAGACTGCCCAGCCATGACTCAGTTTGTCGCTGCAAGTAGTCGGCCAGTACCTCCGCGGTGTGTCTGTTGTCGCCCAAACACATCATCTTCAACACAGCCTGCTTACGCTTACCACTAGCTGTTCGATAGTGGGACACCTCGTGTGCAACACTGGCATCTGCGGATGGAGTGCTCGTGCAACTGTGCTCTGTGGACGAGCTTTCGCTTCTGGAGGAGGAGGAGGGTCGAACGCCTACAGCCAACTGTTTCCTATACCGTGGGCTAGGCAGCACTGTCCCACCGCCGCTGTCCCCTGTGGACCCTGCATCCACCACATTAACCCACTGCGCAGTGATGGACGCGTAATGGCCCTGGCCATGCCTACTGGACCATGCATCTGTTGTGAGTTGCACCTTTCCACTAAGGCTACTTTCACACATCAGGTTTTCGGCGTCAGGCGCGATCCGGCGTCGTGCCGGAACGCCGGATCCGGCAAATGTTTTGTAAAACCGGATGTGACGGATCCGGTTTTCTGCCGGATCCGTCTTGTTCTTGACAGACAAAACCGGATCCGTCTCATCCAGTTCATCCGTTTTTCGACGGATTACGCCGGATCCGGTTTTTAAAAACACCCCTTGTGGCCTTCCGAACGGGATTGGCTACTGGAAAACTATATATAGCGTGTTCCTACAGCCCTTCTTTGACAGGTTGTAGAGGAGAAAGTGCAGGTTGGAGAGTTATGCAAAGTATTTATGCAAAGTATTTCACCTTTTAACAAAAGTTGTGTACATTGTTAGGAAATCACCAACAATAAACACAACTTTTTAGGTGAAATACTTTGCTTCAAACACAACCAGGAACACAACTGTGGCAAAAAGCTAAAATTTACCCACAGTTATATACCTGATTTTGAATACCTTTTTACCTTTTAAATACCCTGTATTTAACCTTTTTTAAAACATATTTCGTCGCAGAAAGAAATGACAGACAACCAGTGTAAACAATAATTTAACTTTTATTTAAAATATTTTTTTTTTGTAAACTGTTTTTAAAGTTAAAAAAACTTTTTTAATAAAGGTTTGAAACCAACTGGGCATTTTTATTACAAAACACATCATAAATCTGTGTAGTGTGGGGTGGAAATACTGCTGGAGGGGCTGCGGGACACTTCGACAATGGGAGTGTGGAGAGAGGATTGGGATCGTGGTGGGGAAGGAACAGTTAGAGGTGATGGTGTGGAAAAAGCTACAGAATGGGTGGACATGTGGGAGGCAGAAGAGGTGGTGGGCGCTGGAGTGGAGGGTTGGGCAGGGACTGTAGGAGCAGATGATGTTGATGGCAAGTTGTATGGGGAAGGAGTTTGGTACGGGGCAGGTTGCTGGAAGTGGGGAGATGTCTGGTACTGGGGAGGTTGCTGGTACTGGGGAGGTTGCTGGTACTGGGGAGGTGGATGGTATGTAATAGGAGGGGGAGGATGGAAAGTGGCTGGAGGGGGTGCAGATGTAATAGGAGGGGGAGGATGGAAAGTGGCTGGAGGGGGTGCAGGTGGAGGAACTATTGTGGTGGGAGGAGGAGGTTGGGAGGTAACTTGCTGGAGAGCACCGTGGCATGAATGCATTACATGCATCTGCTGGGTAGGAGATAGCATTTCCATGCGCTCCACAACAGACCTGAAAAAGGTGTGGTTTGGCGAAGATCTTGCTTCTGAATGCATGGTTTGCAGAAGTGTCTTCACCTCCAGAATGCTGGAGTTGATCTGCTGAAAGCCTGCGGAGATTTGCTCTGACAAGACTTTTAGACAGTTCTGGAAAGATGCATTCAGATGCAAGAACTCTGGCGCATAAGTCTTTTCCTGACCCCTCTGCCGCTGCCGCCCAGTATCCGCAGGTGTACTAGAGGTGGCAGGGGCAGAAGGGTGGGGTAAAGGGAAAGCGATCTCCTCACCAGCAGCTTCATGTACTGGTGGATGGGACAGATGGGTCGAATGTGTGGGAAGGCTGGGAAGGTGCAGATGTACCGGGGCGGTCGAAGTGTCCCTCGGTGCCGGTCTCCTCAGGGATCGCCTCAGAAGGGTCCAATCGTGCAGGCTCCTGAGTGCTGCTCACCATGCTGTGGAATAAAGAGAAAAAAAAACAATTAAAATAGTGACATGGTATGGCCCTGGCTTAAAAAAAAAAATTACATCTAACATTTTTTTTCACATGTGGTGTGTAATATTTACCTTCTAGTGACCATTGTTTCCCGGAGGAACGACAGGGCTTGTGCGTACTTGTACTTGCTCCTGCATCCTCCAGATCCACTCGGGGCCCGCATCTCTTTATTGAACTCCTTCTTGAAACGATCCCTCACAGACCGCCACCGATTCACAATTCTGTTCCCTGAAACGAGAAAGGAGTGGTTAGTATACAACATCAGTGTTTCCCAAACTCCAGTCCTCATGGTCCCCAGGGGTCATGTTTTCAGGATTTCCATAGTAAATAGAAATCCTGAACACATGATCCGTGGGGACCACGAGGACTGGAGTTCGGGAAACACTGGTTTACATCAAGCAACCGGTACTGTATATACTTACGCTCTTTAATCTGGGCCCGAGCATCGAGGTCCTCCCAGTGGCCCACAAGGAGCGAACAGATTTCCTCCCAGAGTCGACGTGTAACGATCAGGTCAGCGTGGCGGCGGTCAGCCATATTCCAGAGCGGCTCCCTTTCTCTGACGAGATCGATGAGGTGGTCCACATCGATTCCTCCATCCTCACCGTCAGAGTCGGGAGCACGCTGTGAAGGCTGTTAAAGAAAAAGACAAAAATAACATAATTAGCCTCCACAAAAGAAATGAAATAAAAAGTGCAAAAAAACCAAGCAAAAATATTTATACTTACACACTGGTGACCGCCGTGTTGCTGTCGCCGACGACCCTGGAAGGCACTGCGAGGACCTCTTGGCCGAGCACCAGATTGGGAAGACTAGAGAAGAAAACAAAAAATGTTATGTCTTTGGATGTAGGCATTTGTTTGCTGTGTGTGGTCTGCAGAACATTGTTTTCTGTGTTGTGTGTAGTGTGATGTTGTGTTTCTGCGTTTGATGCCAAAATCTTACCAATTGTGAGCCCACTCCAGGTGTCTGTCCACCCCTTCCTTCTTCTTCTGGGAGCTCCTCTTCATCTTGTGATTCCTGTTTTGAAATAAAAGGCAATGAATAGACATATATTACAGAGATGATGGATTTTGGAAATAAAAACTTACCGTCAAACGCCGACGATGCGAGGGAGGGCTCCCAGAAGATGATGTGCTGTCTTCCTGCTGGCCAGACTCCATGGCTGTGGGTGGTGTTCCTGCTGCTGCCATTGCTGCTGCTGCATCTATTGGGCGGCTGTTGAATAAAGATAAACAAAGGGCCAATGAATATCTTGATATTCCATGGCCCTAGTTTGGAGGAATGGGGGATTTGATAATTACCGTCTCTCACCTGCTGCTGGACTCCCCTCCCGTTGTTCAGCATGCTGCTCCAATTGGGGTGGTGCTGATGGTGCTGCTGCAGATGTCTCCTGCCTTCTCCTGCGCCTGGTTGCTGTCTTGGGTGGCATGTTGGGTGCGGCTGAGGGTCCCACTGTCTTGCTTTTATATATGTCTTGTGGGCAGAGCTACTGAGCATGCTCAGACCAAAAAAAACGGATCCGGCCACCGGATCCGGCTATCGCCGGATCAGGCGCATTGCGGCGCTCATAGGCTTTCATTGTGTGAAAAAGCCGGACACGCCGGATCCGGCGTGTCCGGCTTTTTCGCCGGAGACAAAAAACGTTACAGTAGCCGTTTTTTCCAGACGCCGGATCGCGACACATTGCCGCATGAAACGCATGGCCATCCGGCTCGATCCGGCTCTAATGCAAGTCAATGGGGGGGAAACATCAGGTTTTCGCCGTCAGGCGCGATCCGGCGCTTTTGACAAAAACCGGCGAAATGCAATGCCGGATCCGGTTTTTGTCAAAATCGCCGGATCGCGCCTGACGGCGAAAACCTGATGTGTGAAAGAGACCTAACTGATTGCTTGAGTGCATGGACAATGCGGTCTTTCACATGCTTGTGGAGGGCTGGGATGGCTTTTCGTGAAAAGAAGTGCCGACTGAGTAGGTCATGGCATGGTACTGCGTAGGCCATGAGCTCACGGAAAGCTTTGCTTTCAACCAACTGGTAGGGCATCATCTCTAACGAGATTAGTTTGGCAATGTGGGCGTTCAAAGCCAGTGTACGCGGATGAGAGGATGAGTACTTTCTTGTCCTACTCAGAGTCTCTGGTAGGGTGAGCTGAGAGCTGCATATGGTGGAAGTAGCGGTGGACATGGCAGACTGAGAGAGGGTTGGTGATGGTGATGGTGTTGTTGGTGTTGCTGATGGCCTAGATTCAGTCTTTCGTAGCAATAACATTGTCATTCCATGACTGCTTTGCCCTTGCGACGACACCTCGACATTTTCTGCTGGTGGTGTGCTAACCGGTTGGCTTACAGTGGAGGAAGCGATGTAGCGTTGCTGACTACCTTCATTCGGAGCAGGTGCACATGTGGTACGTGAGGTTTGGTAGTCCATCCACGCTTGCAAGTGCATGGTGGTTAAATGTCTAAGCATGCAACTGGTATTCAAATTTCTCAGATTTTTCCCTCGGCTAAAGGTCTTTGCGCACTTCTTACAGATAACTTTTGCCTGATCATTAGGATTTTGTTCAAAAAAGTGCCACACTGCACTCTTCCTACTATGGAAGACATTTTGAGACCTTGCACGCTGTGCTAATTTAACCGTCTGGTCAAGCTGTCCTGCAACTCTTTTGTTTTTTGCAACACGTTTTTGGACTGCTACGGTCCTGCCAGATAACATCTGTTGCGATGTTGTTGCCTGCTGCGGATCCTCCTCCTCCTCTTCTGAGCTATTGGCAGCGGCACCCTCTTCCATCAATGGATGCCAATCTCGGTCAACAACTGGGTCATCCATCACCTTCTCTTCAATTTCATGTGCATCTTCCTCTGTGTCACCGTGTAAGTTGGTATAGTATGCGGGAAAGGGCCCCTGAGTTTCATCAGGGTCTGATTCTGCCTCAGTACACTGCAAGGACAATGTAGTGCTCTGAGTGAATGTACCAGCAGAAAAATCTAGCAGTGGCTGTGCATCAGTGCACTCCATGTCAGATTCCTCTTGGACTGGGGAATTCATGATTTGACTTGCTAACCCAGGCATGGTATGTGAAAAGAGCTCCATGGAGTAATCGGTAGTGTGGTCTGCCACATCCTTCACTTTTGGTAGGGGTGAAGGACACAAGGAAAGGTGTTGTTCCTGACCAGGAGCCTCCACTGACGACTCAGTGCTTTTATTTTTTGAAACTTCAGAAGAGGAGGCGAGAGAGCTGGTGGCTGTGTCAGCAATGTAAGCCAAAACTTGTTCCTGAAGCTCCGGCTTTAAAAGTGGTTTACCTACTCCAGAAAAGAGAGCCTTCGAGGCCTTGTTGAGCCAGACGATGATGCAGGCTCAACACCTCTTGCCTTAGGTGCTATTGTGCTTTTGCCACTACCAACAGATGCAACACCACCACAATAGGGACCAGCTGGCAACCTCCGCCCACTTCCATGGCGTCTTCCACAATACTTGCTCATTTTTGTGAAAATGTACCCAAAATACCACTAGCTATATGGTACTGTAAAACAAGGTAGAAGGTGTATCTACTATAGGTGAGAATTTGAATCTCACTAGAGATTTGAGGACGCAGAACTATTGTCTCTGGCCCAGGAGAGATTACACGTCAATGTAACAGGCTGAAATTGGATGGTGTATGACAAGGTGGAGGGTGTCTATCGGATTGGTGAGAATTTGAATCTCACTATAGATTTGAGGACGCAGAGCTATTGTCTCTGGCCCAGTAGAGATTACACCTCAATGTAACAGGCCGAAATTGGATGGTGAATGACAAGGTGGAGGGTGTCTATAGGATTGGTGAGAATTTGGAGCTCACTAGAGATTTGAGGACGCTGACAATGATGCTCTCAGTCCAAGTATGGATGCAGGCAGCCTAATAAGCAGGACTGCTGCACAGTGCACACACAAAAGGGTGGAAAAATGAACGCTTGGTAACTGTGCAGAAAAGAGGAAGAAAAGTATTTTTGCTTTTAAAAAAAGCAGTTTGCACAGCAGTGTGCAAACAGCAATGCAGCTATCAGGAAGCCTTATAAGGCAGCCTAATAACCAACAGAGCTGATGCACAAAAATAGAGCCTCCCCTGTCACTGCACAATAAAGTGTTGTGTTGTAAGTGGAAATCGCTAACAGCAGAAGCAGTTTTTTTGGTTCTTCTTCCCTGCCTAACGCTATCCAGGAGGGTTGGCGCATACTGGAACAGATGCGCGCAGAACTATCTGAACTCACGTCCACTCAGGTACAACAAGTGGAAGCGTTACTGGGGTGATACCAGTCCGTGTTTGTGAATCATGAGGATGACTTTGGCTGCACTATGGCGATTAATCACAAAATACCAACGGGGGTACAGCACCCATTCGAGAACATTATCAGCAAATCCCCCCTCAGTTGTATCAGGAAGTAAGAGAGATACTCGGACAGATGCTACAGGTGGGCGTCATCAGGGAGAGCCAAAGTCCGTGGACAGCCACCATGTTAAGGCTGGAGGAACGCACCAAATATTAAAAGATGGTAATAAGGTGCGTTCGCAGCCCGGGGTCCACCGTGTAGGGGTGGTAGGTAAAGTGCTGCTCAGTAATGGTGGACGCTATATGGCGGTATAATAGAAAAACACACGCGAGTTAGCGTCACCCGGTGTGTACAGGGGTGGACTCTGTTACTTCACAGAGCCGCACTACCGCAGAACATAAATGCCAGAGCCTGTTTAAAGCTCACAGAGTTCGGCAAGGGAGCGCACAGAATGCGGTCACAGAGCTCTGCCATAAGGACACGGGGTCAGAATCCCTCTAGACCTTCTAGGCGCGTGGCGTCGCACCTGTGGATGCCACTATAGACGCTGACTATGGTGGAGTGTTTAGCACGTGCACCGTGGCGTGCAGAGCCAGCGGTGGACACTGATGCCAGTCTCAGACTCTGCCTCTACCTACACCTAAGACTGGGCGCTTAACAGGCTAGGCTGCACAACACATGCGTACCAAGGGTAGGGGTTTCTTAATGAGTCGTTCACCAGAGACATTCATACATGCATTCAACACTCACTCCTCATAGTCTGGTAATGCAGTCTATACTAGCGCATGGCCGAGCAGCCATGCAAACCTTTTATAGCAGCGTCCTTCCAGGACCTTCCTGACCTTTCTGATGGTCCAATCTGAGCTGGAGAAGGACCTGAGCATTTAACCTCCAATCTCCAATGAGAGATCGTCCCACTGGCAGGCTCAGTGGACCGAAAGGAGGACTTAGTCCCTGGAGTAGCTCACTGCTGACCAGCATGCGTTGCTATAGCTGGACCAGAGGTGGCAGCAGCAACCAAACCCACAGAGCTGGTCTGAGCAGAGCGCCGGGATCGACAAGTCTGCTGAGCAGCCTCCTCTGGGGCCGGAGAGGAATGGAAGACTGCCGAATGCAAGGCTCAGGATTCCTGCTGTGCAGCGAAAGGAACCCGACGCCTAACATAACCCCCCTCCTAGGGCCCCCTCCTCTATGAGCCTCGCTATGCTCAAATGCTGCAATGAGAAGTGGAGCGCAGATGTTCTCCACTGGCTCCCAGGTCCGAGCCTCTGGACCATGACCCTTCCAGTCCACCAAATAAAAATTTTTACCACACACCACCCTGCATCCCATGATGGCGTTAACCTCAAACTCGTCTAAGGACAGGTCAGATGTCCCGACAGATGACTCAGAGAACGGGGACATGAGGACAGGCTTAAGGAGGGACACGTGGAAGGTGTCAGAGATAGCCAAATGTGGTAGAAGGGCCAGATGGTAGACCACAGGGTTGATCTGCTCAAGGACCTTGAAGGGGCCAATGTAGCGAGGTGCGAATTTTGTGGACTTGACCCGCAGCCTGATATTGCGGGCAGAGAGCCACACCAAGTCGCCAGGAGCAAAGGTCAGAGCGGGGCACTGGTGCAAGGCCCTCGTTCTCTCCTTGTAGGCCCGGATAGCATCCTGAGAGCAATCCCAAATGTCACGTGCCTCCACCGCCCAGTCTGCCACCCTGGAATCGGTGAACGACATGGGCATGGGCACAGGGACGCGCAGATGCTGGCCGTAATTTAGGAGGAATGGGGACTGGCCGGTAGAGTCGGCCACAGCGTTGTTCAAAGCCAACTCCGCCCACGGCAGCAAGGATGCCCAGTCATCCTGCCTGGCCGAGACAAAATGTCGTAGATATGTGACCAGGGTCTGGTTGACTCTCTCTACCAACTCGTTCGTCTCAGGATGATAGGTCAGGGATAGATTTAGCTCAATGCTGAGCAGGCTACAGAGCTCTCTCCAGAACCGAGAAGCAAACTGGGGACCCCGGTCGCTGACAATCTTGTCTGGCATGCCGTGTAGGTGGAAAATGTGCTTAATAAACGCTGCTAGGACCCCGTGCAGAAGGAAACCGGGAGAGAGGTACCAGGTCCACCATCTTGGAGAAGTGGTCGGTGACAACCCAAATGACCATGCTGCCACTGGACTTGGGTAGCCCCAACACAAAGTCCATACCGACCATCTACCAGGGCCTGTCTGCTACCGGCAGGGGATAAAGCAGCCCAGCGGGCTGCTGCTGAGAGGACCTATTCTGGGCGCAAGAGACACACGCCTGAATATAGTCCCTGACATCACGGGCCATATGCGGCCACCAGTATGTCCTCGCCAGAAGCTCAGACGTCCGTTTTGTCCCAAAATGTCCACCCACCCTAGACGAATGAGCCCAAGAGGGGACCTCCGGTCACAGGCGGGCAGGGACAAATGTCTTACTCGGAGGTACTGACTCAAGGGCGACCGGAGCTACAGTTCTCAGGCTCTCGGATGGGACAATCAACTGAGGCTCCTCCTCCTCTTCCTCCGATGACACCATGGAGCGGGAGAGAGCATTGGCCCAGATGTTCTCCCCGGAGAGAAAATGGAGGGTGAAGTGGAACCGGGAGAAGAACAAGGACCATCTGGCCTGGCGAGAATCTAGCCGCTGGGCTGTTTGCAAATACACCAAGTTCTTGTGGTCTGTGAACACCTGAAAAGGGTAGCAAGCCCCTTCCAGGAGGTGTCTCCACTCTGAGAAGGCCAACTTCATCGCTAGCAACTCCCTGTCCCCCGATGGAATAATTCCTCTCTGCCGGTGTGAAGGTCTTGGAGAAAAAGAAGCATGGGTGCTTCCAACCTTGCGTGTCCTTCTGAAACAGGACCGCTCCAGCACCAACGGAAGAGGCATCCACTTCCAGAATGAAGGGTTTATCTACATCGGGGTGATGTAGAATGGGAGCACTAGTGAAATGGGACTTAATGGAGGAGAAGGCCTTGGAGACAGGTTCCGACCACAACTTTGGATTTGCACCCTTCTGGGTGAGGGCAACCAAGGGGGCTACCAACGTCGAGAAGTGGGGGAAGAATTGTCGGTAATAATTTATGAACCCCATAAAGCGCTGCACCGCTTTGAGAGAATGGGGCTCCTGCCAATTCATCACTGCCTGTAGCTTGACAGGATCCATGGCCAATCCCTGGGCAGAGATGATATAGCCCAGGAAAGGCAAGGACTCCTGCTCAAACACACACTTCTCCAATTTGGCATAGAGGGAGTTTGCCCGTAGGAGATTGAAAACTTTGCAAACATCTCTCCGGTGAGAGTCAATATCTGGAGAGTAGATGAGGATAACATCCAGATAGACTACAACTGAGGTGGTGAGCATACCCCGAAAGATGTCGTTTATAAAGTCTTGGAAGACAGCTGGAGCGTTACAGAGCCCGAAGGGCATCACCAGGTATTCATAGTGCCCTTCCCTGGTGTTAAAATCTGTCTTCCATTCGTCCCCCTCACGGATGCGAATCAGGTTGTAAGCTCTCCGCAGATCAAGCTTAGTAAACACTCTCGTTCCCCGTAGCCTATCGAACAGTTCCGATAGCAGGGGCAGAGGATTCTTATTCTTAACAGTGATGGCGTTAAGACCCCTGATGCAGGGACGTAATTCTCCATTCTTCTTCAGGACGAAGAAGAATCCCGCCCCCGCTGGTGACACCGACTTCCTAATGAATCTTCTTGCCAGATTCTCCCTGATATACTGAGACATGGCCTCTGTCTCCGGGAGAGACAGGGGATATACTCGACATCGGGGAGGCTCAGCACCAGGCAAGAGGTCAATAGGACAGTCATAGGGGCGGTGAGGCGGAAGGGTCTTCGCCGCCTTCTACGTCTGCATACTGTTGACAGCATTTGGGGAGAGAGGAAAGATCTGCAGGGACTTCAGTGGAGGCAACCTGAACGCACTCCCTCTGACATCTACCCTCACAGGATTTACTCCACCCGAGAATTCTCCCTGAGGACCACTCTATATGGAGAGAGTGATGACGCAACCAGGAGATCCCTAAGAGGACCTTGTCGATACCCTCGGGCATGACAAGGAGAGATAGCGTCTCCTGATGGGAAGGAGACAGCGAGAGTATCAGCGGGGTGGTCAGGTGGGTGATTTGAGAGGGTAGTGTCGCTCCATTCACCACTCTGGTTACTGGCTGAGGTAGTAAAACCAGAGGAATTTCGTGCCATTGGGAGAAGGCGGGCGACATGAAATTGCCCTCTGCCCCGGAATCTACGCAAACCTCCACTATCAGAGTGGAAGAGCCAAACTCAAGCGTGCCCTCAAAGGACAGCTTGGAGGAAAATGTTGCAGTATCTAGTAGGCCTCCTCCAACAGCCACTAGACGTGAGCGTTTTCCTTGCCGCTGGGGGCACCTGTTGGCAGGGTGACCAGACTGCCGGCAAGTGTGACAGACCACGGGTGGTCGCGTGGACCGGGGCTTGGATCCCGCGCAAGAATTCCCCATGGCCATTTGGGTCTCGGACGCCCGATCGGGAGGTTCTGGAGGTTTAGTAAAACTAGGTGCCAACCTAAACCTCTGCCTACACTGGGACCGCTCCAACCTTTGCTCTAAAAAACGAAGGTCTATGCAGGTGGAGATGGTGATAAGCTCCTCCAGAGTGGCAGGAATCTCCATGATGGCCAGGGCGTCCTTTACATGGCCAGCCAGACCTCTCCAGAACACCAGAATGAGAGTCTTATCTGACCACTCCAGTTCTGAAGCCAGCGTCCGGAACTGGATGGCATAATGGCTGACCAGAGACGAGCCCTGTGATAACACCAGCAGCTGGAGCACGGTATCATGGGTAACATAGTAACATACTGTAGTAACATAGTTAGAAAGGCCGAAAAAAGACATTAGTCCATCCAGTTCAGCCTATAAGATTCTGTCAGAATAAATCCCCAGATCTACGTCCTTCTAAAGAACAACAACTGTAAGATACAATATTGTTATGCTCCAGGAAGACATCCAGGCCTCTCTTGAACCCTTCGACTGAGTTCGCCATCACCACCTCCTCAGGCAGGGAATTCCAGATTCTCACTGCCCTAACAGTAAAGAATTCTCTTCTATGTTGGTGGAAAAACCTTTTCTCCTCCAGATGCAGAGAATGCCCCCTTGTGTCCGTCACCTTCCTTGGTATAAACAGATCCTCGGAGAGATATTTGTATTGTCCCTTTTTATACTTATACATGGTTATTGGATCTCCCCTCAGTCGTCTTTTTTCTAGACTAAATAATCCTAATTTTGCTACTCTCTCTGGGTATTGTAGTTCCCCCATCCCCTTTATTAATTTTGTTGCCCTCCTTTGTACCCGCTCTAGTTCCATTATATCCTTCCTGAGCACCGGTGCCCAAAACTGTACACAGTACTCCATGTGCGGTCTAACCAGAGATTTGTACAGAGGCGGTATAATGCTCTCATCATGTGAATCCAGACCTCTTTCAATGCACCCCATGATCCTGTTTGCCTTGGCAGCCGATGCCTGGCACTGGCTGCTCCAGGTAAGTTTATCATTAACTAGGATCCCCAAGTCCTTCTCCATGTCAGATTTACCCAGTGGTTTACCGTTCATTGTGTAATGGTGATATTGATTCCTTATTCCCATGTGTATAACCTTACATTTATCATTGTTAAACTGCATCTGCCACCTTTCGGCCCAACTTCCCAACTTATCCAGATCCATCTGTAGCAGAATACTATCTTCTCTTGTATTGACTGCTTTACATAGTTTTGTATCATCTGCAAATATCGATATTTTACTGTGCAAACCTTCTACCAGATCGTTAATAAATATGTTGAAGAGAATAGGTCCCAACACCGACCCCTGCGGTACCCCACTGGTCACAGCGATCCAGTTAGAGAATATACCATTTATAACCACCGTCTGCTTTCTATCACTAAGCCAGTTACTTACCCATTTACACACATTTTCCCCCAGACCCAGCATTCTCATTTTGTGTACCAACCTCTTGTGTGGCACGCTATCAAACGCTTTGGAAAAATCAAGATATACCACATTCAATGACTCACCTTGGTCCAGTATATAGCTTACCTCTTCATAAAAACTGATTAGATTGGTTTGACAGGAGCGATTCCTCATAAACCCATGCTGATATGGCGTTAAACAGTTATTCTCATTGAGATAATCCAGAATAACATCCCTCTGAAACCCTTCAAATATTTTACCAACATTAGAGGTTAGACTTACTGGCCTATAATTTCCAGGTTCACTTTTAGAGCCCTTTTTGAATATTGGTACCACATTTGCTATGTGCCAGTCCTGTGGAACAGACCCCGTCGCTATAGAGTTTCTAAATATAAGAAATAATGGTTTGTCTATTACATTACTTAGTTCTCTTAGTACTCGTGGGTGTATGCCATCTGGACCCAGAGATTTATCTATTTAATCTTACTTAGCCGGTTTTGCACCTCTTCTTGGGTTAGATTGGTGACCCTTAATATAGGGTTTTCTTTGTCTCTCGGCATTTCACCTAGCATTTCATTTTCCACCGTGAATACCGTGAAGAAGAAGGTGTTTAATATATTAGCTTTTTCCTCATCATCTACAACCATACTTTCCTCACAATTTTTTAATGGGCCTGCACTTTCACTTTTGATTCTTTTACTACTGATATAGTTGAAGAACAGCTTTGGATTAGTTTTACTCTCCTTAGCAATGTGCTTTTCAGTTTCCTTTTTGGCAGCTTTAATTATTTTTTTAGATAAAGAATTTTCCTCCTTATAGTTTTTTAGAGCTTCAACGGTGCCATCCTGCTTTAGTAGTTTAAATGCTTTCTTTTTACTGTTAATTGCCCCTCTTACTTTTTTCTTTAGTCACATTGGGTTTTTCCTATTTCTTGTCCTTTTATTCCCACAAGGTATAAACCACTTACAGTGCCTATTAAGGATGGTCATAAACATTTCCCATTTATTTTCTAGGTGACTCGCGGTCCCAAAAAGACTTGCTTCAGAGTGCCCAAGAACCGCGAGGCACTCTGCACCACATGATCACCACGCTCCCACAGCGGTGTGGCCAACTCCAGAGCCCTGCCCGACAAGAGGGAAATAACAAATCCCACTTTAGCCCGCTCGGAGGGGAATCGTGCAGCCAGCAGCTCCAGCTGTATGGTACACTGGCTCACGAAACCCTACAAGAAGCACTATCGCCCGAGAACTTCTCGGGCAATGGGAGGCGGGACAAAGTCAGGGCAGGGATGGCAGGGGACACACAGGAGACAGCCTCTGTGGCTGCCTGAACAGCGACTGCAGTAACATCCACAGGTGAGGCTGAGCGCTCAAGAGCCGCCAGCCTACCCTCCAGCTGCTGGATGTACCGCTGCAGTCGTTGTCCGTCCGCCATTACTAGCCAGACCCTGGCGCTAGTATAATGTTAGGGCTGGCGGAACGCACCAAATATTAAAAGATGGTAATAAGGTGCGTTCGCAGAGGAATCAGCGAAAGAGACTGTTTCTACGTACCAACGTACTCAAGCCCAGGGAGCCCAGATACATTGGCATGGTCGGGAGATAGTGCTTTTCGTACCTCCACAACAGAGCCAAAGACTTTGTCCACAAACTACGACGCCGGCGGGAGATATTCCAGCCACACCCCAACAAGAACTGCAAGCGATAAGTTATCTTTTTTTTGTACACCTTTTCTTCCAAATACTGTGGTTTTTGTGTAAATCCTGTTGTGGCGCTCAGTGTTCCCATGTTTTAACACTGTTGATTTCGTCTCCCTGCACAGAGTATTCATTATATGACCATAACCTGTTGAAGTAAATCCTTTTAACTCCTTCTCTGCCTCCGACTCTTTAGTGCATCCAACGAACCTCATTTCCAGCGCCCTCCTACAATGCCTCTTTTTTTATCCATAATATCGCCAAACATTATGCACCATCATAGACAGTCTTCCTGCAGACATACCCCAGTATAGATAGAAATCCCACACTCTGCCAAGACTAGATTGCACTGAAGACACAGTATGTAACCCTAAGGTAAGTTAATACATTTTTATTTTTGTAACAATTGCAATTTCAAAGGGTGAACCTGCATCCTGCTCCATGTAGGAGGGGGTTCCCCAACATCAGCACCTAATTCAACTGGATGTGTGTCCAAGGACATGGAAATGGAAACGGATTGCGCTGTAGAGACCTGCTGGCTCCCTGCACTGCAATACACGCAATCAGAGGATGACAGCTGATGTCAGCATGCCCATGGTATTGATGTCATGCGCCATGTCAGGCAAGCTGAAGTCAGCTGCCAGCTATAGAAGAGGATGCCACACATCATGGGAGTGAAGGAAGATAAAAAGATCATTTTATTTTATTTTTCAATGTTTTGTTGAAGAACTGGGAACATTGTACATGAAGGGGACTCAAGATGGGGGACAACATACTAGGAAGGGGTTGAGGATGGGGACATTATATCAGGAATGGGCTGAGAATGGGGGACATTATACCAGGAAGGGGCTCAGGATAGAGTACATTATACAAAGGAAGGACTGAGAAAATTATACTAGGGAGGGGTCAGGATAGGAGACACTATTATTGGAAGGGGAACTTTATTCCAGGAAGAGACTCAGGAAACTAGGAAGAGGCTTAGGATGAAGTACATTATACCAGGAAGGAACCAAGGATAAGGGGTCATTATACTAGGAAGGGCCCTTGATGGGTGACATCATTATATGGGGGGTGAACACATATCTTTATAAGACCTAGAGCGCCACAAGGACCTATACTTCTGACCAACATGCAGGTGGTGGCCCATGTCCAAATTTGCACTGGGGCTCATTGGACTCTAGTTATGCCACTACACCTATCCTCTCTCATGTCTCTCATGCGACTTGGTCCCTCGTGGCTTTTAAAGTATATTTTTCTACAAAACGCCGCAGTGTCAAACATACCTGGCTGAAATCATGTAGCCAGTTTCTGATACATTATGCCTGTGGACAGCTGACAGATTCCCTTTAATAGAGGTTTAGTAGGAGTCACTGATGAAGTGTGAAAAAGGAGGGGGGATATAACTGGTGAATGATGAGAAAAATGAGGATGGAATAACAATCAATGAAGCCTAATACATGCTGTCTGTGGATTGGTGCATGTATCAGCCGTAAGGTTTCCTTTTAAAATCATTGAGCCCTGCCATAGCCGATTTGCTGATTATTGATTTGCTTGATCAGTCCGGAATTTAATTTATCTGTTCCATGTACTGTTTGGTGTTCACCATAAATATTTTTAACAAAGAAAATCCAATGACAATCCTTTTGCTTCAATCTGTCTCACAAATTACTTGAAAAAAAACATCAGTTTGTGTCCCACAGAAATGACTATGCATGTGAACGCCACCCGAATATTGAACCACTTCTGCTTTTACAATCCTCCAGGTTTCATAGCTGAATGTAAATAAATTAATATAAAGTATTTACAGAATCAGACTGTGTTCACACTACAATTTAGAAAAGGGATGTGCAACCTGCAGCCCGTGATGCCAATTTTAGCAGCCCCTGACCATCTAGTCATAGACATGAATTTTTCATGTCAGAGTGGAGTGGCACGCAGTGTTAGAACAGGGATGAGTAAGTACTAATGGTGTATCCATTCCTGGAACCCCCATATAAAAGCAGAATAGGGTCTCCTGACCCCTATGTTGTATTGTAGATAGGTTGACCATACACGTGTGTGACTATCTACATTGTAGTTTTATGGAAACAGTGAAACATGCACCTGTTTTAACAACTCATAAAAAAGGCAACCGAGAAAGCAGCATACATAATATCTTCTCTTTTCAAGTTTGGATAGTTGAGGAGTAGATCGTTCTCCTGGTAGGTGGGAGAGCTGGAAATGCAAGGGGCTTTTTATCAGATATTTCAAAATGTTACAAATGTCTTAATAGTATATAGCTTTAAGTTATATTACAGCCCTTGTGATTGGTTCAGTCCGATAATATGGTCTTCAGACCCAAAAAGGCTGGGCACCTCTGATATAGGAGTTCTCTCGTGCTTCACTTTCAATAGTAAGAACTGTACAGATTTCAGCAGGTCTGCTATTGCTTTTGACTGCTTTTTCTATCTACTTTCTCATATGTTTTATACAATTCAGTCTAATGGCAGAAGGCTCCAAGAAATTCTAATGAAATCTATTGCTCTCTAATTCCATTGTATCCACAACATATGGTAAGTTCCCATCTATCAATTTTTTTTTTTAATTCTTCAGATAAATAACAGATTTTTGGTATTTTTGTGTGTTGTGGGGAAATTGTAGGAAATTCCCACTAGCCACCTGTTTTGTATCATAAAGGGGAAGTCCGAAGAATTAGTGCACTACAGTGGAAGGGGCCGTTTCTGTTATACAAAAACACTGCTTTGTAATTAGCTTTTACTCATCTATGTACATGTAAGAGATATCAAGCTCTGATGAGGTGCTGCTGCATGAGCTACATTGGGCAGTGGATGGAATGAATTTGCAGAGATGATTGATCTATGAATTTGTATAAAGTGTTAACGTAACATGCATTTTAGGTTTGTTGGCCTACTGTTTTCTCAAGAAGAATAGTGTCCTCATTAGCATATTTTGATCTCTGCAAATACCCATATTTATTTCCTAATATAAAATATTCATAGGTTTTATCTGACCCAACTACATCCTTCATTAGCAACTTTATTTTATTAAGTACTAATACCTAGCTTTGCCAAGCTGCTCAGCTGCACAGAACTCGTTATGTAATGATGCAACAATATTCACATATGGTAATGCAAATATCAACATGAGCAAAGTCCAAGAGTATAAGGTTCAACTCAAAACACTCAAATCCACAAGTGTGAACATGGACACATCAATGTCCAGTGCACAACCAAAGAACCAAAACAACAATTAAGTTTGTTAAAAAGTCATATTTATTAATATATTTTAAAATAAATGAACCAATTTCATATACAAGAATATATAATTGTGAGGCACCTTATATATATAATTGTATATGAAATTGGTTCATTTATTTTAAAATATATTAATAAATATGACTTTTTAACGAACTTAATTGTTTTGGTTCTTTGGTTGTGCACTGGACATTGATGTGTCCATGTTCATACTTGTGGATTTGAACATATGGTAATGAGTATAGTTATTTGGTTGTAGATATAGCAAAGGTTACCTTGACCAGGAGCGGACATGCATGGGAAAAGTACCCCTATGCAAGAATAGTATATGAGCCCTTTTCAGTTTCATAGCTCATCATAATACATAATTCTACCTGCTTTGGAGCTGGAAGTGGGCCCCTTTACCTTCGGGAACTGTATGCGGCTGCAGACTTTGCGCCAGTGGTATGCCCACCCCTGAACTTGACCCCTAGTGCACCCTCTTGATGAATTGTCACAGAAGGTTATCTCGGATTAATTGAACTTGACACTGGTCAATTGCTTGTCAAATGTTAAGTTAGGTGCTGAATTACACATTTCATTCAGTGAGATCAGACTCAAGTTAACCTTTGCAAACAGTGAATTTGGTATATCAGAACTGTGTACAGATCTTAGAGTGCTGCTGTATTATTTTTGTTTGTATAGTATGTAGTCACAGCTTCTACCTGTTCACACTTGCTTTATTTTGCTTTGTATGTACAGGTCAGGTTTTTGTTACAGAAGGTTAGCGCTACTAAGACGATTACATTAATTTGACATCGGTCAATTGCTCATCATTTCCCTGATGGCAAACTGGATGAACATTGTGGAGGTTGGGGCTGAGTCACATCCTGGAAAGTGCATGTGCTCCCAAAGCCAAGAATTGCTGGCCCTCCTTCTATCAGGGTTTCCTCCACCTCCTACAGAAGTTTCTGAACCGCCTATTTTTCCTTCTCATTCTCCATATCCGATGTGGTATCTGAGATCATGTCATCCTCATCAGCTGGAAGCTCCGCAGCACTGCCTCAGTGAAGCTGCAACAGACTCTGCTGAAGCTAATGTGTCTAGGAGACAAACCACACACCGTGGTATAGTTACTTAAAGAAATAACAGACCAGACAGATCTGTGTTTTTTGATGCTGAACCTCCAACCACATATGGTCTTGTGTGATAATGGCCATAACCTAGTGGCGGCTGTGAAGCTTGGCAAGCTCACACACATACCAAGTTTGGCATATGTACTCAACTTGGTAGTTCAACGGTTTCTGAAAACCTACCCAGATTTGCCAGAACTTCTGGTCAAAGTACACCACGTCAGCGCCCATTTCCTCAAGTCGGCTACTACAGCTGACGCTGCTGTGACAGTGCTGCAGCAGCGCATACAAGTGCCAGCTCACTGACTGGTGAGCAACATCACCACACTCTGAAACTCCACGCTGCACATGCTGCTAAAGCTTTGTGAGCAGAAGAGGCCAGTGGTTGAGTACCAACTCCAACACGCCTGTCGGTACTCTGGTCAGCCTCTGCACATAACTGAAGAGTGGGCATGGATGTCTGAGATTTGCTTTGTTCTTCAAGACTTTGAAGATTCCAAAAAGATGGTGAGCAGCGGTGACACTATAGCCAGCGCAACTATCTGTGCCTACGTAAACTGTCGCTGCTCACGATTACCTCAGGCCCAAGACTGTCCCTACATCCAGACAAAACTTTGGATATGTCCTCATACTGTGGGGAGACTTGAACTGACAGAACCTTCTCGCCTCTGCTGCATCTACTTTTCTTAGAATCTGTTAACACTGTAATTTACAGCCTTGTTTCCTCTCACAGCTGACTAGACTTCCCACAGAACACTCCTACAACCTGGAAAAACACTTTTCTTATAAAACACCTGTAACCCCTCCCAAAATATGGGCAAATCCCAACACTATTAACTACATAATGCACTGTGCAGTAGAAGCTGTATTCCTATACCTAATGTGGGTCCCATAGTAGACAGATCTCCCGCATTCCCAGGGAGGGCCTTAAGACAAGGCCTAGAGGAGAACCGAACACAACACTGGCCATAGGATTAAAATCAAACCTATTATCACACACAAGAACATATTACAACAGTAAACCACATAATACAACCCCCTTGTTGGCACAGCATCTTCATCTACTCTACCACCCCTCTATGGTGATTTTATCAAACCTCTTAAAATGTAGAGCCATATAAGTAGAACAAAGCCGAAAGGAGCATTTACACAGGAGCATTTTGGAAGTTTTCTCACATAAGCAGTGCTATTGCATATGACAGCAGTGGGGGTGTCTCAATGGACTTGTCTTCTTTAAACCTTAAAATGAAAAGCTATGCTGATCAATTGTAGCCTTCAGGTGGCATTGGTTTATGTCTCGTAACCCCCCACCACCACTGGGGACATTAATTGGTGAGTGAAAGAATGGCACTAGTCCAGGTAATAAGTATACAGTGTTTCTTTTATACTACAGAGGAAAGCTATTAAAGGCAGTCATTAGATTCATGCTGCCTGAACCACGGGTAGAATGAATTAGAGTTTGGATGTACGATAGCAGTCAAGTATGTTTCTCTGAAAAGCCGCTAGGGACTGTAAGGAGAAGCGTAATTATTCAGGCGTGGCCCCCAGTTGGCTGCCCTTCTCCCTACTACAGTTGATTGACAGGTTTCTCACAATATACACCAGTCATTTGTCTCAGGCGGGGAGAAGTCGGCCAAGGGCTGCATCAGACTAGTCTCATCTTTCATTTCGGTCCCCGGCTGGTGCTCGAGAGTTTCTGAAAAAAAAAACCTACCTGGCTGCAAATGCACAACCTTCATGTAATTCACATTGCCTGTG
Source organism: Dendrobates tinctorius (assembly GCF_039654945.1). Taxonomy (NCBI): domain Eukaryota; kingdom Metazoa; phylum Chordata; class Amphibia; order Anura; family Dendrobatidae; genus Dendrobates; species Dendrobates tinctorius. The sequence goes on along the minus strand of NW_027361775.1, from coordinate 43,630,065 downwards.
ATTTCAGAAGCAAGAATCTAATCACAGAATCACAGGTTCTTTTTAATAAAGTGTAGTTCAATAGTGGACATTAAAAACAAACCATGATCTTACTTTTCACATTTAGTGTGTGCTATGTATCAACCATATAGCCAGGAAAGATCAAGCTGTATTTGATAAGATACAGTACATGGATTCTGGAACCAAGTTTTTATTCTTACAGCTGTAACAGTTTCCATTGTTTCCATGACTTGTTAATCTATGTTCTAAAAACCTGTTTCTGAGACTTAGCATGCATTAAATTACTTTTTCCTTTTTAGTCTATAAACGCGATGGCAGAGTACACTTCAATCGAAGGAAAGGTGTTATTATTGTACAGGATGGTTGCGAAATGAGTGGATGTTTTTATTTCCTACACTGCCACACCCTGGTACATCCCTGGCCTCACCCTGTACAGGTATTCTTTGTGATCTCTGACTCTCTACAAATTGCATCAAGCTTTAAAAGTGTTGCCATGGACACCTACATACAAACCATATACATATATATTACCTCCTTAGCCTTATTATGGCTAAGGAGGTAGATCCCGTGCATGTAATAAAATCCATACCAATCACTGTCTTCTTCCATTCCCATTACTTTGCTAATCTTCTTCCTCACAACAGGACCGCAGTTGTGACTAGCTGGCATACAGAGAGTCTTCTATGTTGGCCGGAGACTCTCATAGACTGACATTGAGAAATCATCTTCCAGTCTGTACAGAAGACACTGTGTGAGCCAGCTAGCATGGTTGCCAACTTGACGTATTTTATTTTTTATCAAAAAATCAAGGGCAGATAATATTTTGATGGACTGTAGGGATTGTACTCGCTCAGGTGCAATGGGTGGTAATCAGGAGGCACGTTCCTTTTAAAGTTCATGGGGTTTATTGCTTCACAAACCCACAAAACAGAACAGAAAAAAAATAGCCTTTAGCTCAGGCAAAATAAAGTACAAGTGTCCAGTACTTCAGGCTCGGTCCTAGAGCCTCAACACACACAGAAGGCTTCCCCCCTCCCCACATACAGCCCCTGTGTTAAGCAGTAGCCTACATTATATAGGTATAACCACACCAAGGAACCTATCACATGTCTAGTCAAGTGACTGTGACATCACCGCAGGTCCTCAAACACCTATAGAGGTACGGTATATGGATAGCCAGACCCTCCCATCTCTGAGCTACTAGTAATCCGGACACAAGTGTAAACGACTCCTTAGTGCTTACGTGCACTAAAGAAAACACTCTGGGCTACATCTGAGACAAGCTATCTCTGTGACACATTTCTCCCATCGACTATACGACCCTTAGCCACGCTACAGGACACATTTGAAAACCATAATCACTGATTAGGAGTGATCCCTTTTTACAGCCCATAATTCTGCTTATCAAATTAGCTGCATTTATTATTATTATTATTATAACTGTAAAATTGTAATTCTAAAAATTATATCTGTACAAGTTTCTTCAGCCTCCAAAAAATCCTGGATGCCTCAAATATTTTTTACGGACAAGGCAAAAAAGTGCCCTATTTTTAAGAACTGTCCAGGAATTTATTGACGATTGGCAACCTTGCTGGCTAGTCAGAACTACAGAGCGGAAGAGGATTGGATTAATTGTATTGAACAATGAATTCTATGTTTTTGCTTATGCTGGAATAGCATGTTTACAGCTATTTTGTAAGATTGAGTAGGAGATATGTACTATTTCACATTCATACAATTAGGGCCCCGTCACACATAGCGATCTCGCTAGCGAGATCACTGCTGAGTCACAAGTTTTGTGACGCAACAGCGATCTCACCAGCGAGATCGCTGTGTGTGACAGCGATCAGCGACCGGCCCCCCTGCCGGTATCGCTGATCGCTCTTGGAAAGCCCTGGACATTTCTTTGATCGTTGGTCTTCCGCTGGCCCTCACGCATCGCTGCGTGTGACAGGCGGGAGACCAGCGATCAGCTGGTAAGTAAGGTAAACGCAGGGTTTCTAAGCACCGTGCGGTGCTTAGAAACCCTCTGTGTACCTTAGTTACCAGCGCGCTGATGCAGGGAGCTGGTAACTAAGGTACACATCGGGTTTCTAAGTGACGCACATCCCTTAGAAACCCGATGTGTACCTTAGTTACCAGCTCCCTGCATCAGCGCGCTGGTAGCTAAAGTACACAGCGACGCCGCACGCTCGGCGTCGCTGGTGCTGATCGCTGGTGAAGCTGTCTGTTTGACAGCTCACCAGCGATCACATAGCGACTCACCAGCGATCCTGACACATTAATATCGTTGTCGGGATTGCTGGTGAGTCGCTATGTGTGACTTCAAGGCTGTAACTTAATGAGCTTAAGAGATTACTGATTACTGGGACTTAAAGGTGTCAGTGACTTGGTATTTGTTGAACTATATACTGTAAAAGGTAAGGTCATCAATAGCAGATTGGTGAGGGTCTGGCATCTGGTGCTCCCACCAAATGGCTGTTTTTTTTTTCCCCCTGGTGCCAGCTGGATGTAAACACCTTGAATGGAGCTGTACTCAGCAGCACTATTCAAAATGTTTTTTTTGTCTGAAATGTTAGTCTACAGAAATGTATGTTCAGTAAATGCACTCAATACTTGTTTGGGTCTCTTTTGGCATCAATTACTGCATCAATGCGGTGTGGCATGGACGCTTTCAGCCTGTGGCACTGCTGAGGTGTTATGGAAGCCCAGGATGCTTTGATAGCAGCCTTCTGCTCATCTGCATTGTTGGGTCTGATGTCTCTCATCTTCCTCTTTATAATACCCCATAGATTCTTTATGGGGTTAAGGTCAGGCGAGTTTGCTGGCCAATCAAGCACAGTGATACTGTTGTTTTTAAACCAGGTATTGGTACTTTTGGCAGTGTGGACAGATGCCAAGTCCTGCTGGAGAGTTAAATTTCCATCTCCAAAAAGCTTGAGCAGAGGGAAGCAGGAAGTGCTCTAAAATTTGCTGGTAGACTGCTGCTCAGACTTTAGTCTTGATAACACACAGTGTACCTATACCAGTAGATGACATGGCTCCCCAAACCATCACTGATTGTGGAAACTTCAAATTTTGATTTATATTTCTCTTTTTCATTTACTTTGCATTTGCTAAATTACTGAAAAAAAAACTTTTTTATTTTTAAATTGAAAAACGATAAAGGTTGCACCATGGCTTACTGAGAATGGTTATTCTACAACATTGAAACTGCATTCCTTCCATAGAAAATGAGGGAAAAAGGAAAAAAAGTGCTTTTTAATGTATATATGAAATATTCATCTGCAAAATTGTTATAAAAAATACAGGAAAAAAGAAGGTACTTAGTGCATAGATTGGCCAATATATGTGAGCCCAACTGCCAAGTCAAGGCCTCCTTCAAAAGTGGGGTCCATGTCCTGATGTCACTACTCCTGTGCAAAAAAGCCTACAATTTATGGGGCAGGAATGGACCAGCTAACTACTTAAAATAACCTGTGGCTGATGGGAGTGGGACTGCACATGTCCAAAAAGGCTTTGATACAAATCGAGAAAAAGACAGCATATCCAAGTTAGTGTGAACAGGTGCCAACCAAAAAAGCATATAAGTGAGCAACCATAAAGGTTGCAACTTGATTTACCAAGAATGATTTCTCTAGAACATTGAAACAGCATTATTGCCTTAAGGGGGCTTTACACATAGCGATATCGCTAGCAATATCACTAAAGCGTCACCGATTTTGTGACGCAGCAGCGATATTGCTAGCGATATCGCTACATGTGATACTTACCTCCGACCGGCTCCCCCGCTGGCTATCGCTGATCGCCTGGGCCATTTCTCGTCGGTTGCTTCCTGCTGGGCTGCCTGCTGGTGCCAACAAGCGACGCGTGGACTCGGGCGGAGGACGTCTATATTGCCGCGTCTAACAGGTAAGTAATGACTGCTGCTGCGTCACTGCGTCACTGCTGAGATCTGCCTGTTTGGCAGCTCACTAGCAACCATTTAGCTATGCACCAGCGATCCTGACTGGGTCATATCGTGGTCGGGATCGCTTGTGCATCGCTAAATGTAACGGGGCCCTTAGAAAAGGCTTTATTTTTAAAGCATTCTTTGAAGTACTTTTTTCACACCTGCCTAAAGCTCTTGCACAGTACTATATTGTCAAGGATAGCTTAAGTGGGTGGGAAGGGGGGTCACACAGATCCCATAGCTGCCACCAATTTGTCAGGGCAGCGAAACTACCGTATATACTTGTGTATAAACTGAGTTTTTCAGCACCTTTTTTTTGCTGAAAAAGACCCCCCTCGGCTTGTACACAAGTCATGGTCCCACTTAAATGTTCTCCGATGCAGTGCAGAGGTCTCCTGTGTCTCCGGATCATCTGCGCACTCCCCCTGCAGCCTCGGTAAGTATTCCAGTCGCTGGAACACGTGCCAGAATCCTGAGCAGGCGGAGACACTGGCGCGCTATGCGGGCCTGGTGCCTGTTCAGCTGCTTGCTCAGGTCCCCGGCACTTGCAATATTCACCTGTCCCCGTTCCACCGTCGTGCTGTGTCTTCCACGTCCTCTGGCTGTGACATTCAGGTCAGATGGTGCGATGATGTGATTAGTGTGTGCCCACTGCCTGAACAATCACTGCAGAGAGCCAGTGATGCTGAGGAGCAGCAGCCAGCGACGAGAGGCGAGTGTGTAATTTATTTTTATTGCAGCAGCAATATAGGGTATATGATCAGCATAAACTGCATTATTGAACATTATATGAACATCTATGGGGCCCATCCTCAACTTTATGGAGTATTTTATGGGGCATATTTTTGTATGGAGCATCTTATGGGGCCATCATCATCTTTATGCAGCATTATATGGGGCACATTTTTGTATGGAGCATCTTATGGGGCCATTGTGGACCGGCCCGGTGGAACCTCTCTGTCACCATTGTTGCTGGAGGAAAGATTTCTGACCCGAACAGACCATTGAACTGGATTGTAGGGGCGTGTCGGGGATAAAAGGGACGGCGCATGGGAAAACAGGGGTCTTGGCAAGAAGACAGATCGCGCAACAGGAGAAAGTTGGTTCACTCTCCTGTCAGCGACGCAATACCTCAGCACCACGCTGTATTCCCCCATCTTATGCGCTCACTGACTGTGAACAGAAAGTAGCTGTGAGTTGGCTCACTCCTGACACCAAGAAGCCTCCTTTTACCGTCCGGCTGATTGCCACGGGCTCGTGGCCTAAGACTGACCTGGTGCTTCACACAGGGCTGGGCAGTTTCACCCCCGCTGTCACTGATAAGCTGAGCCATGCTCCGGTGATTCCACAGACTGTGACACCCCATGTTCGTCAACCCGGTAACGCAGGACCATGCTTAGGAGAGCCTGGATACACCACCTTCATCAGGAGCCAGCTCCTCAACTATCTTCAGGATCATGTCAGAGACTTTACGCATCACCTACGTGGACGCCGCCATGGGATTGCAAACCTGCACAGCCAGGACCCCAGTGGACTCATAAGTTTACTTTTTTCATGATCCACTGCTCTTATATAGACATTATATTCATGTTTACCCTCTATTAACTCATTACCTCCCTGCGTGGAGTATTCCCTGTAATAAACCTGTTAACTCTTGTTCTGGCTCCTGCTTGTCACTGCATCCTCAGTTTCCTGCTATCTCACACTTGGCATAGTCGACAGGATGCAGTCTACGGGTGCAGAGGTGGCAGATCAAGCAGATGGGATGAGCCCTAGGACCAGTTTCTCCCTGGGGGCGATGTTGAGTAACCTCCCCAAGTTCACGGGAAATAATACCATGTTATGGAGCTGGACTGAGCGCATTAGAGGGAGGATTAGGATGCACCCCATGACTCCTACATTAGAAGCCAAGGTGGCCATGATGGCTCTGGATGGAGAAGCCAGAGATTCAGTTATGTTATGACCCCCCCCAGAAAGTGAGACACCTTTAACAAGGTGCTCGAAATCTTGGAGGAGACCCATGGGAACCCCACGGATGTAGGGGAATTACGTATGCTTCTATTTATCTGTATGCAAAGGGAGGAGGAGATGGTGACTCAGTACATGAACGCCCTTCAGGAAATCCATACTGCTATCACTAGAAAAGACGGCATCGGCATAGGGCCTACTGACGTACTGTTGCAGGATCAACTGGTGACAGGATTGCGAGATGTGCTGACAAAACAGGCATTGCGAGAGAATCCCCGCATGACCTTGTCAGAGATAGAAAACGAGGCACGCACACGTGAGCAAGGGGTGACAGTCCCGGTAAGGAAGGTCTGGAGCGGAGAGGTATCTGTGAACGTGGTCACCGAATCACGATGGGTGGAGGAATTGCGGAAGGAAATCCAGGATATGCGAGAAGAGTTGGCTGAGACAAACAAGTCTTTAGGGACCTCGAATTCGTCAGGGGCAGAGATGGCCCTGAACCTTGCTGCGGAACAAGGATGTTCCATCGGGAGAGGCTTCTCACCTGTTATGATTGTGGAGAAACCGGACATTTGGCTTGGGCGTGCACACGACGGAGTAGGCCTCTTTCACGCCGTCTGTTAAACTAGAGGGCTCCGAGCCTGGGGGACGCCGCCTGGAGCCTGAAAAGTCACAAAGGAGTATCAGAAGTCCCACAAATTTAGTCTCTACGTGCCCTCTCCTCTTGGCTGAAATGGATGGTCATGCAGTGCAGTCTGGTGATCACAGGTTCACAGGAGACTACGATGCCTGAAACCTACTTCCGGTGACATTTTCTTGAAGCAATACGGTCTGAGTGGGGCCCAGTGATAAGACTGATAGCTGCCAATCTCTCACCCATCCCGGTCGCAGGGGTGGTCTGGATACAAATTTCCATTTGCGGCAAAGACCTGGGTCGAAAGAGAGTAGTGTTAACCAATGGAGAAGCAGGTAACAGGCATGCTGTCACCCTAGGAATGAACGTGCTGAAGGAGTTCAGGAGTCTCCTCATCCATGAGCCCTCAGGTGATGCCTTGAAGCAGTGGAGCCCGCACACTCTCCAAAGGAGAGTATTTCAATAGTTAGTCTACGTGACTCAAGCTCAGGAGTCCTTCAGTGACGGAGGGACGTTGGGAAAGGTGATTGTACCAACCTCTGCTAAACTCGTTTTGCCACTGGGACAGACTGTGCTTACCCTGCCCGTACGGGCTAGTACCCCTCTGGAAGGAGTTGATTTACAGATCGAGCCGGCTACTGTGGAACACTTACCTCCAGGAATCCTTGTGGCGCGAACGTTAGCCGTTGTACAGGACGGGATGGTCCTGTACGCTGTGTCAATTTGGGAGAAGATAACATCACACTTTCTCCTGGCAGTGAAGTGGAACGGATTCTGGGCATGCTGGAAGAATTGATAACACCGCAGGCCGTACAATTGACGGTGAAATGGAGATCCTTGGACCATGAGGGACGTTGTATATTAGAGCAGATGCGGGCCAAGCTGGCAGACCTTACTCCATTACAGATCCAGCAGGTGGAAGCTTTACTGGAGTGATATTAGGATGTGTTCGCACGTCATGAGGAGGACTTCGGACGCACCACAGCAATCACATATGAGATTGCCACTGAAAATGCTGCACTCATAAGTAGTGTTGAGCATTCCGATACCGCAAGTATCGGAATTCCGATACCGACTTCCGATATTTTTTCAATATCGGAATTCGGCATCGGAATCGGAAGTTCAGTTGATTGACAGCCTGACGTCATCATGATGCGCGGTGTGTGCGCATCATGATGCGCCGTCATTTCGGGCCTTCCGGGGGTCTCTGCCGGCCTGCCGGGGGGCTGTGCCGGCCTGCCGGGGGGCTGTGTGGACTGCCCGGGGTCTGTACCGGCCTGCCGGGGGGCTGTGCCGGCCTGCCGGTGGTCTGTGCACCCTGTGGGGGTCTGTACCGGCCTGCCGGGGGGCTGTGCCGGCCTGCCGGTGGTCTGTGCACCCTGTGGGGGTCTGTACCGGCCTGCCGGGGGGCTGTGCCGGCCTGCCGGTGGTCTGTGCACCCTGTGGGGGTCTGTACCGGCCTGCCGGGGGGCTGTGCCGGCCTGCCGGTGATCTGTGCTGATGTCCGGGGGTCTGTGCAAGCATCGTCCGATGGGACTACAAGTCCCATCGGGCGATGCCTGCTACCATGACAGTGATTGACACATTAGCCAATGATGGGACAGTAGTAGTCCCATCATCCGGCTAATGTGTTAAATGTTAAAAAAAAAAAATACTACATACATACTACATGCATGCTACATACATACTACATGCTACATACATACTACATATATACTACATACATACTACATACATGCTACATACATGCTACATACATGCTGCATGCTACATACATACTACATGCATGCTACATGCATGCTACATACATACATGCATGCTACATACATACTACATGCATGCTACATACATACTACATGCATGCTACATACATACTACATGCTACATACATACCACATACATACTACATACATACTACATACTACATATATACTACATGCATGCTACATACATACTACATGCTACATACATACCACATACATGCTACATACATGCTACATACATACTACATATATACTACATACATACTACATACATACTACATACATACTACATACATACTACATGCATACTACATACATACTACATGCATGCTACATACATACTACATGCATACTACATACATACTACATGCATGCTACATACATACTACATGCATGCTACATACATACTACATGCTACATACATACCACATACATACTACATACATACTACATACTACATATATACTACATGCATGCTACATACATACTACATGCTACATACATACTACATACATACTACATGCATACTACATGCATGCTACATGCATGCTACATACATACTACATACATACTACATGCTACATACATACTACATATATACTACATGCATGCTACATACATACATGCTACATACATACCACATACATGCTACATACATACTACATATATACTACATGCATGCTACATACATACTACATATATACTACATGCATGCTACATACATACTGCATGCTACATGCATGCTACATACATACTACATATATACTACATACATACAATACATTCATACAATACATACATAGACATACAGTACATATAACATAGAGTAACATACTTACCAATACTTGTCACATTGTTCCCCGAATCCATTGTCTTTTCCGGAATAAATATTAACATAACAAACCACAAAAATACTCACCCATGATCCGAAGCAGTCCACGAGTGTGTCCCACGACGATCTTGGGTAGAGAACGGCAGCATCAGATGATGTTGCCGTTCTCTACGGGCTGCAGGAATCCAATGACGGAAGGTAGGTATCCTTCCGCACTGTATTCCTCCGCCACTTAAAAAAAAAAAAGTCCCTAGTCTCACTTTATGCCATTGCTGTTCCCACACAGCAATGGCATAAAGTGAGACTAGGGACTTTTTTTTTTTTAAGTGGCGGAGGAATACAGTGCGGAAGGATACCTACCTTCCGTCATTGGATTCCTGCAGCCCGTAGAGAACGGCAGCATCATCTGATGCTGCAGTTCTCTACCCAAGATCGTCGTGGGACACACTCGTGGACTGCTTCGGATCGTGGGTGAGTATTTTTGTGGTTTGTTATGTTAATATTTATTCCGGAAAAGACAATGGCTTCGGGGAACAATGTGACAAGTATTGGTAAGTATGTTACTCTATGTTATATGTACTGTATGTCTATGTATGTATTGTATGAATGTATTGTATGTATGTAGTATATATGTGGTATGTATGTAGCATGTAGTATGTATGTAGTATGTATGTAGCATGCATGTAGCATGCAGTATGTATGTAGCATGCATGTAGTATATATGTAGTATGTATGTAGCATGCATGTAGTATATATGTATGAATGTATGTAGCATGTAGTATGTATGTGGTATGTATGTAGCATGTATGTAGTATGTATGTAGCATGCATGTAGTATGTATGTAGTATGTATGTAGCATGCATGTAGTATGTATGTAGTATGTATGTAGCAATGCATGTAGTATATATGTAGTATATATGTAGCATGTAGCATGTATGTAGTATGTATGTGGTATGTATGTAGCATGTAGTATGTATGTAGCATGCATGTAGTATATATGTAGTATGTATGTAGCATGTAGTATGTATGTAGTATGTATGTAGTATATATGTAGTATGTATGTAGCATGTAGTATATATGTAGTATATATGTAGCATGTAGCATGTATGTAGTATGTATGTGGTATGTATGTAGCATGTAGTATGTATGTAGCATGCATGTAGTATATACGTAGTATGTATGTAGCATGTAGTATGTATGTAGCATGCATGTAGTATATATGTAGTATGTATGTAGCATGTAGTATGTATGTAGCATGCATGTAGTATAAATGTAGTATGTAGCATGTAGTATGTATGTAGCATGCATGTAGTATATATGTAGTATGTAGCATGTAGTATGTATGTAGCATGCATGTAGCATGTACTATGTATGTAGCATGCATGTAGTATATATGTTATGTATGTAGCATGTAGCATGCATGTAGTATGTATGTAGTATGTATGTAGTATATATGTGGTATGTATGTAGCATGTAGTATGTATGTAGCATGCATGTAGTATATATGTAGTATGTATGTAGTATATACGTAGTATGTATGTTGCATGTAGTATTTATGTAGTATGAATGTAGCATGTATGTAGTATGAATGTAGCATGTATGTAGTATGCATGTTGTATGTATGTAGCATGTAATTTTTTTTTTTTTTTTACATTCAACACATTAGCCGGATGATAGGACTATTACTGTCCCATCATTGGCTAATGTGTCAATCACTGTCATGGTAGCAGGCATCGCCCGATGGGACTTGTAGTCCCATCGGACGATGCCTGCACAGACCCCCGAAGCCTGCACAGACCACCGGCAGGCCGGCACAGCCCCCCGGAGCCTGCACAGACCACCGGCAGGCCGGCACAGCCCCCCGGCAGGCCGGCACAGCCCCCCGGCAGGCCGGCACAGCCCACCGGAGCCTGCACAGACCACCGGCAGGCCGGCACAGACCCCCGGCAGGCCGGCACAGACCACCGGAGCCTGCACAGACCCCCTGGCAGGCCGGCACAGCCCCCCGAAAGGCCCGTACAGACCCCAGAGAGGCTGTACAAGGGCAGGAAAGGGTTTTTCTTATTCCGATACCGGAAGTCCCATAGACTTGAATGGGACTTCCGGTATCGGAATCGGCGATACCGATACTTTTTTTAAAGATCGGCCGATACCATCCGATACGATACTTTGAAGTATCGGACGGTATCGCTCAACTCTACTCATAAGAGAACAGTATCAACAAATTCCACTGCAGCTATATCAAGAGGTGAAAGGTATGATAACTTAGATGCTGCAGAAAGGTGTCATAAAGGACAGTCAAAACCCATGGGCCGCCCCCATCATGCTAGTGCTTCCACTTCTGCACCCTGGTCCTCCTCCTGGCTTTCTGGCAATTGTGTCTCATCATCATCCACCTGTTGTGACATGTTACCACCGTCACTTTCGTGTGAACGTGGCTGCTCAAATATTTGGGCATCGCTACATGCAATCTCATCTTGCCCCGCTTCAAGTGGACCGGGTGAGAGGCCCAAATCTATAAATAGAAAAGTGAACAGCTCTTCGAAGTGTCCAAGTGTGGGATCAGTTGTCTCCGGGCACTCGGCATGGTGGGAGGAAGGAGGATCACGGTGAGGAATATGCGGTCCAGACTCATGGCTACTCAGACTTGACTGTGTGGAATACAGGGTGCTGGTGGTGGTGGAAAAGTGACTGGAAGCATTATCCGCTATCCAATCAACAACCTTTTGGCACTACTCCGGTTTCAATATTGCTATTCTGCGGTCCCCTGTGAATTCCGGCAGGAAGTTCATGCGAGAAGATGTCGGTGTTTGTTGTGGCACAATTTCAGCTTGCCCACGGCTTTGGACTCTGCATGCACCATCACGTCCACTTCCCCGTCCCTTGCTACGCGCCTTGCTCATTGTATATGGACTACAATACTTTCCACGTTCACTACAAATGGCTGAATTGGCAGTGAACTTTTATGTGATCTGTGTGCGAGAAAAGCACACTTTAAAATATCTGAACTGTAGGTAAAAACGTATTTTTTTGTTATCAAACTGGTGTCAATAACTAGGGTAAGACACAGCAAATACAGTGGAATGGAGGCTTGAAATGCCATAATTTGTAGCCCACAGATAGATGAGGCATCTGATGGAGATAACAGACTGTTAAATATGTGACCTGAATTCTTTTTATTTTTTACCTCAAAATATTCTATAAAACTAGGGTACGACACAGTAGAAAAAAGGTGAATGTAGGCCTGAAATGCCACAATTTGTAGCCCACAAATAGATGAGGCGTCTGACGGAGATACCACACTGTTCAATATGTGGACTGCATTTTTTTTTTATTTTTTACCCCAAAATAGTCTATAGAACTAGGGTAAGACACAGCAAAAAAAAAAATGAATGTAGGCTTGAAATGCAACAATTTGTAGCCCACAGATAGATGAGGCGGTCTGACGGAGATTGCCCACTTTCAAATACAGTATCTGCCCTGCATTTTTTTTTGGCCATCAAAATTGTGTCAATAAGTTGGCTATGACACAACGAAAAAAATTTCTATGGGGGCCTGAAATGGCAAAATTTTGAGCGAAATTATATGTGATCCGCGTGGCGGACAAAATCCATTGTAAAATATCTGCCCTGTAGCGAAATATTTTTTTGGCATCAAAATGTTGTGAAAAATTTGTACAAGACACTCTAAAAAAAAATTCTACAGTACCATAAAAAATGGCAGATGTGATGCCTGGGACTGGCAAACCCGTTTAAAATTGCTAGATTTTCACGCTGTACTATGAAAAGGATCCCGCTGTAGTCTGCAGTGTCAACAACCAAATGGAGAAAAAAAGGGGTTCTGGATTGCTTTGGAATAAAATAATCAGGATAAGATGCAAAAAAATTATTACTAGCCACTGATACCTGGGGCTAGGTATATACGATCAATATATGTAATCAGTAGCAGCAGACAATATTGGAATGGACCCTCTTGATGTATGCAATGATATCTGTATACCCACATACAGTGCATGCATGCCTTGCACTGATATGCATATAGCCACATACACTCCCTTGCCTACCTAGCACTGCAATCTGCATACTCCGTAATTAGTCCTTAGAAGGACTGTTGGTTTAGCTGGATTTGTGGATTCTATGATGGTATACCCACACTAACTTATAAACGCCCAAATCTGACCCTATCTCAGCAGCAGATTTCCCTACACTGTCTGATTCCAGACGTGACTGTGACGTGCAGGGCAGCGGCAGGTCTCTTATAGACCTGATGACAATGTGCGGCCAGCCAATCACTGTATTACTGCAACAAAAATGGCTGCGGAATTACAGTGCATGGCAAACAATCCCTGCATGTTGATTGGTGCTCTAAAGAGCACTAAACTTGTAGAGCGGAGACCCGAGCTCCTGCTGAATAATCCCGGAAATTAGGGATGGGCGAATCTACTCGTTAGGACTCGTTACTCTGCGAGTAGTAGGGGACTCGCAGGAGTCGGTACTCTGCGAGTTTCCAAGGGATTACTCGCACAGTAACGAGTCCAATGCAAATCAATGGCAATCCTAGTTTTTTCAGAGTTTAATACAAGCAATCCTAGTTTCTTAGCGATTTTGTGTCCCGCTGTCAGCAGCGAGTCTTAGCGAGTCTAGGACTCCTATATACTGTATACGGGACTCGCGGAATACAGAATATGTTAATTTTCAGAGACAGCCTAGTTGGTTAGGTGAGAAAACTGTGAAGAGCACTACTATGATTGGCTGCTGTCCATCGTGATGCCTATGTCATGTATCACAGGCAAGGCTGTATATAAACCCTGCCCCCGCCATTTTGGGCACATTCCTGTGACACTCTGAGCTAGTGCAGGGCGAGTTGGAGACATAGAGCAGATCTAGGGACTGTTAGTCAGTGTAGGACCTCAAGATTCCTCACATATAACACAAAAGTTCTTTTCAGAACTACCAGGACGGAGGAGTACTGTAGAGGACTGTAGGCAGGGAGAAAGGCAGGAGCAGCCTTACAGTGCATACAGCACCATCCTCAGAGCTTAGCTTACTCACTCAGCTTCCATCAGAGCTGAAATCAGAAGCATAGCTGAGCAAATTTTCTTTTTTTTTTCCACCAGATATTATTGGGGTCATATTTACCCCTGCAGCGTTATTATTTCTGTGGCAGACCAGTGCGTTGCTGCTATCTATCCCACCAGCTAATAGCACGCACGCTGCCTGCTTGTGTGCACTAAACAATTTTTTCAGGGAGAGTGCGTTGCTTCTCTGCTAAGTTACAGCACGCACTTCACCCCAGAGCGGTGACGCAGACAGCACCACAGTCCACCTAGGTGACTGCCTTTGCGCACTAAACAATTTTTTCAGGGAGTGTGCAGGGCTTCTCTGCTACCAGCTAATAGCACGCACGTTACCTTCCTGCTGTGCCAATACGCATCACTAGCCTTGATTGTCCTCCTATTACAGTCCCCTGTAGTTATCCCCTTTGCACTGTGCATCCCCTGAGACTACAGCACGGGTCACATCACATCCCCCAGTGAAGCAGACCCCGGCCCGGTGCTGGGTACCACGGTTTCAGTGCGTCACAGACGCCAATGGTGACACAAGAAATCTCACTCTCTCCTAATCCAAAAAAGGGTACAGTAAAAGAAAATAGAAGAAATGACATCACATAACTCTTAGCCATGTTTGCCTGCCCATCTTCTCCAGCGTGATCAAATGACGGGAACATATTTCTGGCGATGGACCTCCAAGCCATATTTCGCTGTCTTTCATCACCATAGCCAGGGTGGGTGGGCTGCCACAGCTGGGGCCACTCTTCAACCAGGCCGTTCAGCCTCTCTGTATCACGTCTGCTACACATCTTTGGTGGGCCTGTGTGTGCAGATCAGATCGCCCTGTGTGTGCAGATCAGATCTGCCTGTGTGTGCAGAATATCAGATCAGCCTGTGCAGTAAATCGGTTAGCACAGGCGACTTCCTGTTTAGCTTCTAGCGTGATGTAGAAACGATTTTCTGTGCTTTAGGGATGAATTCTAAATCGCTAAGCTAGGGGCCACTTGCGAGAGTAAAGAGTAAAAAAAATGGCAGCACAGGAATCGCTGCATTACTCGCATCCCCATTCATTAACATTGGACTCGCTAGACTTGCAACAAATAGCGAGTTTCCGAGTCGGACTCGTTAGAGTCTAGCGATTCCGAGTATTTCAGGATTCGCCCATCCCTACCGGAAATGCTTGGCGTTCGCCGAGTACCGCGAGTACAGCAATACTTGGGCGAGTAACAAGCATTACCTTGCCTGCTCGCTCATCACTAATAATTGACTGACAAGGCCGCTGATGCTTCCACAACTCAGCCCGTTATTGGAGAACTCACAATGAATGTATGGTGTATATATATGCACCCGATTCCTATGCATGGAATATATACTGTTATATAATTACACATACCCCAACATGGTCACTGTCAACTCCACAATAACAAAATGAACTACTGGCTGCCACCACCAATCTTTTATACAGGCTGATTGGACATCTGTTCCAGGTATGGCTTCAGGGGTACAGTTTACAGAGCAACAGGATCAGAGCTATTAAATTTTATATACTGTAGTAAATCTTCGGGTTGGTTTATTTTAGGGCAGCATAAACCAGCAAAAAGGGAAAGTAAAACACAACTCTTCAGGCAAAAGCAGGTAAACCACAAAGGAAACAAAATGCTGTAACGCATTCCATACGTTTGTGTTAGCAGCGGATTAATCAGCGTAACATCCAGAGTCAGCAACACAGAATGTAGATTTATTCATATCCAGGTTGAACAGCTTACAGCATGAAATGTGATCAGTCTGGTATCTGCTGTGGCTTGCAGCATGGGAGCATTACAACAGCAAGAAGGGAAGAGAAGGAGGGGGCATCCTGTCTGGGTTTTTTTTTTTGTCACTGAACTTTGTTAACAATCTCACAATATGCACAATATATAAAACAGTACAGTAGTAGTTGTTGCAATACATACAGATCAATATGCATTATTCCAACAGTTTGTGAGTAGCAACCCACTCTGGTCCTCCCTCCAGTCCTGCTGAACAAAGAATGCCTCTGGGAGCCCAGCTATTTAAGCCCCAGACCACACCCTGGGGTGGAGATAAGGTGGACATCCTCCCACCCATGCTATGGATGTCCATATAAAATCCAGCCCATTATGAAAATTGTCTTAACTCCTCATGACACTTAGTGTGTTGGAGGAAAATACTCTGGGTCTCACATCGCCGACAGCATTAAGAACAGTGACACATATTTGTCACACAGGATTTTTTACAAAAATATACAAATTTATTAAAATGGGAACAAAACAATGCAGTATATACAATTGCATACATTGAAAAGGATAACAAAAAGGTACTAAACCTGATGTTGCAGGAATGACTGTTATCTTTATAGAAGGAAGCACTCTGATTAGGAAAATGAAACAATTTCACAGCATCTATATCTTCCATAAATGAACAATGACATAAACTCCAAATCCCAATTTTCATTAGCTCATGGTTTCACCCTCATACCTCCCCTTGGTGAGCTCAATAAGGGGCTGGTTGTGGGATGCGCCAAGTCTGTTAAAATTTTGTTATACCTAACTTTCAGGATATCTTCACTCCAGGAGGTCCCAGACAGTAGATATTGTCGTCCTGTTTCCAAACACAATTTTACCTTTCTATATACAGTATATATGAAACATAGCATGGATGGCATCATCCATGGGGTTAATATTAAGTTGGAGAGAATAGAATGGCCTTATAGTGATGTGAGTGAATGCTTTGTTTGTCTCTTTGCTATGATGCTGAAAAAAACTCCCATATTGTATCAATGCAAACCACAATACTCATCACTGACCACTGGCTCCAAAGTGTTTCAGACAAACCTTTTGAACAGAGAAGCTCTTGCCTAGAAGGGTACTTCTCCGCCTCTAACTAGACAAACCCTAGTCTTAGTGACTGGTCCTCAGGCCAGATCTCTGCTGTAGCTACCTGATAACTGGAGTAGCTACCTAATTCAATGGAAATTGAAGTGTCAGCTCTCTGTCCCTTCCCCAGTTTTAATTAGTTTCTCACTTCCCCAGTTACAAATAATGCCATATGTTCAATGTGAGAGTGATATGTCCCCACCTTGGAGATGTCTTTAGGATTTTTTTTTATTTTTCTCTGACATAATTACAGTTGTGCTCAAAAATTTACATACCCCGGCAGAATTTTTGCTTTCTTGACCTTTTTTCAGAGAATATGAATAACACCAAAACTTTTTCTCCACTCATGGATAGTGGTTGGGTAAAAATTATTGTCAATCTTCTATGGTTTTGCTTTTTAAATCATAATGAAAAGTTCAACCCAAAACATCCAAATGACCCTGATCAAAAGTTCACATACCCCATTTTTTAATAACATGTATTGCCCCCTCTAACATCAATGACAGTTTGAAGTCTTTTATGGTAGTTGTGGATGAGGTTCTGCATTTTCTCAGATGGCGTCCACCCACATGTGGCACACCGCACGCTGCTCTCCAGAATGAGGAAGTGCGAGCAGCGTGTGCGTGTGATGTCACACATCAGGACCATGATGCACCCGGGCCGTACCTTAAAGGTACAGTGCCCATTTCCATTCACCGGATGCATCAACAACACTGTAGGTGTATCTTTAAATCACCACAGTGTTGTTATGCATCGGGCGTTCGGCAGCTTGCCTTGAAGAAAATGTTCCGGGGTCCGGATGAGCAGAAGCAAAGACAGGGAGGCCTGAGTGGACTGAGGGGACCCAAGAGGACCGGGCTTCCAGTGTGTTCAGGCCCCCCTTTTTGCATCTGATCACCAGGCCCCATACAGTAGTAAGGGCAGTAATGCCCTGATGGAGGCCCTGTCCACAGGTGTTCAATGGGATTTAGATCCTGACTCATTGCTGGCCACTTAAGAACTCTCCAGCTCTTTGTTTCCATCCATTTCTGGGTGCTTCTTGAAATATGTTTTGGGTCATTGTCCTGCTGGAAGACCAAGGACTTAGGATGCAAACCCAGCTTTCTGACACTGGACACTGCAATGCGAGGTAAAAAACTTCGGTAATCTTCTGATTTCATGATGCCTTGCACACAGTCAAAGAACCCAGTGCCAGATTCAACAAAACAACCACAAAACCTCTTTTGAACATGCACCATGTTTGACTCTAGGTACTGTGTTCTTTTTTGTAGGCCCAATTCCGTTTACTGTAAACAGTAGAATGATGTACTTTACCAAAAAGCTCTATCTTGGTCTCATCTGTCCACAAGACTTTTTACCAGAAGGGTTTTGGCTTGCTCACATACATTTTGGCTGACTACAGTCTAGCGTTTTATGTCTTTGTGTAAGCAGTGTGATCCTCCTGGGTCTCCTACCATAGCATTTTATTTCATTCAAATGTTGATGGGTGGTTTGTGCTGATATTGCTGTACCCTGAGCGTGAAGGATACCTTGAATTTCTTTGGAAATTGATTGGACTTGTTTATCCACCATCTGGACTATTCTGTGTTGCAACCTTTCATCAGTTTTTCTTTTCCATTCAGGGAGATTAGCTACAGTGCCATGGGTTGTAATCTACTTGATTTACATTGTGTACCTGTTGGAGTGGTGGAGGTGATACCCAACTCTCTGAAACTCCAAGGGGTTAAATGTATTTTATATTAATGTATGGTTTTGAAAGTAAAACTGTCACGACAGACACGGGTGAGTCCAGCCGACAACACCACAAACAATGGAATGGAAAAAGAGAGAGGAAGGCCCTAACAGTAGAGAGCGAGGGATGGGGCACCTCATAACCACAACCTGTGCCTATCTCTAAGCTCCCCTAATGCATATGCGGGTACCCCCCCTGCTGTTGTGTGCCTAGTCCCTAGCTGTCACCTCACTATAATCTGGCTAGTGCACAGGCGAGCAGGGATGCTAGCTCCACCACTGCAGATGGTCTAAACACAGGGGGTAGTGAAAAGTATGAGACAGACAAGGGAAGGGAACAAGAAACTTAGCTTCAGCCTCTGCTGCCAAGCTCCACACAAGCAGGAGACACGTAGTCAGGAACCGAACTCCCCAGAAGTAGAAGATAACCCACTGGCACTAGAGCGCCAAACTCCTAGGCTGGACTTCATAGAAAAACTTTATTTCCAATAGTCAGCTGATGTGTCATGTGACTATTTAAAGGATAGAGGGAGTGATCACCAGTCACCACCAACAAAACAACTGACAGCAAGGAAACTGACATTAACCCTTGCTGGCCCAAAAAGGAAAAAAACACATTTAAATTATAGAAATTATTGCAGAACCAGAGCTGCTACAAAACTAAAAATAAATTGTGACAAAAACTCTCTGGGGCTGCAGTTTACCCTAGACAGGGTTAACTGCACAGCTGGCCCAGATGAGGGAGAGGGAACTGTAAGTTAGTACCAAGTTCATGAAATGTTAAAGAACATGTGGTGAAGTGACAGCAGTGGTCATAGGCAATGGGTTGCTAGGGACAACGTGAGCCTGTTGCTCGGGGCAGTCGATTGCCATAAAACTTAGAGATGGATGTCGGGGCCCTTGGGCTCACTAAGCTTGCGGAGCTGCAGTGAAAGATGGATTCAAACTCTCAGATGCAGGAGGTGATGCTATCCAGGTGCACTGCTAGTGGTGGTGAAGAATTCCTACTGCTAGAGAAGATAGCAAGAAGGATGCTTCATCCATACCGATAACCAGGGCTGAAGTTATGTATGGTACCTGTGGGACTGTAAATACATGGGCCTTATCCCATATGATTAATTTGTCAAGACTGCAAGCTGTCAAATAAAAGTTTGATTGTTTTTACAAATTGGTTGTTTGCTGCAGAGGGTCTAGAAGATGGAAGTCTGGAGCCAGTGGAGGCCTATGGGCCACAAGGAAGTGTGATGCACTCCAAACACAGCAGCACACCAGGATGGGGACACCTTTTGGCTGTAGGGCGCCAGAACGAGCAGGAGCAACAGCTCGCCCAGTAACCTTGCATACAGTGAACAAAGGGACATCAAGATCTCTGTTGATATTTTTCAACAATTTTGGTTCTTGAGTCCTCAGACAGTCCACTTTTCCTCTTTGTTCTCCATTTTTAGGGTGGCACACACAATGGAAAGACTGAGACAACTTCTCTTTTTATCTGGCTTCATGTGTGATTTTCATATTGCCCACACTGGTTACTTGCCACAGGTCAATTTAAACCAGCATCACAAGCTTGAAACAAAGTTGTTTACCCACAATTTTGGAAAGGTACCAACAATTTTGTCTGGCCCATTTTTGGGGTTTTGTGTGAAATTATGTCGAAGGCTAGTTTCACACTAGCCTTTTGAGGCGCAGCGCACGCTCGCCATGAAGCTCTGCCCCCTGCCGCGCCTCCTCCGTTCAGCTCCACCTATGGGTGCATGACTGTGCGCACGTATTCTTTTGCCAGTGCATGCGTCCTTTTGACCTGCATAGTGTTGCATTTTGGTGCGCACCGTCAAAAGGACGCATGCACCAGCAAAAGCATACCTACGCACGGCCTGCATACCCAATGCTAAAGATAGGGTAAGCAGCGTCATGCTCCCATAGGCGGAGCTGCCTGGAGGAGGCGCGGCAGGGGGCGGAGCTTCACGGCGAGCCATGTGCTGCGCCTCAAAACGCTAGTGTGAAACTAGCCCTATTTGCCTTTTTTTCTCTTGTGGTTCCAATACACACAAAGGAAATAAACATGTATAACAAACCATGTGCAATTGCAGTGATTTTCTTAGAGAAATACTTCATTTTCTGGTACAATTTCAAGGGTGCCGACACTTTTGGCCATGACTGTATATACATTAATTTGCATATTTCAGTTTCTGCAAACCTTTTCTTTCTGCTTGCAAGTTAAAGTTTGGTTTCTTGGTTGTAACAGAACACATTTGTTGGCTGCAGTATCTATGAAAAGCTCGGTGTAAGTAAAATACCTTTCTTATGTGATCAGGAGGCTCTTAAATAAAGCAATGAGGTAAACGCACAGATTGAAATTCAGTTACTAGGAAGTCTAGAGTTGGAAGTACGGATCGCTTTCTGATTTGTCACATTGGAGAGTTCAGTTAGCAAATCGTCTCTCTTGTAGTAATGAAAGCTGTTGAGGTATTGTATTAAAATTCTGGTGTCCATGACCTGCATATTTTTTTTTAGAACCCTTGAAAGTGTATGCAGCAAATTATGTCACCAGACAGCAGATAAAAATATCCTGTAATTTGTGAACATGAGAAATGTTAAATGATGCTGACATTGCACTTTGAAAAAGCTACTGCATAATAAAAGTAACTGTTTGGGTAGTATCCACAAGCGTTGCTAAACTTTGAAAACACCTGGGGCACAATGGGGTACTAGTCAACCGGAGTGTGTCGAAGGGGCTGATGCTGTACTGCTAATGTAAGAGTAGGATACACAAACTTTTTCCCCTAAACGTGCACTGTTTTAGTTTAGTCTGTAATAATTTGCCCCATCATAACTACATTCAGCATAATTCTGAATTAAAATTACGGTATACTGCTGAAGCATAACCAAATAAGTTAACTATTCAGGTGCATTAGGACAGTTAATCACAAGTCGACTGTATTACATGCACCATCTTTTCTGGATATGGTGATTTTTTTTCCTATTCCATATAGGTTAGATTGTCATGAAAGCTTTTTCCATCTGTAAAGGGGTTGGTATAATAATGTTCGTTGCTGTATTTATGCCTTTTGCTTACTGGTATTTCTACATGTTCTATGTACTACTTAATGTATGATATAGTACTGCTACCCTTTTGGGTATTACCATTGCTGTGTTTTCATGTCCTTCATTGTATATAGTGTGATAATGTTTACTATGTTTCGTGTACAGTTTAGGGAAAGCATAGTACTCTTGGTTGGACACTAGAGGGGGCCACTCTGGTATACAGAATAGTTAGTAGTTAGTACAGGGTTAAGTGTAGGAGGGGCTGCCGAGAAATGAGGTTAGAGCAGAAGGGAAGTTAGTCAGACGGGGCCAGGGTGCCCGAAGTGTCCACATGGGCTATAGACCCAGGAAGACTCAGCAGCCACGCAACGTTAACTAGCTGCAGCCCACGTTATCCATGGCCACTGCGCATCATTGCAGTGGGCCAGTACAGGAGGAAGAAGATGTGGCGACACATAGCCTGGGCAGGACACCTATAGGACGCAAATCGATTGGAGTGAGGAACAGAAGGAAATTGAATCTTCGCAGGGAATGATACAGATGGGCCGGATGCTTTTCTAGAGGCAACTAAACCGGGTGGCGGATGATTTAAGGTCTGTGGTGAAACAGGCAGAAGGAATTGTCATCATGGCGAGTTTAGGCCAGGAAGAATCTGGGGAGCAGTCTAAAATGGTCCGGTTCGGATGTGTGCCGCACAGAAGCATCAGCAAACAGCAAAGCAGGGAAAGCTGAGGAAACAAGTCAAGTTGAATGTGAATTCCATGATGTGCCAACTGTGGATATAATGTGTGAAGTTCTAAGTAATGAAAATGCTCAAGTTATACTGGACTGCAGATTCGATCTGGCCTGGCAGGGTACGAGGATTCCCCGGGTGGGCCCTTGGCTGAGGGAAGGAGAAGGAAAAAAAAGTCTGTGATTTTAGGGGCACGGGCCCTTTAAAAGTGCAGGCTGCATATGTGCAGGAGCGCGCGCACGCAGCGTTCATTACCTGAACCGCCGCGTTGCGCGTCCCGATGTATTCCAGCAAGTGTGCGCCTGGCGTATGACGTCAAGTGTCAAAACCTGCAGAGAGGAGGAGGACGCCTCTCAGCGCTGGGAGTGCAGGAGGGTAAGAGGAACTTTTTTTTTCGTTTGGGTGTGTGACCAGGCTGGAGACACATGGGGGAGGACCAGGCTGAAGACATAGGGGGGGACCAGGCTGGAGACACATGGGGAGGGGGGGCCAGGCTGGAGACACTTGGGGGGATGAGGCTGGAGACACATGGGGGTGGGGGGACCAGGCTGAAGACACATGTTGGTGGGGGGACCAGGCTGGTGACACGTGGGGGTGGGGGGACCAGCCTGGAGGCACATGGGGAGAG
The DNA here is from genome assembly GCF_039654945.1 of Dendrobates tinctorius. Lineage (NCBI taxonomy): Eukaryota > Metazoa > Chordata > Amphibia > Anura > Dendrobatidae > Dendrobates > Dendrobates tinctorius. The sequence goes on along the minus strand of NW_027361775.1, from coordinate 43,606,838 downwards.
GGGGACCACGCTGGAGACACTTGGGGTGGACCAGGCTGGAGTCACTTGGGGGGATAAGGCTGGAGACACATGGGGGTGAGGAGACCAGGCTGGAGATGCATGGGGGTGGGGGACCAGGCTGGAGACACATGGGGGAGAGGGAGACCAGGCTGGAGATACTTGGGGGGACCAGGCTGGAGACACTTGAGGGGGACCAGGATGGAGATACTTTGGGGGGACCAGGCTGGAGACACATGGGGGCAGCAGGACAAGGTGCCAGGATGGATGCATATTCGGGGCCAGTATGGATACATATGGGGGGCAGGATAAGGGACCAGGATGGATATATGGGAGCCAAGATGGATTATGATGGAGCCAGGATGCATATATATGGCAGAGTCAGGATGCATATATATGGGGGATTTATGGGGGGGAGCAGCACATGGCACAAAAAGCCAGGATGGATATATGGGAGTGGCAGCACAAGGGACTAGGATGGATATTTGGGGGGTGGTAGCACAAGGGATCAGGATGGATATAGGGAGGGGAGCAGCACAAGGGACCAGGATGGATACAGTGGGGCAAAAAAGTATTTAGTCAGTCAGCAATAGTGCAAGTTCCACCACTTAAAAAGATAAGAGGCGTCTGTAATTTACATCATAGGTAGACCTCAACTATGGGAGACAAACTGAGAAAAAAAAATCCAGAAAATCACATTGTCTGTTTTTTTTTTTTCATTTTATTTGCATATTATGGTGGAAAATAAGTATTTGGTCAGAAACAAGCAATCAAGATTTCTGGCTCTCACAGACCTGTAACTTCTTCTTTAAGAGTCTCCTCTTTCCTCCACTCATTACCTGTAGTAATGGCACCTGTTTAAACTTGTTATCAGTATAAAAAGACACCTGTGCACACCCTCAAACAGTCTGACTCCAAACTCCACTATGGTGAAGACCAAAGAGCTGTCAAAGGACACCAGAAACAAAATTGTAGCCCTGCACCAGGCTGGGAAGACTGAATCTGCAATAGCCAACCAGCTTGGAGTGAAGAAATCAACTGTGGGAGCAATAATTAGAAAATGGAAGACATACAAGACCACTGATAATCTCCCTCGATCTGGTGCTCCACGCAAAATCCCACCCCGTGGGGTCAGAATGATCACAAGAACGGTGATCAAAAATCCCAGAACCACGCGGGGGGACCTAGTGAATGAACTGCAGAGAGCTGGGACCAATGTAACAAGGCCTACCATAAGTAACACACTACGCCACCATGGACTCAGATCCTGCAGTGCCAGACGTGTCCCACTGCTTAAGCCTGTACATGTCCGGGCCCGTCTGAAGTTTGCTAGAGAGCATTTGGATGATCCAGAGGAGTTTTGGGAGAATGTCCTATGGTCTGATGAAACCAAACTGGAACTGTTTGGTAGAAACACAACTTGTCGTGTTTGGAGGAAAAAGAATACTGAGTTGCATCCATCAAACACCATACCTACTGTAAAGCATGGTGGTGGAAACATCATGCTTTGGGGCTGTTTCTCTGCAAAGGGGCCAGGACGACTGATCCGGGTACATGAAAGAATGAATGGGGCCATGTATCGTGAGATTTTGAGGGCAAACCTCCTTCCATCAGCAAGGGCATTGAAGATGAAACGTGGCTGGGTCTTTTAACATGACAATGATCCAAAGCACACCACCAGGGCAACGAAGGAGTGGCTTCATAAGAAGCATTTCAAGGTCCTGGAGTGGCCTAGCCAGTCTCCAGATCTCAACCCTATAGAAAACCTTTGGAGGGAGTTGAAAGTCCGTGTTGCCAAGCCAAAAGCCAAAAGCATCACTGCTCTAGAGGAGATCTGCATGGAGGAATGGGCCAACATACCAACAACAGTGTGTGGCAACCTTGTGAAGACTTACAGAAAACGTTTGACCTCTGTCATTGCCAACAAAGGATATATCACAAAGTATTGAGATGAAATTTTGTTTCTGACCAAATACTTATTTTCCACCATAATATGCAAATAAAATGAAAAAAAAAACAGACAATGTGATTTTCTGGATTTTTTTTTCTCAGTTTGTCTCCCATAGTTGAGGTCTACCTATGATGTAAATTACAGACGCCTCTCATCTTTTTAAGTGGTGGAACTTGCACTATTGCTGACTGACTAAATACTTTTTTGCCCCATTGTATATGGGGGAGCAGCACATGGGATTAGGATAGATATATGGGGGTGGCAGCACAAAAGGCCAGGATGGATATATGGGGGTGGCGGTACAAGGGACCAGAATGGATATATGGGGGGAGCAGCACAAGGGGCAAGGATGATATATGGGGGGAGCAGCACAAGGGGCAAGGATGGATATATGTGGGGAGCAGCACAACAGGCCAGGATGAATATATGGGGGGATTGCAGAACAAAGGACCAGGATGGATAATGGGGGGGAGCAGCACATGATTGATATATGGGGTGGAACAGCACAAGGGACTAGGATGGATATATGGGGTTGGTAGCACAAAAGGCCAGGATGGATATATGGGGGTGGCAGTACAAGGGACCAAGGTGGATATATATGGGAGGGTGGCAGCACAAGGGATCAGGATGTATATATGGATGGGAGCAGCACAAGAGACCAGAAAGGATATATGGGGGGAGCAGCATATGGGGCCAGGATGAATATATGGGGGAAGCAGCACAAGGGGCCAGGATGAAATATATGGGGGGAGCAGCACAAGGGGCAAGGATGGATATATGTGGGGAGCAGCACAACAGGCCAGGATGAATATATGGGGGATTGCAGAACAAAGGACCAGGATGGATATATGTGGGGGAGCAGCACATGATTGATATATGGGGTGGAACAGCACAAGGGACCAGGATGGATATATGGGGGGTGGCGGCACAAAGGACTAAAATAGATATGTGGGGAGGCAGCACATGAGCCCATGATTGTTACACACGTGGAGCACCACAAAGGACCAGGATGGATATATAAAGGGAGCAGCACATGGGCCCATGATTGATATATGGGGGGAGGAGGACAATGGAGGTATATGAGGGCCAGTATGGATAGCAGGGGGGTAGGATGGATATCTGGGGCCAAGGCTGCAGATATTTGGGCCATGCTAGACAAGGGACATTATTATAAAATAAAAGGTGCCAGGCTGGGCGAGATTATTAAATAAAGAGGGACTTTTTGGGGGCCATAATGAGGAACATGCTGTATTAGTTTAGGGTGACAAGTGGGGAACATAATATCTTTAGGATCCAATTAGGGATATTATTACTACTGTCATATAATTTACTTTTTAGGAAACTGTTTTCCATGGAGGGAGCAAAATGGGGGTTCTGTTACTGTACAGTGTGGCACTATGTCACTTTTTTTTCATCTGACATAGTGTTGAAGTTGGGGAAAAAAGTGGAGAAAGTACTCTGGAAGCGATAAGCTATTGAAGACTGTGTGTTATATTTTGCAGAGACGAGCCCTGGCTGCAAGAAGTGCTGGTCTGTGTTGGATGAAGAAAAGCAAGAGACGAAGGATTTCAACTACAGACGTCTCTGGTGAGTTCAGTGTATTACATGTACATGCGGACTATACACTATTTACAGAGCTTCTGTGTACAATTTCATTAATTTTCACTGTATTACCTGTACACTGACAGTATACACAAAGCTTCTGTGTATAAGGTCATTGGTGATCACTGTATAACCTGCACACTGACTCTATATACAGAGCTCCTGTCTATATTGTAACTGTTGATCACTGTATTACCTGTACACTGACATTATACAGATCTCCTGTGTATAATGTCATTGGTGATCCATGTATTACCTGTACACTTACACTATAAACAGAGTTCCTGTGTATAATGTCATTGGTGTTCACTGTATTACCTGATCACTGACAGTATATACAGAGCTCCTGTGTGTAATGTCACCAGTGATCACTGTATTACCTGTACATTATATACAGAGCTCCTGTGTATAATGTCACTGGTGATCCCTGCATTGCCTGTACACTATACAGTATATATAGAGCTCCTGTCATGATCCATGCTGGATCATGACTGATATAAAGCACAGGTAACCTTTTTTTTCCTAAGCTTTGCCCCCGGTGGCCATTAGGATTATTGCATTGTGGTGTCATTTGTTCTAAGTTTGCCCCGGTGGTGGTGAGCGTCATTGCACTCTAGCTTCTGTTGTTTAGTGCACATGATTATAATGCAGGTGTGATTGCTGGCTCTGCTATAAAAGAGTCACAGGTGTTGCAATCAGGGTTGGTGATAGTGTTCATTTCAACCATCCTTGGTGGAGGAAGGAGCGGGAGAGCAGCTCTTACAGAGCCTGGTGTGAAAGGTGTCATAGGGGATTTCCTTAGCTCTGACAGAGCTTGGTGGCAGCGATTCAGGAGGAGAGCTGCATGTTGGTGGTGGACTCTGTTGCCAGGAGCAAGTGCAACAGAGTAAAGCTAAGTTGTGTTTCCCCGTTTGTGTTTTCTCCTTAGTGTGTATTAGTACAGCGATGGGGCCAGTGACTGCGCCACCCAGCTCCCTAGCAAGGGATAGGTGTAGGGTGTGCTAGGTTGACAGGTTCGTGATCGGCGCCCGGTGCGGAACCGGCATAGGGAACGTTAGGAGCGTTAGGGACACTGACTCAGGGGAGTGCAGGAGGTCTCCACGTCCCCTTTCCCTATCGCAGGGCCAACCGTTGTAACTGTTTCCCTACCCCTTGTCTTGTTGTTTTAGTTACCGGCCTGCGAGCTGCGTCACACAGGACGGCTCCACGTGACATTTATCACCAACCAAACTTTTTTTTCTGCTGAGCCATGGACCCAGTTCATCCCTTTGCCCAATTGCTGCAGACCATTATTAATGAGATTAGGGGGCTGTGCAGTGGGTTGGTGCGGCAGCTGCGGCTGTTGGTGGGATCTGGGGGCTTAGTCCAGGAACAGGCTCAGCCAGAACCCAAGATATCCCTCCCTGACAGATTTTCTGGAGGGAGAGATCAATTCTTGGTATTTCAGCAAGCCTGCAAATTATATTTCAGGCTGCGCCCTGGTTCTTCAGGGAGTGAAGAGGAACGGGTGGGAATCATTATGTCCCTTCTTAAGGGGGATCCCCAATCCTGGGCCTTCTCCCTGCCGGACGATTCACCATCATTAGAGTCCGTGGACGAGTTCTTTGCGGCTTTGGCGCTTGTGTATGAGTATCCTGATGGTGTCGCCTTGGCAGAATCTCGAATCCGTAGGTGTTAACAGGGAGCCCGGGTCGCTGAGGAGTACTGCTCAGAGTTTAGGAGATGGGCCACTAATACTCAGTGGAATGACCCTGCACTTAGGAGTCAATTTGTGTAGGGTTTATCTCCAAAGTTGCAGGATACTCTGGTGCAGTACACTGCTCCCAGGTCGCTGGAGGCCGCCATGTCCTTGCCATCCGGGTGGGTAGACACCTTAGGGAAAGACATATACAAAAAGTGCCCTCTGATGTCCTCGCTAGGGAGGAGGACCCACCAGTGCGGATGGAGGAACCCAGACAGCCCGGTGTTGTTGATACAAAAAAGGGGGTGTCTGTGGCTCGTCGTGGTGGGGGGTATGCTTTTCCTGTGGGAAGCCTGGCCATTTTATGAGAGCCTGCCCAGTTCATGCCAAGTCTCCTGACGAACCCATGCAAGTAGGAGGAGCTAGTTTGTGTACGGAGCTGCCTACGGTTCGGGGAGTGGTGTCGGCATGTTTGTACTGTGGGCAGACTGGTCATGTCCTGAAGGCTTGCCCATTGCACGCCAAATTATCTGTGCCATCTGAGAACCGCATTCCCCTGGTCGCTTGGAGGGAGGTGACCAGGGAGTATACATTTCCTCCATTTTGCCTTCCCAAAGTACCATGTCAGCAGAGGTCTTGGCTAGCGGCCTACCGGAGGTAAAAGATTGGCGGGCGAGGGAAGTAGCTAGCTGGGGGCAGTTGTGTGAGGGCTGCCACCCAGGGTCTACGGTCTCTGCTGTCTCTCTTCAACCAACCAGGTTTTGCCACAATGGATGGTGGATTTGTGGCTGGTGATGTGGTCCCTAATGTGTTAAAGTGGTCTCTCCCACATATAGCAGACTACCGGGGCATACACTCATAGACAAGAATGGAGTTGTTGCACCAAACATATTCCAACACCCCCACTCAACAAGTACTTATCGTATTAGTCCCATTGCGGTTCTGAAGTCCACAAACTTGGTTCCTGAAAATGGCTTTGTCATACTATCAGCTATGATCTTGTCAGACTCGCAATAAACATCACGTTCCACTAAGACACGTAAGTGGTAATGTTTTACATCAATGTGCTTAGTCCTTGCACTAATCTTCTCACTGCTGGTAAGTTTAATGCATCCTTGGTTGTTCTCATAGATAACTGTTGGTTGAGCTAATGGCATGCCAAAATCTTCCAAAAGTTGTTTCAACGAAATTACTTCTTGACTTGCATAAGCAGCAGACATATATTCTGCTTCTGTAGAAGATAATGTGACTGGCAGTTGTTTTCTGCTGGACTAAGAAATTGAATTTTCGCCTAACTAGAACAAGTAACCACTTGTTGATTTCCGATCACTTGAATGTAACTTCTGAGAGTGAGATCTCCTGATGCAGATATCTTAAGATTTAGCCTTTTAGTTTCTTTAAGATATTGAAGAATTCTCTTAATTGCATTCCAGTCTCTTTGGCGTGGCTTGCTTACACATATTTGTTTTTGATGACCCACTTACATCTGATAGCTCTTTTTCCTTGTGGTAGCTCAGCAAGCTCTCATGTCTGGAGTTGGTGAAGGGACTCCATCTCTTCATCTGCAGCATTTATCCACTTCTGCTTCTCGTGGACAGGCAGTTTTTGCATCTCTTGCCCTGACTGTGGCTCTGGTTTAGGAAGTGTTCTGACCATATAAGAAAGGTGTCGAGCTGGGATACCTTTGTTTGTCCTTTCTGATCTCCTGACTGGAGATTGACTTGGTTCTTCTGTGTCTTCCTTGGTGGCTTCAGAGCTTATCCACACTTCAGTGTTTTCCTTTTCGATGTTTTGGTTTGGTGATTGAGATCCTTGTTCTTGCTTCTTAGGTTGAATAACTGGAGTAACTTCATAGAATTTGAAAGATACAGAGTTTTCATCAATCACTACATCTCTGCTGATTGTTACTATGTTGGTCTCTGGGTGCAGGATTCTATATCCCTTTTGAGTTTCGCTAAAGCCCACCAGGACTCCTTGCTTTGCGTGTGATTCCTACTTGGAACGTTTTCCCTTGGGAAAATACACAAACGTTTTGTTTCCAAATATCCTGAGGTGTTTCAGGTTAGGCTTTCCGCAGTTCCATAGCTCATATGGAGTTTTATTTGTGGCTTTACCTGACACTCTGTTTTGAAGATATCAAGCTGTCATGATGGCTTCTCCCCAATACGTTGTAGGTAGATTCACATCAAACAACATACTTCAACTTTCACAGAGAGTACAGCTCTTTCTCTCTGCAATGCAATTTTGTTCTGGGTTGTATGGAATGGTAGTCTGGAACACGATTCCATCCTTTTTCAAAATGGTTTGCACCTTACCACTTGTATATTCAGTTCCATTTTCTGCACACAGGGTTTTTGTCATTCTTCCAAATTTGTTAAACACTGCAGCAAGATATTCTTCAAGTTTCTGTGGAACTTAATCCTTACTGTGAAGCATGTAGGTGACTGTGCATCTGGAGTAGTCATGAATAAATGTGAGAAAATATCTCTTCTTGCTAGGAGTTTCAACAGTCATTGGACCACATACATCTGTTGTATCAGATCTGTGCAGATCTAGTGGTGCTTATTTTAGGAAAGGATTTTCTGGACATTTTCCCTTTAAGGCAGCTAGAGCACTTCATAATTGGACTACACTGGTTGATTTCAATACCATTTGCAAGTTGAGCTAGCTTGCTTACTGCTTCTGGGTCTCTGTTTCTAAGACGTCTGTGCCATGCATGGATACAGTTCTTATATAGATCTTGTCTAGCACTGTACACTTTCTTTGTATTTTAGCTGATAAAGTTCATCTTGGATTTTTCCTACTGCAAAAGTGTGACCCTTTTTTGAGATGATGCAGCTGTTATTTTTTAAAAGTAATTGCATTCCCTTTTGCATGAGCTTCTTTACTGACAGAAGTTTGCTTTCAAGACTGGGAATATAATGAACATCCATTATTGGGATCTTTCTGCTTTTGTGCTGAGGAAACTGGACAGTGGAGGCAGCCATCTCCTACTCCTTCTGAAGTCATAAAGTGACTATTAGCTAAGATGACCTTTTCTGACTTGCTTTCTTAAAGGTCAGGAAAGAAATCCTTGCTATTTGTCATATGGCAGCTTGCACCAGAATCTATACACCATATATACTATGCAGATGGGCCTGTACAGGCATTAAATGCAGCTTTAAGAAATGTAGAATCTTCCCTTACAGCTGTTTTAACCCTTTGATGATTGATCTGCTTTTTAAGCTGACTCATTCTTGCTTTCCAAATTCTGCAGTCTGCTTTAAGGTGGCTAGGCTTTTTGCAGACAAAACGTTCACGAGTTTCTCTTAGATTGCTCTTATATTTAGGGAAATCCTGTGTCTTTAATGCTGTTTCTGCATTGGATTCATTACTGCTGGTTGCATGCTGCATTTTTCTCTTGAATTAATCCACAAGTTTGCCTTTAACATACTCTAGTGTCAGCTCATCATCTGGTCGTGCATCTAGTGCAGTCATGAGTGTGTCATAAAATTCTGGAAGACGACTTAATAGAAGTGCATCAACATGAAAATCTTTAATTTTTTTCTCCAAAACCCCTGAGATGCTCCACAATCTCTAAGGTGTTTCTTATATAGTCATGCATATTCTGTCCATCACTTAGCTTAGACTGATACAGCTTTCTCATGAAATAAAACTTATTGCTGAGATTTGATCTTTCATGCACTTTCTGTAACTCATCCCACATCTCCTTTGCAGTTGCACACTTGCATTTATACGCAGTCTGATTATCGTCTACACTGAGGGAGATCATGTTTTGTGCTTTCTGATCCTTCTCTAGCCAATCATCTGGTAATGGATGAGGCACTTGTTCCTGAGTATATTTCCACGTACCTTCTCTTATGAGCAGCATCTTCACCTTGAATTTCCAGGACTGGTAGTTCTGGTTAGTGAGATTTGGCACTGAGAACTTGACAGGATTGCTTCTATTGGACATCTTCTCTGTTGCTCTGTGCTGCTTTTGCTCTGGGCTTCTGTTGCTGTGTTACTCTGGGGTTCTGTGTCACTCTAGGCTCATAATCTGTAGATAGTGGTTTACTCAGGACACTTGCCAAGCCTGTGATAACAGAGCTTCTTTATTCAGGAACAAACAGGACCAATATATGATAAGCTTGATAGATCAGGAATAAATCATTTGTGTGTCTCTATCTGTGCAGCATCTACACCAGGCTGCTTCTTCTCTCATACACAGACACATGCTCTCCCTGTGTGAGCCTCTGGGAGTTTTTTTTGTTCTAACTTTATGAACAGTATACAACTCTAGCAACTAAACACTCAGACAGGAATGGAGTTGTTGCACCAAACATATTCCAACATTTTTTCATACATGCAAAATAAACTCAATACTACACAAAGTAACCTACTCCCATTCTCCCCTTCCAGGTGAGTTTCCTCCGTATTTATCCAAATTTCTTTTCCCTCATCTCTCCCTGTTCCCCCCTCCCCTATTCTGCTTCACCTTTCTCATATACCATACAACTTCCATTTACCAACCATGCCTGCAAACCCAACTACATGTCCTCTCAGTTTACAGGTCTGATCAAAATTCCATACATCCATAAACTTCAGCATCTTTTTCCCTTTATTCTTAACAACCATTCCCACATAGTCCCCTCACTAAACATTGCAGTATTCATGACAACACAGTAGCACATCCCTATAGTTACGCTTGATCCCTAGCTGCACGTGGAGCAACTAAACTGGGGGCGGGCCTGCCCCAACAGACCGACTCTCCTCTTGCCATGTCACCCATCCGTGATGGAACTTCCAGGGGGCATGTCACTATACACACACTTCCGGTACACCGGTAACTGCGGCAACCTATTTATACCATCAAGGTTTTATCCACAGCAGATGCAAAAGACGAAGGCGCTGGAGAGCCCATACATAGTCTGCTTAAAGGTAACCTGCCCTTTTCCAGTCGCATGCCACAATGCAGTTACTACTCTCTCTCTCTACTAAAAACATACTGCCCGACATGGCAAGTTGCTTGACAAAACTACATATCATGATCATCTGTTTGGGTACCAGTTTAACTTTATGACTCTGTGTTGTCACCTACTTTTTGGACCCCCTTCTGCCTCCTTTACCACCTAAGCTCTACTAATTTGCTTCTTGTTTTTATTGCCCTACCTTCTTATTTTGCTCTTTGCTTTATGCTGCTACTAGTGGTATACCAATGATGACTTATCATGCGGCCACAATACTAGTAGTACATACCTGCAGGACAGATGTCCTACATGCCGCTAAAGATTGTAGCTGTCTCTCATCCACAATGAACAAATGAACATGCAGAAGACTTGCTTACATATTTATATATGCATATATACAAATATATAAAAAATATATTTATGTAATGTTTCTCTGTTTTTCACAGCGACATTATGAATAAGACTCTGATAGGATCGAAACATTATTTTCTTATATCGCATATTCCTGCACCTTTTTTTTTGTCTGTGCTTACGTTTGAATCACTATAAGTGAAATAAACTATTTGCATCCCTAAAGGAGAATGCGGTAGGTTACTACCTACAGTCTACTGGGGTTACATCCCGCTTCACCAGCACCTCAAGCTAGCCAATTTGTTTTGTGTAAAGGATAGATGTTTTGCTATATTCCATGGGATTGTGCAAAAAAAATTGTCATGGTCCATAACACAACTCTGCATAATCAGAACTCTGCATGCCACCTCAATGTGTGCAAGGGCCCAAAGTTTAAAGAATACATCCATTCATATTCTTATTACTACAACAAAAATATAGAAATTGTTGATGCAATAAAGTGAGATTGAAATCAAACAAAGTAAAGACAATGTTTTCTGACATTACACTTCTCTCCAGCAAACTTTGTGTTTAAGGTATTTAAGGATTTCACTTCAGTTATTCCATATCAATTAAATTTATCCCAGAAAACCTCAATATGGTTGAGATCAGTTTCGTACTGCTACACTAATAGCGAAAGACTACGTGGCTGCTATGGTGTTCATGAATTGGGGTTGGGGGGGCCTGGTGAAAACGGCACTGCACCACTCTTATGCACCGCAACACAATTTCAACAGTATCTATATCCTCATCAGCTTCAGGTTTCACCATATAGCCGTTGTGCCTGGTCCACCATTCAGTACCTACCATGATGTCCCTAGATTCCCTTCTGTTTTTGCACCTAATTGTGCCTACTCTGACAAATATATATATATATATATATATATATATATATTTTTGGGGGGTGATGGTGATGGTAGGGAGACCCAATTGAAACTTTTGCTATTGGACCCCATAATTTCTATGTACTACTTTGATTGAGATTAAATAGAGTACAAAGAAATGACTCAGAGAAGGATGGCAGAATGATTAGGATTGTAATTTGGATAACTTCATGATGACATTTGCATCAATCTAGTGGTGAAAATAGTATGGTTTTGCAATGGAATGGTAACTTTATTCTTATTCTTGGAACACTACTTACGAGTAAATACCCATATTGCCAACACCAAAGCAGCACCAAACCATTGCAATTTCCTCTACGGGGTAGATATATTTGTAAAAATGTGGCTATTTTTCCCAAATAAATACCATCCAGCATTTTACAAATCTTTTTGAACCTACAGAAAACGGAACAGACGTATTGTGTAATTTTTCATCCATGGTAAAGCACCTGTGCATTAGAATGGTAAAGTAAAGACGATCCTTAATTCCAAACAAGCCGTAGCTCCCTTTGTACTGTGGTATTCTTTGATAACTGAACCATGAGAGTGTCCACTTGTAATAGTCCTTGACGACAACTCAAACAGTGTATGATGGCTATCTCACAACATTTTAAAACAAACAGGAGTTCCTCTTTCAGCAGAAGTCAGAAAAGCAGTAGCTCAGACAGGATGTTTGTTGAGTGATTGGTTGGATATTCAGAGGTGCTAAACATCTCCAAGTTTACAATTAACCATCACTAGAAGTGTTTCCATCAGGATCCTAAATAAAGTAATAAATACTGTATATAGCTCTTCTTTGTAAATGTAGAATGTAAATCTTGTTACTTCCAGTTACTTGAAAACAAAATTCAGAGGGTGGAGATTTGCACTGTTATGCTTCTGGTTTGTATACAGTCATGTACTCAGATACTTTGCATTTAATAATTGCAATGACTCCAAAAAGAAAAAAAAATGTGCTTAGATCGCAAAAGACATGTTTTTTAAAAAAACACCTAAAACGGTACACAAATATGCACCAAAATATACAAGGATATGTTAATAAGACACCCCTTACTACCCTTTTGCCTATGAACATGAGAGAAGTTGCATTGCTCAAACAATATATCAAAATTAGATATATAAAATTTAAAAATATATATAAAATTAAAGGTAAGAGGATTGATCTTCTGCAAATTGCGTTTGAGCTGAATTTTTTAAAATTCTCCCACCCTTGTGATTTCAGATAATTTGAAATTTGTATATGTAAAACTGAGTGTATGCATGAATGTTTGTGTGTATCGAGCCACGCCCACTCCAAAGAGCAACCAATCACTAAGCATCTTTCATTTCACCAGAGCTGTTTAAAAGATGAAAGCTGAGCTGTGATTGGTTGCTATGAACAACAGTTTTCCTCGCAACCATTCACCAAGCATCTTTCATTGCACTAAAGCTGTTTTGAAGATGAAAGCTGAGCTGTGATTGGTTGATATGAGCAACATTTTTCCTTGTAGACAGTTGTGGTAACTGAGGCCTATTATTCTTAGCATTTCTATGGTGTTATCATCCTTCTGTAAAGCTGGAAATACAATTTATTACTGTGCCGACAGAGACCACCCTCTGACACAGACTGCAGGGCGAGCCCAGGAGGAGCTCAGTATTACACAGGATAGGATTAGATACACGGCTCAGCAGACAGTATCACACAGGATAGGATTAGATACACAGCTCCACAGTCAGTATCACACAGGATAAGGTTAGATACATGGCTCAGCAGACTGTATCACACAGGATAGGATTAGATACACAGCTCAGCAGACTGTATCACACAGGAGAGGATTAGAAACACAGCTCAGCGAACAGTATCACACAAGAAATGATTAGATACACAGCTCAGCAACAGGATGTGCCAAATGAGAGGAAATTTTCATTCAAAGAATTCCACTCATTCCATCTGATTTGCCTTTTGATTTTAAACATCTCTGTTTCCAGTTCAGCTGGCATTTGCAATGCCCATTTACAATACTCAGGGACAGTCCTTGAAAGTAGTAGGGATTGATTTGCAATCTCCATGCTTTTCTCACTGTCAACTTTACGTGGCCCGTTCAAGAGTTGCAACTGTCACAAATCTGTTCATCTTTGCACCAAAAGGAAAAACCAAAAATGTTGTTTATCAAAAGGCTCTTGAATGAGTTGAAAATAAAATACTATCAATACTTGGGTAAGCATTTAGTTAATTTGTGTTGCAAATCTGTAGTGTTGTATATATGATGTGAAATGTTTTTATGTGCAATATAATCATTATAATTTGTTACAACTAACCACAGTTAGCTACTATGCCCGGTCAATGCCGGGCTCTTCAGCTAGTTTAATTCATAAAGTTTGCAAGAAGCCCAGCGTCATTTCATACCCTGCTGAAGATTGCAGCAGCCAGATAGTAGGCCCTTCCCTTAAGCCCTCCATGGGGGATACAGTCATGGCCATTATTTGACTTCGGAATGTACAGCCTTCTATACATAGCTCACTGAAACCCCCCTCTTAACTATTAATAAAAAACACCACACTACGTGACATTGGATATAAAGTCCACAGCAGCCTCATTTATTAAATAACATATAAACACAAATAACATTAAATAACATTAAACCACATTATCTTGACTGAAAAAGGAGGAAGGAAATTGAAGGTTCAACCATTTTGAAAACTGCAACAAACAGCTTCACCATGCCACCACCAGCTGCACCGTAACCGGCCCAGGGGGACCCAGCTGACTGTTGCCCATACCAAAAATTCCCTACTGAGACCTCTCTCAGTAGGGACCCGTTTTCAATTTTAACACCCACTTAACACTGATGGGAGTCACTCATCCTGCAGTGGGCTCCCCGTCCTCCTTTGGTGTAAGCAACCTCCTTCAAAACCCCCCTACTTTTCTGCCAACTGCTATGACAATTTAATAAATAAGTTAAATATGCAAGATTTCAAAGCAAATAGGGCGGGCGGGTTAATCAAGGTACCCTAAAACTATCCCGAATGAACTACCCCCACGTTATCCCCCTGACCCTATACTCCTCCCCATAAATGCGCGGCCAAACTCTATTCCACACATTAACTCCTCACCCCCCAAAAAAAAAAATACGGCCTAGCAGACCTCCTGAGTCATGCGGCCCTCCCCTTAAGCCCCCTATGGGAGATACAATCTGGGCCATTACTTGACTTCGGAATGTATGACTATACAGCCTTCTATACATAGCTCACTGAAATAACCCCCTTAACTATAAATAAAAAACACCACACTGCGTGACATTGGATATAATGGCCACAGTAGCCTCCTTAATTAAATTACATATAAACATAAATAACATTAAATAACATTAAACCACATTAACATGACTCTGAAAAAGGAGGAGGGGAATTGAAGGTTCACCCATTTTGAAAACTGAACAAGCTTCACCATGCCACCCCCAGAGGCACCGCAACCGGCCCAGGGGGACCCAGCTGACTGTTGCCCATACAAAAAATGTCCCGCTGAGACCTCACTCACTAGGGACCCATTTTAAATTTTAACACCGATGGGAGTCACTCATCACTGCAGTGGGCTCCCCATCCTCCTTTGGTGTAAGCAAGCTCCTTCAAAACCCTCCTCCTTTTCCACCATAGCAAGCAGGCCTGACCCCTTATGCCGGTGAGTCCCGCCACACCAAAAGTGCCTTTTCGACTCCCTCCATCAGTGCTAATGCCCACATATGTTTACCAGTATCATTTCAATGGACCCCATCTGACCGTGAAAATTTCCTGTACGTAACTTCTAGATCCCGATGACGAACCACAACCCCCCGTGCGGAGCAATCCTTTCGACTGACCTGGCGTGTTTCCACACCAGGCGTGTAACGATGTCGGATCACACGAGCATTACGCATCGATAGGATGCCAAGAGTCTCAGGCAGTCAGACTTGACATCACGGATCGAATTCCTAGACGTCCTGAAGCCAAAGTCTTTCCCACCCGTGTGCAAAATGAGTATATACGGGGGCCTATCCAGAGTGGCATGAAAATGAAATTCAGGCATTACCCGGCTCCACAGCAAGCCCCTGATACCGATCTGACGACATCTCCGTCGGTATGCACAACTGATGCCCCGCTGGTATTGCACCGGCCTGAATAGAATCCCAATATTTGTACAAATTACTTAACGCCCAGATCAACCGAGGGTGTCCTGAAACATAAAACAAAAAAGGTGGTATGCAACAAACCCTTATATCTATATATATAATTGCCTTAAATTGTCTGTCATCCACTTCCGTCTGGATGTCCCTGAATCCCACCATCCACCGCGCCGCACCGGAAGTACGCGGACCGCCATATTGAAATACCCAAGTGATGGGTATTCCAATATGGCACCCGCTGGTGGTACCAGGCCCTTCCACAGTACCACATGCGGGACTCCCCCGCCGCTGCTGCTGGACCCCCCGCCGCCGCTGCTGGACCCGCTGCCGGACCCCCCACCAGACCCGCCGCTGCCTGCCCACCCACCTCCATCAGAGCCGGCAGGAAAGACCGCGGCCTGTGCTGGAGATGGGGTGCGGGCGCCCTCTGGTGGCGCCGCACCCCATCTCCAGCACAGGCCGCAAGCCGTGGTCTTTCCTACCGGCTGGTCGCCGCCAGGACCCCCGCCGCTGCTGGACCCACCACTGCTAGCCCCACCACTGCTGGCCACGCCGCCGGACCCACCGCTGCCTGCCCACCATGTACATACACACACACACACACACACACACACGTACATGCAAACACACACGTACATTCACATACACACACACGTACTCACACACATGTACTCACATACACACACACACACACACACACACACACATACTCACATACACACACACACGTACAGTTGTGGCCAAAAGTATTGACACCCCTGCAATTCTGCCAGACAATACTCAGTTTCTTCCTGAAAATGATTGCAAGCACAAATTCTTTGGCATTATTATCTTCATTTAATTTGTCTTAAATGAAAAAACACAAAAGAGAATGAAGCAAAACATTGATCATTTCACACAAAACTCCAAAAATGGGCCAGACAAAAGTATTGGCACCCTCAGCCTAATACTTGGTTGCACAACCTTTAGCCAAAATAACTGCGACCAACCGCTTCCGGTAACCATCAATAAGTTTCTTACAATGCTCTGCTGGAATTTTAGACCATTCTTCTTTGACAAACTGCTCCACGTCCCTGATATTTGAAGGGTGCCTTCTCCAAACTGCCATTTTTAGATCTCTCCACAGGTGTTCTATGGGATTCAGGTCTGGACTCATTGCTGGCCACCTTAGAAGTCTCCAGTGCTTTCTCTCAAACCATTTTCTAGTGCTTTTTGAAGTGTGTTTTGGGTCATTGTCCTGCTGGAAGACCCATGACCTCTGAGGGAGACCCAGCTTTCTCACACTGGGCCCTACATTATGCTGCAAAATTTGTTGGTAGTCTTTAGACTTCATAAGCCATGCCCACGGTCAAGCAGTCCAGTGCCAGAGCCAGCAAAGCAACCCCAAAACATCAGGGAACCTCCGCCATGTTTGACTGTAGGGACCGTGTTCTTTTCTATGAATGCCTCTTTTTTTCTCCTGTAAACTCTATGTTGATGCCTATGCCCAAAAAGCTCTACTTTTGTCTCATCTGACCAGAGAACATTCTTCCAAAATGTTTTAGGCTTTTTCAGGTAAGTTTTGGCAAACTCCAGCCTGGCTTTTTCATGTCTCGGGGTAAGAAGTGGGGTCTTCCTTGGTCTCCTACCATACAGTCCCTTTTCATTCAGACGCCGACGGATAGTACGGGTTGACACTGGTGTACCCTCGGACTGCAGGGCAGCTTGAACTTGTTTGGATGTTAGTCGAGGTTCTTTATCCAACATCCGCACAATCTTGCGTTGAAATCTCTTGTCAATTTTTCTTTTCCGTCCACATCTAGGGAGGTTAGCCACAGTGCCATGGGCTTTAAACTTCTTGATGACACTGCGCACAGTAGACACAGGAACATTCTGGTCTTTGGAGATGGACTTGTAGCCTTGAGATTGCTCATGCTTCCTCACAATTTGGTTTCTCAAGTCCTCAGACAGTTCTTTGGTCTTCTTTCTTTTCTCCATGCTCAATGTGGTACACAAGGACACAGGACAGAGGTTGAGTCAACTTTAATCCATTTCAACTGGCTGCAAGTGTGATTTAGTTATTGCCAACACCTGTTAGGTGCCACAGGTAAGTTACAGGTGTTGTTAATTACTCAAATTAGAGAAGCATCACATGATTTTTCGAACAGTGCCAATACTTTTGTCCTCCCTCTTTTTTATGTTTGGTGTGGAATTATATCCAATTTGGCTTTAGGACAATTCTTTTTGTGTTTTTTCATTTAAGACAAATTAAAAGAAGATAATAATACCAAAGAATTTGTGTTTGCAATCATTTTCAGGAAGAAACTGAGTATTATCTGACAGAATTGCAGGGGTGTCAATACTTTTGGCCACAACTGTACTCACATACACACACAAATACGTACTCACATACACACACACACACGTACTCGCATACACACACGTACTCACATGCACACACACGTACTCACACACATACTCACATACACACACACGTACTCACATATACTCACACACACGTACTCACATATACACACACGTACTCACATATACACACACGTACTCACATATACTCACACACACTCACATACACACACGTACTCGCATACATACACACACACGTACTCATACACACACGTACTCACATACACAAACACGTACTCACATACACACACGTAATCACATACACACACACACACGTACTTACATATATACACACACACACGTACTCACATGTACACACCCACACATACTCACATATACACACCCACACATTCTCACATATACACACACACAAACTCACATATACACACACGTACGTACTCACATGCACACACTCACATATACACAGACACACACACACACACACGTACTCACATATACACACACACACGTATTCACATCTCCAGCACAGGCTGCAAACTACCCTCTCTCCTGCCGGCTGTGACTGCATGGAGGTAGGTGGGCAGGCAGCTGTGGGACACACACGCACACACACACGTACGTACACACACACGTACTCACACACACGCACATGAACACACATATATGTACTTACACACACACTTCCCTCTCGATGCGATAGCAATCGGGCACACCTCCAGTATATTAATATAATACAACACTACTAAAAATTGGGGGGAGGATTCTTATAACATATGAGGCTGGACACAAGACTGGTACCTTGCTGATTTCCAGCAACCAATATTTTTCACATCCTTAACCCCCAAACCCCAGTGAGCAACCTCAGTGGCTACCCCAATCCGAAATGAAAGAGAACCAAACTCTAAACCATTCAGACCACAAAAAGCCAATCCACTCCTGAAAATGGTAATAAACTGATATATCGATAATGCAGATCTTGATGTAACAAAAAGGAACCCGATGTTGGACCTCTCACCTCCAAGAATGAAGAAACCCATTTCACTGGGCATTCAAACAAACCGTACACACTCCACAATTCCACCAAACAACCCCTACTGGCCATATCAGTCTTTGACCACCTCAAATACCACTGTACATCCTCCTCTGAGCACACTACATCCTGTGATAACAGACCACCATGACATTTAACATTCCTTCTCATTAGCTCACTTACCGTAAATGCACCAAAAAATGCCAAAACAAATGCCACCCCAAATAGCCGACATTCATATTCCGAACTACAAACAGCGCCATGGCATCACAAAAGCTGACTCAATATTTCAAATTATACTGGGTGCTGCCAATCCCTTACCGGAAAGCTCCTCTGAAATGCTTTCATCTTTTGGCGAATCAAAAAATCCTTGTAATGTCTCTCCAACCCAGTAATTTAAAGAAAAAAGCCAAACCTGCTAACCTATCAGCTACCACCAAGAATGACAAACTTTCCTGACAAGTAATGGCCCAGACTGTATCCCCATATGTGGATTAAGTGGAGGGCCACATGACTCTGGAGGTCTGCTAGGCCATATTTTGTGGTGGTAAGGGATTAAGGTGAGGAATAGGGTTTGGGCATGAATTTATAGGCGAGGCGTATAGGGTCTGAGGGATAATGTGTGATTATTTGATTGGCTAGTGGGAGGTATCACTGTGGGGGGTACATAAGGTGAGGGTGCAATCATATAATCCCTTTTAAAACATGAAACTTTAATAAATTGAGGTAACCCCAACCCCCGTGCAATAACACAATTACAAACCCTATACATTAATAACCTACGATAGGCCTATGCTAGCCTGCTATCCCTTCCTGACAGTGGAGGTTGGCACCCTAAAAGATACGATTATTTGACGCCCCCACTCCACAGCGGCTGTCCCAGACTCGTCCTAAATGACCCTTATAAACTACAGGTGGGAAAACAATAAGCAAATAAAAGAGATGAAAAAGATGGTGCTTAATATAATACACAGGCTATTAATGTACAATATATATAAAAGACAGGCTATTACATGTAAACATAGAGAAACCTCTTGTATAACCAATAGATAGTAGCAAATCTTGTCTTTTTGGATTTTAATAGACCACATAAAATATAGATTCCATAAGCTACCAGTAGATAGTAGCACTCTTGACTTTTTGGGTATTAATAGACTACAGAAAACATAGATTCCAAATGCATTATCAGAGCCAAAAACAATCTCTCTGCAGTAAATCAGACAAGTACACACAAGAAGTAAAAAATAGCATGGTTGAATAAAGGAACATCAGAATTATAACCATATTGGTTCCCATAGAAGGCAATGGATGATATTAATTGCCAGAAAAAATCATCTGGACACCTCACATCTATGAGTTGGCTGGTTCCTTAGGCCTGTTTCACACTTCAGTTTTTTGTGACAGTTAAAATCCGACAAAAAGGCGGAAAAGCGGATCCGTCCCTAACTGATGTGAACGGATGCCACCGGATCCATTTTTTGACGGGTCTGCTGAATAAAGAATTTTAAAGGAACCGCTGCCCGGGGGGGGGGAGAGAGAGAGAGAGAGAATTTTTTTCCTCCTCCAGAAAGGATTTCAGGGTTGAATTTCCGGCTGACTTCCTTTCTCCGGGCTTGCGCACTGTAAAATGCGGATCCTGCAGCAAAAAAAAACGTTGCAGGGTCCGTCCAGGCATGCCGGCGGACGCAAAAAATTTGGCGGATCCGCAAAAAAACGGATCCAACGGATGGCCATCCGTCAAGATCCGCCGGTAATGCAACTCAATGGGGAAAAAAACGGATCCACCAAAAAAAATAGCGGATCCGTTTTTTTCAAAAACCGGCGGATTTTGACTGATGGTCAAAAACGGAAGTGTGAAACAGGCCTTATTGTGCCTCCTGAAGAACCGTGTGGACAGGGAAATGCGTAGAGGCTGGAAGCTAAGTTTGGGTTAACCCCCAGCTGTTTCTTTGATTTTTTTTTTCGCAATTGATATCATCCATTGCCTTTTATGGGAACCAATATGGATATAATTCTGATGTTCCTTTATTGAACCATGCTATTTTTTATGGTTTTAATTTTGGCTTCAGGATTCTGTCAGCTCTGGTGTCATGTTTGGTGCGGCCTAAGAATTTGATTTCGGCTTGGATGCATGCGGCAGTTGTTAAGGACAAATTGGATAAGGATGGTTCGCATGGCTGGTCCATTTTTGGAGCCCCCGTTACCGTGTTTCACCGCTTGGCATTGTGCCCAAAAAGGAGCCTAACAAGTTTTGGTTAATCACTTGTTGCACCCTCAGGGCAGTTCAGTTTTCTCCAGGGCCAATGGAATGCCAAAACGAGATGCTACCTGTTTCACCGTCCTAAACAGCAAAGAACAAACTGAAGACCCAGCCAGCCTAATAAACAAGAAATCATCTAAATACTGTAAGACTGAATCCAAGCCAGATTCCTCCCTCACTACCTATTCAATAAAACAACTAAACTTTTCAAAATAGGAACACGAGATCGAACAACCCATCAATAAACAACAATCCATGTAATACTGGCCGTCCCAAAAACAACCGAGTAAATAAAAACTCTCAGGGTGCACAGGAAGCAGACAAAAAGTGGACTCAATGTCCGTTTTTGTCATGAGAGATCCTTTTCCCAGCTTCGGAAAAGGATGCCAACTCTGGATCAATACCATCATTAATTGAACTGCCCTGAGGGTATGACAAGTGATGGATTAACCGAAACTTGTTAGGCTCCCACGTAATTAAACCCGCAGAGGGAAAGCTGATGGCTGGGGACAGATGTTTATAGCCTTGGGAGGGGGTAATACCCATGGAGCTTCCCAGGCTATTAATATCCGCTCACAGCTGTGTACTTAGCCTTAACTAGTTATTAAAATGGGGGACCTCCCCAAATAAATTACATAGGGTCTCCCTATAATTAATGACCAGCAAAGGCTAGGCAGACAGCTGCAGGCTAATATTAATAGCCTAGGAAGCGGCCATGGATATTGCTCCCCCCAGGCTAAAAAAATTAGCTCTCAGCCACCCCAGAAAAGTTGCATCTATAAGATACGCAATTCTGGCATTTAGTCTCTTTCTTCCCACTTGCCCTGGTGCAGTGGCAAGTGGGAGGATAGTTGGGGGCATTGATGTCATATTTGTATTGTCAGGTGACTTCAAGCCCAGAGGTTAGTAATGGAGAGTTGTCTATAAGATGCTCCCATTACTAACCCCATAGTAATATTGTATTAAAAAAACACATATCCAGAATGAAGTCCCTTAATTGAAAGAATGACACAGACTCCTTTAATCAATCTTAATTAAACCATACTTACATCATCGCTCATTACAGTGAAGCCATTGTCCCCTGTAAGAATAATTAAAATAATGACCATATTCTTCACCTGTCTGTTGAGAAAATAGTAACCCATTTGTCCCAGGATGGTTCTAGCTCTGCTACATCTAGATGGCAGGCTTCATTGTTGCATAATGCGACTATGCAGCCTGCTATCCCGCAGAGACACTAAGCAGTATGTGCTACCGCTGCTCAGTGTCTCACAGTGAAGTCCAATACTCCCGTTGTATTTCCTTAATTTTTAACATTTTCACTCAATTTTGATTCCAAATGTCCACTTTCTGTGAAATGTTTTTATACTGGTAAATCTAACCTCTTTTTGTATTGTATATATGTTATGATTTATCCTGGTCTTAAAATGGTTGAAAATGGTTGATACAAAAAATCTTTTTGTTGTAGAATGTTGAAATTATATTGAGATAATTAATGCAGCTAAGGCAAGGATAACAACCAGTCCTAATCCTACCAGTTAGTGATGTTTGGATGGTAGACTTATGAGTACCTATATCAGAACATACAATCTTACCTTTTATGTTTCTGGCTCGTTTGCATGAAATCAATGGTGGACTTCCATATTCTTCTATTTCAGAAAGACATTTTCCTAGCATTAGCCAATGCCGTTTAATTTTTATCAGTGATTTCCTTATTGTCCTCACAATACGTGGTCACCAATGGCAACATTTTGGAAACTTTATCTCCATTGAAAACTTTATTCAATACGGTAGATGTATCAATGTTAATCACCTTGTTTTTCCATTTTGAGCAACTGATTGGGATATTTACGATCTAAAAATTTATTTCATTCCATATAGAGATTTCTCTAATGTAATATCACTAACGATCCTTCTTGTGTGTAAGTATTGGCTAAATGGAAGTGATTCCACCATCCTATGTGGATGGTGGTTGTCAAATCTTAACACATTATTCCTATCCGTGGGTTTCACAAACAATGCTGTACTTAGTTGCCTATTGTTATTTTTAATCATCACATCCAGAAAATGAATTTGAGTCTCTGAATGTGGTAAAGTAAATTTTATATCTGGGTCCAACCCATTGAGAAAGCAATAGAAATCAATTAGCTCATCTAAAGACCCCAACCAGGAGAAAGTCGTCATCTATGTACTTCCACCACCGCAATACTTTACTAAAGTGGTGGGATACATTGATGAGTTCCTCCTCCATAGCCATCATCGTCAAATTTTCATATGCTGCAGCCATATTGGTGCCCATCATGGTCCCGCGTTGTTGCATGTAAAAGATGTCACTGAACAGGAAATGGTTATGCTTAATTACTACTTCCAATAATCTCAGAATAAACTCAATCATTTATTTAGGTCCTTTTGGTGTATTATCATTTTTGCTTACTTTTCTCTGTACCACCATCAATCCTATATCATGATTAATTGAAGTATGCAAAGATACTACATCAAATTATGCCAGAATAATATCCATATTAATTTCTTTAGCTTCCAATAGATTTAAGAAAGCTGAAGTGTCTAAAACAAATGAGGCTGTTTGTTTAGCAAGGAGGCTCAATATTTTATCAATGAGGATACCAATATGACTGAAAATTGAACCACTGGCCCAAATCTATTGAGCATCCTGGTGGATTTTCCATTGACTTATGAATTTTAGGCAATACATATATTACCGGAGTCACCGGATTTTCAGTATGTAGAAATGTATAAAGTTCATCATCAATAATGTCATGGCATTTTTCTTCATCAAGTATATTGGAAATTTTCCTTGATATCATAAACTTTGGCTCCCCATTTAATTTCCTGCACACTTCCACCTCAGATAGTTGCCGTTCAATTTCAGCTACATATCTTTAACCCTGCTGTTATGTTCGGTCAAAAACGACCGATTTTGAACTTTAGTATTTTTTAAAATATTCAAGATGCGGTTCTGAAACTTGTGGTTCCTCATTTGAGGGGTTCTTACTATGGGTCCTTTTTTTTTGTTTACTTTTTGCTCCACAATTTTTTATACACTTGTACTGTTCGGTCAAAAATGACCCATAGCCTTTTATAGAGCTCTCCAGCCATTTTATGAGCAAAATAAAGGAGCTATAATCTCATTTTGGACTATATATTACATCTACAACTATTTATCAATTTATTTAGGTCCTTTTGGTCCATGCAGATTTACACATACATACATTTTCTCATTACAATACTGCTGATGGATTACCTTCCAGTATAGTTATGTGCCAAATATTTTTTACCCTGCTGTTCATGTAAAATAGTTCAATTCAGTTCTCAACATTTCATATTGTAAATGAACATATTCTCTTTTTTTACTTGTGTTCCCTGATCTAGTTTCTGTGAAATGCTGACCTGAAAGAGTACTAATAAATTCTGTCTGAAAAGTGTGTTTGATTTACTCTGAGCTGATAAGGGTGGGGGGTGTTTTATTTTATCTTATCAGTAGACTATTGCCATAGTAGTCTATCTAGTTTAATTTTCAGTCCAGCTGGAGAGAGCAGAGAGGACATATACAGACAACAGAGTTCTGAAGGATCATCGTTACAGGTATGTACATTTCTTTTGATTAGATGGTATAGTGTAAGGGTACCGTTACACCTAGCGATGCACCAGCGATCCCGACTAGCAATATGACGCTGTCAGGATCGCTGGTGCATCGCTAAGTGGTCGCTAGTGAGCTGCCACACAGGCAGATCTCACTAGCGACATCGCTGGGGACGGTGGTCGTTACTTACCTGTCAGACGCGGCGATCCTGCGTCCTCCCGCCCGGCTCCACTCGTCGCTCGTCGTCACAGCAGGAAGCGCCGCAGGAAGCTGACGACGAGGAATGGTCCAGGAGCTTCTCGCACGATCAGCGATAACCAGCGGGGGAGCCGGTCGGAGGTAACTATCACATGCAGCGATATCACTAGCAATATCGCTGCTACGTCACAAAACCTGTGACTTTACAGCGATATTGCTAGCGATATCGCAGTGTGTAACGGGGGCTTAAAGCAGCAATTGATAGAATGAGTGCATGCTTATATGGATGGTCTTGTTTGCGATGCTCCAGCATCACAATCGCAGTGGATTTCTCAATGTGTGATGGGGCCCTAATTGTGTTTATTGTTGTAAAACTGGTAATAGTTTGTTCTCTCATTGTATTATTATTGTTTATGTGTATATTTTATTTTTTCATTCCAGAGTGTTGCCTCTTTGCATAATGAGAAAACATATATTGACTGAAGCAGAGTTGGAGGACCTTGCAAACGCCTCTAATTCTGATGATGATGCCCCATCACACATTTTTGTTTTTTTTGTTGGAAAATAATATAATTACATTTAGTTTTTTGCTATTAGTTATAGTTTACAGTTGGATAAATAATTATTTTTGTATTTGCAAATATGCAATATGCATAAATATTCCAATAAAGCCATGTTAAATGTTTTGACACAAAAAAAATAACAAGTAACGTTTTTCTTTCCATTTTTCATTTGTTTATAAACAACCAGGTTCACATACAATATAATACTGCAAACTTATTCAATTAAAACGCTTAAATTAGCTAAAAATCAAGACTTTATTAGGTCCGGTGAAAAATGACTGGAACATAACAAGTGTATAATGGTAACGAACAGAATAGCAAGGTTAAGAAATATCTTTTTTACTATAGGATGTTATAGGATATCTATCTATCTACGGTCTTGATATCGGAACTTTTTTTTATACATATGGGTATGAGCTTGTGAGGCAGTGACCAGTGTTATATGTGCAGTGTTATATGCGAGGGTCACTATTTGTCCCCCAGGATGCGTACAGAAGGGTATTGAAGCCGCGGGAGTGCACTTCAGTCACAGGCATAGCAGTGATTGCAATGCAAAATAAAAGAAAATGTTGGTCTTGGCCAAGGCAGATTTAATAAAACCTATTATGGGCTTTTATTTTTGAAGTGGACTACAGGATGGTAGTGGGGCAGTCTGCTTCCTGACAGCCAGGTCTTCCAAGTGGCCTATAGCCACAGGTTCCTTGAAAACCCTGCAGCAGAGGGTTGGGGTGTCAGTGTTTGTGTTAGGCGTCGGGTACCTGTCCCTGCACAGCAGGAATCCCGAGCCTTGCATTTGGCGGTCTCCCATTCCTCGCCAGCCGTAGAGGAGGCTGCTCAGCAAACTTGTCGATCCCGGCACTCTGCTCAGACCTGCTCTGTGGGTTTGGTTGCTGCTGCCACCTCTGGTCCAGCTATAGCAATGCACGCTGGTCAGCAGCGAGCTACTCCAGGGACTAAGTCCTTTCGGTCCACTGAGCATGCCCGTGGGACGATCTCTCATTGGAGATCGGAGGTCTTATGCTCAGGTCCTTTTCCAGCTTGGATTGGACCATCAGGAAGGTCAGGAAGGTCCTGGAAGGACGCTGCTATAAAAGGTTTGCATGGTCGCTCGTCTATGCGCTAATATAGAGAAAGATTTAGACCATGTGGAGTGAGTGTTGTATGTATGCATGTATGAATGTCTCTGGTGAATGACTCATTGGAAACCCCTACCCTTGGTACGCATGTGTTGTGTAACCTAGCCTGCTAGCGCCCAGGCTGAGGTCCAGTCAGAGGTAGAGTCAGAGACTGGCATCAACATCCACTGGTGGCTTTGACTGTACACCACGGTGCACATAGTCTGCACTCCTCTGTGGTCAGCATTCATTAGAGGCTTCTGCAGGTGCGACGCTGCACGCTCAGTAGGTCTAGAGGGACTCAGACCTTGTGTCCTTGGGGCTGAGTTCTGTGACCACATACTGAGCACTCTCTTGCCGAGTGCTGTGAGTTTAACAGGCTCCGGCATTTATGTTCAGTGGTAGTGCGGCTCTGTGTTGTAACAGAGTTCGTTTCTGTTCACACTGGGTGACGTTAACCCACGTGTGACCTTTTGTATACCGCTTTATACTTCCGCCATTACTAAGCAGCAGTTTACCATCCCTGCACGGTGGACCCCGGGCTGCGAACGCACCTTAATATTATTTTATTATTTGGTGCGTTCCGCCAGCCCGAACAGTTTGTTTGCAAGTGTCAGAGCAAGTGGCTTTGCAGCACTCAGCCTGTGTGAGGTAACACAGACACGAGCAGTGAACGCCTGGCATCTCACAGTGTAATATGGTGGTGCAGTTGCCCTCGGCAACTTGTCTCGGATACGGACTGTTGTGACTCCCCGGCTGCGATATGGAGGATACCATGTGCTGTACACTGTTGAGTTTGCACATTAAACACATTTGCTGTGAACTTTCCTGTGGTCCCTGCCTATCTGTCATAATGCACCAACCCAGCTTCACTACAGAGCCCTAACTAAACAATGCAAATACAAATTAAACAACAACCACAAGATGGATTTCATCACCCAAGGTATCATTTTAAGCAGTATAACAGCCCCAACCTGACAGTGTCTGTAATTTATGGAGCACAATCCTGCTGACAGGTTAGCTTTAAGAACAGCATTTTTCAATCTTTACTCACTGCAAAAAGGATAGATTAATATCTCTCTGTTCCAATTTTGCTCCTGAAACCAGAGTTTGTGTGTCAGCTAAATAGTGATTCTTGGATTATGAGTCAGCCTAATCATCATTTTTTAATTTTTTTTTTTGCTTAAAGAAAAATCTCTGTATTAAAGTTGTTTAAAAAAGTGTATTTTTGTATGAACACTTCTTTGCTATAATAGTCCAATAATACACCCATACACGCCACTTAAATGCAGCAGCCTATTGCAGGTGAATGCTTGTGATGACTCCTGGAGTGGACCCTCTGGGTCATGGCACCAACTTTCTCAGGGCGAGCTGACCTAGTGAGGACCACCCTCTATACAGGGAGTGTCAGGGGCAAGACTAAGGGGGTAAGGTACCACGACTGTTGGCACCAGGTGGCCGGCTCACAGGAGACACAAGTAAGTGTGTCTAGCAACAGGGAATGTGCAGAGTACAAGAGTGTGCAAAGCGTGGATGCAGGGACACGCAGGGTATAGAACAATACTGGACGAGTGTACGGGAGCACAGTGAGTACAGGACAATACAAGGCATGTACACAGGAGTGCGCTAGATGCAGGATAGTGCAAGGCAGGTACACGAGAGCACATATGGCGTGCACAGACAATCACGCCCGGGTACAAGCAAAGCAGGGCGCATGTAAAGGCGCACACCTGAGTACAGAGTTAGACAGAGCATGCGCAGAGAGCAAGCCTGAGTGCAAGTTTAGACAGAGTGCAGAGGCAGAGCGTGTGCAATGAAGCACGATAGAACACAGAGCAGAGTGTATGCACGGAGCATGTGCTGGGAAGCACAGCAAGGCAGAGTACAGGAACGGAGCACAAAGCAGAGTACAGGAACAGAGTACAAGGCAGAGAACCCGAATACAGCGCACAGCCAGGCAAGGACCAAGCAGACCAAGCCAGGAAGCACAATAATAATCAGGCACCTCCCATAGAAAGAGGAAGCCTGATACAGGGCAGGAGCACAAGGACTTCCGGGTCAGGTCCTCCAGGACCATAGAGAGGACAAGGCTGCAGCTAGAATTGAGATGAGCGCGCATGCGAACTAGCAACGTTGTGCAGCCACGGAACGAAGTACGAGAGGTACGCGTGCGCACCCGACAGCAACCCCGGAGCGGCCGCAGAGCTGGATGTGGTGACGTCGGGAGCGGGGTCCCGCCCCCAGGTGAGAGCGGCGTGACTGGTGACGTGACATTGCTTTTGGGATGTAAACCTTTCTAGCTTTTTTTGTGCTGTCCTTTTTGATAAAGGTCTGAGGATGTTGTTCATAACAATAATGCATAATATTTAAAACAAAATATTTTTAAAAGGACACATTTACATTTTTATACCTGTTTTGATAGTCCCATTTAGCATCTGTACACCTGTAAGGCTCACATGGGCCAGGGTATCCTGTCAGAGTGCATCTGGGTGCTCGCCTCCAGTAAGTATATACTGTATGCCCAAAAATGATGCCCATCAGAGAGCACATTCGTTATGCCAACACAATTATAGCCTACGGCCACATCGACACGTACGTCCGAATCCCCTTTTGCGTGGAGTTCAGATGTAAGCCCCGACAGGACCAACTAACAGGTGCTACAATGCAGTTGTTAAAGCACATTTAATCAGACCAAGGGCATTATCTGATTAAAGTCTTCATATTCTCCTCATATTAGTGTGGGTTTCATAGGAATGCATTGGTGTCCACAAACACTCCAAAATAGATTGTGAGCCCCTCTGGGGACCGGCTGATGTGAGTGATGACCATATCTGCACAACATGAAGGATACGAAACAATATCTGTATAAGTAACAATAATAAATTAATATAATGAAATTGGGGCAAGAATTGGTCCTTTATAATTTGTGTTCAGACAAGTAGTATATGTTTTTTCTATATAAATAATGGAAAGAATAGTGATATAAAGACAGTGGTTTAATATACAAAAAGGGTAATCTGTGTGTTTCTGAGTAAAACTAAGATAAATGTGTATTTTTAATAGATCCAAGGTTTCTGTTTAATGTTTTCGATCTGCTCAGTCTCCAGGCTACGTGTAATTAAAGAAATCCTTGCGTGCTTATTAAAATTCCTCAGAGCTCTACCTTTATAAAAATGACTGTTCCATGCCACTCCCGGAGCTGTACTAATGTTTACTGTTCTTACAGAAACTTCTCTGAGTGGAGATTCATTTTCTTTTATTCTTCTGTGAATTAAAGCACTGGACATTTTCTGTTTTGTGAAAACATCGCCAAGCCCATTGATTTTGGCAGCTAGCAGACAAAGCGGGTTTTTTTTTATTTTTAATTTTTATTTTTCCATGTAGTGCAAAGAAGAGAATGCATATCTTAATAGATTGTGATTTTAGAAAACAATTTTAAATCCTGTAATTCTAAGGGGTATGATTCAGTTCCCTAGATATTAAAAATAGATGGTTTTGTGAAGAAGTAATAATTATAGCTCTTGTTCTGTTCTACATTTATGCATGTGTAGAGAAAAGAGACACAACTGTAGAAAAATAAAAATATATAAGCAGAAAGCTCAAGTGCTATTTGACAAAAGCTTTACTTAAAGAGACGAAAAATGGACAATTGCACAATTTTTGAAAAACTAAGAGAACATTTGGTATTTTAAGTGTACCTTTCATCTTTTGATAAATGCATATAGTGTTCATTACTTACTGAGTTTTTCCAATAAATAATGATAACTGCTCATTTATTATCGGCTTCTATATTGGTTACTAAAGATGAGCAGATCTATCTGCGGAGGATCGAGTCAAGTTGAATTTCCAGAAATATACAGTTCCACATGGATTCGAACACTCTGCAATTCGATTAGCAAGTATCGCAAATAGATAGATATAGAGATAGAGATGTGGCACCAATTCACACTGTGCTGAAGATTCAGTGATCATGCTAATGGCGTCAGGCACAGCCTTCCCCATAATTCCCACCAGTAATCCATACACATTGTCTAGTCCAGGCAAGGGGTAGGAAGGGGGGCAATAATAGTCAGTATAAGGGTATGCCTCCACGTTCTGGATTGGCAGCCCTTTGAACACAGCGGATGCCCGCCCCGCCCAAAGCACTGCCCCCTTTTGTAAGCACAGTGATTCCGCATGTGTTCATTGCCATTCAAGCCATTAGTAGCGAGCAAGCCTGCTCGTCACTACTCGTGACTTACTCGAGCATCAGCTTTTCCAGGATGCTCGTTACTCGGTGAGTATGTTTTTTATGCTCGAGTGGGAGCCCAAGTTCCCATCCCTCATGTTTGGCGCATATTAGACAGCCAATGAACATGTGATGATTGCCTGCCAGTCACTGTAATGCCGTAGCCATCTTGATTCTGGCATTACTAATTAGGTGGCCACATAGCGTCATCAGGTCTATATAGGACCATGACGCTATACTTGTCACACTGTACCCCGGAAACAGGCAGAGCAGGGAAAGGTGCTAGTGAGAGAGGAACAGAATTATAGCTGCGTATTAGCCAGGGATTCAACCACATTTATATTTCTTTTTATGTACAACAGCAGCCCTTCTTAGGGCTAATTACAATGAATAGTAATATTAATGTTAGCAGCACTTATGGAGAGATTGTGCTGAAGGGATCATGTAGGACAGGATAGGGTGAATTGCACGTCCTTTATGCTGCAGCCTGCAAGTCATGCCAAAACCCTTCTCAGGGCTAATAATAATCTTTTTGCTCTTAATTCTGCAAATTGTTCTGAGCAGGTAATTATTATACACCATTTTTACTACAGCAGTTGTGCGTCAAAAGCATACAGCCAGATTTGGTTGGATCTCAATAGCATTGCTATATTGATAGTGCAGTCTTGTGTGTCCATCTGAGGCATTGTAATATTGCCTCTTTTTTGAGTTGTAAAATTTCAAACGGCATTTATCGTGCTAGAGTTGGGCTTCAAACCCCCCCATCCCAAAATATAGTTTGTTAGTTTGTTAAAAATCGCATTGCTCTATTGATACTGCAGTCTTTTCCATCCATCTGAAATGTGCACATTTTGCTTTCTGTCATACTGTAAATTTTTTTCTGCAGTGACATTTTATACAGCATTTATTGTGCTATAGTTATGTCTCAACCCCCTCTACATCCCCAAAAAATAATTTGTTAACCCCTTAAGCCTCAAGGGTGGTTTGCACGTTAATGACCAGGCCAATTTTTATAATTCTGACCACTGTCCCTTTATGAGGTAATAACTCTGAAACGCTTCCATGGATCCCGGTGATTCTGACATTGTTTTCTCGTGACATATTGTACTTCATGTTAGTGGTAAAATTTCATTCATATAACTTGCATTTATTTGTGAAAAAAATGGAAATTTGGTGAAAATTTTGAAAATTTCGCAATTTTCCAACTTTGAATTTTTATGCCCTTAAATCACAGAGATACGGCACACAAAAAACTTGATAACTAACATTTCCCACATGTTTACTTTACATCAGCACAATTTTGGAACCAAAATTTTTTTTTGTTAGGAAGTTATAAGGGTTAAAATTTGACCAGCGATTTCTCATTTTTGCAACACCATTTCATTTTTACGGACCACATCACATTTGAAGCCACTTTGAGGGGTCTATATGATAGAAAATACCCAAAAGTGACACCATTCTAAAAACTGCACCCCTTAAGGTGCTCAAAACCACATTCAAGCAGTTTATTAAACCTTCAAGTGCTTCACAGGAATTTTTTGAATATTTAAAAAAAAAATGAACATTTAACTTTTTTTCACTAAAAAAATAGTTCAGGTTCAATTTTTTTTATTTTACCAAGGGTAACAGGAGAAATTGGACTGCAAAAGTTATTGTGCAATTTGTCCTGAGTACGCTAATACCTGATTTGTGGGGGGGAACCACTGTTTCGGCGCATGGCAGACCTCAGCAGGGAAGGAGTGCCGTTTGACTTTTTCAATGCAAAATTGGCTGGAATTCAGATCGGACGCCATGTCGCGTTTGGAGAGCCCCTGATGTACCTAAACAGTGGAAACCCCCCCAAGTGACCCCATTTTGGAAACTAGACCCTCCAAGGAACTTATCTAGATATGTGGTGAGAACTTTGAACCCACAAGGGGTTCACAGAAGTTTATAACGTACAGCGGTACAATTAAAAAATCATATTTTTTTCCACAAAAATGATCTTTTCACCCCAATTTTTATTTTTCCAAGGGTAACAGGACCTAAAAGTTATTGTACAATTTGTCCTGAGTATGCTGATACCCCATATGTGGGTGTAAATGACTATTTGGGCGCATGGCAGAGCTCGGAAGGGAAGCAGCGCCATTTGACATTTTTGGCTGGAATTGAGATCGGACACCATGTCACGATTGGAAAACCCCTGATGTACCAAAACAGTGGAAACCCCCCACAAATGACACCATTTTGGAAACTAGACCCCCCCAAGGAACTTATCTAGATGTGTGGTGAGCACTTTGAACCCCCCCCAGTGCTTCACAGAAGTTTATAAATAAAAAAATCGTATTTTTTCCACAAACATGATCTTTTAGTCACCAATTTTTTCATTTTCCCAAGGGTACAAGGAGAAATTGGACCCCAAAACTTGTTGTCCAATTTGTCCTGAGTACGCTGATATCTCATATGTGGGAGGAAACTACTGTATGGGCACACGTCGGGGCTCGGAAGGGAAGTAGTGACGTTTTGGAATGCAGACTTTGATGGAATGGTCTGCGGGTGTCATGTGTGTTTGGAGAGCCTCTGATGTACCTAAACAGTGGAAACCCCCCACAAGTGACCCCATTTTGGAAACTAGACCCCCTAAGGAACTTATCTAGATGTGTGGTGAGCACTTTGAACCCCCCAGTGCTTCACAGAAGTTTATAACGACCGGGTTTGAAAATAAAAATATCGTGTTTTTTCAACAAACATGATCTTTTAGTCCCCATTTTTTTTATTTTCCCAAGGATAACAGGAGAAATTGGACCCCAAAAGTTGTTGTTCAATTTGTGCTGAGTACACTGACACCCCATATGTGGGAGAAAACTACTGTATGGGCACACGTCGGGGCTCGGAAGGGAAGTAGTGACGTTTTGGAATGCAGATTTTGATGGATTGGTCTGCAGTTGTCATGTGCGTTTGGAGAGCCCCTGATGTAACTAAACTATTGAAACTCCCCACAAGTGACCCCATTCTTTAAACTAGACCAATCATGGAACTTATCTAGATGTGTGGTGAGCACTTTGAACCCCCAAGTGCTTCACAGAAGTTTCTAACGCCTGGGCGTGAAAATAAAAAAATCATTTTTTTCCTTAAAAATGATTTTTGCCCCCAATTTTTTATTTTCCTAAGGGTAACAGGGGAAATTGGACCCCAAAAGTTGTTTTGCAATTTGTCCTGAATATGCTGATACCCTATATGTGGGGGTAAAACACTGTTTGGGCGCATGGCAGAGCTTGGAAGGGAAGGAGCACCATTTGACTTTTTCAACGCAGAATTGGCTGGAATTGAGATCAGACGCCATGTTGCATTTGGAGAGCACCTGATGTGCCCAAACAGTGGAAACCCCCCAATTATAACTCCAACCCTAACCCCAACACACCCCTAACCCTAATCTGAGCCCTAACCCTAGCCCTAGACCTAGCCCTAGCCCTAACCCTAACCCTAGCCCTAACCCTAATGGGAAAATGGAAATAAATACTTTTTTTTATTTTATTATTTTTCCCTAACTAAGGGGGTGATAACGGGGGGTTTGATTTACTATTTATGGCGGTTTTTATGTTTGGCAGCTGTCACACGCTAAAAGACGCTTTTTATTGTAAAAATAGTTTTTGCATCACCACATATTGAGAGCTATAATTTTTCCATATTTTGACCCACTGAGTCACGTGAGGTCTTATTCTTTGCGGGACGAGTTGACGTTTTTATTGATACCATTTTCGGGCACGCAACATTTTTTGATCGCTTTTTATTCTGATTTTTGGGACGCAGAATGAACAAAAACCAGCGTTTCATGAATTTCTTTTGGGGGTGCGTTTACACCGTTCCGCATGCGGTAAAATTGATAAAGCGGTTTTATTCTTCGGGTAGGTATGGTTACAGTGATACCTCATTTAGGTTTTTTTTTATGTTTTGTCGGTTTTTTGCAATGAAAACAATTTTTATATAAAAAATAATTATTTTTGCATCGCTTTATTCTGCGAGCTATAACTTTTTTATTTTTTTGCGGATGATGCTGTATGGCAGCTCGTTTTTTGTGGGACAAGATGACGTTTTCAGCGGTACCATGGATATTTATATGCGTCTTTTTGATCGCGCGTTATTGCACTTTTTGTTCGGTGGTATGATAATAAGTCATTATTTTTTGCTTCGTTTTTTATTTTTATTTTTTAAGGGGTTTGCTAAAGGGGTTAACTAATGGGACAGTTTTATAGGGCGGGTTGCTACGGACGCTGCAATACCAAATATGTGTACTTTTTTTTTTTTTTTCTTTTTCAAAAAATGAATTTATTGGGGAATTTTTTTTTTTTTTTACTAATTTATTTAGCGATTTTTGTTAAATTATTTTTACACTTTTTTTTTTTTTTTTACTTTATTACATAGTCCCAGGTGGGACATCATTGTCCTGTGACAGATCGCTGATCTGTCACATCACAGATCACTGTGACAGATCAGCAATCTGTCACAGGCAGTTCTGCAGACTTCCTCATGCCTGCGCTTTGCAGGCAGTGAGGAAGTCAGCTCCCTTCAGGCCCCGAAGGACCCCGTCGCCATCTTGGATCCGGGGGCCTGTAGAGAAGGAGTCCCCCGCAGCAGCGCTGCACATTGCGCTGCCGTGGGGGGCTCAGGGAAGCACGGAGGGAGCCCCCTCCCTGCCGATGCTTCCCTTTAACCCCCAGTACACCGCGATCGTGTTTGATCACGGTGTACAAGGGGTTAACGTGTCGGGGGCAGCCCACATAGTGCCGGGTGTCAGCTGTGATATTCAGCTGACACCCGGCCGCGATCAGCGGCGCTCACCACGTGGGCGCCGCTGATCGCATTAGACGTACTATCCCGTCCTTGGAAATTAAGTCCCAGGGCACATGGATGGGATAGTACGTCTAATGGCAGAAAGGGGTTAGAAAATCGCATTGCTATATTGTTGCTACAGTCTTATACATTCATCGGTACTGGGAAATTTTGCTGGTATTGCAATACTGTCTGCAATGTTTTCTCAACAGGGATATATCATATATAATTTAAAATGGGCAAGGCACGTGGTTAGTCTCCTGTAGATATATCTTGTTGTCAAATTCAAAGTAATTGTGGGTGAGGATGAATTTTATAAGCTATCTGAGCAACATGACTGGAAAAAGCGAGGCTGTGGTGGAAGGGGACTTAGGTTTGGTGTTCAAGGTGTACATGGGGTAAGTGGTAATCAAAGCATGAGAAATCCAGCTCAACGAACTCGTGAAAAAACTTCTTTAGTGACTAAACACGTGCTCAGCAGAGCATCAGCATCAGTCCCTGTGTTTTCCATGAAGAGTTTGCAGGTATTTAATCCATCCTGATGTGGGAAATTAGAGTACAAAGATTCCACATCCATGGTGGCCAGGATGGTTCCTTCTGGTAGAGGACCTATTGCTGCTAGTATAACTGACCTATTGAATAAACTAGCAGCAATAGATCCTCTACCAGAAGGAACCATTCTGGCCACCATGGATGTGGAATCTTTGTACTCTAATATCCCACACCAGGATGGATTAAATGCCTGCAAAGTCTTCATGGAAAATACAGGGACTGATACTGATGATGTGGTGAAACTTATAAAATTCATCCTCACCCACAATTACTTTGAATTTGACAGCAAGATATATCTACAGGAGACTGGCACAGCTATGGGAAGTAAAATGGCTCCACAATATGCAAATCTTTTCATGGCCAAGCTTGAAAGCAACTTTTTGTTCTCATGTCCCATCAAGCCTCTGGCCTACTACCGCTACATTGATGATATTTTAATCATCTGGACGGAGTCTGAGCAAAAGCTAAAGACGTTATAAGAACAGTTTAATCAATTTCATACCACCATCAACTTAACACTCAACTACTCCAGCACTGAGATTATCTTTTTGGACACCATCATTAAGCTAAAGAACAATGAAATAGAGACATCCCTGTATCAGAAGCCAATCGACCGTCCAACATACCTTAAATGGGACAGTTTCCATCCAAAACACATAAAGAACTCTATTATCTACAGCCAAGCCATCAGATACAATCGTATATGTTCCAATCCCATGGATAGCGATGAACACCTTGGTCGCCTCAAAAAAGACCTTTTTGAATCAGGGCTACCATCCAAGAACAATTCAAGACCAAATTACAAGAGCCACCAAAATGTCAAGGAATCACCTGCTACATTACAAAGCTAAAGAAGAAAATAACCAGGTGCCTCTAGTAGTCACCTACAACCCAAATCTGGACGTGCTAAGGGGAGTTGCACAGAAATTACAACCTTTAATACAAAAAGATGCCCGATTACAATCCATTTTTCCAGACCCCCCACTACTGTGCTTTAGACAGCCCCCAAATCTAAGAAGCATCATTGTCAGAAGCTCCCTGTCATCTCCAACAGCTGCAGGAACCTTTCCTTGCAACCAGAAAAAAATGTAAAACCTGTCCATTTATAATGACCACGGACAAGATAAAGATCCCCAATTCACATCAGGACTACAAGATCCCAGGTACTTTCAGCTGCATCACATCTAATGTGGTGTACTTAATTATTTGTACTAAATGTCCAACTAGGGGTCTGTATGTGGGGGAGACCGGGCAAAAGCTTTGAACAAGGATGAATTCTCATCACCACACAATAAGAGAAAAAAGAATGGATCTACCTGTGGCAAAACATTTTTGTATGCCTGATCACAACACCATCGACATGAAATTACTGATATTGAAAGGTAACTTCACATCTCAGAGTGAGAGAAGAGTCTGTGAGTACAAATTCATGACGAACTTTTACAATCTCAATGCAGGAATGGATGTGTCGCTTGGATTTATGTCTTTTTACATCAATTAAGGAATTTGCCCCTAAGATCTTTTGGGGGCATCAAAACACAGAACCAGACGACAATCAGAGGACCATAAAACATCCAGACTCCTTATGTATGAACTGTTGCAATATTTATGTCTATCCCTCTCCCATAATGATAATTCTGCATCAAGTCACTTGTCCTATCTATTGCATTTTTTTTATGCTGTGTTGTGCATAAATATGTGATTCTTCAGTTTTTCTACTGCCTGATGAAGAGACCTGAGTAGTCTCTAAAACTTGCAATTTGTTACCATCTTTTCAGTTAGCCATTAAAAGGTATCAACCACTGAGGACTCTTAATTCTGAATATTTTTCTATCTACTGGCTAACACGGTACAAAGATATACTACAAGCCGGCAGTGACAACCATAGAGGTCTCCAGGAGACCTCTGGTTGTCATGCCAACCCACCGCTGACCCGCAATCACATGATGGGGGTCACCGGTGGCCAGAAGCGTGAGTTAAATGCTGCTGTCAGCGGCATTTAATGGGTTAATAGCCGCGGGTGGATCGCGATTCCACCCGTGGCTATTCCAGGCATGTCAGCTGTTCAAAACAGCTGATATATGTCAGGAAAGATGTGGGCTCACAGCTGGAGTCCAACACTGGCGAAAATGTACGCCTGAAGTTGGAAAGGGGGGTTACATAGTTTGTAGCATCTAGTGTGCTATAGAGGCCAGATCCATAGGTCACAAAAAAATTGTTCTGTTCTAGCATCTAGCATACAGTAGGGGACCAGACTTTAAAATACTTTGTAGCATCTAGTGTGTTATAGAGGCCTGATCCATAGGCCACAAAAAATTCATCTGTTCCTTGTGTCGTACAGTAGGGGAACTGACTTTCAAATTGTTTGCTGCATAACTTTTTTGTCATACAGTCCTTATCCACACTCAGACAATTCTTTTTTTCTGTGACTAACATGATACAGCACGCCATATTTCAAGTTGGAATTTACTGTTGCTGAAATTCAGCTGTTTGCAGAGGTGGTGCAGAGTTTAAAATTTTTTTTTTTTTCCCTAATATTGTCGTCCTACCAAGCTATCTGAGCAACATGACTGGAAAAAGCGAGGCTGTGGTGGAAGGGGAATTAGGTTTGGTGTTCAAGGTGTACATGGGGTAAATGGTAATGAAAGCATGAGAAATCCAGCTCAACGAACTCGTGAAAAAACTTCTGTATTGACCAAAAAAGTGCTCAGTAGAGGATAAAACAACATCAGCGAACACAGTTACATAATATGCGACATCGACGTGTTTCAGGTGACTACGCACCCATAATCATGATTTATTTTACTGAGTAACTCTTTTTATGCTAAGATCCGGTAAAAACACTGGTGTGTTGATTAGCTAGCATAGTTACTGACGAGAAACAAACGTGCTGAGCAAACTTTATAGTGAATAAAGAAGTTTTTTCACTTGTTCGTTGAGCTGGATTTCTCATGCTTTGATTGCTCCACGCCTTGACACGGCGTTCCCATGCTCCGAACATCCAAGGATGTCTACTATGGTGAGCTGGACTTTTTTCTACTTCGTAAGTGGTAATGTTTGTGAAAGCACTAGTGAAATGACGTCATGTCCTATGCATAGACAACTGACTACTTCTGTTACTGGACTGGCTACACCACTACCTTTCTTTGGCAAATGCATATATGTTAAATACATATCAAGCAAGAGGCTGCCAAGCTACGGTAAAAGGAACGCACTGCCTGAATAATGAAATAAAGTGCAGAGTGCAACTATGTGTAAAAACTATGTGCAAAAAAATCCAATAATTATAAAAGTATTCCTTCTAAAATCACAAATATCTTGGGAGGAAAAAGGATAAATGCCCAAATTAACACAATGAAGTGTAAAGCTAAATGTTATGTACCTTTAAGAAATGTATTTTAGGGTAGAAAACAAATGCTGGTGAGGTCACTATTCAAGTCTCTTATCAATTACTTGGTTTAAACCAATGAACTATATATAGCCAGTGAACAACACTGCCATTTGATTATCTCAAAAGCACAGACATTGTGATGGACTCAGAAGGAAAGTTACATGCAAGCAAGTGAGATTCCAGTCGCCCCAATGCACATTTAATGGCTATTTCATCAGGAGGCTTGTGAAGTAACCACAAAATGTGCATTGGGGCGACTGGAATCTCACTGGCTAGTTGCACTCTATATATTTCATTATTCAGCCAGTGCATTCCTTTTAGTGTAGCTTGGCAGCCGCTTGATTGATATATATTTAACATTTAGTATTATATGATTATTTATAATAAAATTTATATTTTTGGATTATACTCTGGTTAGCTTTTTGTCAATTTAAGTTTTAGTTGAGTTCTCGGTCCAAACCATAGTTATTAATCATTGGTGGGCAATTTCACGTTAATTCACGTAATCTGCCAACTTTGCAAAAAAGAAAAACTGAGTCGAGTTAAAAAGTGCATTAATTTGACTACTACATATATGAACCTTCATATGCGCAATCAACATGCTTTATTGTGGGATCCCACTGCACAAAGATGCGGACCTCAACAACCAT
Source organism: Dendrobates tinctorius (assembly GCF_039654945.1). NCBI lineage: Eukaryota > Metazoa > Chordata > Amphibia > Anura > Dendrobatidae > Dendrobates > Dendrobates tinctorius. Next base: position 43,566,484 of record NW_027361775.1, on the reverse strand, counting down.
CAGCCGCCCCATGAATCACATCTGCTGCTTCTTCCTCCTCCTCTGTTACCGTGACAACTATTTAGACACCTGTCTTCGACTGCAGAACCTTGGGTTCTTTACCTGCTCCAGTCACGCTGACCGAGAACCTGTCGTCAGCTGTAATGGAAATGGACATGCCTGCTGTTTTTGACTGTACTCAGAGAATGAGCACACCACAAGTTTCTCAATCCACCGTAACATCTCCGCCTGCTCCTTTCTCACGGTCCAGCAGTTTGTCCAGTTCACCATACTCCGCCCTCTCTCAGCACTGCAGCCAGCCCACGGTTCCGCAGTTGTGGTCACGTAAAAGATTGTTTCCTCCTGCACATGACAAAGCTAAGAGGTTGAACTCCACAATCTCCAATTTGTTGGCCACGGAAATGCTTCCTTTCCGCCTGGTAGACACAGATGGTTTCCGAAAGCTGATGGCCATCGCAGTCCCCCAGTACCAACTGCCCAGTAGCCATTACTTTTCTAAGAAAGCTGTGCCTGCGCTTCACCAGCATGTCGCAAACAACATTTCCCATTCCTTGACTAAATCTCTGTCTGCCAAGGTGCATTTCACCACAGACACTTGGACAAGTAAGCATGGCCAAGGGCATTAACATCTCACTGACTGGGCACTGGGTGACTCTGGTGGCTGTGGGGAAAGGCGTTGCTCCATAAATCTTGGAATCCCCAAAGCTTGCAGGACAAACCTCTACATTTTACACTTCCACCATTGCTTTTGCCTCCTCTATCTCCTCTAGGGCCTCCACCTGTGCCCTCAACCTCTGCCTTAACGAGACACGCGTTTCAACAGTGCAGAGTGATTCCCCATCAACTCCATACTGCACATTCAGGTTTCACTGCAATCAGGCAGTATTAAAATTGATATGTCTTAGAGATCGCAGTGTTACAGATTCCACTGCCGGTGATAATCATCTTGCCTCCTCTGCTCCCACGGTGATAAGCAGGTCCCTCATCGTGTTTCGCTGGCACTTCCTGGTTGTCGGAGGTCACGCCGCACGTGCACTCCTCCAGCACTTTATGCGACGGAGAGGTTGTGACCTGGAAGCACCGCCTTGCCATGGCTGCCACCACCGGGTATTTCAGGCTGCTCCCTGCTAGGGTAAGGTGCCTGATTACTGTTTGTACTTGCTCTGTTGCCAGCACTAGTGCTGGCGCTCTTATTGGTCTCTTTATTCAGGTCCCTGCTCTCTCCCTAGCACGCTCTTCATTTGTGTTTACCCTGCTTTGCTCTTATTGTCTTCTAGTGCCTGACTTCTCTGTGGCTCCCGTCAGTCCCTGGAATCCTCCTCATCCCCCTGGTCTCTGGTTTTCAGATCCTGTACCTACATCTCCGTCCCTTTCCGTTGGTCTGCATTTCAGCTAGCTCCTTGCCTGTCACTTTGTTCCTGTGCCCTCCGTCATCTCTTAGTCCTACTCTTTTTGTGGATCTGTCCCCTACGAGCCGCCTCTTTGGTTCCGACCGTCGTGCTATTATTCCCTTTGGGCCTGCCCCTGACACTCCCTGTATAGGGGGTGGATTCCCTAGGTCAGCTTGCTCAGGGGGTTCTGGTATCACGACCCAGAGTGTCCACTCTAGGTGGCGCTACAGAGGCGTGACATGCAATAATACAGCTGAAGAGTTATGGACTGCTCTCCAGGCTGAGTTTGATCAATGGCTGTCTCTGCTGAACCTGCATCCAGGGAAGGCCGTGTACGATAAGCTCACACATGTGCATGGCTCACATCCTCAACCTTGTGGTACAGTGTTTTCTCCACCACTATCCTGGCCTAGGTGAGCCGTTCCAGAAAGCACGTAAGCTGTGTGCTCATTTCCTATGTTTGCACCCTTCTGGTCATCGACTTACATCGATACAGAGGTCTTTGTCCGTGCCCGTTAACATGTTGATATGTGATGTGCTGAACCGGTGAACTTCCACTCTGCACATGTTGTAGCGTCTGAGGCAGAAGCAATGAGCCCTGATGCATTATGTCATGTCGTGTAGTCTGGGCCATCACAGTGCAGATGTGGCGCATAACATGCTTACAGAGTGTGCACAGATTAAGGACCCCTGCACCCTTCTGCTACTTAGATGGTTAGCTCTGACAACGCCATCATCAGCATCACTATTTCGGTCATCTATATGCTGGAGCAGAATTTGAATATCCTGCGGGAGGAAATCATGGTCCCAGAAGTAGAGGAGGAGGCGGAAGGGATAATATTGTCTCTAAGTTCAAGACTGTCATCACATAGGTGTGTGTGAAGGTAGGGTGGATTACTGCGATCTCGGGGGGCTGGTTATAACAGACAAACTGTTATCGAAGGTGCAAGATCTGAGGAACAAATGGAGGAGGAAGAGGTGATGGACGAGTAACTGTCAGATGAAGAGGATAATCTTCGCCTCTCTGCTGTTCATGGTTGGTGGGAGGGGATAGAGGAAACGAGCCTCATTGTTACCCAGTTCCCACACAGCATGGGCTTGGACCTCATGGTAGAGCCCGACGTATGAGTGTCTTCTTGCTGCACTATCTGCAACATGATCCCCATATAGTTTTGATTAGGAATAATTCTGACTACAGGGTTACCACTCTGTTAGATTCACATTATAAAACCACATTTTTACAGATGATTCCCACCCTGGAAAGGGACCCGCGAATGCTGGAGTATCGAAACACACTTTTACACAACTTTAACAGAGCTTTTCCCCAAGATAGCAGTGAAGCACACAGTTCGCATCATAGCTATAATAATAATAATAAAAAATTTTATTTCTATAGCGCTGACATATTCCGCAGCACTTTACATTTCAGAGGGGACTTCTACAGACAATAGACATTACAGCATAACAATAATCACATACACTCACTGGCCACTTTATTAGGTACACCATGCTAGTAAGGGGTTGGACCCCCTTTTGCCTTCAGAACTGCCTCAATTCTTCGTGGCAGAGATTCAACAAGGTGCTGGAAGCATTCCTCAGAGATTTTGGACCATATTGACATGATGGCATCACACAGTTGGCGCAGATTTGTCGGCTGCACATCCCTGATGCGAATCTCCCGTTCCACCACATCCCAAAGATGCTCTATTGGATTGAGATCTGGTGACTGAGGAGGCCATTTGAGTACAGTAAACTCATTGTCATGTTCAAGAAACCAATCTGAGATGATTCGAGCTTTATGACATGGCGCATTATCCTGCTGAAAGTAGCCATCAGATGTTGGGTACATTGTGGTCATAAAGGGATGGACATGGTCAGCAACAATACTCAGGTAGGCTGTGGCGTTGCAACGATGCTCAATTGGTACCAAGGGGCCCAAAGAGTGCCAAGAAAAAATTCCCCACACCATGACACCACCACCACCAGCCTGAACCGTTGATACAAGGCAGGATGGATCCATGCTTTCATGTTGTTTACGCCAAATTCTGACCCTACCATCCGAATGTCGCAGCAGAAATCGAGACTCATCAGACCAGGCAACGTTTTTCCAATCTTCTACTGTCCAATTTCGATGAGCTTGTGCAAATTGTAGCCTCAGTTTCCTGTTCTTAGCTGAGAGGAGTGGTACCCAGTGTGGTCTTCTGCTGCTGTAGCCCATCTGCCTCAAAGTTCGACGCACTGTGCGTTCAGAGATGCTCTTCTGCCTACCTTGGTTGTAACGGGTGGCAATTTGAGTCACTGTTGCCTTTCTATCAGCTCGAACCAGTCTGCCCATTCTCCTCTGACCTCTGGCATCAACATGGCATTTCCGGCCACAGAACTGCCGCTCACTGGATTTTTTTTTCTTTTTCGGACCATTCTCTGTAAACCCTAGAGATGGTTGTGCGTGAAAATCCCAGTAGATCAGCAGTTTCTGAAATTCTCAGACCAGCCCTTCTGGCACCAACAATCATGCCACGTTCAAAGGCACTCAAATCACCTTTCTTCCCCATACTGATGCTCGGTTTGAACTGCAGGAGATTGTCTTGACCATGTCTACATGCCTAAATGCACTGAGTTGCCGCCATGTGATTGGCTGATTAGAAATTAAGTCTTAACACACAGTTGGACAGGTGTACCTAATAAAGTGGCCAGTGAGTGTAGATCATAACAAATACCAAGAGTAATGAGGGCCCTGCTCGCAAGCTTACAATCTATGAGGAAAAAGGTAGACACGAAAGGTGGGTGGTAACAATTGCCCTGATTGTATGGACCAGCCATAATGTTAAATGTGTAACAGTACGGACATAGAGGGCTAATGGATGCATAAAGCATGTGGGAACATGATGCGGGGAACCTGATGATGGTAAAACTTTTGGCTGTGCCACACAGGGATAGTTAGATTAATGTGTTGGGGCAGTAGGTCTGAATAAATGCGTTTTCAGAGTACTTTTAAAATTGCGGGGATTGGGGACTAATCGTATTGACCTGGGAAGTGCATTCCAAAGAATTGGTGCAGCGCGTGTAATGTCTTGGAGACAGGAGTGGGAGGTTCTGATTATTGAGGATGCTAACCTCAGGTCATCAGCAGAATGGAGGGCGCGGGTAGGGTGGTATAATGAAACAAGGGGGAGATGTAGGGTGGTGCTGAGCCATGGAGAGCTTTGTGGGTGAGGGTAATAAGTTTGTACTGGATTCTGGAGTGGATGGGTAACCAGTGTAATGACCGGCACAAGGTAGAGGCATCGGTGTAACGATTGGCGAGGAATATGCTGCAGCATTCAAGACAGATTGGAGGGGGGAGAGTTTGGTAAGAGGGAGACCGATTGGAAGAAAGTTACAATAGTCAAGACGAGAATGAATAAGAGAAACAGTAAGAGTTTTTGCGGAGTCAAAAGTAAGAAAAGGTCGAATTCTAGAAATGTTTTTGAGATGCAGATAACAAGAGCGAGCCAGTGATCGGATGTGGGGGGCAAAGGAAAGCTCGGAGTCAAGTATGACCCCAAGACAGCGGGCATGTTGCTGGGGAGTAATAGTGGAACCACATACGGAAATGGCAAAGTCGGGTATAGGCACATTAATAGCGGGAGGAAACACAAGGAGTTCAGTCTTTGACAGGTTTAGCCTCAGATATAGTGAGGACATGGTGTTAGGCACAGCGTTTAGACGATCGCTGGTGTTTTCTAGAAAGGCTGGCGTGATATCACGAGAAGAAGCGTATAATTGGGTGTCATCAGCATAGAGATGGTACTGGAAACCAAATCTACTGATTGTTTGACCAGTAGGGGCAGTGTACAAAGAGAAGATGAGGGGGCCTAGGACTGATCCTTGAGGAACCCCAACAGTAAGGGGAAGATGAGAGGAGGAGGAGCCAGCAAAAGATACAGTAAAGGAGCGGTCAGAGAGATAGGAGGAGAACCAGGAGAGAGCGGTGTCCTTGAGGCCAATGGAACGGAGTATAATGAGGAGTAGCTGATGATCCACAGTGCCAAATGCTGCAGAGAGATCCAAGAGAATTAGCATGGAGTAATGACCATTTGATTCAGCTGTTAGTAGATCATTAGAGACTTTAGAGAGGGCAGTTTCAGTAGAGTGAAAAGAGCGGAAACCGGATTGAAGAGGGTCGAGAAGAGAGTTATCAAAGAGATAGCGGATTAGATGGGAGTGGACCAGGCGTTCCAGGAGTTTAGAGATGAAGGGAAGATTAGAGACAGGTCTATCGTTAGCGGCACAGTTTTGGTCGAGGGATGGTTTTTTAAGTAGTGGATGTATTATGGCATGCTAAAATGAGGAGGGAAAGATACCAGAAGAGAGAGAGGTTAAATATTTTAGTTAGGTGAGGGGTGACAGCAGGGGAAAGGGACTAGAGGAGATGTGACGGAAATGGGTCACTGGTGCAAGTGGTTGGGCGAGAAGATGCAAGGAGCCTGCTTACTTCTTCTTCTGTGACTGGTTCAAAATCAGAGAGTGAGCTAGATGCAGTGGGGGAGGGAGGACAGTGCATGGTATGAGGTGATTGGGAGATAATTTCCTGTCAGATCTGATCAATTTTTTCTTTGTAGTAATTGGTCAGAACGTCAGCTCGAAGCTCCGTGGTTGGGGCCTGTACTCTTGGGTTGAGTAGAGAATGAAAAGTGTCAAAGAGACGTTTAGGGTTATTGGACAGTGAGATGATGAGGGTGTTGAAATAGGTTTGTTTTGAGAGGTAAAGGGCAGTGTTGTATGTTCTAAGCACAAACTTATAATGGATGAAATCTTCATGTAGATTGGATTTTCTCCACAGATGTTTGGCGCACCGGGAGCACCGCTGCAGGAAACGTGTTTGCAGGGTGTGACAGGGTTGTCTCCATCTGTGATGTGGTGTTCTATTTATATTAGGTGCAAATTCATCCAGGGCACTTTGAAGTGTTTCATTGTAATGCTTCAATGCAGAATCAGGACATGAGAGGGATGAGATAGGGGCCAATGAAGACTGCAAGTTCTTCATAAGAAGGGGGTGTAGAGTCTGACGGCATGGACCTCAAAAGAAGGGAAGACAAGTGAGGGTACTTGAAGGATAACCTGAAAGGTACATTTTGGTGATAGGAGCAGACCAACGCCTCCACCTATTCTAGACTTCCAACCTCCGGTATGTCAATTTGGCAACGCCAAAATATTAGCAACAGCAGCAGTGGTGGAAGAGGAAGAAGGAATTTCTGTGAGTCCATTGACACTTTTTTTTAGACTAACTTATGCACCAGCACAACAGAGTCCAAGTATTACACGTGGTGAACGAATGGAGAGGATGGTGCAGGAGTATCTAGAACTGAATATCAATACCATCAGGGAGGGTTTGGACCCTTTCACATTTTGGTCTTCCAAAATGAATGAGTGGCCTGAGCTTGCCTCACACACCTTGGAGGTTTATCGTGTCCAGCAGCTAGCGTTCTCTCAGAACGTGTTTTCAGCGCTGCTGATTGTGTCCTGAAGGATAAGGGCAGCCGACTGTCCCCTGAAAGTGAACACTTCATGGATCAAGGACTTTTGCACCCCAATCGCAGACTGTACAGACTAGGCGATATTGAATTTTTTAGTGTGATGCATTACTGCCAGGTAACTGCAGTCTGTGATATCTTTAGTGTGGTTTTTGTGCCTGCTGTGGCTGCTGCTGCTGATGTTAACACAAATTTGTGGAAATGTGAACAGTCATGGTTGGTCTGCACTGCTGGGTTAACTGTAGTGGAAGATGCCTCCGTCCCAAATATACTGTTTCTATTCTTGTGACAGTTATTCCACTTCGGTGGTGTTAGGCCCTCCTGATTGGGCATCCACATGTTGGATTGGGAATAGTGGAAGACCTGTCATTCCCTATTTTACTATTTCTACTGTGGTGAAATTGATGACACTTTTGTGGTGTCTGCCAGTAGTTTTTGGAAATGTGAACACTCTTGGTTGGATGTCCATCGGCTGGATTGGGTGTAGTGGAAGACCTGTCTGTCCTTATTATACTATTCCTACTGTGGTGAAATTGATGCCACGTTTGTGGTGTCTGCCAATAATATTTGGAAATGTGAACACTTCTGGTTGGGTCTCCTTCATGCGTGTTGCTTGTAGCAGTAGGCCTCCGAGACCATCAGGCCTCCACTTCCTTGGACTCAACTACCCTTGTCACTATCCTTAAATTTTCCTGACAATGTTAGTCTACAAAACTGATATTTGTGCCATCTGAGTGTGGCTCAGCGTGAAAGCAGGTAGAGGTGCAGGTAGAGGTGCTGCATGTGGTATCAGAGCTCCCAGCAAAAAAGGCCTTCACCGATCCCTCACCCACTTCATCTTACTATGACGTTCAATTGAAAGCTGTAAATGCTGTCCCAGACCAGATACCTCATGCCTGGCTGATTGCTGCAGTGCCATGCTGCAGTTTGTACTGTGGGTGAATTGAGGCCACTTTCCTGGTATCTGTCCCTCATTTGATGTGTTTTGGCAGCATTTGGGGTTGTTATAAGGTGTTGTGCATGTGTTTGTTTTTGCCTCCCATTGACGTGAATGGCATTCGGTTATGTTCAGTGAATATTCAACTAATTCATCAGCGAATGTTGCAAATTCGGCAATCATAATCTAAACCGAACTTTGAAATATTCGCTCATCTCTTGTATTGGATGGATAGCAGATAATGCTTCATCACTTTGCCAGCCCTACCCGGTCTAGCACATGGTCCAGTCTCAGTAGCTGTGATTCTGGACCACATAATCCCCACGCTGATCCTCCTTCCTCCCACTATGCCGAGTGCCCGGAGACAATTGATCTCACACTTGGACACTTCACAGAGCTGTTCACATTTCCATTTATAAATTTGGGCCTCTCGCCCTGCCCGTTTCAAGTTGGACATGAGGAGATTACATGTAGCAATGTCCAAATATTTGAGCAGCCACGCTCCTAAGAAGGCGATGGTGGGAATATGCAATTACTGTCGCAAGAGGTGGATGATGATACAGAATTGCCAACAATGGTATGGTTACACCAGCAAGTTAAGAGGAGAACCCTGTTGCGGAAGTGGAAGGTGAGGTGGTGGACAATGAAGTCACTGTCGCAACCTGGAAAGGTGGCACGTAGAGCGAGGACAGCCATGCACAGGGCAGGGATCTGTGGTACCTGTGAGGCAGTGACCGGTGTTATATATGAGGGTCGCTATGTGTCCCTCAGGATGCATACAGAAGCATACTGAGGCTGCGGGGGGTGCATTACAGTCACAGGTATAGCTGTGATTGCAATGCAAAATAAAAGTAAGTGTTGGTCTTGGGCAAGCTATTTGTCCAAGGCAGATTTAAGAAAACCTGCCATGGGCTTTTATTTTTGAAGCTGAGTACAGGATGGTAGAGGGGTTGGTCCGCTTCCTCCCGGCCAGGTCTTCCATGTGGCCTATGGCCACAGGTTCCTTGTAAAATCCCTGCAGCAAGGGTGTTGGTTGTGTCAGTTTGGTTTTGCAAGCTTGCAGAGCAGAAGACTCTGCAGAGCCCAACCTGTGTGAAGCAACACAGAGCCAAAAGGCCTTGAACCCCTCAGCATACACGGCGGTGCAGGCGCCTAAGGCAATGGTCCCAGTTACGGACTATCCTGTTTTCACAGCTGTGATCCGGAGCATACCTTTTGAGTTCCAGTGTAAGTTTTTTTTCTTTGGACATGGCTACCGCAGCTGGCAGACCAGGAGGTCATCATAACTACCTCAAGTTGCCATAGCAACTATAGGGTCAAGGGGAGCCCCTATCTCTCCCAGACTTTTAAATGATGTGATTCACTAGTCATGAGCGAGCACTAAAATGCTCCGGTGCTCATTGCTCGGGTTGAGCAAATTGGAATACTCGAGTACTGGGACAGAACAACAAGCCCAATGTAAGTCTATATGAGACCCAATCATTTTTACCGCGATCCCCCCAGGGGTCCTTTCAAGGTCTAAAAACGTCAGAAAATGATGGAAACACTGCTCAAATGACACAGGAACTTCATGGCAACTGCCCCTGGAAGCATTTCTTACTCCTAGGTCACAGCTTTAAACAATGTTGTCAGAGTTTCACGCCCTTTTTACAGTCGCACCAAAAACCCTACAAAAACTAAACCAAAATGGATTTTGCTGGGAAATATGTTAAGGAACATCATTTACAGGGTAATAACGTCAATCTAATGCAAAATAATTACCCAAAAACCAAAAATTTCCTCCACAACTTGGGCTATGTTCACACACAGCGTTTTTGAGGCGTTTTGTAACTTTTCCATTGCTTTCAACCAAAACAAATGAATTCACTGGGAAATGTCATTGTAACATTTAACAACCCTAGCTGGCCATGTGGTGTGTGACACATAAGCAGACACATCTTGTTTCATTTATGAAGGAGGGACTCTTAAAGTCACAGAGCCTATTTTTACAGGGACATCAGGCAGCATTAATCTTCTTAAAGGGCCATTATTAAACAGTGGGTCTCCTATGCTGTTATTGCCTATGCAGTGAGTGAATGGGCTGCCAAGAATTACGTTGCACCCCAATACCCCTTTCACAAGAGGTACAGGAGGGCTTCTTGAAAAACTGTTGCATTGAATGCAAGGACAGGCCTTCCCCAAAGTTACATGCACCCCAATAAGCTTTTGAAGCCAGGTACTGGAAGAGCACAGGAAAATCCACTTCACATTATTCATTTTGTACTCCCATACTCTTTTCTTAAGCATTGACTGCAAGGCCTTCCCTGCTACCAAGTCATATACACCCCAATAAGCCTTTGAACCCAGGTACTGGATGGGCACAGGAAAATCCACTTCACATTATTCATTTTGTACTCCCATTCTGTTTTCTTATGCAAGGGTCGCCTTGACCCAAATTTGCATGCACCCCAATCCACCTTGGAAGAAGCATGGAGGAGGACCTCATAAAAAAATGTCCCATTACAAAGGAGCGGGTCTCCTAGACTTGTAATGCTCATATACTAAGTTTATGGCCTGGCAAACATTTTCCCCTCAACAGTTTTCAAAACAATTTTTTTACGCCCAGCAAAACCACGCACCCTTGTTAAGAATTCGACACTGGTTGGAGCAGCACGGAACACGTTAATCCTGGTGATGTAGTGATGGTGGAGGAAGGCCTGATTAAAAAATAGGGCCAATGAGTCATAGCCTATGACTCATGTATGACACTGGGCGGCCAGCCAATCATGTCTTACCATTGTCCACCTCTTGTGACCGTGGCTGCTCAAATATTTGTGAATCGCTACATGGAATCTCATCTTGCCCCGCTTCAGGTGGACCAGGCAAGAGGCACAAATCTGTAAATGGGCAACTGAACAGCTCTTCGTAGTGTCCGAGTGTAGGATCAATTGTCTCAGGGCACCCAGCATGCTGGGGAGGAAGGAGGATCAAGGTAAGGAATATCTGGTCCCGATTCACGGCTACTCAAACTTGACGATGTGGAAGACAGGGTGGTGGTGGTGGATAAGTAACTAGAAGTATTATCCGCTATCCAACCAACAACCTGTTCACACTGCTCTGGCTTCAATAGTGCTGTCTTGCTGCGGTCCCCTAGGACTTCAGACACTAAGGTCCAGCAAGAAGATGTGAGTGTTTTTGGTGGCCCAATTTCATCTTGCCCACGGCCTTGGCATGCACCATCACGTCCACTTCCCCGTCCCTTGCCACGCGACTTGACCATTGTAAATGGACTAGAATATTATACACGTTCACTACAAATGGCAGAATTGTATGTGACACATGTGTGGGAAAACCACACTTTAAACTGTCTGGACTGTAGTTAAAAAGGGTTTTTTGGTGTCAATAAGTATGGTAACAGACTGCAAAAACACTAGAATATGTAGGCCTAAAATGGCCAATTTTTTTGCACAGATATATGAGGCCTGGCTCAGAGATACCACAATGCCAAATATGTACCCTGTTGTTTTTTTTTAAATGCAAAATACTGCTGTATATAATTAGAGTGACACACAGGAAAAACTGCAGTACCGGCCTAAAATGGTCAAACTTGGACCATGCAGATATATGAGGCCTGGCATGGAGATACCACACTGTAAAATATGTGGCCTGTATTTTTTTAAATGCAAAATAGTGCTGTATATAACTAGACAGACAGACAGCAAAAAAAATGGAATTTAGGCCTAAAATGCCCAAATTATTAGCACACGTATGTATGAGGTGTGTCACAGATATACCACACTGTAAAATATGTGGCCAGTACCACAAAAAAATGAAAGATTTCTCTGCGCGCTTAAAAGAGATTTTTGGGACCCCTTTAAAATTGCTGGATTTTCACTCTGTGCTAGGAAAAGGATCTGGCTGTATTGTGCAGTGTCAAGAAGCAAATGGAGAAAAAAAAGGCTCTGGATTGTTTGGCAAGAAAATAATCTCTATTAACCTGGCCAAAATTTTTCCCAGCCAGTTATACCTGGGGCTAGGTATATATGGTTAATATATACTATAGGTAGCAGCAGACAGTAATGGAATGGACCCTCTTGATGTATGCATTGATATCTATAAACACACATACAGTGCCTTCAGGGCTTGCACGGATATATATATATATATATATATATATATATATATAGTGATGTACACTACCCTGCTTACCTAACACTGGAACCTATATACTCCAGAATTAGTCCTTAGAAGGACTGTTGGTTTAGCTGGATTTGAGTTATTTAGGATGGTAGACCCCACACTGACTAATAAATCCCCAAATCTGACCCTATCTCGGCAGCAGCTCTCCCTACACTATCTCAATCCAGAGCTGAATGCGCCGAGCAGGGAGACATTGGGTCTCTTATTCCTCTGATGATGCTGTGTGGCCAGTCAATCACTGCACAACCACAACAAAGATGGCTGCAGTGTTTCAGTGCCTGGCAGACAATCCCCTTCATCGTGATTGGGTCTCTAAAGGCCGCCAAAAATGCTGGGTGGAGAACCTAATTCCCACGGAGTAATTCCGGAAATGCTCGGTGCTCGCCGAGTACACCGAGTACTGTGATATTCGGGCAAGTAGACAAATATATTCCAGGAAAATTTTTTTTAAATCATAAGTGTACATGAATCTCCTTTTAAAAACAGTATACTTTAATCAAATCCTTTTAAAAACACCTAACCCAGTGTATAGAGGTAAATATATATAAACTATAAGATACACAAAATATGACCAAGAAACCTACCTGCCACAACCCTACAATAACCTAATCTTTCTCCTTCCTTGCCGTGGAAGTTGGCACCATAAGAAACAATTTTTTGGTGCCCCCACTCAACATGGACTATCCCTCTCTCCCCTAATTCACCCTATCAATATAGGTGGGAAAACAATATAGTAAGGAAAAGAATGAACGGAATAGATCCTTATAAAATACTAATACACAATATAATCCATAGGTTATCCTTATTGGTTAGGCAGTACAGGCACATAAGCAAAAAATTGCAAAACATGCCCGCTCAATGGCTGTCTGGCAGATCTAAATGTATACAAGTCCTATACGAAAAGCACTACAGAAACAATAAACACATATGATGAAACGTCATTGGAGTCAATGGGAGTGGAAATTAATGAATATGTTTGGAACCGATCATCAAACGTAAATTCGGCACGAACAGGGTACCCATATGGCACCAATATGACAAATTCAGATTCTGCGACTGATTGCATACGTTCAACTTTAGCTGTAAACTACTACTCGTTCCAAAAAAAAAGCAGTCACACGGCAGAAACATAAAAAAGTTATAACTTTTAGAAGAAGATGAATAGCTAAAAATTGCCTTATCTTTAAGGGGTTAAATTTTGAAAGTGAAAAAAAACATCCACATGAACCTGTGGCGCCCCCAGGAGTATGGTCGCCACAGTGGCTTTGCCTTCCTCCAGGGGAGGGTAATGCCAGGCTTGGAGGCAATGACGGGTCTCTCTCGCAGTCAGTCTATGCATGCAACACAGTTCCACTCCAGGCCAGCAGGGGGAACTCTGAACCGGGATTAAGGGGAGGAGTACTCTCTGAGGGCCAAGAGGAAGGAGTGAGGAGTTAGTCTGCGGAGGGTGAAGTGTGCAGACGTGTGGAAGGAGCGCTGAGATAGAGCTGAGAGGAAGAGCTCATCTCCCGTAAGAGCGCATGAACTGGAGCCTGGTCTCCACGGCTGTATGGACCCTGATGGTCCTACAGCAGACACCAGAGGAGTAGAAGGCTGTAAATGCAATACTCCCATCTAAGACTTGAGGGCACAACAGCAACACGGATAGTGAGCCAGGTTTTAGGAGTGAGGAGTCCCTGGAACAGGCTACAGTTGTCTGCTGCACAAGTAGAGTTCTTGGGAACATCTGACAGGAGGAACTTCACTGTAACTCAGTACTGGAGATCCCTCAAGTAAGTGCTAGGAAGGAGACTGCACAGCCCATCTGAGTTGCTTCCAGGCTAGCCTGCTACGGTACCATCTGTAACCAGGACCCTGGACTGCATTTATCAAGTAAAGGTACAGAAATTGCACCCCACTGTGTCTTGTCTGCTTCCTACCTTTCCGGCACCGCTACATCCCCGTGCCAACCACATCTACACTGCCCTGGGACTACAGCTTCACCTGTGGGGAGCTTTTACATCTTTGCTGCACCATACCATCAGTCCCAGCGGATCTGCATGCAGCGTCGGATTAACACCTCCCTTGCCGAGCACCACACGTGGCATCACGAACTATTCATCTAACTACATTCCACCATTCACATTTTCCTATTACTTGGGCGCCCAGGGCCACGGTCCGGGTCACTGCCGCTGTGACACATCCCACTGATACCGGCCCAGTACTGAGTATCCCACAGCCCTGGGAGGGCGACCCAACTTGGCGTCACGAACAGGATAACGGAGCCTGGTACCCCCGGGTCCTGTGTGCCATAGACAGTGTTTGTGTAAAAGACTGTGTTGGCACCATTGCCGCCATTGCCGCGCTGCTTGGCGCGCGCGGGAAGCAAAAGAGGCGGTCCTTCGTGGGCGGAGCCCCTCCGAGGGCGCGAAGCAGTGAAGTCCCGCGCGGGAAGAGGAAAAAGCGCACGAGAAGTGGGAGGAGCTGAGGCCTACAGCCCGGAGCATCGGGCCTGCGAAGCGGCCGCTGGTAAGCTCACACAACCCCCGGCCCGGGCTAACGTTAACTAGGGGGGAGGATGTCTGTGCCCCACAGCAATGCAGCGGCAGATGCCGCCGCTCACCCCTCAGTGCCACAAGGAATAGCGCCCACCGCAGCGGTCCCCATAATGCAGCTGTCTATGCCCTACCTTCCGGGAGCAGCCTGGCTACCGCAGTACTCGGGTGAGTCGCAAACCCTGAGTGAATTCAAAGAGAGACTGTGTAGTTTGTTTAAAGTATACCCTATGTCTGAAAGCCAGAAAGTGATTATCCTGATTGGACAGCTAACGGGTGCAGCGCAGAGAGAAGTGAAAGCCTGGCAGGACACTGATAAAGAGACTGTTGCAAAGATCCTGGCCAAGCTGAGAAGCACCTTTGACACCCACACTGCAGCTGAAATCAAGATGAGGTTCTTTGGCTGTAAACAGAAGGTGCAGGGCAGTATAAGGGACTATGCTCTCAACCTGCAGGAGGCGCTGCGAGCAGTTAAGCAAGTTGATCCTGACAGTGTGAAGGAGGAAGATAAACTGTTAAAGAAGCAGTTCATTGAAGGACTTCTATCCAGTACACACAGAGGACAGTTGCGCATCATAACCCTGCAAGACCCTGATCTGGACTTTGCTGATTTTAAGGACAGGGCTATACGGGTACTGCAGAAACCCACTGACAGCCGTCCATCGCCCCTGAGGCGCCCAGCGATCACCTACCACCAGGAAGCAACGTCTTTCCCTTCCATCCCTGTGGAGGCTGATGCACAGACTCTGGATAAAGATCCAACTGAAGAGCTGCGTCTTCAGGTCCAGGAGTTGACCAAAGGAATGGCTGCACTTACTAAAACTGTGCAGTCTCTGCAAGTGTCCTCCAAGGAAAAGATCCAGCTGGCTTCCAGTCCAGAGGATGTCCCGTGGCTCCGGAAGAGGAGAGCTCCACCACTCCGAGGGAGGAACAACGATCGCTATGATCAGGACGGACATCCCATCTGTCGTCGCTGTTATAAGGCAGGTCATCTTGCAAGATTCTGTCCTTTAAACAAGCAACCCCTGGGGCAGAGGGCCAACCCCCAGGAATAGGATCCCCAAGCCCAAAGAACTGGAGAGCCAAGTATGTTGGAGGGAGACCAATCCTTCCAGTGGTGATTGACGATATCCCCATGAACGCTCTGCTGGACACTGGCTCTCTGGTGACCACTATGCCGTACATTCTTTACAAGAGGTATTGGGCTGATTCTGAACTTACCCGTGGCCCAACTGATGAACTGACAGTAGTTGCCAGTAATGGTCAGTCTTTGCCGCAGATTGGATGTAAAGAGATTACTGTTAATTTGGGTCAGGTAGAGCCAAGATCTCAAGGTCTGATAGTTGTGGATATTGATCGACGTGAATGTAATCCCATGATGACTCTTGGTACAAATGCAATTGAAAACTGTCTTTCCGAGATTATTGTCTTGTTGCAACAGGTGGCTGAGACTGCTGGTTCCAGTGAACAACGAGTCCTGCAGAAGGAGATCAGAGCCCTGATGCAAAGACAACAGGTAGAACTCTCTGGCAGAGAAATTGGCAGTGTCAGAGTGAGTGATCCCTTCCCCATTGCAATACCCCCCAGGTGTGAAATGTTGATTTGGTGTCGGGCAGCTATAGGTCTTAGATGGAGAGATTACCAGGCATTGGTAGAACCAGTATACTCCGATAGCAGGCCCACTGTCCTGACAGCCAGAGGGGTGGTTGATGTACGAAAAGGGAGAGTTCCTGTGCGCCTCTTGAATTGTGGGGAGGAGGAGGCCACAATACCTCGGTGGAACCACAGTTGCTAAGCTGCTCACTGTTAACAACAACTCATTGCAGGCAGCAGAGTCCTTGGTCTCTTCTGACCAGGTGGAGGACAATGGCTCTGTGAAGCAGCCAGAGGAGTGGTGTCAGCAACTGCAGGTGGGAACTGACTCTACACCCTCATACCAGAAAAATGGGGTTTACAGAGTGACACAAGAGTATGAGCGGGTATTCATCAAACACCCACTAGATTTTGGGCAGGCAAAAGGGGTTCAACATCATATCCCCACTGGAGACCATACACCCATTAAGGAGAGGTACAGACCTATACCCCCAGCACAATACCAATATGCTAAGAGTATGTTGAGAGAGATGAAGGAAGCTGGGGTTATCAGAGACAGTTGTAGCTCATGGGCAGCTCCCATAGTTTTTGTAAAGAAAAAAGATGGTACTATGAGAATGTGTGTTGATTACAGGAAAACTAACAGCATTACACATAAAGACGCCTACCCATTACCTAGAATTGAGGAATCATTAGCTGCACTTAAAACTGCTAACTACTTTTCCACCTTGGATCTCACTAGTGGGTATTGGCAGGTTCCTGTGGCAGAGGCAGACAAGGAGAAAACAGCATTTACCACTCCAATGGGTCTCTGTGAGTTCAACTATATGCCATACGGGCTCTGCACCGCTCCAGGAACATTTCAACGGCTGATGGAGTGCTGCATGGGACACATGAACTTTGAGACGGTCCTGTTGTACCTGGATGATGTCATTGTTTTTTCCAAAACCTATGAAGATCATCTGGAAAACCTGGCTGAAGTGTTTGAAGCTTTGTCCAATTTTGGCCTGAAGGTGAAGCCTTCCAAATGCCATCTCCTGAAGCCCAAGGTACAGTACCTCGGTCATGTGGTCAGTGCAGAAGGTGTGGCACCAGATCCTGACAAGGTCACAGTCATCCGGGACTGGCCGAAGCCCAGCAACCTTCATGATGTATGCCAATTCCTTGGACTGGTAGGCTACTACCGAAGATTCATCAAAGGCTTTAGTGAAATAGCCACCCCTATGCAAAATCTTCTGGTGGGGAAGTCCAAGAAGACCAAACAGAAAAATTCCACCTTTGAATGGACTGAAGAGTTGGAGAGATCCTTCACTCGGCTGAAGATGGCTCTCACAGGTGACGAAGTTCTGGCCTAACCAGATTATGACAAACCCTTTGTGCTGTACACTGATGCCAGCAATGTGGGACTAGGAGCAGTACTGTCGCAGGTACAGAATGGAAAAGAAAGAGTGATCTCCTACGCCAGCAGGAAGCTGCGTCCCACAGAAAGGAATCCTGACAACTACAGTTCTTTCAAGCTGGAGTTCCTTGCCATAGTCTGGGCTGTCACCGAAAGGTTCAAACATTACCTAGCCTCCGCCAAGTTTACTATCTTCATGGACAACAATCTGTTGACCCACTTGGAAACTGCAAAACTAGGTGCACTGGAGCAGCGATGGATGGCTCGGCTTTTTAACTATGAATTCACCATCAAGTACTGAGCAGGGCACAAGAATGCCAATGCTGACGCGCTGTCCAGGATGCCTAATTTGCCAGAGGCAGGAGAAGACTCTGAGGCTCTTGAAGAAATAGAGCTACCTCCCTTCCACCGGCCAATTGCGGCCCAACATGCCCAAGGAGTGAGAAACAGACGGTCTGGCTTGAAGGAGGCCACCCTGAATCCATTGCCCCATCATGACTGGGCAGAAACACAAGATAGTGACCCTGCAGTCCGCCTGGTGAAGGAGCTACTGTCCCAAGCTGACTCACGCCCAGTGTCGGATGCTCCTGAAGAAACCCAGCAGTTGTGGAAGGAGAGAGGCCGGCTGTTCATCTATGAATGAAAGCTGTGTCGGAGGAGTGTCAATGCCCATACTCATGAGCTGGTCTGGCAGGTGGTAGTCCCGAAGAGAGAGGCATCAATGGTCCTAGAAGCATACCACAATGGAGCTGGACACTTCGGATGGAAGAAGTTGGAAGCTTTGCTCCGAGTGAGATTCTATTGGGCTGGTATGAGGAAAGCCATTGAAAAGTGGTGCCAAGAATGTGGACAATGTAACCTGCGCAGAAAGGATCGAGACAGCCAGAGAGCTCCTCTGCAGCCAATTGTAACCAAACAGCCCCTCGAGTTGGTCGCCCTGGACCATGTGAAGCTGGTTCCAAGCCGTTCAGGATACATCTCTGCTCTTACCATCGTGGACCACTACTCAAGATTCCTGGTAGTTGTGCCTGTCAAAGATCAAATAGCCAGGACTGCAGCCAGAGCATTCCAACAGCACTTCTGTAGACCACATGGATATCCTGAAAGAGTGCTTACAGATCAAGGTCCAGCTTTCGAGGCAGAAGTGTTCCAGGAATTCTGTAACTTGTATGGTTGTAAGAAGATCCGGACAACACCGTACCACCCACAGACCAATGGCATGTGTGAGAAGATGAACCAGGTAGTGATTGACCTACTGAAGACTTTGCCCTTGGAGGAGAGAAATCTGTGGCCAGAGAAGTTGCCAGATCTGGTGGACCTCTACCACCATATTCCAGTGAATTCCACCAACTGTACCCCAGCCTACTTAATGAGAGCGCAAGACCTGGTAAACTGCCTATAGATTTGGACATGGGAGTCCTTACGCCTGAAGTAACATCACCAGATGCTGACTGGGATACAGAAAGACAACAACAGTACAGAAGAGCTCAAGAATGCGTGGAAAAGAGTCTAGCTCAGGCAAGACAAAAGCAGGAGAAGCTTTACAATCAAAATGCACCTGCCGTTCCTTTGTCGCCGGGAGAACAAATCTTAAAAAGGAAAAGAAGATTGCACAAATTGGATGATCAATGGGAAGCTGAACCTTATACCCTTCTGCCCTCAAACTTTGATAATACCAAGGTATGCCTTATTAGCAAAGATGGAGGAGAAACCTCAGCAGCAATATCAAGAGATCACCTGAAACTATGTCCTGACCTGTTGAAGGAAAGAGTGGAAGAACCAGATAACATCCAACCCATAGAGGAAGAAGAGAAGGTCAGCACAATACTTGGAGAATTCCCTGTGAATTGGACTAAAGTAAACGATGCTATAGTGGTGCCAGTGTTGACATTTCCCCAATTGGTAGCACAGGAAGACGTGATTCCAGAAAACCCTGAAGATCAGGAAAATCAGGCAGCAGATGCTACACAAGCAGTGGAGACAGAGAACCCTCACCCTGCCAGTAGTGAATCTGACATGCCCATAGTGACTCTAAGAACACGTAGACATGTACCACCCAGTTCACATACTACACCAGTAGTTAGAACCAATCAGTAATGGCCATTACAACACCAGTGTTACGCAGATCTACTCGTATCACCCAAGGCATACTACCAGTTAGATTCCACATATAACTGTCCAATATAAAATAAAGTTGAGTTTTGTAACTGTTAACCTGTCTGTAAATATTTAACTGTTTAAGCTTTTGTACCTACAGGTAACCAGTAAGACTTTCCTTTAAATTTTCCAGTTTTTTCCCTTGTTTATGGACATTGGACCACAGGACTGCGTGTGGTTAAAAACTATCCTTGTAAATAGTTCGCCATTTGCCCAGGAATGGACCATGGACATTGATGCTTGGACTTATCATCATAGGACCATTTTTGAAGCACTTGGGTTTTGTAACTTTTTCATTTTCAAATCTTGTACAATTATAATTGTTCACCTTGTTTAACTGTTTATATGTTTTTCATGTTTTTTTCAGCCCAGGAGTGCTGACTTGCACTAGGGGGGAATGTGGTGCCCCCAGGAGTATGGTCGCCACAGTGGCTTTGCCTTCCTCCAGGGGAGGGTAATGCCAGGCTTGGAGGCAATGACGGGTCTCTCTCGCAGTCAGTCTATGCATGCAACACAGTTCCACTCCAGGCCAGCAGGGGGAACTTTGAGCCAGGAATAAGGGGAGGAGTGCTCTCTGAGGGCCAAGAGGAAGGAATGAGGAGTTAGTCTGCGGAGGGTGAAGTGTGCAGACGTGTGGAAGGAGCGCTGAGATAGAGCTGAGAGGAAGAGCTCATCTCCCATTAGAGCGCATGAACTGGAGCCTGGTCTCCACGGCTATATGGACACTGATGGTCCTACAGCAGACACCAGAGGAGTAGAAGGCTGTAAATGCAATACTCCCATCTAAGACTTGAGGGCACAACAGCAACACGGATAGTGAGCCGGGACTTAGGAGTGAGGAGTCCCTGGAACAGACTACAGTTGTCTGCCGTACAAGTAGAGTTCTTGGGAACATCTGACAGGAGGAACTTCACTGTAACTCAGTACTGGAGATCTCTCAAGTAAGCCCTAGGAAGGAGACAGCACAGTCCATCTGCTGAGAGAGAATTCCTGAGTTGCTTCCAGGCTAGTCTGCTACGGTACCATCTGTAACCAGGACCCTGGACTGCATTTATGAAGTAAAGGTACAGAAATTGCACCCCGCTGTGTCTTGTCTGCTTCCTACCTTTCTGGCACAGCTACATCCCCGTGCCAACCACATCTACACTGCCCTGGGACTACAGCTTCACCTGTGTGGAGCTTTTACATCTTTGCTGCACCATACCATCAGTCCCAGAGGATCTGCATGCAGCGTCGGATTAACACCTCCCTTGCCAAGCACCACACGTGGCGTCACGAACTATTCATCTAACTACATTCCACCATTCACATTTTCCTATTACTTGGGCGCCCAGGGCCACGGTCCGTGTCACTGCCGCTGTGACACATCCCACTGATACCGGCCCGGTACCGAGTATCCCACAGCCCTGGGAGGGCGACCCATACCATGTAGATGAAAAATAATGACAATAATCAGAGACATCTGTAAAGGAAGAACATCGATAATTTGTTGCTCCAGACAACTTTTTCACTGATTTTTGCCCTAAATCTTCATGCAGACTGCACTGACAAGCTTCCCAGAAGTGTAACCTCACCTGCAGGCTTGAACTCGATATGAACTTGCATTATTTAGATAGAAAAGTTAGCAAACAAGTTCTCATAATACATTTTACTGAACAAACGGAAACATATTTATTGCAGAAAAGCTGACGTCTATGACTGTGCACACTGAAAAGATTCATATAGTGATGGAACTTTTGAAACTGGCAATAAGAAATGAAATGTATCACCTGTCTATTGTTCACAGCCACAACGGATAAAATGGGATTGAACATTGGAGCTGGCATAACACCCCTGTGAGTCATTTTAGGAGTCAATAAATATCCATCCAGAATTAATAATAAAAAAATATGCTAGAATCAATACAACGACTATATAGAAAAATGTGTACCTAACAAGCTTTGTTTTTAGTAATATACAAGAATTGCTTGCATCATGGTGATATATTATCACTTGTCCGATGCCATATTTAGGCTGTGTACCCACGTTGCGGATTTTATTGATTTTTTGCCGTGTTTTACTCCTCAAAAACACTGCGAAAATGCATTCAGAACGCACCTTATGCATTCCTATGGCATACCGCACCTGCTGTGCTAATGCTGCATTTTTTTCCATGGCGGAGTTGCATAGCGGAAAAAAACGCAGCAGGCTCATTATTTTTGCGCAAAGAATCACCGCGATTTTGCACACATAGGAATGCATGAGATCTGCTTACTTTCCGCATGTGGCTATGCCCACCATGCGCAAAGTGAGCTGCTCATGTGCGGATGGTACCCACGGTCTGGAGAAGAGGAGACTGTCCTCCAGGCTCTGGGTACCATATCCCTGTAAAAAAAAGAATAAAAAATAAAAAATCAGTTTATACTCACCTTCCGGCGTCCCGCGCAGCATCCCCAGGCCTCAGTGATGCTCCCATTCCCAGCAATGCGGGACGCCGGAAGTTGAGTTTATCACAATTTTTTTTTTTAATTATTTTTAACATTCTAACTTTTACTATTGATGCCGCATAGGCAGCCTCAATAGTAAAAAGTTGGTCACACTTGTCAAACACTATGTTTGACGAGTGTGACCAACCTGTCAATCACATTCCAAGCGATGCTTCAAATCGCTTGGAATGCGCTTGAATTCCACACGTGAAAATCGCGTGAAAAACACTTGTTTTCGCGGGAAAAACGCATGCGAATTCCATGGGTTTTTCCCGCAGCGGGAATTGCGGAAATGCTGCAGAAATTTCCACAGAATCTCTGCAACGTGGGTACATAGCCTTAACACCCATTCATTTAAGTAGAAAATTGGTAGTTCAAACTTGCCTGAAAACTTCCACTGTGGATGTCACATGAAATCATGTAATTAGAGTTGAGCGACTTTTGGTTTTTTAGGGTCGAGTTTCGTTTCGTGAAACCCGACTTTTCCAAAAGTCGGGTCAAGCAAGATCGTCCGATTATAGGGAAAAGTCGGGGTCGTCCCGAAACACGAAACCCAATGTAAGTCAATGGGGAATAAAAGTCGGCAGTGAGAGGAGGACAGGAAACACACCTACAGTGCCCATTTGAATGCCAAAAGCATCAATTCTTCTTACTTAAGCTTGTCAACCTTAATTAACTTCATAATACAAGTTACGCACTGAAAAATGGGCGTTATTTGGCTAAAGTTGTGGGGGGGAGGGCTGGCTGCAGGTTTTCATGTGCCCTGGGCGAAAGAGCGCCCCTTTAACACATACCACAACTCATCATGCTCCGATACGGCAGAGAAATAGCGGTATAGTACAATGAAAAATACTTCACTTTTTAAATCTCATGACGAGGCCCATCTATTTCTCCATACAGAATCATTGGTCCCATATAATGTTTGAAACAGTATATGATGAGCTCCACATAATGCTACAGTATATGTTGGTCCCCATGGATGAAGCTCCACTGTCTTATGGGCCCAAATAATGCTCCAAATATAATGGGCCCCATTTCTAATGCTCTAGTGTATAATGGGCCCTGTAAATGCTGCTCCAGTGTCTGATGTCCACCTGTGGAATGTTCCAGTGTATGGTGGGCCCCATCTATGATTCTCCAGAGTATAGTGCTCCCCAAAAATTGCTGTCCCAACATTGAAAACAATCAAATAAGTCTCCTCGCTAGGGAATCCCTGTACTTGTCTGGACTCCTCGTCGTCCCCATCTTCCATCTCACTGCACAGTATTTCAACTTTGCAAGTGCTGTGATCCTGAGCAAGCAGGGGGGGCCCACTCGTTGGCGACGGCACTGGCACAGGGCCCCTGATAGTACGGTGGTGTGTCTGATGGCGGGTGGGCCGAACCTGCACTTTCATCTGCAGCTTCCTCTTTGTCACCGTGTAAGATGGAACTGTATATGGGAAGGGTAACCTGAGTTTCATCAGGGTCAGATTCAGGTCGTGTAGCGTGCGAGGGGAATGTAGTGGTCTGGGTCAATGTACCAGCAGATTCATCGAGCAGTGGCTGGGCATCAGTGCACTTGTGTCGCCCCCAGGAGTACGGTCGCCACAGTGGCATTACCTTCTTCCTAGGGAGTGTGATGTCATGCTTGGGAGCAATGAACAATCTCTCTAGCAGGTTAACTGATTGGGCGGCGTTATTCCCACGAGTCATGACCCTCCAAACAGCGTTCATGAAGGCAAAGTGTTTGTTTTACGTGGGCAGTATGGTTGCAAAGCTGAACCTTAAAGGAATGTCCAGAAGGGCACCACCAGGAGTGGAGCCTACGGTTAAATTCGACACCACCTGGGAAACCTCAACCATGCCAGCTACAGAACAGATGCACACATTGCAAGCTTAATTCCGTTAACGAACGAGACTCCGTCATGCCCCGCGGTCCGAGTCCGGCTTACTAGAAGGACACGTGAGGCTCTGGCACATGAGATTGGCCAATAACTGGTGTGTCATGCCCTTACATGTCCGTGGCTGCATGTGCGCTACACTGAAAAGGCCAGCGTTTGTCGCTTACAGGTGCAGATAACCCGCTGAACAACGCTAGTGATGGGGATCACTGATTACAATTATTACCCGCGAACAATGATTTCCCAGTAAGTGCAGGTCAACCGCAGTTCCGGAATTAGGCCTAACCGTCATTCCTGAAAAAATGAAAAACTTACGTGTGCAAACCACAGGTGCTGTAGCTTGCTTAACAGCTCACCAGCCGTTCTCACGCCCAGTATGGATTACACGTGATTGCACAAATGTGAGAAAGGGTACCGTATCCCCAGATAACATGTATGGATAGCGTACACATTCAAAATATATGTCTATACATCAGGAGGCAGGCTCAGACGGTGTTAGGCCCAGTATGGATTGCACGTGATTGCACAAAGGTTAGAAAGGGTACCGTATCCCCAGATAACATGTATGGATAGCGTACACATTCAAAATATATGTCTATACATCAGGAGGCAGGCTCAGACGGTGTTAGGCCCAGTATGGATTGCACGTGATTGCACAAAGGTTAGAAAGGGTACCGTTTCCCCGGATAACATGTATGAATAGCGTACACATTCAAAATATATGTCTATACATCAGGAGGCAGGCTCAGACGGTGTCAGGCACAGTATGGATTTGACGGCCCAGACTACACAGCGGAGGAGCAGGGAGAGGTAAAGATTGCAAATGCTGGGGCCCTGCCCAAGCAAGGGGGGCCCACTCGTACTGGCCATCGGTACTGGCACTGGGCCCCTCATAGTACGGCGGTGTGTCTGACGGCGGGTGTGCACCACCACCGTCAGAGACACTTGATTGCACTATGAAGGACCCTGTGCCAGTGCCCGCGCCCAAGAGTCAGCCTACCCACCTGTCCAGGGCAACGGCACTCGCACGGTGTCGTGCGCTAGGTGGTGACCCCGGCCATGGGGGGGGAGGCAGCACAGTTAGGGAGTTTTAGAAAGTGGCATATGTTGATGTTGGACATTCAGCTGATGCAAAAGGTGAAATAGGTCAAGTCCCAGGAAGAGGTGGACCAAAGCAAGCCATTTTTCTGTCACCCTATGTGTCATCAGGGGAAGGTGGGACAAAATCCTTGGAAACCCATGCGTGGTTCATTTTAATGAAGGTTAGATCATCCACATTTTGGGTTGACAGACGGGTCCTTTTTTCTGTCAGGACTGATCCAGCTGCACTGAAGACTCTTTCCGATAGCACACTTGCAGCTGGGCAAGCGAGCTCCTGTAAGGCATATTGGGCCAATTCAGGCCAGGTGTCCAGTTTAGCGGCCCAATAGTCAAAGGGGAATGACCTGTGTGGGAGAACATCGATATAGGAGGAAAAGTAGTTTGTAACCATAGTTGACAACTGCTGTCTCCTGTCACTTTCCATCAATGCAGTATTACCAGTTGTGTGAGCGGTACTTGAAAAATCAGTCCAAAACATTGTCATGAAACCCCTGTCTCCAACGCCACTTCTGCTGTGTGCACCACGAACACCTCTGCCAAGCTGCCCCCGACCCGTACGGCTCGTGTGAGAACCATCACCGCTGCTGTGTGCTGGGAATGCCTCAAGCAACCGATTTACCAGAGTTGCTTGTTTATTAGCCAATATTAGGTCAAGGTTCTCCTGTGGCATGATGTTTTGTAATTTGCCTTTATAGCGTGGATCCAGGATGCTGGCCAACCAGTAGTCGTCATCGTTCATCATTTTGGCAATGCGGGGGTCCCTTTTTAGGATCTGCAAGGCATAATCTGACATGTGGGCCAATGTTCCCGGTGTCAATGATGCACTGCGAGTGCTGGTTGGAGGAGCACTTTCTGGCAAATCCACATCCCTCCAGTCACGCACAAACCCTGTACCAGACCTTGCCACGCCAACATTTTCACTTGCCCCACGAGATGCATCCTCCTCCCCTAAGTAATCATCCCCATCATCCTCCTCCTCCTCCTCTTCTTCCTCCACCTCGTCCAGGAGAGGTCCCTGAGCAGACAATGGCTGAATGTCATCAAGGATTCCCTCCTCCTCTTCCTCCTCATCAACATTGGCTGCAGAAGCCTGCTCCTTAAGATGCATCAAAGTTTGCATGAGCAGACGCATAAGTGGGATGCTCATGCTTAGGATGGCGTCGTCTGCACTTACCAGCCATGTGCATTCCTCAAAACACTGAAGGACTTTACAGAGGTCTTTCAGCTTCGACCACTGCACACCGGTCAACTCCATGTCTGCTCTCAAAGTGCCTGGCCGTGTATCCTCCCACAAATGCATTATGGCCTTCCTCTGCTCGCACAGCCGCTCCACCATGTGCAGGGTGGAGTTCCACCTTGTTGCAATGTCGATAATGAGGAGGTGGTTGGGAAGGTGGAGCAATCGCTGCAGCTTCTGCATACGAACGGAGTGTACAGGCGACCGGCGGATGTGCGCGCACAGTCTTCGCACCTTCTGGAGCAGGGCTGTTAACTCCGGATAATTTTTGAGGAAGCACTGCACCACCAGGTTCAAGGTGTGAGCCAAGCAAGGTATGTGGCTGAGATTTGAAAGTGCTATGGCTGCCACAAAATTACGCCCGTTATCACTAACTACCTTGCCTGCCTCAAGATGTACACTGCCCAGCCATGACTCAGTTTGTCGCTTCAAGTACTCGGCCAGCACCTCGGCGGTGTGTCTGTCGCCCAAACACATCATCTGCAACACTGCCTGCTGACGCTTTCCACTAGCTGCTCGATAGGGGGACACCTCGTGTGCAACAGTGGCAGCTGCAGATGGAGTGCTAGTATGACTGCGCTCTGTGGACGAGCTTTCGCTTCTGGAGGAGGAGGAGGAGGGTCGAACGCCTACAGCCAACTGTTTCCTATACCGTGGGCTAGGCAGCACTGTCCCACCACCGCTGTCCCCTGTGGACCCTGCATCCACCACATTAACCCAGTGCACAGTGATGGACATGTAACGGCCCTGGCCATGCCGACTGGACCATGCATCAGTTGTGAGGTGCACCTTTCCCTCACTGACTGCTTGAGTGCATGGACAATGCGGTCTTTCACATGATGGTGGAGGGCTGGGATGGCTTTGCGAGAGAAGAAGTGGCGACTGGGTAGGTCATAGCGTGGTACTGCATAGGCCATGAGTTCGCGGAAAGCTGCGCTTTCCACCAACCGAAAGGGCATCATCTCAAACGAGATTAGTTTGGCAATGTGGGCGTTCAAACCCAGTGTACGCGGATGAGAGACTGAGTACTTTCTTGACCTACTCATAGTGTCTGGGAGGGTGAGCTGGACTTGAGAGCTGCATATGGTGGAAGTAGCGGTGGACAGGGCGGACTGAGAGAGGGTTGATGATGGTGATGGAGTTGGTGTTCTTTCTGATGGCCTAGAATCAGTCTTTCGTTGATATAACAGTGGGATTCCCTGACTGCTGTGGCCTTGCAACGACACCTCAACATTTGCTGCTGTGCTAACCGGTGGGCTTACAGTGGGGGAAACAATGTAGCGTTGCTAACTACCTTCGTTGTGATCAGTTGCATATGTGGCACTTGAGGTTTGGTGTTGTGTCCACGCTTGCAAGTGCATGGTGGTTAAATGTCTAAGCATGCAACTGGTATTCAAATTTTTCAGATTTTTCCCTCGGCTAAAGGTCTTTGCGCACTTCTTACAGATAACCTTGGCCTGATCATGAGGATTTTGTTCAAAAAAGTGCCACACTGCACTCTTCCTACTTTGGCAGACATTTTGCGGCCTAGCACACTGTGATCTTTTGACCCTCTGGACAAGCTTTCCAGCAACTCTTTTGATGTTTGGAACCTGTCTTTGGAGTGCTCCGGGCCTGCCAGATAACAGCTGTTGCGATGTCGATGTCTGCTGTGGATGCTCCTCATCTGAGCTATTGGAAGCAGCACCCTCTTCCCCCAATGGATGCCAATCTGGGTCAACAACTGGGTCATCCATCACCTCCTCTTCTATGTCATGTGCACCTTCCTCTGTGTCACCGTGTATGGTGGTATAGTGTGCGGGAAGGGGCACCTGAGTCTCATCAGGGTCAGAATCTGGCTCTGTACACTGCGAGGACAATGTAGTGCTCTGAGTGAATGTACCAGCAGAATCAT
The DNA here is from genome assembly GCF_039654945.1 of Dendrobates tinctorius. Lineage (NCBI taxonomy): Eukaryota > Metazoa > Chordata > Amphibia > Anura > Dendrobatidae > Dendrobates > Dendrobates tinctorius. The sequence goes on along the minus strand of NW_027361775.1, from coordinate 43,538,202 downwards.
CCATCAGCGGCTGTGCATCAGTGCACTCCATGTCAGATTCATCTTGGCCTGGGTAATTCACCATTTCACTTGATAATCCAGGCATGGTATGTGAAAACAGCTCCATGGAGTAATCAGTAGTATGGCCTGCGTCATCCTTCAATCTTGGTTGGGGTGAAGGACACAAGGAAAGGTGTGGTTCATGAACATGAGCCTCCAATGACGACTCAGTGCTTTTACTTTTTACAACTGAAGAAGAGGAGGCGATAGAGCTGGAGGCTGAGTCAGCAATGTAAGACAAAACTTTTTCCTGATGCTCTGGCTTTAAAAGCGGTTTGCCAACTCCTAGAAAACTAAGCGTTCGAGGCCTTATGTAGCCAGACGATGACGCAGGCTCAACACCTCCTGCATTTGGTCCTATTTTGCTCTTGCCACTACCATCAGATCCACCACCAACACCATCATTACCAGCTGCCAACCCCCGCCCAATTCCACGGCCTCTTCCACCAGCCTTCCTCATTTTTGGTAGAAATGTAGACAAAATCCAACAAACTATATAGTAATGTAAAACAAGGTACAAGGACGTCTATAGGACAGGGGAGATTTTGAATTTCTGCAGACACTTGTGGACACTGGACACTTTTGGATTGTGTGAGGCCCACTGAATATCTGAGCGCTCTGTCAGGCTCGATGGCACAGCTGTGACCAAAGTGACTAGAGGATAAGGGAGATTTTGAATTTCTGCACACACTTGTGGACACTGGACACTTTTGGATTGTGTGAGGCCCACTGAATATCTGAGCGCTATGTCACAGGCTCGATGGCACAGCTGTGACAAAAGTGACGAGAGGATAAGGGAGATTTTGAATTTCTGCAGACACTTGTGGACACTGGACACTTTTGGATTGTGTGAGGCCCACTGATATCTGAGCGCTATGTGACAGGCTCGATGGCACAGCTGTGACCAAAGTGACTAGAGGATAAGGGAGATTTTGAATTTCAGCAGACACTTGTGGACACTGGACACTTTTGGATTGTGTGAGGCCCACTGATATCTGAGTGCTATGTCACAGGCTCGATGGCACAGCTGTGACAAAAGTGACTAGAGGATAAGGGAGATTTTGAATTTCAGCAGACACTTGTGGACACTGGACACTTTTGGATTGTGTGAGGCCCACTGATATCTGAGCGCTATGTCACAGGCTCGATGGCACAGCTGTGACAAAAGTGACTAGAGGATAAGGGAGATTTTGAATTTCAGCAGACACTTGTGGACACTGGACACTTTTGGATTGTGTGAGGCCCAATGAATATCTGAGCGCTATCTGACAGGCTCGATGTCACAGCTGTGACAAAAGTGACGAGAGGATAAGGGAGATTTTGAATTTCTGCAGACACTTGTGGACACTGGACACTTTTGGATTGTGTGAGGCCCACTGATATCTGAGCGCTATGTCACAGGCTGGATGGCACAGCTGTGACAAAAGTGACTAGAGGATAAGGGAGATTTTGAATTTCAGCAGACACTTGTGGACACTGGACACTTTTGGATTGTGTGAGGCCCACTGATATCTGAGCGCTATGTCACAGGCTCGATGGCACAGCTGTGACAAAAGTGACTAGAGGATAAGGGAGATTTTGAATTTCAGCAGACACTTGTGGACACTGGACACTTTTGGATTGTGTGAGGCCCACTGAATATCTGAGCGCTCTGTCACAGGCTCGATGGCACAGCTGTGACCAAAGTGACTAGAGGATAAGGGAGATTTTGAATTTCTGCACACACTTGTGGACACTGGACACTTATGGATTGTGTGAGGCCCACTGAATATCACAGCGCTATGTCACAGGCAGAAATTGGCTAGTGTATCACAAACTACAAGGTGTATGTAGAATTGGGCAGAATAGGAATCTCCCTAGAGTGCAGGTCTGTAAGAACGGAACATGTCCTCGTTTTATTCTCACAGAGTGACACACTGATAGCTTCACTGTGGCTGTGATAACAGCCGTTACACGGTACTGTGTGAGGAGCGTACACCGCTGTATGGTGTGAAAAAATGCACGCTCAGTACCTCAGCAGGACAAAAAAAAAAAATTGGGATTGCTTTTAAAAAAGCAATTTGCGGAGCAGTGGGTAAACAGCAATGCAGGAATGTCAGGAAGCCTTAGAAGGCAGCCCAACAACCAACACCACTGATACACCACTATATAGCCTCCCCTTGCACTGCACACACAGTGACTGATGTGTTGTACAGGCAAAATCGCTAGCAGCAGAAGCAGTTTTTTTTTCTTCTCAGCAGGACAAAAAAAAAAATTGGGATTGCTTTTAAAAAAGCAGTTTGCGGAGCAGTGGGTAAACAGCAATGCAGGAATGTCAGGAAGCCTTAGAAGGCAGCCCAACAACCAACACCACTGATACACCACTATATAGCCTCCCCTTGCACTGCACACACAGTGACTGATGTGTTGTACAGGCAAAATCGCTAGCAGCAGAAGCAGTTTTTGGTGTCTTCTTCCCTGCCTAACGCTCTCCCTACAAAATCAGCAGCAGCAGCAGCTCTCCCTATTCTGAGATCAGCATGAGTAACATGGCGGTCGGCGTGCACGCCCTTTTATACCCCCTGTGACGCCCCCCAAAGCAAGCCAATCACTTGCATGCCCTTCTGAAAGATGGTGGTGACCCGTGCCTATGTCATCACGTTGCCCACAGTGTCCGTGGATCCTGATTGGCTGAAAAAGAGCGCAAAACAAACTTTTGAAACGCGACTTTGGCGCGTAAGTCGCCGACCTCGTGGCCGACCTCATCCTAGGGTCGGGTTTCGTTTCATGAAACCCGACTTTGCCAAAAGTCGGCGACTTTTGAAATTTTTCGACCCGTTTCGCTCAACTCTACATGTAATGCATTACAAACTGAGAAATACACTGCTAAAATTTAGAAGACATCCTCAATATTAAAGGCATGGATGCCACATCATACTTAAAAAATCGATTCAGATATTTTCTATGAGTTGGCTATTGTGTAATATTGTGTAATACAACATTTGTAGTTTTTGAGGACTATGGCAGTTTACCAATTGTGTCTTTTCAAGAAACTTTTCAGAATAAGCTGGTATGTGTGTATCCATGAGTAGCAACAGTATATTTCTACTTATTATGTTTTGTATCATGCAAATTTTAATAGTTTTCTCTGCAAGCTCTTTCTTGAATTTGCGATCGACTCTTAGCTAGAGGGTGGAGACTAAATGCTACGATGTCTTCCAGACAGTAAATGCACACAGAGGTTTATTGCTAGAATCTGTTTAGTGACTATCCGTCATTTGATTGTGGTGTTCTGGCTGCTGGTCTTTTTCCTCTGGTGCTTGGTTTGGCTTGGGTCAGGTGATGGTATCACTCTTTATTATAAAGCACCTGCCTCCCAATCCTTGCTGGACAACAGTGTTAATCCGCTTGGTGCTTTGCTTTGCCTTCTGTGTGCTTTAATTTGTGCAGTGCTGGGACCTCTGGTTCTGCTAGTCTTAGTTTCTGTTTTTAGTTTGTTTCTGCAGCCTTCTCTGTGTTTTCTTTTAGGAGGTGACCCGTTTTTGTACCCAGTCCTTAGATCTTTCAGGGACCCCCCTCCCCTTATCTATAGGTCTTTGCTTGAGATTAACCTAGGATCATCGGTGGGTCTATTCGCAAGGAATGGGTTGCCCACTCCATCATAGGGTATCAGCCTAGTCATAGTGCAGGGTCAGTTTTCCCCCTCCTACCCCAGTTCTGTGTTGCAGATCCATAACAATTATGCTTTTTTACCTTTAGTATCACAAAGACAAAAGCAGATTAATGATGGAGGACATTATACAGCTGTATTGATCAGTGCAGCTGTGAATCCAGCACTGAGATGACCTAGCTAACTTCTGCTTAATCTCTTACTGTGCCTCTCACTCTTCTGCTTTCTCTTTAGACTTTTGTATGCTGTTTAGACCTCATTCAGATGTCCATTTTTCTCATATGTGTTCACTCTGTGGTTTAGATGGACCCAACTTAATGGATAACGTTATTAAAACTTGACTTTTATTGTGGTTAATTAATATAGTCTAGCAGATAAAGGTTAAATAATTCAGGTGGTATTGGTGTGTAGCATTTCTTTGGGTCTCCTCTATGTCATATCACTCTCCTAAAGCGAATATATCTCCTACCTAGATTAATGGCTACAGTCCACTAGCTAGGATAGCTTTTTAGGACAAATATAATGTCAGTTGCAAGACCACTAGAGCTGATTAAAATTCACTCGTAGCTTCCCTGACATGTTTCTCCATGAGTGGCTTAATCAGGGGACTGAGGCTTTAGGAGAGCGATATCCAATAGAGTAGTCCCAAATAAATGATACACAGAAACACCGCCTGAGTTATTTTAATCTTTATCTGTTAGACTATATTAATTAATTACAACAAAAGTAAAGTTTCATCACATTATTCCTTACGTTGGGTCCATTTACCCTCTGGGTAATCTGTTGATATGATTTCTCATCCCCAAAGGGTTTTGTTAGGCACTCAGTTTTCTATCATTCTGTACAACATGTGCCCATTATAATCTATGCAGCTTTTCACACTGCAAAATCATGTATGTTTTTGATTACCATCTCGGATCATAAGTTTTGATACTAGTCTATAGAATCATGGATAACACATAGAATCATAGAATCGTAGAGTTGGAAGGGACCTCCTGGGCCATCTGGTCCAACCCCCTGCTCAAAGCAGGAATCGCTAAATCATCCCAGTCAGATGTCTGTCCAGCCTCTGTTTGAAGACTTCCATTGAAGGAGAACTCACCACTTCTCGTGGCAGCCTGTTCCACTCATTGATCACTCTAACTGTCAAAAAGTTTTTTCTAATATCTAATCTGTGTCTCCTCCCATTCAGTTTCATCCCATTGCTTCTAGTCTTTCCTTGTGCAAATGAGAATAAAGTTGATCCTTCTACAATGTGAAAGCCCTTTAGATATTTGTAGACAGCTATTAAGTCTCCTCTCAGTCTTCTCTTTTGCAAACTAAACATTCCCAAATCCTGCAACCTTTCCTCATAAGACAGGGTTTGCAGACCGGTCACCATTCTGGTCGCTCTTTTCTGAACTTGCTCCAGTTTGTTGATGTCTTTTTTAAAATGTGGTGCCCAAAACTGGACACAATATTCCAGATGAGGTCTGACCAAAGAGGAGTAGAGGGAAATAATGACTTCACGTGATCTAGACTGTATGCTTCTGTTAATACATCCTAGAATTGCATTTGCCTTTTTTGCTGCTGCATCACACTGTTGACTCATATTCAGTCTGTGATCTATTAGTATACCCAAGTCTTTTTCACATGTGCTGTTGCTTAGGCCTATTCCTCCCATTCTGTATATGCTTTTTCATTTTTATTGCCCAGATGTAGTACTTTGCATTTCTCCCTGGATGGCATGGATGGTATCCATGAAACACTGTCAAAACACTGCTGAAATTTAGTGATTTTTCAAATAAGAATATGATTGGGGCCTTAACCTGATATCTGCCTGATAACATGCCAAATTTTCTTGAGCAAGAGAGAATAGGCTAAGTTCAAGAGGTGGGAGAGAATAAGAAATGGATCATAAGAAGAGGAAGATGCATTTTTCTCTGATAATATTGAAGGCAATATGTTAGCAGGTTTTTCTATGTTAACTGAGGATAGCATGAGGTAAGGATTAAAACACAGATTTCAATTATGTAATTTATGAGGCTGTGTGCTGTTGCTTACTTACAATGAAGGTTTTATCACAATGACATTATCACTGCTGTGAGTAGCTGCTGCTTGAGCACTGGTCTGACTCCGCCCCTCCTGTGATAACCAACTCGCTGTCTATAGAAAATGTATATACAGAGCCTGGTGTGGGCGGGGTTAACTTTCTGAGCTCTGCTGCATTGCTAAATCTAAAAACTCTGTGTAAACAACTGCTGCACACAGTAAACTAAGTGATACATCGTTGGATTCAGGGTCACTTTGCGTGCATAATGCTGCTTTCACATCATGTAGGAAAAACCGGTCTACAGAGTCCCTTTTTAAAGTTTTTTTTCAAAGGACAGTTATAGTAATGAGCGAATGTGCTCAGATAATGTCTTATCTGAGCATGCTAGGGTGTTATCCGAGCATCTGGGCGTGCTCACATATTATGTTCAAGTCCCCACGGCTGCATGATTTGAGGCTGTTAGACAACCTAAACACATGGGGATCCTCTAACAAACAGGCAATCCCTGCATGTGATGTGTTGAGGCTAACAGTCGCAAATCATGCAGCCGCAGCAACTTGAACATAATATATGAGCACGCCCTAGATATTCTGTTAACACCCAAGCGTGCTTGGATAAGAGGTTATCCAAGCACGTTCACTCATCACTAGACAGTTGCCATTTAAATCTAAGTTTCCAAGATAAGACTCGCCCGTCTGGAGCACAAGCTTCTCATTAACTGAAAACTTCTAAAGGGGGCTTTACACATAGCGATATCGCTAGCAATATTGCTAAAGCATCACCGATTTTGTGATGCAGCAGCGATATTGCTAGCGATATCGCTACATTTGATACTTACCTCTGACTGGCTCCCCCGCTGGTTATCGCTGATCGCGCGAGATCGGACTGGTCCATTTCTCGTCGTCGGCTTCCTGCTGGCGCAGACGAGCGAGCTATGGACGCAGGCAGAAGACGGACACCCTCGCTGCGTCTGAAAGGTAAGAGCGACCGCCGAGCATCGCTGCATCGCTAGTGAGATCTGCCTGTGTGGCAGCTCACTAGCGACTATTTAGCGATGCACCAGTGATCCTGACCAGGTCATATCGTGGTCGGTATCGCTGGTGCATCGCTAAATGTAAAGGGGCCTTACCACTGATTACACAAGTACCACAGACAGATTTCTTCACTCCCAGTATCATTTTAATCAATGTAAAAATGCCAACCTGACAATGCCTGTAGTTTACTTGGCAAAATCCTGCTGACCAGTTCGCTTTAAAGAGATCCTGTCACTAGGATCAACCATGTTAAACTAAAGGTATGGACAAAATGGTGCTGTTATACTAATTTAATACATACCTTTGGCATTAAAATCTGCAGACTGGTTTTCGTTAAATCATCATGGCCTGTACGATATGCACGCTCACCACACGAGACTCCATTGATAAACAAAAAGCATGTTCAAGCGCATTTAAAAAGTTTGCTCAGCAACATCTAGACATGAGACCAAATCTGAACTCTTTGGATGCCAAAATACACACCATGTTTGGAGGCCAAAAGGCACTGCATATAACCCCAAAAACACCATACCAACAGTGAAGTTTGTAGATGGAAGCTCCTTTGTGGGACTGTTTTTCAACAAACAGCACTGGCAAACTTCATAAGGTTGAAGAAAGGATGAATGGCCAAATGTACCGAGACATTCTTAACAAAAATCTGCTGCCATCTACCAGTATGATGAAGATGATGCAGATGAAGTGAGGATGGACATTTCAGCAAGACAATGAAGACAAGAAACTGTCAACTGGTTTCAGAGAAAGAAAATAAAACTGCTAGAATGGCTCATCCAATCACCTGATCTAAATTCAATGGGAAATTTATGGAAGGAACTCCTCAGAGTTCATAGAAGTAGCCCACGGAACCGTCAAGATTTGAAAAGTGTATGTATGGAAGAATGGGCCAAAATCACACCTGAGCAATGCATGCGACTAGTTTCTCCATTCAAGAGGCATCTTGAAGCTGTCATCACCAACAAAGGCGCTTGTACGAATTATTAAATAAATTTCAGTAAGCACATTCAATGCTTTTTCCCTGTTTCATTTCTTGCCTGTGTGGTGAGAATTCTATGTCAATAGCACTTTTTGAAATAAATTTACTTACAAAATTGGAGACGTGTTCAGCATCTATTTCACCAGCTGTATAAAAAAGAAACGAGTTGTAAATATGATTAGAGTAGGCAAGATAAAATGGTGATCAAAAAAGAAAGAAAATTTGAAGGTCTCCTGCTTGAATGGTACCCATCTACTTTCGTCTGAGGGTGGTCAATTGTTACATTCAATAGGTGGCACAAGAGTTTTCTGTCCTCTTCCACTTTGAAAAGGCTGCACATTTCAATTCCCAAAAGAGCATTGCACAGCTTATAAGTCTCCCTACATCAGCCTATTGCTTTCCATAAGGAAAAATATTCCCCCTCAAATACTTTATGAAAGGCCTCTCGCTGAGGCAACCAATATTCCTGTTTTTCACTGATGAAGGGCAAATATACCAAAACATGTGTCTGCAAATGCAGTTTCTGCTTTGACTTTTCATTCTAAATCATGTGGCAAGGCCCTTTACAGGATCGATATTGACTTTTATGATCGTGATGACCCCAAATTGGTGTCACTAAAGTACCTGACCTCCTTTGTACATTTGTATGGGTACTTCTTTAACTGCCCTGTGGATATTGTTACTCAGTCTTTATAATTTTATGGACCTTGATATGTATTTGGTACTGTACTAAGGATTAGGCTGAGTTCACATGTGGCTTTTTTTCACGTTTCCGTGGCGGTTTTAACTGCGCGATTTTGCCGCAAAAACGAGAAAAATAAGCATGCTGCGTTTTTTACCGCGAAGCAATTCTGCCGCGGTAAAAACTGCAGCATTAGCACAGCATTGCGGAATCCCATAGGAATGCATGGGATGCTTATTTTTCGTCTTTTCGTGGCAAAATTGCACGGTTAAAACCACCGCGGAAACGCAAAAAAAAGCCACGTGTGAACTCAGCCTAATTTCGAGGAATTGCGGCGATCCCACACCCATAGGAATGCATTGTTCTGCTTACTTTCCGCATGTGGCAGTGCACACCATGCGAAAAGTAAGCAGAACATTTGCAGATGGTACCCACAGTCCGGAGGAGAGGAGACTGTCCTCCGGGCTTTGGGTACCATATCCCTGTAAAAAATAGAATTTAAAATAAAAAATATTGTTATTCTCACCTTCCGACGTCCCGCGCAACCTTCCCGCCTCTCTCCACGCTCCCGCTCAACAGTAAAAAGTTGGTCACACTCGTCAAACACTATGTTTGACGAGTGTGACCAACCTTTCAATCAGTTCTCCAAGCGATGCTACAGATCGCTTGGAAAACGCTAGCAATTCTGCAAGCAAATTAAACTTGCAAAATGCTAGTTTTTCTGCCGGAAAATCGCTGGAATTTAAAATGCGATTTTCCCACGGAATAGAATTCCGGAATTCTTGTGGTAATTTCCGCGAGAGTTCCGCTACGTGTGAACCCAGCCTCATAATGTGAGTTGGGCCCTATGATTTGACTTCTGAGTAATATCTCATTTATAGACTGTAGTTATGCAGTTATATTCTGTGGTAAGTGAGCTGCGAGAGATACTGTTTGGAAGTATTCAGGGTATCGCAACTTATTTACTGTTAGTTCTTTAGCCTGAATAATATGAAAATGTCCTGAATGCTAGATAGTCTCTGCTGTGGCTCTTAATAGTCAGCTACCCAGCCACCTCGGTTACAAGGCTAATCTGCATTCTATATTTGGAACAAAGGTTCATATTCTTTTTTGTTCAAATTTTTAAACATCCACCATATTTAAGAAGTTCCCAATTCTCTTGTTTGTCACATCTTGTTTGTCCTATCAGTAATGATCATCTATATAGCAAAAAGCCCCTAACTACCCATCTGTAAGGACGGAACTTCTACACACTGACTGGCTTTACAAAAACAGGGTGTTACCTCACACTTCTGAAAGTTTAGATCTCATCTGACATTGATGCTAATCTCTTCATTAAAATATTAGTCTCCAATGACCAGTGAACTGAGGCCACTTTTAAAGTGTCACTTGGCCTAAAGGCAAGCTTAAGGGACTGTCTGAAAATAGAAAATGCTTTAAAAAAAGTCATTCTAAATAACTTCCTAAATATCTTTAAAGGGAACCTGTCAGTAAGATCGCCCACCCCTCCAATAAAAAAAATGCATACAAGGGCGTGCAAGCATTTGAACACTAAATCCATAAACACACAAGAAGAAATGCGTAGAGCAAGACAGGGAGGGAGGGAGCAGGTGAATAAGCCCCGCCCATCGGACCGGACAGCGGCAGTTTACATACATCTGAACCGATATAAACAAGGTATTTATGCATGAAAGGTGCGTTGTCAGGGGGAAGCAAAAGTACTAAGAGAATCCTTATGTGACACACAATTGAATGATATCATTATATGATATCTCAAAAAAGGGGTGACAGATTCCCTTTAAATATAATGTAACAGTTTGCCTCACTAACTCTGGACTAGTCTGTAAGCAGGCATATGGCACCATTCTAGTAGGTTTGAATTGATAGTTAGACCTGCCATTATGCCATTACTCCGTTATGGGTCTTACAATGGATTTCAGTCAACTTAGCTGTTAGTGTCAGAGGCTGTGATGTCACATGGAGCTGCTATGTGAAATGTGACCTGTGGACATTCTGTGCTGTTCAACTTATGACTAGGTGAGGTAACTTGCATTTTGTGTCTTAGTTACAGTGGTACATAGGTGTAATGACAAGAGGCCCGAATAAGATCCAGTGTGGGTCACAAACTGAGACAGAAATCCCAAAAGAGTCTTTACTCAAATAGCAGATAAAGTAGAACTCAGTATATGGAAGAAACAGATTGAATACCCTTATACAGTACACTCACTCAGCCGGAGCTGAAATTACTATGCCAATCCAAAGTTCCCTGAAGAGT